>NC_041009.1:34167816-34782002 GCF_004193775.1 Glycine soja | reverse complement strand
AAAAAGAGAGAGATCAATAAGAATATCAAAAAGATTATCCAAAAGATGCTGTGTCATACAAGGATTGGCACGAGATGCTCCCATTCGCGTTACACGGTTACCGGACTTCAGTGCGAACGTCAACTGGGGCAACGCCGTTCTCATTGTATATGGGATGGAAGGCGGTGTTACCATTTTGAGGTAAAGTGTCCCGTCATTAGGATCTTGGCAGAATCCGATTAAGGAATCAGAGTGGGCTCAAACACGCTACGATCAGCTCAACCCTATGAGGTAAGCGCTTAACGGCCATGAGTCATGGCGCTTGTATCGCAGAAAGAATGAAAGAGCGCGTTCGACAAGAAAAGTACGCTTACGCAAGTTCCATGAGGGGACCATTGTGCTAAAAGATGTCCCATGCTGTCAAGGACCACCGAGGGAATGGGCCCGACTACGAAGGGCCTTTTGTTGTGAAGAGGGCTTTTCCGGAGGGGCCCTGGTGCTTACCAACATGGATGGCGAAGAGCTACCTTCACCCGTGAACTCTGATGCGTCAAACAATATATGCTAGAAGCTGGGGCAATTAAGGATTCGCTGCATGTTCTTTATCTTCGTGCGTTTTCTAAGATCTCCCCCAGGGATTTCCGGTCCGCTGTATCCCTTGTTACGGTCTTCAAAGAAAGAACATGGATTTGAGGCTTTTAGTCTCACGTTATTTCACACCTTGCGTTAATTTGTGATCGCTTGAAGCCCTTCCGCTCAGTTCATGGGATCCCCCAAGCGCTAAATTAAGATGACCTGAACCAACTTTCCCTAATTCTGCGTTTGAAAACATTATGCATACGCATACGCATACGCATGTATATGTTGTGGTAAAACAGGGGCAGGATCAACCTTGGGCTACCTTCTGGAGTGAAGACAAAACATGAATGGCAGAAACCAGTCAAGGTAGGGTAATGATGCGGCCAAGATTGGCCATACCTGGTTGTTTATTACTTCAGGTACTTGAAGGATGAACGCAAGCGGGGATGGGTCACGACCGACCGATCGTTGCTCTTCTCTGTGGCGAACAAACAGGGAATGTCGCTGCAAGGCAGCTCCGTATCCTTTGTATTTTGCAGCTTTCTTTTACTATTTGTTTGTTTTAAAAAGGAAAAGGTAATAATAAAATAAGTAATCACGCCTAATTCTAACTAAGTAAGTTCAAGTTAGCAAAATGCTAACCATGAGAAGGGAGGGACATGGTTAATGTTCCCCTCAAAAAAAAAAAAAAAAAAAAGTGCAGGTAGCTCGCCTGGGCGAGCTGGGCTCGCCTGGGCCACCCCTGCACCACAATTATAAAAATGACGAAGGGGGGCGTTTTAACGTTCAAAAACTTCTTCCCCCCTTTCAAAAGCCACCCAGGGATTGATGAATTTTGCAGCCCTAGGGTCATCCTTTTTCGGCATTTTTGATTCGTTTTGCGCTTTTGTTCATCACCAAACAAGTAAGTATTCCATCCCTAAGTTTCTAGCTTTTCATTGGTGGTATTTTGATCTCCTTTTGTGCTCTAAATTGTGGGAGTGTGTTCAAATATGGGGCAATTTTGATTTGTTTTCTTGCTTGATTAGGTTGAATTAGGGGTTTGTATGAGATGGCCCTAGGCCTATAATGCATTTTGAAAGTAATGGGGCATGCCACATTGTCCCGTTCTCTACTATTGACGCCTAAACGCGCGCGCCCACCAAGTGTTCGGTGAAATGCTCAATGGCATTAGCGCGTGATTTTTGTAGGGAAACAACCATGGGGCAATTTGGTTTGCACATATTTTTTTGGGACATGCATTCATTTTCGAAGAGCTAGAGTAATTGCCCCGCCTATGTCCTAGGCCTAGGAACCAAAGTTTTTAAATGGCAAAAGTACACAAAAGGAGGTGCATATTGGGTAAAGTTACCCTCTTTTGGGCCAGCAATCAGCTATGGCCCACACTATATAATATTTTCCCTACGCCTAGATGTTTAGGAATTGTGCTCGTCATGAATGCGGTAGGTTTAGAAATAGGTAGCAAGATACCTTTTGGCAATTTGCACTTTGGATATGAATAGCGAAATACTTGAATGTATGTATATATAATTTTTGGTAGTCAAAATGTTCTCACAAAAATATATATAAATATGTTGAATGTTATGTGAAAAAAAACATATTCCAAAAAAATATATATATAATTTGAATACAATTTTAGTCAGCAAAGGAAAATATGCTTGAATTTGCATGCGCTTTTAGGTAGCAAAAACTTGAAAAAAAGGCATGGAAAATGTAGCACCTTATTGTGTAGATAGTCAAAGATTCATCATGAAGTTTGTGTATGTATAGGTATTAGAGAATACCAAGATGTGACATGTGCAATTTTTGGTACCACCAAAATGCTTGGAGTATGCATGCGTGTAATTTAGCCAAGGAGATGTGTGTGATGTAAGTAACAAATACACCTTGGAAGTACGTGTAAATAATCTAGTAACAAAGCTGCCTTGATTGTATATGGGTGCATTTTTTTCGGTTATATAGAATGTCTTGGGCAAGAGAACGATTGTAGGGAAATATGCGCATAAGCTTGCTCTAAATTTACATTGATGTTTGATTTGTGGAGGAGGTTATATGCCATTTTTGTTTTAAGAGTAATGTTCCACTGGTAAAACTAACTTTCCAAATGTTTGCCTTCGCAGGAATGGCCCGAGGAAGCTTGCCTCAAAGAGGTCCAGGAAGGACAAGGCGGCCGAAGACTAGTTCCGCTCCGGAGTACGACAGTCACCGCTTTAGGAGCGCTGTATCACCACAGCGCTTCGAAGCCATTAAGGGAGTGGTCGTTTCTCGGGGCGACGCGTCCAGCTCAGGGACGACGAGTATACTGATTTTCAGGAGGAAATAGGGCGCCGGCAATGGGCACCACTGGTTACTCCTATTGGCCAAGTTTGATCCAGAATAGTCCTTGAATTTTATGCCAATGCTTGCCACGAGGAGGGCGTGCGTGATATGAGATCCCTGGGTTAGGGGTCAGTGGATCCCGTTCGATGCCGACGCTATTAGCCAGCTCCTGGGATATCCGATGGTGTTGGAAGAGGGCCAGGAATGCGAGTATGGCCAGAGGAGGAACCGGTCTGATGGTTCGATGAGGAGGCCATCGGCCCAGCCTGCTATGTATACCGGGCAGGATTTTGCCCGGCTGCTGCAGGGAGGCAGTGCGAATCATGCGCACCAGTATGACCACCCTGACCCAGATATGGATGACGTTGCTCCTCAGCAACATCCTGCCCATCGATCATAATTCCGACCTCCCCATGCCTAAGTGCCAGCTGGTGTACGCCATCCTGACACGGATGAGCATCCATGTGGCTCAGTTGATCGCTGATGCCATCTATATTTTTGCAGGTATGGCGCCCACTAGGCACCCTTTGGACCCAGATAAGTCCAACAGGGCCCTGGGATTCCCCGCACTGATCACAGACTCTGCCAGTCGTTCGGAGTCCCCGTTGCACCTACCAAGGTGATTCGGCCGCCCATCACCCGGGTTTTTATTGAGAAGTACTGTACCCAGAGACAGGGTCAGGGTGATGCTCCACAGGCGCAGGCGCGCCCCCACCACCTCATCAGGCTGGCCAGGCTGGGGCCATTTGACATGGAGCAGTATTTACGGCATTTGGTTCGCCAGCAGGCGGCCAACCACCGAGCACATGTACGGAACCCATGACTGTCTGTACCAGATGAGCCTTAGCATGCAGAGCCAGGGCTCGCTTCTTTTTCATGCCCTACTCCAGACCAGTTCAGGGCAGAGGTAGCATGGCCCGGAGATTGGCCCGAGGCCCAAGCAGGAGAGGCACCCCAGAAGCTCCCGGCGATGGAGAAGAAGCCACGAGGATGAAGAGATGGCGATTTGCTTGAAATTCAATGTAGGGTAGGTCCCCGTGCGGTGTTAGCTGGAACATAGATGCCAATGTAGCAAGTGCATCCGCCATTTGATTTTCCTCGGCGGGGAATATGATGGTAGGAGATCTCATCGAAAGTCTCAGCCAACTCCTTGATGTAGGCTTTGTAGGGTATCAGCTTGGGATCTCTAGTTTCCCATTCTCCTCTCAGCTGATGGATTACCAACGCTGAGTCGCCGTACACCTTGAGTAGTTTGACATCGGAGTCAATTGCTGCCTGGGACGGCTAGGGCACATGCTTCATATTCGGCCATGTTGTCGGTGCAGTCGAATCCTAGCCTGGCTGTGAAAGGTACACATTGATTGTCCGGAGAGATCAACACTGCCCCAACGCCATGACCTAGAATGTTTGACGCTCCGTCAAACCATACAGTCCATTTGTCCCGATCTTCGTCCAACTTTTCCTCGAACAAGGCCATGATGTCCTCATCCGGGAATTCCGGATGCATGGGCTGGTAGTCGTTAAGAGGCTGTTGAGCCAAATAATCTGCCAAAGCGCTTCCTTTTATCGCCTTTTGGGTGACGTAGACTATATCAAACTCAGATAGCAAGACTTGCCACCGGGCGATTCGTCCTGTGAGAGCTGGCTTTTCAAAGATGTACTTAACTGGGTCCATTTTGGATATCAACCAGGTAGTATGGCTCAGCATGTACTGCCTTAAGCGATGGGATGCCCATACTAAAGCACAACACGTTCTTTCGAGCAAGGAGTAATTCATCTCACAGGTCGTGAACTTCTTACTTAGGTAGTAAACAGCGCGCTCTTTCTTCCCAGATTCGTCATGTTGCCCCAGCATACACCCCATTGACTCGTCCAAGATTGTCATGTACAAAATGAGAGGCCTTCCAGGTACTGGTGGCATAAGCACGGGAGGATTCATTAGGCACTTTTTGATCCTTCCAAAAGCCTCTTGGCAATCCTCATTCCACCGATCAGTTTGGTTTTTACGCAAGAGTTTAAACAACGGCTCACAAATGGCGGTGAGCTGCGATATGAATCTGGCAATATAATTCAAGCGCCCCAGGAAACCTCGGACTTGCCTCTCTGTACGGGGTTCTGGCATCTCAAGGATAGCCTTCACTTTTTCGGGGTCTACCTCTATCCCTTTCTGGCTTACAACGAAACCAAGCAATTTCCCTGATTTGACCCCAAAGGTACACTTAGCGGGGTTCAACCTTAATTGATATTTCTTAAGCCTTTCGAACAATTTCCGCAGGTTGACAAGGTGTTCTTCCTCAGATTTAGATTTAGCAATTATGTCGTCCACGTAGACCTCGATCTCTTGATGCATCATATCATGGAACAAAGCTACCATGGCCCGTTGATAAGTTGCCCCGGCATTCTTGAGTCCAAAGGACATCACCTTGTAACAGAACGTTCCCCACAGGGTGACGAAAGTAGTCTTTTCCATATCCTCGGGCGCCATCTTTATCTGATTGTAACCAGAGAAACCATCCATGAAGGAAATAAAGCGAAATTGGCCGTGTTATCTACGAGGATATCGATGTGTGGTAACGGAAAATTGTCCTTGGGACTGGCCCGATTCAGGTCCCGGTAATCTACACACATTCGTACTTTCCCACCTTTTTTAGGAACTGGTACGATGTTGGCAACCCATTCTGGATACCGAGCGACGGCCAGAAATCCAGCGTCAAATTGCTTCTTCACTTCTTCTTTTATCTTCAAGGACGTTTCGGGCTTCATCCTCCTCAATTTCTGTTTTACTGGGGAACACCCGGGATTTAGAGGCAATCGGTGCTGCACAATGTCAGAACTCAAACCGGGCATATCTTGGTATGACCAAGCAAAGATGTCTTGGTAGTCTTTTAGCAGGATTATTAATTCTTCACGGATAGGCGCGGTAATGCCTGTACCTATCTTTACTTCCCTCTTTCCACTGCCAATTCCTAAGTCTACTAGCTCTGTTTCTTCTTGATGAGGCCCCATTTCTTGGTCCTCATGGGCGACCATTCTTTCTAGTTCCGAAGGAAGTCCCACATCCTCATCTCCTTCATCTTCCGTTTGATTCATTTCTTGCTCGAAGTTGATAGACGGGTCCCAGGTATTAGTACCTTCGGGGGACTCGTCATCGAATCTGCCGTTTTAGAAAAAGGAGTAAACATGCAAATGAATGAGAATGGGTAGAGACCAGGAACAGATGAAGAAAGATCCTTGTATTATAAATTCAAAAACAAAAGACACAAAGCCTTAACAAAATGAAAACTCTAAAGCCCAGGCCCAACTATAGAGCTTTTAAAACCGTAAAGGTTTACATTATGCTTGTTGCGTAAATGCCGGGGCGTTCCTCCACTCGCCAATTTCCCAGCTGGAAATCAGGAGGGCATGGTCGGACCAAATCCGAAGTACTTGGAACATCATCTTCACATATCGCGAACACTTGACCTTCGTCTCCCAGACCCGCACTTATAAAGCTTCTACTTATGTGGCAGGGCGGGCTTCCTTCACTTTCTTGTCTCCAACGCGAGCTCTGACCACTGTTCTTCCTTCCCGCGATGCTTCTTTTCATGTCCGCCTGAGTGGGCTTATAGCCTAAACCATACTTCCCACGATTTCCTTGGGTTTTTATCATGCTAGTTATGCCGCCATTGTCTTTGCCTAAACCCATCCCGGGTTCATAACCGTTCCCCAACATAACTCGGGCCATCATTACCGCCGCATCGGACAGACAAGGTTGCCCAAAGAGGGAGTCCACGGAGGAAATGCTGACCACCTCAAAAGACTGGAAAGCGGTTTCTAACGATTCTTCTGCGGCTTCCACATAAGGCATGGAGGATGGGCAGCTTACCAAGATATCTTCCTCGCCTGACACGATGACCAAGTGTCCCTCCACTACGAATTTCAGCTTTTGGTGGAGTGTAGAAGGCACAACTCCCACTGAGTGGATCCAAGGGCGCCCCAACAGGCAGCTGTAGGGGGGGTTAATATCCATTATTTGGAAGGTGACTTGACAGGTGTGAGGGCCTATTTGTACTGGGAGATCGATCTCTCCCCTAACCTCTCGGCGAGTGCCGTCGAAGGCCCGAACCACCATTGAACTTGGTTTTAAATGGGAAGCATTGAATGGTAACTTGTCCAAAGTGCTCTTAGGCATCACGTTTAAACTGGAACCATTATCGATGAGTACCTTGGCCACGATATGGTCCATACACTTGACTGATACGTGTAAAGCCTTATTATGCCCTCTCCCCTCGGCGGGGATTTCTTCTTCGGCGAAGGCAAGATAGTTGTTGGCAGTGATATTGTTGACCAGCCCTCCGAAACCTTCTACCGAAATATCTTGGGCCACGTGAGCCTCGTTCAGCACTTTTACTAGCAGAGCCCGATGAGGCTCGGAGCTCATAAGTAACTCCAACAGCGAGACCCTAGCCGGGGTTTTGTTGAGCTGTTCGATAACCTTGAATTCGCTCTGCTGAATTATCCGAAGGAATTCGCTGGCTTCCTCTAGCGACACCTCCTTTCTACCATCCTTTTTCTCCGGGGGCCCCTTTGCTGGAATATCTTTATTCGAAGCGTGGGGTGCTTCGCCATCTTGTTCCTCCACCACTTTTCCTTTTCCCTTGACGTCGGCGGGTTGGACCGGTAGGTCCGGAGGCGCGAACACACGACCACTACGGGTCACACCACTCAGTCCCGTGATATTTGTTACCTTAGCCGACAGCGAGCTGACGTCAGTAACTTCTTCTTCTTTCTTCCCCGGAGGTGTATATCTCCACGGGACCGCGTGACTATTTTGATACGGGAAAGGAACAGGTTTGGCCATTAAGGGGTGCCCGGGCTTTTGCGAGGCTGCACTTTTAGTGAAGTATACCACCAAGGGTTTGGGCTTCGCAACACCGCTCCCCTCCGTAGATTGCATGCATATGTGCTGCTCTTCTTTTCCTTCAATGCCGACTTCCAGTCGACCTTGATCTATCATCCGCTGTAACAATTCCTCTACTTCCAAACACGTCTCCATGTCATGCATCTCGCCGGAATGTAGCAGACAGGAATCCTCCTTACACCCACTATGGGGAATCACACCTCCCTTTTGTAGGGCCTCAAAGATAAACCTCCTAGGGGTTGCCACATCCCTTAAAGGTTTAGACCTGTGCGGCCTATCGGATTCAACTGCATTAACTGCTCCCCCTCCATGATTGGCGAGCGGGTTGGTTCTCATATTGGGCCGATCCTCTTGGAAAGTCAGTCATCCAGCATCCATTAAATGTTGGACCTTGTACTTGAGGGCCAAGCATTTTTCGACGGAATGCCCCGGGACACCCCCATGGTACTTGCAAGTTGCATTAGGGTCATACCACTTCGGGAAAGGGGGTTCGAGGACCCTTCCGGGAGTCACCACGGCCAAATGATTGGCGATGAGGGATGGTAGAAGATCTTCGTACGTCATTGGGAGCGGGGTGAATTCCGGCAATGGCCTCGGAGGGAAGTTCCTTGTCGTGTTGGAATTACCGGCCGGTCGAGTCGTGTTCGGAGTTGGAACTTGGGGAGCTTCCCTCTGGGTGGGCGCCTTAGGCTGCACGGGTGTTGAACTAGAGGCGTTCCCAGCATGAGCCGAGAAGCTTGGGTGATGTTGCGCGTACTGATGGGCACCATGAGGTGTTTGCTGGGGTTTGACCCACGCGGGTGTTGAAGAGACGGCATGGGCATCTCCTTCCTTCCTTTTTGCCCCTGTTGCCCCGATTCTTTTGGCGTTCCCGTTTGTGGAGGAAACGTAATCAAACTTTCCTCTCTTCAATCCTACCTCGATTCTTTCCCCGGCAAACACCAGATCCGCGAAGCTGGACGGCATGTAACCCACTAGCTTCTCATAGTAGAACACTGGCAGAGTGTCTACCATCATGGTGATCATCTCTCTCTCAACCATGGGAGGAGCTACTTGTGCCGCCAAATCCCTCCATCGCTGCGCATATTCTTTAAAGGTTTCACCCTCTTTCTTAAACATATTCTGCAGTTGAGTACGGTCAGGAGCCATATCAGAATTGTACTGATACTGCCTTAGGAAGGCGGTAATCAGATCCTTCCAAGTACGGATACGGGAAGCTTCCAAATTAGTGTACCACACTACCGCAGCTCCGGCCAAGCTATCCTGAAAGAAGTGTATCAACAGCTTTTCATCTTTAGAATGAGCGCCCATCTTACGGCAGTACATCTTGAGATGGTTTTTGGGACAAGTCGTCCCTTTATACTTGTCGAAGTCCGGCACTTTGAACTTCGGGGGAATAACAACATCGGGTACTAAGCAAAGATCCGTCATGTCTGCAAACGGATAGTCCCCAAATCCTTCCACAGCCCTCAATCTTTCCTCAAGGAGATCGAGCTTCCTCCTTTCTTCAGTTGCCGGGGGCGGCCCTTCCATAGACAAAACTATTGGCGATGCTGCGATGTTGGGTTGGGGCAACGTGCCTGGTGCCGGCCCTTCGGGGATCGGGGGATAAAACTCGACATCCCTCCGAGCATAATCTTGAGGGTCTTTATGGACTTCGTCGGGCTGCTGAGGAGGCTCTTTTTCATGGACGGGAGAAGCAATGTGGCCCGCATCTTCTTGCAAGATGGGTGGTGAATAGTTGGGCGGCAATCCATAAGGGTAAGCCGCTCGATTGTATCCCAGGTGAGGGCTGCCATCGTGCCCCCGTGTGTCCCTTCCCCGTCCTACTATGTTTGAGGGAGGATGGTGCGTAGTTGCCAAGAGAGTCGGGTCTGCTTCGGCAGCCGAACTGACAGCGGCGGCAGTGGCCGCGCTCTTCTCCATGAGCTGTTTCATACCTAACATGGCCTCCATCATGGAGGCCATTTGTTCTTTCAGAGCCGACATGTCGGCTTTCATCTGTTCCTGCGTCTCCTCTTGATCACCCATCGTTCTAGATTTGGATCTGGTGCGATAGGGATCCCTTGCGGCGCGTTTAGTTATGGTGTTTTTCCCTAAAAAACCAAACGTGAGGAGTGGGTAAAGAAAGAAAATGCATGCTAGAGATGAGATGTAGGAGTGATTTGATTTGCACAAGTTTTTTTTGGAGTAGAAACATGGGACCAACTCATTTTATTTCAAAAAGGAAGTCATATCTAGTCAAGGTCTAAGAGACCATACAAGTTTCCTAACGATTTCTAATTATGTGGGCCATTAAGTCTATCATATGCTGACAATAGCCGAGAAGCCCATGAATCTCTTCGGGGGCGGAGTAGGTGTCTGCCATCGCCTTGGCCTTAACTAACAATCGGGGAAGTTCTTGACTCCCGTTCAAGGTAAGAGCAAACCGATCCATCCACATGGTTGCCTCTTGGTGTAAAGAGTCGATCACCCTTCCTCTAGCCTCTTTTTCCGCATATACTTGAGCGTACTCATCCGCGATTCTATGCTCGTGGGCCGTGGCTAGACCTAACTCTTCTTCGTACTTGGCGATGATAGCTAACATGTTGGTCTCTGTCTCGCATAAACGCTGAGACAAGCTTCTTTTGGACCTTGAACAAGCAATCAACTCCTCTTTCAGAACCATGCTATGTGCTCGCGACTGGTCCCTTTCTTCCCTTCGCAACTTGAGTTCACTATTGCTACCCCATAGAGCTCCGCGAAATTTGTTCCGGCCATACTCTTCCTTGCGAGCCCTCTTGGTCTCTTGTTCAAGGGCTCTTGCGGTAATTGTATTCTCTTCCCGTAACCCGGCACACTCCTTCCGAACGTGTGTAGCAGCCAACTTGAAATTCTCCTTGGCGAGTTTTGCCTTTCCTAACTCGCTTTTGAGAGATTGGACTTCTTCGTCCTCTTCCGGTGCTTCAAAATTCTCTTCGCTGACGACTTTTAACTTGGCGAGCCAATCTAAACCTCGTATGCGAACTTTCAGCCATTCGTGGTACCCACCAATGATGCCATTACGAATGCCTCTAAGCTCTTGATCTTTCCTTAACGGGGTTTCCCATGCCTTATGGATTCTTTGTATAGTCTTGGAACTTTGTGCGCCGAGATCCCTCACAAGGAAAGGAGACATGCTTTCTTCCGTTGGTGCTCCCCTCATGGGGTACCCTAGTTGTCTTATAGCGAGCGTGGGATTGTAATTAATACAACCCCTCGTTCCTACCAGCGGAATGTTTGGGTACCTTCCACATGAGAAAAGGACTCCTTCTTTTCCTTCCTTCCATCGGGGGAACCAACTGATTGTTCTACCTCCTATCCCGGCCAAGAGCTGGTCCCAATCCATTCTCCTCTTTTCAGTACACGAGCGATGGCTCAGGAGCGGACATGGATGTCTTGTGTCTTGTTGGAACAAGTGTGAAACCAACCAAACACAGAGGGCGGGTAAGCAACAGATGATCCGTGCGCTACTCTTCTCGCACCTTCGGTCAAATGTGTCAAATAGATCTGCCAAGACAGCTACCACCGGACTTTCCTTGCTATGGTGGTAGGCAAGGAAAGCGTCGATTGCTGCTAGGTCTATCAAACCATCCACGTTTGGAAAGAGGACGACCCCAAAAATTAGCAAAGCTAACACATCCATAAACGGGACCCAGTCTCCTTGATTGGCCATACCCCTCGCCTTGTCTTCTAGGTACTTCTGTGGTAGGCCCGCTATGCCGTTCCGAGTTTGTTTTATGCGGTCCAAACCTCTTGCTGAATCCTTGACCACAGTTGCAATTCTGCTCAAAGAGGGGAGACACCCGGAGGAAAGATATGGCTTTCTTCCCCCGAGAGGACATCCTAGAAGTTCCTCAAATTCTTCAATGGTTGGTACTAATTGGAAGTCCCCGAATGTGAAGCATCTCAAAGGCTGGTCGTAGTATTGGGTAAGTGATGCAATGGCTTCTATGGACACCTCTGCTATGGTCAACTCTAAGATCTTTCCGTAAGTCTTGCGGAAGGCTTGCATTTGGAGGGGTTCCATCAACCGCCCTAATTCCTTGATGCTGGTGGTATCTGGGCTTTTGACCTTGACTTGGTAGAACCTCTTGCCGGTTTGATTTGTTCCCATGCTTACTAAAGTGAGATAAAAGCTGGTGCAAATCAAAACTCCGATATCTCATGGGTGGAATGGATGAACGCATGATGGAATGCATATGACACAGATGCAATCTAGGAATGCGGGGGTCCGGGGAATTTGTCCCCTTCTTAGATACGACGTCTAGGGGTGGCAAAATGCCCCAACGCACGTTTTTAAGAAGGCGACACGGACCCTCCGTTGGTTTGTTTACAGTAGGGATCAAGACAGAACCCATATGCAATGCCTATGCAAAAGACACAATGCGGGAATGTACACAGTATGACAATATTTACTGAACATAAGCAAAAGGGTATATGATACTCATGCATGGCAGTGTGAAAAATGGCACGTAGCGTGTTTGCTTCGTGCCCCTATTTAAGGAACCTATGAGGGAGAGAACTAACTAGGCTTTTAGCAATAATCCCCAAGGTAGTTATATCTCTCTTGATGGTTTCTAGAGGTATCATCCCCTTTGAAGAACATATTGTAGCAGTAGGGACTACTAGCAACAATAGGTTTTCAAAGAGAAAAGCTCTAGATGAGGGTTCACTGTAATCAAGCAAGTCGGAGACCTAGCATGATCACAGATTCACCTCCACTCCTTATGCTCCCATGAACCCGGGTATAGGGCCCTTTTTCACTCACAGTGTGTGCAAATAGTGTTGGTGTTTGTGTGCATCAAATGAATAAATATTTACTTCATGCATACATTTAAAACGCACTAAAAGCAACAAAGAGTTTATATACACAAGAACATAATGAAAGGAAGCCAACAAAGGGGTAAGTCACGGTAAAACATTGCACAAAATTAAATGGCCTAACTCTCTAAAAACAGTCCCCAGTGGAGTCGCCAACTGTCGCAACCTACCCTTCGGCGGGAGGGCGACGCGTGACTCGCGGGATGCGTGTTCCACGAAAGGAATACGCGCGGAGTCGCCACCAACGTTTATTTGAGGAAAACGTCGGAAAAACCGGAAAAGACGCGATCTACGAGCTTTTTAGTGAAAGGTTCGGGAGTTGTATTTACGCACGGGGAAGGTATTAGCACCCCACACGCCCGTCTCAAGGGACGGCAGCCCTTAATCGAATGTGCAAACATGACTTTGATTTTTATGTTCCCTTTTATGTTCTTATATCCTTTATACCCCTTTTTTATATTTTTCTTTTTTGTGGTCGACAAGGGTGTTTCCCTTTGCTCCTACGTATTCCTCAATTTGGGATGAGAAAATCAGACCTACGTAGTTCTTTTTTATCAAATGATGCCTTTTTTACTTAAGTGGTGATCATTTTAAGGCGTTGGACCTTAAAAATGATCCATTTTACTTAGTGAGAAATTGAAATGACAAACTTCAAAAGCCTATTTTTGTGGACGAGCTTGACTAGGCGAGTTGATTTTAGCCTTAGTTTCACCTTAGTTATTAATCAATTCGATTAAGAATGAGAAATCCCAAAGAGAAAACGTCCGATTGATTTTCCGCTTTATTTTACTAAAAAAGATATTTTTTGATTATTATATTATTTTTTACCTCTTTTTGATTTCCAACGTGGTTACGGCACGTCCGAACGGTCGGAATTGATTTTAACCGAAGTTAACGGATAATATAATTCAAACGTTCGGTGGAAATTTATTTTATTTTTAAGTTAAGCGAGAAATGACTTAAGTAAAACGGCTTAAGCACGTCAAGAGGGGGTATAAAAAGTAAACAAAACGAGAGTAAAAATGCACGAAATGCAATGTGGACCACCATGGGTGCATAGAATGAATCGAAAAGCTTGGTTCGAGGTACTTACCCGTTGAAGATCGAAGAACGATGAAGAACGAATGAAGAACGTCGAAGAACGGTTGAAATCTTTGCGAAATTCCTCACGGAAAACGTTACGGAAACGTTTCGGAAGCGCCTCGGCTTAGATTTTCTTCACGGAAACAATTTTTCCAAGCAAATTCGAAAGAGAGAAAAGTGCCTCAGGGCTGAACCCCTTCCTTCTTCCCTTCCTCCCCTATTTATAGCAAAATAGGGGAGGTGGTTGCCGCCCAGCTCGCCCAGGCGAGCTCAGCTCGCCCAGGCGAGCAGGGTTGCTTCCTCCAGAAGCAACCGCCTTCTGGAGGAATATTCTGGAGGGCCCAAGTGGGCCTGGGTGCTATTTGCACCCCCATTTTTACTAAGTACACCCCCTCTGCTGTTTTTTTTGGTGATTCTTTTTTTCGTAAAGTTACGGAAACTTACGAATTTCGTAACGATACTTGTTTTCTTTCCGTAATGTTACGGAACCTTGCGGATTACATAATCATCCCCTTTTTGACTTACGGAATGTTACGGAACCTCACTTAATTATGCAACGATGCTTCCATTTGATTTCCGGTGTGTCACGGAAACTTACGGATTGTGCATCAATATTTTTTATATTTTCCGGCATGTCCTGAAATTTCACAAATTGCCTAATGATGGGTGCCAAGCACCTCACGAGGACCAAAGAATGGTCACACGTCATCGAGCAAAGGTCCCCGGACGAAATTAGGGTATGACAGAGACAAATTATGGTTATGCTGCACACCTTTTCGCCATTCAGACACAGTCGTGCCCGATGGCACGCAGAGACAAATTATGGTCATTCTGCGTCTTTTGTCATTTAGAGGCGGCAGGCCCGATGACATGCGAGAACAATTTGGTCCCGCACTTTTTCACCATTTGTCATCCAGAGGCGGCGGGCCCGATGACATGCGGGAACCATTTGGTCCCGCACTTTTCACCCTTTGTCATTCAGGAGCAGCGAGTCGAATGATAAATGCGCAAAGACAAGTTATGGTTATTGTGCGCCCTTTGTCATTCAGGGACAGTGAGTCGAGAGGTGGGCGGAGACAAATTATGGTCATTCCCCATGCCTTTTCGCCAAAAAGAGGCGATCATGCCCGGTGGCACGCAGAGACAAATTATGGTCATTCTGTGCCTCATGTCAACCAAGAGGAATGGATTCGACAGTATCGGGATGATGTTGGTTGTCGGTACTGATCATTTTCAAAATTTTTGCAGGTTCTGCTAGCAGGGAGATTGACCGGCCGAGTGGTGTTTCGCTCGAACGAAATTAGAGTCTTATATTTACTTCCCTTTTATCGCCAATAAAAGACAAGTAAAGAGGGGCAACTGTCATACCCTAATTTCGTCCGGGGACCATCCTATTGTTGGGATGCAACCCTCGTTTGACAACTTCGAGGTACTTCGCACCCATCGTTAGGCAATGCGCAAAGTTCCTTGACATGCAGGAAGTCAAAAGTTGCACAATCTGTGAAGTTCCGTAACATTCCGGAAGCCAAAGAAGGGGTGATTGCATAATCCGTAAGGTTTCGTGACATTACGGAAAGAAAACAAGTATCGTTACGTAATTCGTAAAGTTTCGTAACGTTACAGAAAAAGAATCAGCAAAAAAGGCAGGGGTGTATTTAGTAAACAGGGGGTGCAAATAGAAATCAGGCCGACTTGGGCCTTCCAGGAAGTTCCCCCAGAAGGCGGTGCCTTCTGGAGGAAGCAACCTAGCTCTCCTGGGCGAGCTGGGTGGCAAGCTCCTCCCTCATTTTCCTATAAATAGGGGGAGGAGGGAAGAACAAAAATGTTCAACCCTCCTAGTATCTGAGAATCACTTAAAATTAGTGAGAAAAATTGTTTCCGTGAAGAAAATCCAAGCCGAGGCACTTCCGTAACGCTTCCGAGACGTTTCCGTGGGTGATTTCGCGAAGATTTTCAACCGTTCTTTGTCATTTTTCGTTCGTTCTTCGGTCTTCAACCGGTAAGTTCCCGAAATCGAACTTTTTCGTACCCCCTATTGACGTGCTTTAGTCATTTACTTAAGTCATTTTCTCGCCTAATCAAAAATAAAATAAATTTCCTCCGATCATTCATATTGTAACATCTTTTAATTTCTATTAAAATGAATTCCGACCGTTCGGTCATGCCGTAACCACGTTTAAAACCAAAAGAGAGGCAAAATAATAATATAAAAATATCTTTTAGTAAAATAATAAAAAAAAAACAATCGGACGTTTTTCTTTGGGATTTTCCTTTCTTAATTGAATTAACTAATAACCAAAATGAAACTAAGGCTAAAATCAATTCATAAATCAAACTTTTGTCATCACCTGAAAAACCATTTTTAAGGTCCAACGCCTTAAAATGGTCTTTTCCGCTTTTATTGGTTAAATGTAGATTTGTATAAAAGGCCTAAAAACAACACGTAGTTTTATTACCTCTTTTCAAAGATAAATAAAAGATCATTAATGGTCCAATGCCTTAATGTTTTCTCTCTTTTCCAAAAGAACTGAAAGATTGTTTAAAGGTTCAACGCCTTAAAGGACCTTTCAATCAAAATATATCTTGCAAAAAAGGATAAAAACAACTTAACCAATGCTTAATTCTGAAAGAACTACGTAGGTCTGATTTCCTTATCACAATTAAGGAATACGTAGGAGCAAGGGAAACACCCTCGTCAACCACAAAAAGATAAAAGTATAAAAAGGTATAAAAAGACATAAGAACTAAAAAAGGGAAAATAACATAAATTGAAGTCATGTTTGCACACTTGATTAAAGGTTGTTGTCCCTTGTGACGGACGTGTGGGGTGCTAATACCTTCCCCGTGCTTAAATACAACTCCCGAACCTTTCACTTAAAGTTCATAGACCATGCTTTTTCCGATTTTTCCGACGTTTTCCTCAAATAAACGTTGGTGGCGACTCCGCGCGTATTCCTTTCTTGGAAGACGTACCCGTGAGTCACGTGTCGCCCTCCCGCCGAAGGGTAGGTTGCGACAATGACATATACCTCTTCAGAGTACCTATGTCCTGCCTTATCATATTCATGATTTTCATCCCATTAGTAACAAATGAGTCATTTATTTTATTAAATGTTTATTTGACTAAGGTAGTAATAGGCAATGCTGGTAGTTATATGCCTATAGTGTTTTTCTTCATCATAGGTATGAGTCCATTTACTCTTGGAAATTTGGTCCAACCAATCTACTGCTCGTCGAAACTCTAATCGCATTGCAAGCAACTTTGCCTCAAATCGCGGTTTTCTCATCTCATATCCTATGACAAAAGACAAAACATAATGAGTAATAAATATGTTGAACACGTAATAAATAAATTATTTGACACATGAAGTGCTTAGAAGTTTACCCATATTGATGACTTGTTTTTTTAAGTCAACATTTTAAAACTTTATTAGAATTTGATGCAATGTGGCAAATGTAGTACGCAAAAGTTACATTCGGGCTAGTCCACCAAACTCATTCTAATCGTAAAGCTGCTAGCAAACTGGTTCCCCTATCTGATATAATACATAAATTTGGTTAAGG
Source organism: Glycine soja (assembly GCF_004193775.1). NCBI lineage: Eukaryota > Viridiplantae > Streptophyta > Magnoliopsida > Fabales > Fabaceae > Glycine > Glycine soja. The sequence goes on along the minus strand of NC_041009.1, from coordinate 34,764,736 downwards.
TGTGACTAGTCTCCTCAAATAATGTGAAAACCACATCTAAGCTTCTTTGATCTCACTCTCAACAATTGCAAAAGCGAGTGGAAAATGTTATAATTATCATCTTGTGCAATGGCAATCAACAAAGTACCACAATATTTTCCTGTTAAAAATGTGTCATCTACTTGCACAATTGGTATGCAATATTGAAAGCCTTCAATGCATGTCTTAAAAGCCCAAAACACACAATTAAGAATCACCTTAGGAAAGTCATATCACCATCCTCCATTGAATTGGATGTTTTGTATCTAACAATTGTACTCGGTCCAAAGTGTTGAGCAGTTGTCATCCATATAGGCAGATAACTGTATGATTCTTCTTAACCTCCAAATGCAAATTCGAGTGCTTTCTGTTTAGTTGTCCATGCCTTTTTGTATGTCACAATATAACCAAATCGTTGTAGCATGTCTGTAATCAAGGTTTTGATTTGGATACTAGGATTTGTCTTCACTAAGTGATCGAGGTCGTACCCGAATCAAATAAACATTAAAATACAGTAACTAGGAAGTGATCCTAGGTCGTCTCCCAACGAGCAATGATCAACCAAACGTTCATAACAGATAGTAGGAAAATAGTAACGATTTAGGGGGGGTTTGTTTTTTTTTTTGTAAATTAAACAGCGAGTAAAATTGAATTAGAAAATATCAGAATTAAAACATGTTGCTTCCCATTGATTCACAAGCAAGTCTCTTATCCTAGGTTACGAGAGTTTATCCTTTATCAGTTCAACCACTTAATCCAACCCTAAATTAAATTACTAAGAGAAATTTAACATAAGGCATTCATTATGTGATTAAGCAACACATACACCAATTAATCATAAATGATCATTAAGCATGAACGTAATTAAGCGCAGAGACAATTAATTAAGCACTAAGCATGCATGAATTAATAGCAACAAATTCAGAGTAATTAGTGAAGAGGAAAAACTGAACAAAATTTAACAGTAATAATAGAACCTCAAAGAGAATTGTGCTTGATCCTCAAGAGAAAGCAACGCTAGAGAATTAGCCTTCCATTAATCAATACAGAACGAAATTATAGATTGAAGAACGGAATTTTATTGCTAAAACGAAAAGTCAAAACTGGAATTGCAAAACGAAAAAGTGTCTAAGAAAAGCCTAAAACTAAAAAATGAAAACAGGAAAGAGAGAGAGAAAAGAGAGAGAGAAGAGAGAGAGCCTAAACTAGAACCTTGGTGCTGTTATATAGTTTTTCCAGCCCCAAAGGTTACAAATCTGTTTTAAATCCAAGCCCATAAATAAAATAAAATCAAATCTAGATAAGATAAGATAAGATCTAGATGAAATAATATATAAATGAGATCAAATCTAAATAATATCTAGATAAGATAAAGTCTAGATAAGATAAAATTTTGTAGAATAAAATAGTCTGCCCTCTTCAAGTCCAAGCCCAATTCTGGATTGAAGCCTAAGCCCAATTCTGGATTCAAGCCCAATGCTTCATTAATTCCTGAAATTAGATTAAAAACATCAAATTAGCTAAATGGGCCCCAATAATAGAATTGCCTAATTAATTTGACAATTAAGACTAATCAGTACTTAAAATGGTGCAAAAAGGGTTAAGAAATAGGAGAAAATAATGGCACATCAAAACCCCTCATACTTAGCCTTTTGGACTCCTGGGCAAAATGAAACAAAGAACAAAATTCAAGGATATCAAAGAGAGACAAACAAAAACATTTACATATTTCTCAATGAACATCAAGGAATGAAAGGAATGGGTAACATCAAACATGAAGAGATCCAAAGAGTCAAGACATTCGTGGAAATCATCCAAGCAACCCAATCATGGCAAAATAGTTAATCAGCTCAAGAATGAAAAGTGATAAAGCCTCACAAGATATATACTCTATCTCTCAAGTGTCTAGGCTACTGTTTACTCTCGAAGCACCCATTAAAACAAACACCACATAGACTTGGCAAAATTATAAAATTAACAAACAACTTGACAAACACATGCACATGAGGATCGAAAGGTCTTTAAAGGTTGTAATGGGGCCAAGGACAAGGTAGGGAAAAAAATATGGAATAAGTAGCTAAATCCCAAAGGAATAGAGGAGCAATGGGGAATAAGTGGAAATTAAGCACAAATAGTAAACCCAAACCCTCTAATATCAACAAAATCAACCAAGGCTCCTAAATCAAGTCCTCATAACAAGACCTCATTTATTCAACTTTACTTCTTCTTTTTTTTCATTTTTTTAACAGTACGAATTTGCATAATTTGCAGCAATTGAATTTTTTTCATTTTTTTCCTCTTTTTATTTTTAGACAGTACGAATTTGAAGATTAAAGCATGAACTAGGCAATATATATATACATTAAGCATGGCCAAAATAAAAACATTAAGCATGGCCAAAAATCATATCTTCCAATGAAACATACCCCCCCACACTTATTCCCAAAACAATTTCAAAGCTCAAAAATTCCTTAAGGGTAAGGTGTTATCATGGTTTTTCACTTAAGGCTTGTAATGAGCTTCAATACAAAGAAAGGGGAACATAGGCTCAAAGGGGATATCAAAGGAATTAATTCAAGGTAAGTCCATTTGGCTAGAAGCTTATAAGAACAAAATTGCCTAAATCATTTCCAAATATGCATGTGAATTAGGAAGCATCAACAAGAATCAAGCCAAGGCTATTGTGCAAGCAATCAATGGGGCAAAACACACCAAAAGATTATGATGATGGATGGCTCAAATTCTCACAAAGGTAAACTTATCACTTTCAAATTGAGCTTTCAAAACTATCATGACATGTAGAGGAAAAACAAGGATTTCAAATCACAAAATGTCAATAGACTTTTATTTTCAGAACAATTACCCATTTCTTGAACATATCCTATAATTCAAATAAAAATATGCAAAGTTGTACATGCAAACAGAATTGACCTAAAATATTAAACTAGAAACCCAACAAAACTAACAAAATTAACAAAACTAACAAAACTAGCAAAACCAAAACCAAAGAACTCCCCCCTCCCCCCATACTTAAACAACACATTGTCCTCAATGTAGCACAATTAAAAGATTAAAAGCAATTAGAACATCAAATAGAATCGGACAAATGTAATAAAAGTAAAGAAGGAGATACGAAAGAAAAACTCCCTAAGTCATGGTGGAGGAAGAGTAGGGTGGAGTAAGGAAGTCTCTTCCACCACTACATCCACTAAAGAAGGGTTTGTTAGGAATGGCTTAAGTCGGTGTGCATTGACCTTGAAGCTCTTGTTTGTGGAGTCGCTTTTGATCTCAAATGTACCATAAGGAAAAACATTAGTAACAACAAAAGGACCAATCCACTTAGACCTCAACTTACCACTCATGAGTCCAAGCTTAGAATTATACAATAACACTTTTTGCCTGACCATGAAGTCCTTCTTAATTATCATGCTATCATGGAACTTCTTGGTCTTTTCTTTGTAGAACTTAGCATTCTCGTAGGGTTCTAGGCGGATCTCATCTAACTCACTCAGTTGCAACTTTCTTTCCTCACCAGCTTAATCCATAGAGAAGTTGCAGGTCTTCACTGCCCAGTATGCTTTGTGCTCAATCTCCACTGGAAGATGACATGCCTTTCCAAAGAAAACCCGATAAGGAGACATTCCTATGGGTGCTTTGTAGGCAGTCCTTTGTGCCCAAAGAGCATCATCAAGCCTGGTACTCCAATCTTTCCTGCTTGGCTGCACAATCTTCTCTAAAATTCTCTTGATCTCCCTGTTAGAGATTTTTGTCTGTCCATTGGTTTGGGGGGTGGTATGGTGTGGATACCCTGTGTACAACCCCGTACTTTTTAAGCAAGGCATGCATTGATTTGTTTCAAAAATGTGTTCCTTGATCACTAACGATTGCTTTAGGTACTCCAAACCTGCAAAACAGATTAGATCTGACAAAATCTACAACAACCTTAGCATCATTAGTTCTAGTGGGCTTGGCTTCCACCCATTTTGAAACATAATCAACTGCGAGGAGAATGTAAACATAACCAAAAGATATAGGAAAAGGGCCCATGAAATCTATACCCCAGACATCAAACACCTCACATAATAGCATAGGTTGCTGAGGCATTTGTTGTCGCCATGTAAGTGCACTTCCTGCTCTCTGACACTGCTCACATGTGCTACAAATATTCCACGCATCTTTAAAGATGGTGGGCCAATAAAAGCCACAGTCAAGCACTTTGCGAGTTGTCCTTTGAACACCCAGATGACCTCCCGGTGCGGAAGAATGACAGAATTGCAGGACTGAGTCAGTCTCATGATCTGGAATGCATCGTCTAATGACCTGATCACTGCACAATTTCCACAAGTAGGGTTCATCCTAAATAAAATTCTTAGCATCACTTTTAATTTTATCTTTTTGAGCCTTAGATGCTAAGGGAGGAAAAACAGAAGCAACTAAATAATTGACAATGTTAGCAAACCAGGGAGTAGAAAGAGAATCAGAAATACTATACAATATATATAAATGATCATCGGGAAATCATCCTGAATGGGTGAGTCCTCATCAGACACATGTTCGATTCGACTCAAATGATGAGTAACTAAATTTTGTGCTCCGCTCCTATCACGGATCTCCAAGTCAAATTCTTGGAGCCAAAGCATCCATCGGATCAACCTAGGCTTTGAATCAGCCTTCTTCAACAAGTACTTTAAAGCTCAATGGTCAGTATAAACAATAATGCGAGTACCAAGCAAATAAGAATGAAATTTTTCAAGAGCAAAAACTATGGCTAGTAGCTCTTTCTCAGTAGTAGTATAATTCGCTTGGGCAGCATCTAAAGTCCTAGAAGCATAATATATCACCCTAGGCAATTTATCAATTTTCTGAGCAAGGACAGCCCCCAATGCATAATTGGATGCATCACACATAAGCTCAAAAGGGATTGTCCAGTCGGGTGCCTGGATGATGGGGGTGGTAGTCAGTGCTCTTTTGAGGCAATCAAAAGCCTCTTTGCATTTATCATTAAAGTCAAACTCTACCTCCTTTTGCAAAAAGTTGGATAGTGGAAGGGCTACTTTGCTAAAATCTCTTATAAAGCGCCTGTAGAATCTTGCATGACCAAGAAAAGATCGCACCTCTTGCACGCAAGAGGGGTAAGGCAATTGTGAAATAACGGAAATTTTTGCAGGATCTACTTCAATGCCCTTATTGGAAATAATGTGGCCTAAAACTATACCTTGCTCAACCATAAAATGACATTTTTCAAAATTTAGAACAAGGTTAGTTTCAGTGTATCTATTCAAAACCTTTTCCAGACTATCCAAACAATTATCAAAAGAGGATCCATATATACTGAAATCATCCATAAACACCTCTATGCAATTTTCTAAAAAATCCCTAAAAATACTAATCATGCACCGCTGGAAGATAGCAGGGGCATTGCACAGGCCGAAAGGCATCCTCCTATAGGCAAAAGTGCTGAAGGTGTAGGTGAATGTGGTTTTTTCCTGATCCTCAGGAGCAATAGTGATTTGCATATAACCAGAAAAACCATCAAGGAAGCAGTAGTGAGATTTACCTGCTAGGCGTTCAAGCATCTAGTCAATGAATGGCAGAGGAAAATGGTCCTTTTTGGTAACCTGGTTCAGCCTCCTATAGTCGATGCAGACTCTCCAAGCCCAATTATGGATTCAAGCCCAATGCTTCATTAATTCCTGAAATTAGATTAAAAACATCAAATTAGCTGAATGGGCCCAAATAATAAAATTGTCTAATTAATTTGACAATTAAGACTAATCAGTACTTAAAATGGTGCAAAAAGGGTTAAGAAATAGGAGAAAATAATGGCACATCACTAAGTCAACAACATTATGAGCAATTATAGATGAGTCTAACCTAACATGATCTTGTGATATGAGTGAAGTTGTGTAAGTGTGAATACCATTTATTTTCTTTATCTCCCACCTCCAGCGTATTTTGCTGAAGGATGGTCTCACCCTCCAATGACATCTATTACCCTATTGTATACATTTAACAACATACTTGTCACTCTTATTCTCTTCTACATCATAATTAAATAAATGTAGAAAATGAAATTGCTTAATGGCATTCAGAGTTGCTTGTTTTGATTCAAATATCGTGCCTTCATAAAGATCATAGGAGACATTTGTATTGCCACTCCTTTATTCTGATAAGGATTTGAAAATGGTAGATCTTCTAAAAGTTGGCTACTAATAGTTTCAAAATATGAAGATGACCCACATTGACTTTGATTGCTTGGTTTTCCACTTTCTTGAAACATCGTGCTCCTGATCCTCATCACTCAAGTTGCTAACATTATCCCTTATTATGGGTTCTTCACTAGACATCCCTAAAAAAATAAAAATGTAATTTAGCAGTAAAAATATGAATAATTTACGGAGATCTAATGTTAAATAAAAACAAACCAGGAAGATCGTAAAATGTGCCTGGAGAACAGATGGAAAAGATTACGAATGAGCTCGAGTATTAGGCATCATGTTTCATGATGGAGATGAAACTCGTAGGGTTAGCATGACTTCAAAGTAATTAAAGCCCTCCACGATTTTGAATTGCTTTATAGTATTTTTGTTATAAATAATTGTAACTTATAACTTATAACATTTTTAAATAATAATAATAATAATTAAAACCCTAAATTTTTTTTGTTATAAATAATTATAACTAATAACATTTTTAGATAAATAATAATAATAATTAAAACCCTAAATTATTTTTGTTATAAATAATTATGACATAATATTTTTAAATAAATAATAATAACAATTAAAACCTTAATCACAACTTTAAAGTTGTGCCCTATCTCACGACTTTAAAGTCTTGGCTACACTTAAAACTTTAAAGTTGTACCCTATATGTTGTGACTTCAAAGTCATGTGGAACATGCAGATGTAGCTCGTGAATAATGCAGAAAATGTAGAACCCAAATAATGCAGATGCACAAATATTGCAAGCTCATGCGTGAAAAATCTTAGCTTGCATGATATGAAATATGGAAATGACTATACATATCAGATTTCAATATGCTGCACCTTGAAGAATATTCCCTCCTTCAATGATGAAGCTCGTGAAAACTATGTTGAAGAACCCCAAAGGCTACACGTTCAAGAAGGAGCAAACCTACACGTTCAACTTACCATTACCATGTGCCACGAGATTCTTTACGTGAAGTCCAATCAAGTACATTGCAAAATACATGAGATTCTCTCATGTGAACTCAAAGGCATGTGATTCCCTCTCACTAATGACAAATGCAGGAAACCAAATACTTCACGTGAATGAATCACTACCAAAGCTACTTCTCTCATGTTGGAACTTCTTTCTCACATACTACCTCTTTCATTCTTCTTTTGCTGTTGTGGGACTTGTTTTCTCTTTCTCACAACCCACCTTTTTCATCCTTCTTGCAATCTTAATGATGCAATCCTACCCCGCAAGGGCATTGGATAGAAGACTCCAAGAAGATTGGGCCAGAGATGCAAGAAAAGGCCCTAGGGTTCTCATGAGCCTTAGGGTAGATTTCGGGCCCATGGGCTAAGTATGAGCCCTCTTATCTTTGTACATATTAGATTAAGGTTTCATTATTTTTTGGCCTTGTATTTAGGGCTCCACAATATAGGTAAGGTACCCTAGAAATGTAGGATTTTTCAGCCCTTGTATTTTAGGGCACCTAGACTAGTTTTTGTATTAGGGTAAGTCTTGTAATTTCATATGCATTAAATGAATATTTGATGTGTGTGGTTGGAAATAAATTTAATTGAATTGGGAGAAGCACAATCCAATTAAATTTTAGAGGGGGAGTGAACATTTGCTTGCTACACCTCATTGTTATATCATATAGTCACACTTTGTGCATGTCCTTCATGCTTTACATGCCTTATGACACCTAAGCACACTTAGTGGAGAATCTTGGACTTGATCTTGGATTAGTGGGCTGAGTCATAGCTAAAATTCACTAATCATAATTAGTGAAATTTTGGCTCCAAAATTTGGCACCCCAAATTCAAGTGAAATTTGAATAGAAATTAAAATTTCCCTCCAATTTTGTGTGACACTTAGGCTATAAATAGAGGCCATGTGTGTGCATTTTTTCAACTTTAATCATTTGAAAATTAAACTTCAGATTTCAGAGATCTTTTAGAGCACAAAATTTCGTGCTCTTCTCTTCCTCTCCCTTCATTCATCTCCTTCTTCCTCCAAGCTCTTATCCATGGCCTCCTATGGTGGTGAGCTTCTTCTAGACTCATCTTCTCCTTGAAGTGACGTCTCCTCTCTCTCTTCCTTCTCCATTCCACTGCCATTCATCTTCCAAGAAGCAAAGGAATCCATTGATGAAGAATATCCAAGGCCTACAAGCTCCATTGGAGCTACATCATGTGGTATTAGAGCATCTTCATCTAGGTGATGTTATTTTGCTTCCTCTATCTTTTTGTTCGGTCAATTCACTGTAATTCCTTGTTATTCATCTAATTCTCCATGTATATCCTCCATTGTCTTGTGGTTTGGTGCTGTTTAGAGTAGATTCAAAAAAAAAAAACCGATTAAATCGTAGATCTACACTTGTTCTTGCATTTCTATGATTCAAATTTTATAGATCTACTCTTGAATCATGTTTTTGTGTTGATTTTAGGTTCTATCATTTTTCAGTCATAATCTTCTTGTGCTGAACCATTAGATCTAAATTTTCTTCCAAAATATTGATTAGAAAAAAAACACAAAAATCTAAGTCTAAATCACTTAATCCTTATTGTCTTAGAGTCATATTTAGTCATAATAATTGTCACATTATGTTCCAAGTTTGTGTTGAATTTTTACTTTGTTGATTGAATTTTAGATACATTTTTTCATGTATTCTTGTCACTCTTAGCCTATCTTTTGAATTTTGAGTCTAATTCATGCATGTTATTTAGTTCATAACATGTTCTAAATCAATTCCTAGAAGTAGTCTTGTTGTTGAACTTTTTTTTTTTGTTTTCTAAGTTTCCTATATGATGCCTATAATGAAGTTGAGTTGTGGTGCTGAATTGTGGCTAGATTTGTGAATCAAATAAGTCTTAAGCTCTCTTCAATTGTGTTATTCAAGATAATTTAGCATAAGAAAACACAAATTGCAATTATCCAAGCATTAAGCAACATAAACACTACTCTTGATCTCTAGGTTGAAATCGCTGGTGCTGGCAGCTTGAACAAATGAACTTGTATAAATTACTGAGAATTGGTCACTACAAATTTTGAGCTGAAAATTTTACTGGATTTTCTAGACATCTGGACTAAAATAATAAAAAAGAACCAATAGATTTGAATTAAAGGAAAGAATAAGAAAAATCACACAAGTTGGCAGAAAAATCAGTGTTTAGGAAAAAAAAAGTGAAAGGGAAGTGTGTTTGTTGTTTTGGCTCGAAATTTGTTCTATAATTGGTAGCTATTTTATACCAATCTTAGTTCTGAAATTGCTATTGAAAATTAGCGTGAAAACAAGTTCCAAAACTAGAGGTTTCTTGAGTCTTTTTTTTATAGTTGTTTTACTCTACTCTAGAGCCATTCTAAGTTTCTCTTTGAGTCCTAGCTTGCTTTTATGTGCTTTTCATTGCTTTAATTGTTGAATAATCCTTGACAAATTGTCTTGTTAAAACTCTATTGGTTTAGCTTTCATTTCATTTTTTGGGTCTTTGCTTATTGCTTGTCTCTTTGTTTGTGAGTTGCCAAATAGGGAATTGGAAAGGAGGATTGGTGTTATCCCTTGAAGAATTTGAGTCAAGAAGCAAGGGGAAAGCCACCTTAAGAGCTATTGGACTAAGAAGTACTCCAAAATGAGTAAATCACCAAAGAGAGAACAACCACCAAAATTGAGGACCTTTTTGTAATTTTGTAATTGACAATTTACTTACTTTCATTGCTTTCAAATTTTGTAACAAAAAGGCCTTTCATTGGAAGTAAGTTGGGAGCCTCCAATAGGTCACCCTACTTCCATTTGTGTGTAATAATTTTAGGCAATTTGTCCCTTAGGATTGTGAGTGTTTTGTTGGGAACCTTAAATGTGGTCATCCAAGATTCTCCACTAAGTGTGCTTAGGTGTCATGATGCATGTAAAACATGAAGGACATGCACAAAGTGTGACTATATGATGTGACAATGGGGTGTAGCAAGCAAATGCTCACCTCCCCCTCTAAAATTTAATTGGATTGGGCTTCTCCCAATCCAATTAAATTTATTTCCAACCACACACATCAAATACTCACTTAATGCATGTAAAATTACAAGACTACCCCTAATACAAAAACTAGTCTAGGTGCCCTAAAATACACGGGCTGAAAAATCCTACATTTCTAGGGTACCTTACCTATATTGTGGAGCCCTGAATACAAGGACAAAAAATAATGAAACCTTAATCTAATATGTACAAAGATAAGTGGGCTCATACTTAGCCCATGGGCCCGAAATCTACCCTAAGGCTCATGAGAACCCTAGGGCCTTCTCTTGCGTCTCTGGCCCAATCTTCTTGGAGTCTTCTATCCAATGCCCTTGCAGGGTTGGATTGCATCACTTTCTTTTTATTTTTTGTGAAGCAATGACACATGCACAACTTGGACTTATTGGTGACTCGTTGTTGCGCTAACTAGACAATCATATTTCCAATCAAGTATGGGAAAGAGAAAAGAGAATGATTCATCAAAGGTGTAATTTTGTTTGGGCTTTTACGCATTTGGATCATATAGATAATTGCGTGTAAAACTTAATAAATGAAGCTGGTTTTTGTTGTGTTATAACTGTTGGACAGATTGATATTAACCATCATTTGGTCACTGCATTAGTTGAACGTTGGAGGCCCAAAACACACACATTTCATTTTTCACATGGGGAGACAATCATAACTTTAGAAGATGTGGTTAATATTGAAGGACCGCCTATAACTGGATCCAGTACTGGTGATGTACGTGTTGCCTGTTAGGCCTTATTAAGGTACATTCCACCTGATAAGGATATAAAGGGAAAAATGATTTATTTAAACTGGTTGAAGAAAATTTTTCAAGAACTTCCTATTGATGTTGTGATTCCACAACATGCTAGAGCTCATATTATGATGCTCATAGGTGAATGTTTGATGCCAGATACATCAAGGACAAGAGTTCATTTTATGTATCTTCTTTTGTTATCAAATTTTACATAGGCAAGTCATTATAGTTGGGGTGCAACCGTATTAGCTTCCCTTTTTCGAGCTCTAGATTGGGTTGTAAAGCCTTTACAAACTAATATTAGAGGATGTTTGTTGCTACTACAGTCATGGGCGTGAGACTGCATTAAATGCATTGCCCTACACATAGATGACCTATTTGAAAAAGATGTACAACAAGGACTTGGATTTCCTCTTGCACGAATGTGGTCTCGACCGATAAGCCAAACAAACATTCACACCATGCATTTAGACTTATGCACATCATATTTGATAGACTACATATGAACGAGGTTCATTTTTTATTATTTATATTCAATATTTCTTTGTGTTTCCTATTCATTAATAAATATGTGACAATAATAATATATGTTTTGTAGTTCTTGTGGACACCTAATGAGACACCCCAAATAAGGCAATTAATTAATAATGTTAAGGTATCTATGATTGTTCGTGCAAAAGTACCTCTCATATGTTTTGTAATTGTGGAATGACATGCAATAGATATGGTCATGAGACAATTTGGACTATGACAAAATATTCCAGATGACCCACATATGAGAGGGAGAACAAATATTTTTTGGCCTTACCATCATCGTCATTGGATTAACAAATGGAATTATTGGAAATATTATATTGTTTAAGGTGAAGTTCACCATGGTATTTAGCATGAAAATTCAGAATATATACAATGGTATACACATTGAACCAGACAATATATATCGCGTAAAGGGACTTCATCTACTGAGGCTATAAGTTTACTTAAGAATTTTGATAAATTATTGCTATTATTATTCATTATTATTTCTAACTTGGTAATTCCTAATTTTCAGTATTATCTTGCCCATCACCACCATCAATCACATGCTAAACCCAATGTATCTCCTATGCATGTTTCTTGATATATGCCCCCAACATCATCAATCACATGCCCAATCTATTTATCAATCAACGGGCTTCTCTAGATATATGTCTCAAGGATGTGAACAAAGTTTTCAAACACTGGGAGTCTCATCATATATGCCTCAACACTCATTTCAAGTCTCTTCTACCTTAAATGTTTTTTAAGGACACTCACAAAGGTTTGCTACCACTTTCAACATTCCGCCATTTGCATACAACCTACCACCATCGAGCTCTTGTTACCGTCTGTCATTACCTACTCAGATGCATGACATGGGTCATGAAGATGAGGAGAAAGATGATGATAACAATAATAACAACAATAATGATGATTGTGATGATGATGATGACCATGGTGGTGATGATGTTGCTCAACAACAACAAATAGTTACACATGATCATCCTAGAACAAGAAGAGGAAGATGTCATAGAAAAAAAGGACAACAACCACCAACAAATCAAGTGCAACAAGTATTGAAGTTATTAGCCTTGTAATAACTTGAAAAGAAAATACATGAAGGAAGAAAGAAACAAAAGGATGTTGAAGAAACTCAGAATCTATGTTGATTAGTTTGCAGGAAGATTACAAAGCTGTGTAGCCTCTAGTTATCAGCTGTACACATATATAAGAGGAGAAACAGAAGAAAATAACTAAAACCAGAAAAAAAAAAACAGAATTACAAACAGAAAAGCAAAAATTGGTTAGAAGCCTTGATCCAATACCCCCTCATCAAGATCGGAGGAAGATGTTATCAATACCTAGCTTGGAAATGATACTAAGAAAGGTATTTCGGGGTAAGGCTTTGGTGAAAATATCTGCAATTTGGTGGTACTTTCTAACATGCATGAGCTTCTAAACCCCTTGAGAAACATTTTCCCTAACAAAATGTAGATCAATCTCTAATTGTTTGGTCCTCTCATGAAAAGTAGGGTTAGAAGCAATATGGATTGCTGCTTGGTTATCACAATAGACAGCAGCAAAAGGAATTCTGACATTGAAATTAGTGAGTAAATTTCAAATCCATGTAATTTCACTAGAGACAGAAACCAATGACCTGTATTCTGCTTCTGTTGAGGACCTACTTACTGTCTTTTGGCTTTTGGCTTTCCACGAAACCAAGGAATTCCCTAAGAAGATACAAAAGCCAGTGGTTGAACGTCTTCTTTCAGGACATGATCCCCAATCTGCATCCACATATGCATGTAATTTTGTGTCTGAGTTGGCTCTAAAAAGAATACCTTGACCAGCAGTGTTCTAAGGTACCGAAGTAACATGTTCGTAGCATGCATGTGGTTCATATAGGAGTTGGAGACAAATTGACTTAATTTGTGCACATAGTAACATATATCTGGCCTAGATATAGTTAAGTACAAAAGCCTACCAACGAGTCGTCTATAAGATCCTAGATCAGCAAGTTTAGTTCATGAGTTAGCTGTCAATTTGTTATGTGCTTTCATAGGAATCGAAGAAGGTTTGCAAGCAAGCATTCCACAATCTTCGAGGATAGACAATGTGTAATGTCGTTGACACATGGAAATGGCTTCTTTTGATCTAGATAGCTCTAGGCCTAGGAAAAATTTGAGGTCTCCCAGATCTTTGAGTTTGAAGTGCTCTTTCAAAATGGTCTTAGTTCTGGAGATGATGTCTTGACTTGGGCTAGCTAGGATAATGTCATCAACATAAACTAAAACTGCTATGAAATTATCTTCTTTTCCTTTAGTGAACAATGAGTAATCATACTTAGATTGTTTGAATCCACTTCTGAGTAAAGCATTGCTGAAAGCATTGAACCAAGTTCTTGAAGCCTGCTTCAGTCCATATATATATATATATATACACACACACACACACACACACATTTATTCAGCTTGCAAACTAATGGTGGATTGGGTCCCTTGGTGACACTGTGTTTATAGCCTTGTGGAATGTTCATGAATATTTCTTCTAAAAGAGTGCCATTGAGGAAGGCATTTTTGACATCTAGTTCAGCTAGATGCCAACCATTTGATGCTTCCAGAGATATTAGTAACCTTAAGGTAGTTATTTTTGCCACATGAAAAAAGGTTTCTTGGAAATCTAACCCATATTTCTATGTAAAACCTTTGGCAACCAACCAAGCTTTATGTTTTGCCACTATCCCATCCGAATTCAGTTTCATCTTGAAAATACACTTGAAACTGATAGGTTTCTTCCTCTGAGGCAATGGGACAATGGTCCAAGTGTTATTGAGCTCCACGGCCATCAACTCAGTAGATATGGCTTCTTGCCATGGTTTATGCTTGATGGCTTGGCTATAAGTTTATGGCTCATGGTTTTCTCATATTTGGAAAATGTAGTGTTTATGGGAATCAAAAAGTTTTGAGTAGTCTAAATGATGTTGTATAGGGTAGGTGACTTTATTTGTGTTGGTCACATTGTAGCAGTGATAATCAGTGAGATATCTTGGAGTGTTTGAAACTCTTGTAGACCTTTGTAAGGGTTCTTCAATAGGAATATCAGGTTCTATGGTTGTAGTAGGATCTAACTGAGCAGGTTAAGGAGTATGTTGTGGTGTGTCTGTGATGGATGTGATATATGTGTCATCTGAGTTATTGGAGGTGATGAGATTAGGGGTGGCATAGGGGTGAAATAACTCTCTGTCACTGTTGTTGGATTGCTGGTTTTTTGAAAGGGAATATATTCTCAAAGAATTTTACATCTCTGGATATGAAGATTTGCTTATTGGACAGGTTGAGAAGCTTGTAGCCTTTATATCCTTGAGAGTAGCCAAGGAACACAATAGCCCTAGGTGAGAATTTGTGTTTGCTGGATATCAGAGTGGAGGCATAGCATAATGTTCCAAAAGTCCTGAAATCAGCATAGTTAGGAAGTTTAGCATGTAAAATCACAAATGGTGACTTGGCTTTCAGAATGGGGCTATGGGTCCTGTTCATCAAGAAAACTGCAGTTTTGACACATTCACCCCAAAATTTTAATGGTAAATAAGATTGAAACAGCAAGGCACGAACAACATTTAAAATATGAAGTGTTTCCTTTCTACAACATTGTTTTTCTGTGGGCGCTCCACACAGGAAAATTGGTGTAGGACACATTTCTTCAAAAAGAAATCTGAAAAGGCAAGCTCTTTTGCATTGTCAGATCTGAATCTTTTGATGGTGGTTTTAAATTGGGTTTCCACATATGAGAAAATTTGTGGTACAATAAGGAGACAATCAGATTTATTTATAAGAAAGTATATCCAAGTGAACCTACTTTTATCATCTACTAAAGTTAAAAAATATTTGAATCCATCAAAGGTAACTTCCCTAAAAGGTCCCCAGATGTCAGCATGTATTAAATCAAACAATTCAGCACTAAAATTGTTTTGGTTAGTGAAAGCTAATCTGTTTTGTTTAGCAATGGGGCAAACTTCACAATGAAATTTGGAATCAATAGAGAATAGAGGAACTTTATTGCAAGTCAGTTTGTACACAGGTATAGGTATGTGGCCCAACCTATGGTGCCAAGTTTCATAGGTAACATCATTACAAGATTGTATACTAGTATGATGAAAAGAAGACTTAGGAAAATCAAAAAGAAGTAGTCCTTGATGTTGCCTAGCGGTGCCAATCCTCCTCAATGTCTTGAGGTCCTAAAGAACAAAGATGTTAGGTTGCTTAGTAAACTGGAAAGAATTGTCATTTATCAAAGACACAAGGGACAACAAGTTAAATCGAAAGGTTGGAATAAATAACACATTGTGCAGGAAGATGTCATCATTTAGTTTTATGCTTCATATCCCTTCAACCTTTACCTTGGTGGAATTAGGTAATAAAACATGAGAATCATGTAAACATTTAAAGGAATTAAAATGTTCTTTCGAACAACATATATGTGAGGTTGCTCCTGAGTCGATAATCCAATAATGGTAAGATTCATTACAATCAAAACTAGTGTTCATGCATATACTTGAACATTTGTGGCAAGAGTATCAACATTGTTCTCTGTTTTCAATTGATTTGTCAAGAATCTAATCAACTGTTGATATTGAGTAGTGGACAAAGTATTTGTGACACCTTGACTTGGGGACTCATCATGATCAGTTACCTGATTTACAGTTTGATGAGGCTTGTTCTTTAAGTAATTTGGGGGATAGCCAACAAGTTTGTAACACTTGTCTTTGGTATGACCCAACAAGTTGCAATGAGCACATTGAGGTCTCTCTTTCTTGGCATTTCTACTTTTACCATTAGTAGTGTTCTTGGTTGTAGAATTGACAGCAAAGGCCATAGAGTTAGAGTTTAGAGAAGGTATGTGGTTTACAACAATTTCTCTTTGTGCTTCTTCTTAAATAACAAGAGAAAAGACATTACCAATGGGGGGAAGAGGATCAGAGAGGAGAATCTGACCCTGGATTTGAGCAAAACTATCGTTTAGGCCCATTAAAAAGGACATGACATATTCAGATTCATTGTAAACTTGTAGAGTTTGTAACCCGCCACATTTGCATTGGAAGGTTGGTTTATAACCTAAGAGTTCTTCCCAAACCGATTTTAATTTGGTATAATAGGTACTAACATCATCATTTCCTTGTTGTAATGACATTAGTTGTCTTCTCAATTGGAAAATTCTTGGGCCATTCTTTCTGGAAAATCATGTTTTCAAATCGTCCCAAATTTCCTTAGCCGTATTTGCAAACAAGATGTTGGTAATGATATCTTTAGAAACAGAATTATAAAGTCGAGAAATGACAACATTGTTACCACGAGTCCATGCGGCATATGTAGGATCGGCTATGGTTGGCATTGGGACGGAACCATCGATGAAGGCCACCTTGTTCTTCACCGAAAGAGCTACCATCATTGCGTTGCTCCATGTGGTGTAGTTCTTGTGGATTAAGAGGTTGGGAGGCAAGGATAAGTCCCGGTCCATCCAAATGATGTAGAAACAGTGAATGAAAGGGATCTTGACTGGAATCTTTAACTTGTGTTGCCATGAATCCAAACCGAAAAAGTTGATGGGAGAGTAATTAGGAGAAGAGAGACAAAGGGGAAGATCACATGCCCATTGAAGAATAGGACCGTAGAGATTCTTTTTCATCTGATACCATATTGAAGTTATTAGCCTTGTAATAACATGAAAAGAAAATACATGAAGGAAGAAAGAAACAAAAAGATGCTGAAGAAACTCAGAATCTGTGTTGATTAGTTTGCATGAAGATTACAAAGTTGTGTAGCCTCTAGTTATCAGCTATACACATATGGAGAAATAGAAGAAAATAACTAAAACAAAAAAAACAGAATTACAAACAGAAAAGCAAAAGTTGGTTAGAATCCTTGATCCAATAACAAGATGAAAGACCTCGACGCATATTCAGAAGAACTCGTTGTAGGACATCATCCCACTATTAATATCTTTTCTTAAACAAATGTGTAGTACATTTTTATTTTTTTTATTTAAATTTAAGTCTTTTGTTTACATTATTTTTCTAATTTACAAAACAAATAATAATCCTTAACTTTAGTAAAAAAAATATAGAAAATATTAAATAAAAAAATCTACAAAAACATAAAAAAATATTAATATAAAAATCTACAAAATATAGAAAATATTAAATAAAATAATATACAAAAATATAGAAAAAATAAATAAATAAAACTATAGATTAAAACTAATTTAAATTTGTTAAAAATTAATTAAAAAATTACGACTTTGAAGTCATAAATTGGTTTATGACTTCAAATAAATATTTTTTAAAAAAATTAAAAACTTCGACGTCATAAACCAATTTATGACTTCACATTAATTTTTTTTGAAAAAAAAAATCAGAAGTCAGTTTACTTTTTTATGACTTCAGCAAAAAAAAAAAAAAAACAAAAGTCATGCAATTTTTTTCGAATTCGTCATTAGAAGTCATATGATGTTCCACTACTTACCCCTATTTGGGTATTAATCTTAAAATTTGCCCCCTTTTGGTAAGTTACAAATAAAAACCCTTTTTGGTAATTCCCCTGAGGTCACATTTCCTTGCATGTCAACAAAAAATAATTGGAGGACTAAATTACAATTTTAGATATTTTAATAATATCCTATTAATTTTTAAAATACTTTAACAATATTAAATTAGTAGTTTAACCTATTAGATGTGTAGGCAACATCTTAGTTCTATGTAGGGATGAGATATGACTGGACCTTAAATAGAGAACCTATGGTCTGATCATTTAAAATCTGAATTGACCTTGTTTGTTTAATAAAAAAGTAAATTTAAATAGGTCATGGTTAGATTTATAAAAAAACCTATTAAACCTAGTAGGTTTATCTATATCTATATAATATAATAAAAAATAAAAAAAATATATTATACTAATACTTTGAGCATTTGGTCATTTATGGCTTCAGGCCTTTTTGGTTAGTACTAATTTTGGTTTATTTGGGAATTTAAGACCTAAGGTTGTGTTTATTAATTTTAAGCTGTGTTTGTTAATTTTAGGTTATGTTTATTATTTTGTATGACAGATTGTGGTTTTTATATTTTATTTTCTGGTAGTGGAATATTTTTGTGCTTGAATTATGTTAATATTATAGGAGAAATGCAGGGACGGTTATTAGAAGATGGTTATTGGTAGAAATTTAATGAAATTTATTAGAACAGGTTGAACTCTTTTGGATTGTCTGCGAGTTTGTTAATTGCATTGCATGCATGTTTTCTTAAAATGATTTGATATTAAAATGTATTGTTGCAGCTATTTTCTCCTGGTGTTTATGTACAATGGGTATATGTAATTATGTATCAATGAGTCACAAATATGAAAACTTACACGTTGGCTTTGTAAAGAGGTAAGGAAATTTAGTTGGCGACTTACTAGCAAGGTATCTAATTTTTATGTTGGCCACTACTATTTCAACGATGTCCCACATTGTATTGTTGAGCAGCTTTTGAAAGAAACAATGAGTAGTATCTCATTAAAAAACAAAAAAACCTATCAGATGTGGTTAATTCCTGCATGACCGTTGGCGACCTCAAATTAATGCACTCTACTGGGGTCCCTAGTTTTTAATTTTTTTTTTCTTGTGTTAGTATTATTATACCATTCTTGTTGGCAGGAAATGGAAATTATTTTTACTTTTTTTTTTACTGTAGTTGCTTTTTACTATATTTTTTTCTTAACTAAATTTAGGCCTAATTATATTTTTACTTCCTACAGTATGGTCTATGTATAATTTTAGTCCCTCAATTTTTTAACTAATTAAATTCCTCTATTTTTAAAATTAAGCTAATTATTTCATCATTTTTTTGTACCCAGAACAATCAAATTCTTATTTTATATATCCAAATATATTTTTATGATGAATTTGAGATATAAATGATAAATAATTTTAATGGATAAAACGGTGGAAAAGGGTGATGTCTGTCTCTCAACTCCAGAACACAGTTTGTAAGAACCACAGCAAGAGTAGAAGCATGGTATAACATGTTAACAAAGTTATCACCATCAAAACCGCTATACCAAGCTCTTATTGTATTTTTTATTTGTGTTGAAATGACCAAAAACTACATACATATATGTGCATAAATAATTCTTGTGTCCCACCATATAAAATCTTCATGTCAACAGAGCTTTTATATCTGAGGTACCTGTATCCCGGAATCAATATCTTCACTTTCAAACGCTCAATAATGTAAACAGCATCCTAAAAACTAGTAGAAAATTGATCAACAAATTAGGAATAGAATTTAAAGACATTCCCTTCTATCAACATCTTTCTATGATGTTTCGTGCCTCTTCAACATAGTCCTGCCGAATCAATATTTTAATAATAATTAAGTTATACATATGAATCGGGAGAGCAACCATTTTCCTGCATCGAGTAAAACATCTTCTCGGCTTCCTCTAATCTCCCAGATTCAGACGCACACCATAAAGCATTGTAAGTGTAATTGTCCGGATTCAAGCCAGATCTTGACATTGAATCAAAAAGCTTTTTAGCTTTTTATTCATCAATCATCCCACAGAATATTTGAATCAAAGCATTAAAGGAGTTGCCAGGGCTTGTTCCTAGTTATTGCTCAAGAAATAGCCACTAAGCCACTACAAAGAACATTTATACATGAACTTATAAAAGGTAGATGGTAAGATTGAGTGGATGGTAAAAGATATATCAGACAGACATGCCTATTGCTGTTGGACATAACGTTACCTGAATGAAAGATTAAAAACCAACTTGCATTATGATTGAAATCCAAAATCCCTTGTAACGACAGTTGATGTGACAATGCTTTTTTTGCTAGTGCTGCCGTACGCTTTCCGAAAGTGTTAATCAATCTCTTGGAAAACTAAGATGGCAAGTCACGTCATGACCACCTCTTCAACTCAAATATTGCTTATTAAAGCTTTCAAGGTCCATATAGCTATTATATTTGCCACACAAAATTGAGAAAGAAGTTGAAAAAATTCAGGCAATTAAGAAACCTGCCATACTCAACCTGCAATGAACAAAAGAAAGGTTACATTGATAATCCTCACACTGAAAATTTTAGTAATATCACAATGTCACATCCAGTTCAGCAGACTTCATGTTCAAACTAATTTTAACAGTAAAAGTATATTTCACCAAGCAGCAAAAATAATAATTTTCAATCTGTTCAAAAGAGAAAACATGCAGAATAGATATATCGTAATTAAACATAGAGCTTGGCTGCATGATTTCATTGAAACGCTCTTTGGGAAATTAGAAGTCCATTTATGCCTAGCATCTTCATCTCAGATGATTAATGTCCCTAAAGACATAATAGAATGCAAACATTAACTCTAGAAGTAGCTACCACCCACATCCTTCCCTCTCACAACGAATAAGGGAATAACTTCCTATAGCAAAGGGTGCCTACATCAAAGAGTAAAAATATAAAATAAATACTAGTTTTGTAAATATGGTCTTAGAAGATGAACATTCATGCAAATGCTTCAAGGGTAATCCATTTGTTAGAACTTCAAAAGCAAGCTGATCTAGACTCTGACCAGTTCAACTCAATAAAATGTGTTTGACAATGATATTTGATAGGATCAATATCAACAGGGAATACATGAAAGGAATAATAGGAAAACATCTGGAAATGTGTCTAGATCATAAATATATTAATTTTGTAAGAATTTATGGTTGAAAATAGTGTCAAAATTTACCATTTGGGTCAAAAGGAAGAAGAAACTAAAATAATCTAATCTGAGTAAAATGCTTTATTTTCCTTTAATATTCATTCAGGGTTTCCTAGTGGATTTTCGGGATCATATAGGGCTGCAATTGTTTGCTATTATGGGGAAAGATGTATGGGACCAGTTGAAAGTATGGGGAAAAGTGAAAAATGAGGACAAGAGAGAAATAATATATTACATTGATTAAGGGAAATGTGTAAGATATACACCCATAATAATAGTACTAAAACTACTAACATCATAAGAGACTGCCAAAAGGGCCTATGGCCAAAAAACTTGATATCTTGGGTTGTCCTGTCATGAGACTGACACCAAATTCGTGTTCTTCCACACACAGGATGGGTTGGGTAGCTATGAAAGATGGAGCCCTGGCTGTCATGGGCTGACCCAGCCTCCCCAATTCGACCACAGTGCTTGTAAAGCGAACGATATTACTCCATTAATGGAGACAACGATGGAAAAGGGCATTGTTTGTGGATTCCAGAAAAACAGCACAATTTGTAAGTTAAATCCAGCAACAGTGGAAGCATGGTATAACATGTTAACCAAGCTGCCACCATCAAAACCACTAAGGATGATGATGAAAGGAAAGTGACCAAATAATAAGGAGAAAGTAAATTTCTTATTGTATTCTTTATTTTTGTGTTGAAATGGCCAAAAAGTACATGCATACATTTGCATAAATAATCTGTGACCCACCATATAACGAGATCTCAATATCAACAGAACTTTATAATCTAACATACCTGTACCCTCTTACCTGCACCCTCTTCAATTTCAAAAGCTCAATAATGTAGCAGCATCCTAAAAATTAGCGGAAAACTAGTCTACAAATTAGGAATAGAATTTAAAGATATTCCCTTCTGTCTGCACCTTTCTATGATGTTTTGAGCCTCTTCAACATATTCCTGTTGAACCAATATTTTAATAATTAGGTTACATATATATGAGTCGGGTGAGCAACCATTTGCCTCCATTGAGTAAAACATCTTCTTGGCTTCCTCTAATCTCCCAGATTCAGACAGTGCCTCTATAAAAGCACTGTAAGTGTAATTGTCTGGATTTAAGCCAGATCTTGACATTGAATCAAAAAGCTTTTTAGCTTTCTCAACTTTATTCATCCTACAGAAGATTTGAATCAAAGCATTATAGGAGTAGGTGTCAGGGCTTATTCCTTCCTTTTGCATTCTTCTTAAAAGTTTCACTGACCTTGCAACATCCCCGATGGTGCATAAAGATCGAATCAAGATATTGTAAATGACGGCATTTGGATTGATGCCCCACTCAATCATCTCAGTAAAGCATTCAAGAGCTTCCTCGGTCCTTTTTATTTGACAGAGTCCATCAACTATAGAGCTAAAAGTGAAGATATCAGGTTTAAGTCCATTTTCTAAAAGGCTCTCCAGAAGCTTCCGTGCCTTATCTATTGCTCCATCCTTGCAATGGCCATTAATAAGTGTATTGAAAGTAACAAGATTGGGAACAACGCCTCTAACCTGCATGTCTCTGAAAGCCTCAGACGCATTATCCATCAATTTGGCTCTGCAGAAGCAATTAATTATCATGTTATATGAGAAGACATTTGAAATTAGCCCATCACTAATCAATTGACCATAAACTCGATCCCCCTCCTCTCTCCATTCATTCTTGTATAATACTTCAATAAGCGCAAGAAAAGCACCAATGCCTGCCTTCACACCTTGCTTTCTTAAAATTTCAAATACATCACACGTCTCTCTCAGCTCAGCTCCCTTAACCAAACAAGCCATTACGACATTGAAAACAGAGTTACCAGGGAAATAACCTCCTCTTCCCAGAACCCTCCTCAGAAACACAACCATCTCCTTCGCCATAGAATTATTTGCAAGGCAATACAACACAGTATCGCAAGCTAACATAAAATGAACGCGCTCCTGCTCCTGCTCCCTATCTAAAAACTCAGATAACAACTCAAGTGCCTTACTAGGATCCACGCAGCGAAAAACCCCGTGAACCAATGCTCTTACAGTGGCTTCATTTGGATAAACCCCACTATCCTTCATTGTCTCAAAAACTCCAAAGGCCTCATCAACCCTGCTCGCGATACAGAACCCTTCAATCAGCATTGTATAAGTGAACACATTAGGAAAATGTCCCTTATCCTTCATTTGTCTAACTAACCGGAGCGCCTCATCGACCACCCCAACCTTGCAAACCCCGTGAATGAGTGTGTTGTACGTAAACCTATCGGCAACACAATTATCCGCCGCCATCTGTTGGAACTTCAAATAAGCAAGGTCAATTGAATTTGATTTCACTAAAGCATCAATGAGAGCATTGTATAACCTAGTGGTGGGGGAAAGACCGAGGAACGAGATCTGACAGAAGACGTGAGCAGAGTAATTTGCTAAACCTAGCCTTCCCCAACTTGCTAACAAAGCGCAGAGCAGGTCCTCCGTGACGCGAAACCCTAAATTGCGAAGCTCCCGGAGCAAGTCGACGGAGAGAAGCGCGGGGCCTTTTCGGTGCAGCGTGTTCCGCAAGGCGCGGTGCACGGAGTTGTGTGCTGCCAATGTAGGGTTGACGTGGGAGAGCCAGGAGTGGAACTTGATGGCGTGGGAGGGGTTTTGTTGGTTCTGGAAGATGCTTACGGCGTAACTAGGGTTGAGGAGTAGAGTCTTTGAGGAGAGGTCGTGGTTTAGAAGCACGGCCCAATCGGGTCTTGAGAGGAGCTGTGAAATGTATAGATGGTCGATGGGGGGTGAAGAAGGAGAAGAAGGGGGTGTTTGGAGAGGGTTTAAGGGTTTTGGGGGAATGAGGTTGGTGGAGGGGGTTTGGTTTGGGGGCTTGATGTGCCTGAAGAAGGGTTGAAGTTGAAGAGGCATGTTTGTTTGTTTGGAAGAGGGTAAAGGTCTGAGAAGAGAGAAAGCATTGGGGTGGAGTGAGTGTCTGAGTGAGTGATGCTGCCTCGGCCTGTTAGTGATAGTGTTTTGTTTTTTTTTCCTTCCAACTAATAGAAACTGAATATTTATTTTATTTAACTTTTCAAATTTTTTTCTCTCTTTCCAAACTTACCCTTTTCATAGAATGGGCATTCTTGGCCTTCCCAACAACTAACTAGCCAAGAGGGTCAGACCACGTCCCTGAAAATTCAAGTAGCCAAGAGGGTCAGACCACGTCCCTGAAAATTCAAGCATTCCTCGAAAGCCAAATGATCCATCAGCAAACAAGAAATTGTTGGGCATGAGAAGACGATAACAACTGGAGAATCCACTCATTGACATTCAACGTGAAGAAATTGCTATGCAAATCACTAAAGAGCAGCTGCCTGACTTTATCTTTACTACAATCATGAACATCATGAAGAAGAGTTTCTTGAGCCAATCCACACATGTGACAAGAAAAATCGAGATATGATGGTTAAAAACGAAGAAGACTATTGGTTGGGAGACTCACATGACCCAATAACCAAAAAAACCGCTTAATATTTTAGGAATACGGGCTTTCTAGATCAAAGGTTAGATTCTGTTGCGAGCAATATGAGTGGTACAGTCTTCAATGAGCCACTTGTAAGCTAGGTGTGTGTGTATATGAGTGGTATAGTCTTCAATGAGCCATTGGTAAGTTATGTGTGTGTGTTATAGTCTTCAATGAGCCACTTGTAAGCTGTGTGTGTGTGTGTGAGAGAGTGAGAGAGAGAGGGAGAAAGGTATAAATTCTAGATGAATTATGTCCCCATATAATAACATTTTCCTCCATGGGATAAAGAGAGATGCTTTGCATTTGGAGCCTGTATCATGAGGGATAATAATAACAATGTGATTCCAACACCAATCATCATTATCACAAGCATCCTTGACCAACAAGTGAGAGTCTTGAATATTAACATAGTCAAGAAGAGAACAAAGAGGTGCATCATTAACCAAGAGTCATACCATAAAGAGACATTTTCCCTCTCCAATACGATGTTTAAACCTCGACTTAAGATGATGGACAACTTTCATAATGGACTGCTAAGTGTAGGATGCCCCTGGCTTAGAATCCACCATAACAATATAGATGACTCCTCTAAATACTTAGAAAAAAAGAGTTGGACACACAACTTGTCTTGGTTACAAATCAAATTCCAAACATGTTTACCAAAAAGAGCTATGTTAGCCTTTCTCATTGTTCGAATACGAAGACCACCATCTATTTTAGGTTGTGTGACTTTATCCTTGCTCACCCAATGAGATGAAGGTTTATTCTAAATAAAAACGTCTAACCATTTTACCAATATTACTGCAAATGTCCTCAGGAAGCCAAAGATTTTGCATATTCTAAATGGGCAAAGAAGTAAGAATTGATTTAGGGGTAACTCTTCCAACTTTGCTCAACATCTTACTTTTCCAACAAACAAGCCTATTATTCACTCTCTCCAAAATATGAGCAAAATTAGCATTAGTAACATGCCCTCTCAATAAGGAAAACCCTAAATATTTACTAAGGTTACGAGTATGATGAATGCCAATAATTTAGTGGAATTTATCGATTTTCACCTTATGAATGTTGGATGAAACATTAAACTTGAACTTTTGAATATTTACCTTAAGACCGGAAGCCAAACAGAAGGCATCCAACTCCTCTTTGATAAGATGAACTTGATTAGATTTGGCTTGAGCAAAGAGAAGGCAATCATCCACAAAGAAAAGATGAGATATCAATGGACCATTTTTAAAAGCTTTAATATGCACCCACCTACCTTCATTAATTTTTTATTGGATAAGCAAGGCCTACTTCTCCATACAAAGAACAAAGAGATAGGGAGGTATAGGACCCCCTTGAGGAAGCCCTCTGTTGGGAGCAAAGTTGTCTAATTTCTCATTATTCCACTTCAAGGTCAAAGACGAAATGGTAGTACAATTCATGATAAGAGTGATAATGGGAGGAGGAAAGACAAATTCATGACGAGTACAACAAAGAAAATCGCAATTAACTCTATTGTAAGTTTTCTCAAAGTCAAATTTAAAGAGACTAAAACCTTTCTTCCCTTTTTTCTTCTTATGCATCAAATGAACAATCTCTCGACCAATGAGACCGTTATCTGCAGTTCCTTTATTAGGAATAAAGCTACTCTAAAGGTGATGTAAACCCATTTACACAAGGGTTGAGGATGGATCTTCAAAGGTTTTCTTTTTGTATGAAATTCAGAAAATGGAATGGATAACGAGAATGAAAAAGGTGGTTGAAAGAATCATTCCTTCGGAATTAGTGCCACACACAAGGTGGTGTTCCTTGATAAACCAATTTCTTGAATCACTCAAGTAACTAAGGAGATTCACTCTCACACTTTAGAAGGTGATTACAACTCAATTCAAGGTCTATTTTTTAATAGAAAATGTGCAGCCCATAAATAGGAATGACATCAAGTTGGTTACACAAGTGAGAAGATGAAATGATCACCAATAACAACAATTGATGGTGTCATTATAGCTAATTAGAACTAGAATTAAGACAAATGATCATCAATAACAACAATTGATGGTGTCATTATACCTAATTAAACTAGAATTAAGACACAAAAACATGTGGAAAAATGCTTAGCTCTTGGTCAGCCAAGAGGTAGCCACAAGCTTAGAGTTTCCACCTTATTAAACCTTAATTTTTTTAAATTAAAATAAGCCCATAGGTGGTGAAAATCCAAAGAGAATTGACAGTCACTTCAACACAAGTTTGGGCCTTTATTTCAACTAACAAAATGCTAATAAAACCACTCAACAAAGGTGGCACCCTCTACTCTTCTTGGAACATGGTGCAATTGACAATCCAAAGCTTCGCCACTTGTAACTTGGGCCTAAATTCAAATAGCATGGTTAACACTTGTTAAAGAGTTTCCTTGGCCTTCTTTGTTCTAGCCCTTGGCATAGGTCCTCCAAGTCCTTCTAAAGGTTCCTTGCCCTTGGTTATTGCCATGTCCTCATCAAAAGGGGCCCAATGAGCGATAAGGCCTTATTCTATTCACCAGGACCTTAGAAGTGACTTTGAACAACACATTACAAAGACTAATAGGTCAACACTCTTTCATATTAGAAATGGATTCAATCTTAGGGAAAGGAAGAATTAGAGTCTCAACAAGTGCAAGATTAAATATCCCTATAGAAAATGCAAAAGCAACCAAACTCCAAACCTCATCCTAAACCAAGTTCCAATAAATACAAAAAAGATAGGCTAAAATCCATTAAGTCCAAGATATTTATAAGGATTCATGGAAAAAATGCTTTTGTAGAAGCAAATAACACAAGAAAGGGGGTTGAATTGTGTTTTTAGAAATTTGAAGCTTTTTTAAGACTGATAGCACGTTTATTGTCTAATGTAAATATACCATAAAATACTTAGAGATCAGACTATGTTACAAGATGGTAAAAACATTTTTCTTTGTAAAACAAAACAAGATATAAAATCTAAAAACAAATTCAAACCCTTTGCCAGTTAAAGAAAAAGAGAGAAGCACACAACGAATTATACTGGTTTGTCTCAAACCCGAGGCTATGTCCAATTCTTGGCAACCACCAAGATTCCATTAACTTGTCAAAGTTTCAAGTATTTTCATTGTCACTTTTGACTTTTACTCTTGCAAGCTCTATCCCAAGCTTGACTTAAACCCAATATTCTTTATCCTACCTAGCCACTGCTGGCTCTAAACAAATCAACAAGATTTGCTAGAAATTTTCACATTGACTAAAATATATAATCGTCTTATAGATAGATATATCACTCATAACTTTTAGTCTTTTCTCTCAAGGTATTGAAGGTGTTTTGAGAGCTTTGTATCTTTAAAGAAATTTAAAGAAAGCTTTACAAGAAAGAATCAAAGAATAACTCACGTAGATTGTTTGTTGTGTCTTGTTTCTTCAAAGTTTCTTCTATATATAGCATTTATCTCCAAGTATCCGTTGTCTCACAATGGTTGGATTCTTCAGTCTGTTCTTCATTTGAGGTCTTGAGTTCATTTGAGCATTTAATGCTTGCATTAAATGCATGTCCCTTTTTCGTACAAAGTTCATGCTGATAGGTTATTGTGCCTTGTACTTCAGCAGAGAAGTCACTTTTTTCATCATAACAAGTTTGTAACAACAGAGTGTGTGTCTTTTGATGAGGATCAACATCTTCCAGACTGCGAGCTTCATTTATTCTTCATAGGACTTTGATAGATCCTAGGATAATTTTTTATGCATGAAAGAATCTCATACATAGAGTATTAAATAAAGGTCTCAAATGCTATACTAAAATGTTATATCAGATTATCTTATGAGTGCATTGTCTAAAAACATCAGTCATACAGGGACAGATCATGATCTGATAGCATGTCATACATAATTTTTATCATTTGTATATATTTGTATCTAATCAAAATAATTAGGAATCCTAATTTGTCTTTAAGACATAAATGTATTTTAACTTAACAACTTTTTTTAACCTCCTGTCTAGTAACCAAAGAGCTTATACACATTCTTGCTTTCTCATCAAGACAAGGAATGGAAGACAAGTGGAGATTGTGAAGGAGACAAGGATCATTGTTCTAGAAAAGCTTCTTAAAGAAAGAAAAAGCTTATACTTTGAGAGTATCTTCATCATAGCCCTAGATACCATCTGTCGCAACCTACCCTTCGGAGGGAGGGCGACGCGGGGCTCACGGGTGCGTCTTCCATGGGAGGAAAATGCACGGAGTCGCCACCAACGTTTATTCGAAGAAAACGTCAGAAAAACCAGAAAGGGTGGTCTACGAACTTTTAATAGTGAAAGGTTCGGGAGTTGTATTTACGCACGGGGAAGGTATTAGCACCCCACGCGTCCGTCACAAAGGACAGCAGCCTTAAATCAAGTGTGCAATATCATGTCTTTGATTTGTTTTATTTTCTCTTTTTTACGTTTTTATGTGTTTTTATGATTTTTATATTTTTTATCTTTTTGTGGTCGACAAGGGTGTTTTCCTCGCTCCTACATATCCTCGATTGCGATGAGGAAATCAGATCTACGTAGTTCTTTGAGAACTGAACGTTGGTTAAGTTGTTTTTATCTTTTTTTGAAAGATATATTTTGACTGAACAAAAGTCATTTAAGGCATTGGACCATTAAACGATCTTTTGATTTTTGGAAAGGAGAGAAACGTTAAGGCGTTGGACCATTAACAATCTCTTGGTTTTTGAAAGGAGACAAAGTTACATGTTGATTTTATGCTTTCGAAAGTCCATGTTAACCAATAAAAGCAAAGAGGATCGTTTAAGGCGTTGGACCTTAAAATGGTTTTTTTAGTGATTTTTGTGGACAAAGCTTGATTTGTGAGGTGATTTTAGCTTTAGTTTTACTTTGGTCATTAGTCAATTCATTCAAGGAAACTTCCAAAGAAAAACGTCCGATTGATTTTTTTTTATTATTTTATTCAAAGATATTTCGATTATTTTATTATTATTTTGCCTTTTCTTTTGTTTTAAACGTGGTTACGACGTGAATGATCGGTTGGATTTTATTTTAACAGAGATTAAATGATATTACAACTCAAATGATCGGTGGAAATTCATTTTATTATTTATTAGGTGAGAAAACGACTTAAATAAATGGTTAAAGCACGTCAAAAGGGGGTACGGAAAACAAACGAAATAAAAATAAAAGCACGCGAAACAAGTGGGGACCACTAAGGGTGCATAGAATGAATTGAAAGATCAGATTTTGAGAACTTACTGATTGAAGACCGAAGAACGATGAAGAACGAACGAAGAACGGTGAAGAATCTTCACGAAACCGCTCACGGAAACGTCTCGGAAGTGTTACGAAAGCGCCTCAACTTGGATTTTTTCCATGGAAACAATTTTCCACACTAATTTCGAGAGAATCCTAAATACCAGAAGGGCTGAACCTTTTTACTCTGCCCTTTTTCCCCTATTTATAGGAGAAAAGAGGGAGGTGGTTGCCGCCCAGCTCGCCCAGGCGAGCTAGGTTGCTTCCACCATAAGGCACTGCCTTCTGTTGGAACTCCCTCAAAGGCCCAAGTGGGCTTGGATGCTATTTGCACCCCCTTGTTACCAAATACACCCCCTTTGTGTTTTTTTGCTGATTCCTTTTTCGAAACGTTATGGAACTTTACGTATTACGTAACAACACCTATTTTCTTTCCGGAATGTTGCGAAACTTTACGGATTGCGCAACAATGCTTCCCTTCGACTTCTGGCATGTTGCGGAACTTCACAGATTTCCTAACGATGGGTATTAAGTACCTCGAGGTGGTCAATCGGAGGTTGCATGCCCCCAACGACGGTCCCCAGACAAAATTAGGGTATGACAGTTGTCCCTCTTTACTTATCTTTTATCTGAGATAAAAGCGAAGTAAAGATAAGACACTAATTTCGTTCGAGCGGAACATTGTTTGGCCGATCAATATCCCCACCAGCGAAACCTGTCATATAGAAAGAAAAGAAAAGGCACCAGAAGCATCAACAAAACTTCAGTGTCTTGAAAGCGATAAAATGGGATAACCACGACGTTTCCACATGCTATCGAACTTGATCGTCCGCACCCAGCAGAGAAGAGTCTTATGCGTCGTCGGACTTGAATGCCTCCGGACGACGAGAGTAAAAACCTGAAAAATTTTGAGAATAATCTGAATCGGACGACCAACATCATCCCGATACCATCGAACTCGTTCACCTTTGGTCGACGAAAGGTGCGGATAACCATAAGGCATCCCCGCATGTCACCTGACTTCACAGGTCAAGATGACAAAAGGTGCAGAAGACAATGTTAGTCACGACTTGCTATCGTGCACTGAGTCTTACGGATAGCCAATGAGACTTTTTGTATTCTTGGACGGAAGATGCTGACATCTCTAGGAAGGATGAAGGTGACGACGTTAGTCGCTGCTTGCTATCGTGCTTTGAGTCTTACGGATAGCAAATGAGACTTTTTCATAGTCTCGGCCGGAATACGCTGACATCTCCAGGAAGGGTGCAGGTGACGATGTTAGTCACTGCTTGCTATCATGCTTTGAGTCTTACGGATAGCAAATGAGACTTTTTTGTAGTCTCGGCCGGAAGACGCTGACATCTTCGGGAAGGGTGCAGGTGACAACATTAGTCACTGCTTGTTATCGTGCTTTGAGTCTTACGGATAACAAATGAGACTTTTTCATAGTCTCGGCTGGAAGACGCTGACATCTCCGGGAAGGATGCAGGTGACCGCGTTAGTCACTGCTTGCTATCGTGCTTTGAGTCTTATGGATAGCAAATGAGGCTTTTTCGTAGTCTTGGCCGGAAGACGCTGACATCTCCGGGAAGGGTGCAGGTGACGATGTTAGTCACTGCTCGTTATCGTGCTTTGAGTCTTACGGATAACAAATGAGACTTTTTCGTAGTCTCGGTCGGAAGACGCTGACATCTTCGGGAAGGGTGCAGGTGACGACATTAGTCACTGCTTGTTATCGTGCTTTGAGTCTTACGGATAACAAATGAGACTTTTTCGTAGTCTCGGCTGGATGACGCTGACATCTCCGGGATGGATGCAGGTGACGACGTTAGTCACTGCTTGCTATCGTGCTTTGAGTCTTACGGATAGCAAATGAGACTTTTTCGTAGTCTTGGCCAGAAGACGCTAACATCTCCAGGAAGGGTGCAGGTGACGACGTTAGTCACTGCTTGCTATCGTGCTTTGAGTCTTACGGATAACAAATGAGTGTGTGCGGGTTACCGTCGGGTGTCTCCGCATGCCACCGGACTCTTGGGTCACAGCAACAGAAGGTGGGGTGGTCGACAAAAGCAGGGCTTTTGCTCCTACGTATCCTCAATTCATGATGAGGAACTTATACATACGTAGTTCTTGCAAAAGCGGTGTGAGACTAAAATAGTCTCGGTGTTCTTTTACTAAAATGAGAACATGCTTTAGTAAAGAAACAAAACCTTCAACTGATCAGAGCAACATATAATTTCTGGTGAAAAACAATGTGTTTATCGGGGAAGGAGAGTATGCTGATGAAATTTTATCATAACCACAAATGAGATTTTGGACGTTAACATTTGTTTCTAAACGACCATTTAAAGGAAACACTGGGTCCAACAAAATAGAAGAAAATCACTCAAAGTGTATCGATCTCACACAGGTAAGTGTTTTATCCTAATTCCGAACCATAGATATGTCATGACTTGATTTTGCAAATCATTTCCTATCAAAACAAAGATTACATGCGTGATCATGGATCAATAAGACTTCTTCTTGGGGAATAGTATTTTTGGAGGGGAATTTGGCTCTGAGTGTTTTGGCCTTTTCCTTTTCTATTTTTGTTTAGTGCGAGGCGAAAAAGTGACCGACGCACATGATTTTGGTTGGCAATCAAAGGGAGAGGACCGCTTCAGGTCGTGGTTTCCTTTCTTTCCTTATTTGGTGGTGACAATTCTGTATTGTTCAGATATTGTCTGGTCCAAAGCCCTTTCTGCATATTTCTTCTGTTTTCTTCTGATCTTTGATCGAAAATTTTTCTTTCTTTTTTGCTTTCTCCCGATCTTTGATTGAGAATTTTCTTCTTTTGCTTTCTTCCGATCCTTGATCGAGAACTTTTTTTTTATTTTGTTTTCTTTTGAGGGCAAGGATGGGCATTCTCACCCTGGGTCAAGGTTTATGGTGAGTTGGGATTTTGGCTCAAGGCTTGTAGAACGACTGGACATGATATATGTCAGAGTGTTGGACATGAAAGGTTTGGGAGTTGTATTTACGCACGGGGAAGGTATTAGCACCCCACACGTCCGTCGCAAGAGACGGTAGCCTTTAATCAAATGTGCAAATATGACTTCAATTTATGTTATTTTCCCTTTTTTAGTTCTTATGTCTTTTTATGCCTTTTTATATTTTTATCTTTTTGAGGTCGACGAGGGTGTTTCCCTTGCTCCTGCGTATTCCTCAATTGTGATAAGGAAATCAAACATACGTAGTTCTTTGAGAATTAAGCGTTGGTTAAGTTGTTTTTATCCTTTTTTGCAAGATATATTTTGATTGAAAGGTCATTTAAGGTGTTGAACCATTAAACAATCTTTCGGTACTTTTTGAAAGGAGAGAAAACATTAAGGCATTGGACCATTAATGATCTCTTATTTATCTTTGAAAAGAGGTAATAAAGCTACATGTTGTTTTTAGGCCTTTTTTAGAAATCTACGTTTAACCAATAAAAGCGGAAAAGACCATTTTAAGGCGTTGGACCTTAAAAATGGCTTTTTTAGGTGATGACAAAAGCTTGATTTATGAATTGATTTTAGCCTTAGTTTCACTTTGGTTATTAGTCAATTTGATTAAGAAAGAAAAATCCCAAAGAAAAAACGTCCGATTGATTTTTTTTTTATTAATTTACTAAAAGATATTTTTTGATTATTATATTATTATTTTGCCTCTTTTTGGTTTTAAACGTGGTTATGACATGACCGAACGATCGGATTTCATTTTAACAGAAATTAAAAGATGTCATAATACGAATGATCGGTGGGAATTTATTTTATTTTTTATTAGGCAAGAAAATGACTTAAATAAATGACTAAAGCAAATCAAAAGGGGGTACAAAAAGTAAATGAAATAAAAATAAAAGCACGCGAAACAAATGAGGACCACTAAGGGTACATAGAATGAATTGAAAAGTTCGATTTTGGGAACTTACCGGTTGAAGACCGAAGAATGACGAAGAACGGTTGAAAATCTTCGCGAAATCACCAACGGAAACGTTTCGAAAGCGTTACGGAAGCGCCTTGGTTTGGATTTTCTTCACGGAAACAATTTTTCTCACTAATTTTAAGTGATTCTCAGATACCACGAGGGTTGAACATTTTTGTTCTTCCCTCCTCCCCCTATTTATAGGAAAATGAGGGAGGAGCTTGCCACCCAGCTCGCCCAGGCGAACTAGGTTGCTTCCTCTAGAAGGCACCGCCTTCTGGAGAACTTCCTTGAAGGCCCAAGTGGGCCTGGTTGCTATTTGCACCCCCCTGTTTACTAAATACACCCCTGCCTTTTTTGCTGATTCTTTTTCCGTAACGTTACGGAACTTTACGAATTACGTAATGATACTTGTTTTTCTTTCCGTAATGTCACGAAATCTTACAGATTGCGCAATCATCCCTTCTTTGGCTTCCAGAATGTTACAGAACTTTACGGATTGTGCATTAGCAGTTCCTTTTGACTTCCGGCACGTCACGGAACTTCACGGATTGTGCAACAATGCTTTCTTTTGACATCCGGCATGTCACGGAACTTCACGGATCGCCTAATGATGGGTGCCGAGTACCTCGAAGTGGTCAAACGTGGGTCGCATCCCAACAAACATATGGTCCCCAGACGAAGTTGACGACAATAATTTGGTTGACACAAGGCGCAAAATGACCATAATTTGTCTCTGCGTGCCCTCGGTCACGATCGAGCCTGGGTGGCAAGGCGTAGAATGACCATAATTTGTCTCTGCGTGCCACCGGACACGATCGCCTCTGGATGGCAAAAAGGTGTGGGGAATGACCATAATTTGTCTCCGCCCACCTCTCGACTCACTGTCCCTGAATGACAAAGGGCGCAGAATGACTATAATTTGTCTCTGCGCGTTTATCACTCGACTTGCGAAATCTGAATGACAAAGGGCGCAGAATGACCATAATTTGTCTCTGCGCGTTTATCACTCGACTCGCTGCTCCTGAATGACAAAGGGCGCATAATGACCATAATTTGTCTTTGCGCGTTTATCACTCATCGAGTTTTACAGATAGCAAATGCGTGCGGATGGCCATAATTTGTCTCTGCATGTCATCGGGCCCACCGCCTCTGGATGACAAAGGTAAAAAAGTGCGGGACCAAATGGTTCCCCACATGTCATCTGGCCCGCCGCCTCTGGATGACAAAAGGTGAAAAAGTGTGGGACCAAATGGTTTCCCGAATGTCATCGGGCCCGCCGCCTCTGGATGACAAAAGGTGAAAAAGTGCGGGACCAAATGGTTTCCCGCATGTCATTGGGCCCGCCGCCTCTGGATGACAAAAGGTGAAAAAGTGCAGGACCAAATGGTTTCCCGCATGTCATCGGGCCCGCCGCCTCTGGATGACAAAAGACGCAAAATGATCATAATTTGTCTCTGTGTGCCATCGGACACGAGTGTGTCTGGATGGCGAAAAGGTATGCGGAATGACCATAATTTGTCTCCGCATGTCATTGGGCCCACCGCCTGTGGATGACAAAAGACGTAGAATGACCATAATTTGTCTCTGCGTGCCATTGGACACGACTATGTCTGGATGGCGAAAAGGTGTGCGGAATGACCATAATTTGTCTCCGCATGTCATTGGGCCCGCCGCCTCTGGATGACAAAAGACGCAAAATGACCATAATTTGTCTCTGCGCGTCACATGACCCCAGGGTCAGTATGACAGAGATTGTGGGGCGGCCGACAAAAGCGAGGCTCTTGCTCCTACGTATCCTCAATGAGGAACTCAGACCTACGTAGTTCTGGATAACTTGTGAGACTAAAATAGTCTCAGTGTTTTCTTCACTAAAATGCGAACATGCTTTAGTAAAGAAACAAAACTTTCAACTGATCAGAGCAACATATGCTTTTTTGGATGAAAAACAAATGTGTCTATCGGGGAAGGAGAGTATGCTGATGAAATTTTCTCATAACCATAAATGAGATTTTGGATGTTTAGCATTTCGCTTCTAAATGACCATTTAGAGGAAACACTGGGTTCAACAAAAATAGAAGAAAATCACTCAAAGTGTATTAATCTCAAACAGGTAAGTGTTTCATCCTAATTCCGAACCATAGATATGTCATGACTTGATTTTGAAAATCATTTCCTATCAAATCAAAGATTACATGCGTGATCGTGGATCAATAGGACTTTTCCCCGGGAATGGTTTGTTTCTTGTGGGAAATTTGGTTTTGAGTGTTCTCGGCCTTTTCCTTTTCTGTTTTTGTTTAGTGTGAGGTGAACAAGTCACCGACACACAAGATTTTGGTTGGCAATTAAAGGGAGAGGACCATTTTAGATCGTGGTTTCCTTTCTTTTTTTTGTTTACTTGGTGACAACTCTGTATTGTTCAGATGTTACCTGGTCCAAAGACCTTTCTGCATATTTCTTCTGTTTTTCTTCCGATCCTTGATCGGGAATTTTCTTTCTTTTGTTTTTCTTCCGATTTTTGATTGGGAACTTTCTTTTTTTTTTTCTTTTTTTGTTTTCTTTCGAGAGCAAGGATGGACATTCTCACCCAGGGTCAAGGTTTATGGTAAGTTGGCATTTCGGCTTAAGGTTTGTAGAACAACTGGACATGACATATGTCAGGGTTTGGGTTTGGCCAGCGGTTCGGGGATAAAGGGGATGTCTCACATTATTTCCATGATACACATGCAACAATGATGATTAGGAAATTTTACGCAAAACTGGTCATGCATGCACCTATGTGGACACTCAAGTGTCGAAAATTTTTTGGTCATGTGATGCTAGGGCTCATGGTTCATTTTCTCTATTTTAGTTAACCCAGTGTTTACAAAATATGTTCCTTTATCAATTCATGCATTCATCCGAGTCTATTTTGGGTATTCGGGAAAATTTTCACAGCATTCACCCTCCAGGTGCTTACACATTTTTTTTCAAAAACTGATTATAATCAGTGAATTTTTCAAAGAAAAGTTGGAAGTTATCTCTTCTCAAAGCATGTTGCTTTCTAGCTAGACAACTTTTTATTTTTATTATTTTTCTTTTTTTTCCTTCTTTTTTTTTCTTACTTGCTCTCTTTTCCTTTTCTCTCTTTTTTTTAAGTTATTATCATTTGTTCATTTCCTCTTTTTTTTTTCTTTTTTCTCTAAAAAGGTCGTGCAGATGAGGGCGCACACTACCTACTTACGTCTAACCGCAAGATATACGAAAAAACACACGAAATGGTAAGTCACAAAAAACGATGACGAAATAACTGAGAGCCATAACGCCAAAAATTCTAACAGACACAAAAGTAATAACAGTAACATTAGTAACCATATGGACAATAACAGAGAATAGTAATGTCAATAACAATATAGACAATAATAGAAAACATCAATCGCAAACTAACAAAAAGCAGTAATGTCAATAAAAAGGTGCGGTGACCTCGGTCACGTGGCTCCGCTTCCTCCCAAGAAACCGAGCAAGTTCGTCATCTCTTCATCCATACGGGCCTCCTCTGCATCGCCGGGAGATCCTGCAGGCACCTCCCCTGCCTGGGCCTTGGGCCAATCTCCGGGCCATGCGACCTCAGCCCTAAACTGCTCTGGAGTAGGGCATGCAAAAGGAGCGAAACCCTGCCCCTACTGACTGAGGCTGAGCTGGGAGAGACACTCATGTATCTGCACCTGCCCCCGGTGGTTGGCCGCCTGCTGGCGAACCAAGTGCTGTAAATAATGCTCCATGCCTAGTGACCCAGCAGGATCAGCCTGATGAGGTGGTGGCGGTGCGTCTGCGGCCTGAGGTGCATCACCCTGCGCCTGCCTAGGTGTGCAATACTTCCCAATGAAGGCTCGGGTGATCGGCGGTCGGATCACCTTACTAGGAGTGACGGGAACCCCGAATGACTGGCAGAGGCCCGTGATCAATGCCGGAAACCCCAGGGCCCTATTAGACTTATCCGGGTCTAGAGGGTGCCTGGTGAGTGGCATACCTACAAATAAATAGATGGCGTTAGCAATCAACTGAGCCACGTGGATGCTCATCCGTGTCAGGATGGCA
Organism: Glycine soja; assembly: GCF_004193775.1. Classification (NCBI taxonomy): domain Eukaryota; kingdom Viridiplantae; phylum Streptophyta; class Magnoliopsida; order Fabales; family Fabaceae; genus Glycine; species Glycine soja. The sequence goes on along the minus strand of NC_041009.1, from coordinate 34,726,725 downwards.
TACACCAGCTGACACTTTGGCAGAGGGAGATCGGAGTTATGATCACTGGGCAAGACATTGCTGAGCAGCAACGTCATCCACATCTGGGTCAAGGTGGTCATGCTGATGCGCATGATCCGCACCCACCTCCCTGCAGCGGTCTGGGCGAAATCCTGCCCCGGGCTGCACAACAGTTGGGCAATGGCCTCCTCGTCGAACCCATCGGCCCTGTTCCTCCTCTGACTAAACTCACACTCTTGGCCTTCCTCCAACACTAGCGGGTCACCCAAGAACTGGCTAAGGGCATCTGCGTCAAAGGGAATCCACTGACCCCTCACCCATGACCGCATGTGTTGCACTCCCTCTTCTGTGGGCCAAGCATTAGCATAAAAATCCAGGACTATATCAGGGTCAAACTTAGCCATGGGAGTCACCAGCGACGTCCAATGTCGGCGAGCTATCTCCTCCTGAAAATATGTGTACTCATCGTCCCTGAGCTGGACGTGTCTCTCTCTGTGGAACGACCATCCTTTGATGGCCTTGAAGCGCTGTTGGTGCTCGGTGCTCCTGAAACGGTGGCTATCAAACCCGAGGGCGGCACTGGTCCCTTCAACCACGACATCCCTCGTAGATCTCTTCGCGGAAAGCTTTTTCGGAGCCATTTCTTGCGAGGACAAACATTTGGAAAGTTAATTTACAAGGAAATACCAATCATTACAAGCAAGAGCCAAACAACACTTATATGGTGCGAGTGTCAACATGCACTTTACAAAACAATTGTATTGGGGCAAGTGCTATTTTATGACACATACCTATATACATGCATTTACACACACACACACACACATAATTTTTTGGTGAAAGGCATTTTATGACACATATCCACGTATGTTTTTGACAAGCATTTTCATGCTAAATCCCATGCACATTTCTTTTGAAAGGCTCCTTGTGCTACCTACTCACAAATATACATATTTTGAAAGGCATTTTTACGCTACCTATCAAACATATACACATTTTGAAAGGCATTTTTATGCTATATATTCAACATATATACATACTATTGAAAGGTATTTTTTGCTATATATTCACACACTTTGCAAGGCATTTTCATGCTATATATTCAACATATATACATACTATTGAAAGGTATTTTTCATGCTACCTTGGTGCAAGGTACTCCTCGTGAGGAAGCAAATTCAAATTCTAGTAAAAAACCTCACAAACATGTTCTAATATCCATGTATCTTTTACATTCAAAACCAAAAACTTAGATTCCTAGGCGTAAGTCATGCTTTTGGCACTTTAGTCTAGCTTCTACAAAACTGCCCACACACTCACAATGGCAGCCATATGTGCATAATTCATTCCACAAGCTAAGTTTCACAAAATCATGCGCAAATGCCATTGAGGCATTTCACCGAACACTTGGTGGACGCATGTTTGGACATGAAAAAATGAGGCACGGGGGCAATGCAAAATGCCTATGCATTTCAGAATGTAGAAGAGGCCTACAGCCATCCCCTATGACCCCCCAATTCAAGCAAACAATCATGGATTCACATATGAATTGCTTCACAAATTTTGCAAAAAATGAGCAACTAAAGCACTAAAACACATCAATGGAGAGCCAAATAATCAAGGGAAAGTGCACTTACTTGTAGGGAGTGAGCAGGAGTGCAAAAATGGAAGCAAAAACGCAAAAATGGTGACTTAGGGCTGCAAAAATTTGTGAATCCCGTAGCTTTCGTTTTTTTTGAATGAGGGGGGAGAGTTTTTGGGTGTAGAAAACTTCCCCCTCCCCCTTTTTAACCACTCTCGTGTAGGGGTTGCTTGCCTAGGCGAGCTAACCTGCAATTTTTTTTTTAGAGAAGACATAAGTATGACTCTCTATAGGTCGGGTTTGCTTACTCGAACCGACTCAGGGTAGATTAGGTATCCAATATTTACTTTAAAGACACAACAGTAATAATTACTGGGAATTTAAAGGATACTAGGGTGCCTCCCAGCGGCTCTTTTCCGTTTGTCCAGAGCTGGACAAGGGACAACGATCTATCGGTCGTGACCCTAGCCTCTACTTGCGTCCGTCCCTAAGTACCTGAAAATAGGACACGACATCGCGCAGCAAAACTGTGGTCGCGTTACCGTTTTACCTTGATCGATTTCTACCTTTAGCCTCGTCTCGGCATTTGACCATTGCCTAAGACGATTCTGCTCCTGTCATAAAAAAATATGCATGTGTATGCATATGCATTAATTTTTTTCAAATGCAATAATCTTTTTAGTGAAAGCTGGCCAGGTTCAATTTTAATTAAGCGCTTGGGGCATCCCATGAACTGAGCGAAAAGGCTTAGGTTATCACAAACTGCACATGGTTTAAAGCACAAAGTGAGGACTGAAGCCTCAATCTCATGTTCTCCTTTTTTACTGTGACGAGAAAATTACAGCGGACAGGAATCCCTGGGGGAAACCAAGAAGAACACACAAAAATAGCATGCAGCGATATCCTCAATTGCCCCAGATCCTAAGCGTAGTATCGCTTGATAACATCGGAGTTCACGGGTGAAGGTAGCTCCTCGCCATCCATGTTGGTGAACACCAGGCACCCCCGGAAAAAACCCTTTTCACAACGAAAGGCCCTTCGTAGTTCGAGGCCCACTTCCCTCGATTATCTTTAACAGCGTGGGACATCTTTTTCAGCACAAGGTCCCCCTCATGGAACTTGCGCAAGCGCACCTTCTTGTCGAATGCATTCTTCATTCTTTGTTGATACAGGCGCCCATGGCTCATGGCTGTCAAACGCTTACCTTCAATAAGGTTGAGTTGGTCCTAGCGTGTTTGAGCCCACTCTGATTCTTCTAAGCCTGATTCTGCTAGTATCCTCTGGGAGGGGACCTCTACCTCAAACGGGAGTACCGCTTCCATTCCATAAACCAAGGAATACGGTGTTGCCCCAGTAGAAGTTCGTACCGAAGTTCGGTATCCATGCAGGGCAAAAGGCAACATCTCATGCCAATCTTTGTACGACACTGTTATCTTCTGAATAATTTTCTTAATATTCTTGTTGGCTGCTTCCACGGCTCCGTTCATCTTTGGTCGGTAGTGCGTGGAATTGTGATGCTGGATTTTGAAATCCGTGCACATTTTCTGCATCATTTTGTTATTCAGATTGGTGCCATTGTCAGTAATGATCTTCCCAGGGAGTCCGTACCGACAAATCAGCTCCCTCTTTATGAATCTGACCATTACACTCCTCGTGACATTGGTGCAGGAAGCTGCTTCGACCCATTTGGTGAAATAATCTATTGCCACGAGAATGAAGTGATGACCGTTCGAAGCCTTGGGTTCGATGGCCCCTATGACGTCTATCCCCAACATGGAAAAAAGGCCAAGGGGCGGACATGACATTCAGAGGATGTGGCGGAGCATTGACATTGTTCGCGAACGCTTGACATTTTTGGCATTTCCTTACATGGGTGCAGCAATCACTTTCCATGGTGAGCCAGTAATAACCTGCTCTCAGGATCTTCCTGGCCATAGCATGCCCATTGGCGTGCGTCCCAAATGAACCCTCGTGGACTTCCTCGATCATGTGGTTCGCCTCTTTGGTATCCACGCATCGCAGGAGGGTCATGTCATGGTTTCTCTTATATAGTATGCTATCGCTCATGAAGAAACTGGCCGCCAATCTCCTCAATGTCCTTTTGTCATTGTCGGAAGCCCCCCGTGGGTACTCTTTGCTTTCAACGAATCGCTTGATATCGAAATACCAAGGCTTACTGTCCCGTTCCTCTTCCACCTGACAACAATGCGCGGGTCTGCCACGACACCAGAACTCAATGTATGGTAGGTCCCCGTGCAGTGTTAGCTGGAACATGGACGCCAAAGTAGCAAGCGCATCTGCCATTTGATTTTCCTCCCTGGGAACATGATGGAAGGAGATCTCATCAAATGAATCAGCCTACTCTTTGATATAGGCTTGGTAGGGTATCAGCTTGAGGTCTCTAGTTTCCTATTCCCCTCTCAGCTGGTGGATCACCAGTGCTGAGTCCCCGCACACTTTGAACAGTTTGACATTAGAGTCAATTGCCGCTTGGACGGCCAGGGCACACACTTCATATTCAGCCATATTGTTGGTGCAGTCAAAGCCCAGCCTTGAATGTTTGACGCTCCATCAAACCACACGGTCCACTTGTCCCGGTCTTCGTCTAGTTTTTCCTCAAACAAGGACATGATGTCCTCATCCGGGAATTCGGGATGCATGAGCTGATAGTCGTTGAGAGGCTGCTGAGCCAAATAATCTGCCAAGGCGCTTCCTTTTATCGCCTTTTGGGTGACGTAAACTATATCAAACTCGAATAGCAAAACTTGCCACCAGGCGATTCGTCTTGTGAGAGTAGGCTTCTCAAAGATGTACTTAACCGGGTCCATCTTGGATATCAACCAGGTGGTATGGCTCAGCATGTATTGTCTTAGACGGTGGGATGCCCAGACTAAAGCACAACATGTTCTTTCGAGCAGGGAGTAATTCATTTCACAGGCCGTGAACTTCTTACTCAAGTAGTAGACAACGCACTCTCTCTTCCCGGACTCGTCATGTTGCCCGAGCATACATCCCATCGACTCGTCCAAAATCGCCATATACAAGATGAGAGACCTTCTGGGTACCGGTGGCATAAGCACAGGAGGGTTCATGAGACATTGTTTGATCCTTCCCAACGCCTCTTGACAATCCTCGTTCCAGCGAACGGATAGGTTTTTGCGTAAGAGTTTGAACAACAGCTCACAAATAGCGGTGAACTGTGATATGAATCTGGCAATATAATTCAAACGTCCTAGGAAACATCGGACCTGCCTCTCGGTATGGGGTTCCGGCTTCTCAAGGATGGCCTTCACCTTTTCGGGGTCCACCTCTATCCCTTTCTGGCTCACGATGAAATTTAGCAATTTTCCTAATTTGACCCCGAACGTGCACTTAGTAGGGTTTAACCTCAATTGATACTTCCTAAGCCTTTCGAACAACTTCCGTAGGTTGACAAGGTGTTCCTTCTCAGTCTTAGACTTGGAAATTATGTCGTCCACATAGACTTCAATTTCTCGGTGCATCATATCATGGAACAAAGCCACCATAGCCCGTTGATAAGTTGCCCCAGCGTTCTTGAGTCCAAAAGACATCACCTTATAACAGAACGTTCCCCACAGGGTGACGAAGGTAGTCTTTTCCATATCCTCTGGCGCCATTTTTATCTGATTGTAACCGGAGATCCCATCCATGAAGGAAAACAAAGCAAAATTGGTCGTATTATCCATGAGGATATCGATGTACGGCAGAGGAAAATTGTCTTTGGGACTGGCTCGATTCAGGTCCCGATAATCCACACACATTCGCACTTTCCCATCCTTCTTAGGGACCGGTACAATGTTGGCAACCCATTATGGGTACCGAGCGATAGCCAAAAAACCAGCGTCAAATTGTTTCTTTACCTCTTCTTTTATCTTCAAGGATGTCTCGGGCTTCATCCTCCTCAGTTTTTGTTTTACTGGGGAACACTCAGGGTTTAGAGGTAATCTGTGCTGTACGATATCAGAACTCAAACCGGGCATATCTTGGTACGACCAAGCAAAGATGTCTTGGTAGTCTTTTTGCAGGGCTGTCAATTCTTCACGGATAGGGGCGGTCATACCCGTGCCTATCTTTACTTCTTTTTTCCCATTGCCGGTTCCTATGTTCACTATCTCCGTCTCTTCTTGATGAGGCCCCATTTCTTGATCCTCATGGGCGACTATCTTCTCCAACTCCGGGGGAAGTCCCACATCTTCGTTCTCTTCATCCTCTGTCTAATCCGTTTTTTGCTCGAAATCGATGGTCGGGTCCCAGGTATTAGTACCTTCGAGGGACTCGTCGTCGGATCTGGCGTTTTAAACGTAAAGAAATAAACATGCAAATGGATGAGAATGGGTAGAGACGTAGGAACAGATGAAGAAAGATCTTTGTATTATAAATTCAGGAACAAAAGACATGAAGCCTTAACAAAAGGAAACTCTAAAGCCTAGACCCAACCGTAGAGTTTTAAAAGCCACAAAGGGTTACATTATGTTTGTCGCGTAAATGTCCGAGCGCTCCTCCACTCGCCAATTTCCTAGTCGGAAACCAGAAGGGCATGGTCGTACCAAATCCGACCCACTCAGAGAATCATCTTCGCATATCGCAATGACTTGGCCTTCGTGTCCTAGACCCGCGCTTATAAAGCTCCTACTGATGTGGCAGGGCGGGCCCCCTTCAACTTCTCGTCCCAATCGCGAGCCTTGACTTCCGCTCTTTCATCCCGTGACACTTTTCCTTATGTCCGCTTATGTGGGTTTATTGCCTAATCCAAACTTCCCACGGTTTCCTCTGGCGCTTATCAGGCTGGTTCTGCCGCCGTTGTCCTTGCCTAAACCCATTCCGGGCTCGTAACCATTCCCCAACATCACCCGGGCCACCATTACTGCCGTATCGGACAGGCAAGGTTGCCCAGAGAAGGAATCTATGGAGGCAATGCTTACCACCTCAAAAGACTGGAAGGCTGTTTCTAATGACTCCTCCGCAGCTTCCACATATGGCATAGAGGACGGGCAACTCACCAAAATGTCTTCCTCGCCCGATACGATATCCAAATGCCCCTCTACCAAGAATTTCAATTTTTGGTGGAGTGTAGAGGGAACGACTCCCACCGAGTGGATCCACGGGCGTCCCAAAAGGCAGCTATAAGCGGGGTTAATATCCATTATTTGAAAGGTAACCTGACAGGTATGGGGGCCTATCTGTATAGGGAGGTCGATCTCTCCCCTAACCTCTCGGCGGGTGCCGTCGAAGGCACTGACCACCATGGAACTTGGCTTTAGATGGGAAGCATTAAACGGTAATTTCTCCAACGTGTTTTTGGGCTTTACTTTTAAACTGGAACCGTTATCGATGAGCACCTTGGCCACGACGTGGTCCATGCTTTTGACTGATACATGCAAAGCCCTGTTATGCCCTCTCCCTTCGGCCGGGATTTCTTCTTCGGCGAAGGCGAGATAGTTGTTGGCGGTGATATTATTGACGAGTCCTCCAATGCCTTCTATAGAGATATCTTGGGCTACATGGGCTTCGTTCAAGACCTTTACTAGCAAAGCCCGATGAGGCTCAGAGCTCATGAGTAATTCCAAAAGAGAGACCCTGGCCGGGGTTTTGTTGAGCTGCTCAATGACCTTGAACTCGGTCTGCTGAATAATGCCGAGAAAGTCACTTGCTTCCTCTAGCGACACTTCCTTCTTGCTGCACCCATCCCTTTTCTTTGGGAGACCTTTCACCGGAATATCCTCGTTTGAAGTGAGGGTCGTTTTGTCATTTTGTTCTTCCACCATCTTTGCCTTCCCTTTAACATTTGCGGGTCGTGTCAACAGGTCGGGGGGTGCAAACACGCGACCGCTGCGGGTGACGCCGCTCAACCCCATGATATTGGTCACCTTGGCTGACAACGAGCTGATGTCGGTGGCCCCTTCTTTCCTTTCACTTGGAGGTGCATACCTCCACGGGACTGTGTGGCTGTTTCGATATGGGAAAGGAACAGGTTTAACTACCGAAGGGTATCAGGGATTTGGTGAAGTTGCGTCCTTGGTGAAATATATCACCAAAGGCTTAGGCCTTCCAAAACTTCTCTCATCTGCGGACTGCATACATATATGCTGCTCTTCCCTCCCCTCATCGCCGACTTCCAGTCGGCCTTGATCTATCATCTGTTGCAAAAGGTCCTCCACTGCTAAACATGTTTCCATGTTATGTAGCTCACCGGGATGCAACAAACAAGAATCCTCTTCATGCCCACCGTGGGGAATTACGCCCCTTTTTTGCAAGGCCTCGTAAATAAACCTCCTGGGGGTTGTCACATCCTTTAAAGGCTTGGACCTGCACGGCCTATCCGACTCTATGACATTAACTGCTCCCCCTCCATGATTGGCGAGCGGGTTTGTTTTCATGTTGGGCCGATCCTCTTGAAACGTCAGCCATCCGACGTCTATCAAATGTTGGACCTTGTATTTAAGGGCCATACATTTTTCGGTGGAGTGGCCTGGGGTTTTCCCATGGTATGCGCAAGTTGCGTTAGGGTCATACCACTTTGGGAAAGGATGTTGGTAGATCTTCCCGGGAGTTATTACGGCCATTTGGTTGGCGATAAGGGACGGCAAGAGGTCTTCGTACGTTATTGGGATCGGGGTGAATTCTGGAATTGGCCTCGGGGGAAAGTTCCTTATCGCGTTGGAACCAGCACCATAGTGGGCATTGCAGGCCGGGCGAGTCGTGGTTGGAGTCGGAGCTTGGGGGGCCTTCCTCTGGATGGGGGTGGGAGCTCTAGGCTGTGCGGGTGCTGAATTGGATGAGCTCCCGGCGTGAGCTGAGAAGCTCGAATGATGTTGCGCGTACTGTTGGGTACCATGAGAGGTCTTCGGAGGCTTGACCCATGCGGGCGCTGTAGTGATGGAGTGGGTATCTCCTTCCTTCCTTTTTGCCCCAGTTGCTCCAATTCTCCTAGCATTGGTACTTGAGGAGGAGACGTAATCGAACTTCCCTCTCTTCAACCCTACTTCGATTCTTTCCCCGGCGAATACCAAGTCCGCGAAGCTGGAAGGCATGTAGCCTACCAACTTCTCATAGTAAAACACTGGCAAGGTGTCTACCATCATGGTAATCATCTCCCTTTCGACCATGGGAGGGGCCACTTGTGTTGCCAGGTCTCTCCACTGTTGAGCGTACTCTTTAAAGGTCTCACTTTCCTTCTTAACCATGTTCTGCAGCTGAGTGCGATCGGGAGCCATATCGGAATTGTACTGATATTGCCTAAGGAAGGCAGTAATCAGATCCTTCCAAGTACGGATGCGGGAAGCTTCCAGATTAGTGTACCAAATAATCGCGGCTCCAGCCAAGCTATCTTGGAAAAAGTGCATTAACAACTTTTCATCCCTAGAATACGCCCCCATCTTGCGACAATACATCTTGAGATGGTTTTTAGGACAAGTTGTCCCTTTGTACTTGTCGAAATCAGGTACCTTGAATTTTGGGGGGATGACGACATCCGGTACCAAGCAAAGATCCGTCATGTCCGTGAACGGATAGTGACCAAAGCCTTCAACAGCTCTCAATCTCTCCTCGAGGAGATCGAGTTTCCTTCTCGTGGACAAGAATATAGGCTGTGCTGTGAGGTTGTGCTGAGGCAATATGTTGGGTGCCGGCCCCTCGACGGGGATCGGGGGGTAGAAATCGACATCCCCTTAGGCATACCCTCGATGATCTTCATGGACCTCGTCGGGCTGTCGAGGAGGCTCCCCTTCAAGGATGGGGGAAGAGGCATGACCCGCGTCATCATGCATGACTGGCGGCGTGTAATTAGGCGATAATCCATAAGGGTAAGCCACCCGGTTGTATCCCAAATGGGGCTTGTTGCTGTGCCCCGGTGTGCTCCTTTCTAGTCCTACCGCGTTTGGGGGAGGATGGTGCGCGATAGCTAGGAGAGTTGGGTCTGCTTCGGCAGCCAAACTAACAGCGGCAGTGGTGGCCACGTTTTTCTCCATGAGTTGCCTCATTCCTAACATGGCCTCCATCATGGAAGCCATTTGCTCTTTCATGTCAGCTTTCATCTGTTCCTGTGTCTCCTCTTGATCACCCATTGTTTTAGATTTGGATTTGGTGTGATAGGGATGCCTTGGGGCGCGTTTAGTTATGGTGTTTTTTCCTAAAAAACCAAACGTGAGGAGTAGGTAAAAAAATGAAATGCATGCTAGAGATAAAATGCAGGAGTGATTTGATTCGCACCGATCTTTGGAGTAAAAACATGGGATAAACTCATTTTATTCAGAAAGTTATAACTAGTCAAGATCTGAGTGACAATACAAGTTTCCTAGCGGTTTCTAATTATATGGGCCATTAAATCTATCATATGCTGACAATAGCCGAGAAGTCCGTGGATCTCCTCGGGGGCGAAGTAGGTGTCCGCCATCGCTTTGGCGTTGGCTAGCAATCGGGGAAGTTCTTGACTCCCGTTCAAGGTAAGAGCAAATTGGTCCATCCACATTGTTGCCTTTTGATGTAACGAGTCGATCACCCTTCCTCTATCTTCCTTTTCCGCATAAACTCGGGCATACTCGTCCGCCACTTTGTGCTCGTGGGCCGTGGCTAGATTTAGCTCTTCTTGGTATTTGCTGACGATAGCTAACATGTTGGTCTCTGTCTCGCATAACCGCTGAGACAAGTTTCTTTTGGACCTTGAGCAAACCTTCAACTCATCTTTCAAGATCAAACTGTCTACTCGTGATTGGTCCCTTTCCTCTCTCTGGAGCTTAAGCTCGCTGTTACTGCCCCACAGAGCCCCTCGGAACTTGTTCCGGCCGTGCTCTTCCCTACGAGCCCTCTTGGTCTCTTCTTCCAAGGCCTTGGTGGTAGCTATATTTATATCTCTCATTTCGGCATTCTCCTTTCGGATTTTAAGACCTGCTGATTTGAACCTTTCTTTGACTGTTTGGGCTTGCTCGAGTTCTACCCTAAGGGCCTGCACCTCTTCGTCTTCCTCCGATGCCTCAACTTCCTCCCTTTTAGCGATTCTCAAACTCGGGAGCCAATCCAAACCTTGCACGTGGGCTTTCAACCACTTACGGTAGCCACCGATGGGTCCATTGTTACTGCCCCTGAGTTCTTTGTCCTTCTTTTGCACCACCTCCCATGCCTTGCGGACCTTCTGAAGTGTCTCCACGTTGGTCTTATTGAAACCTCATGAAATGACAGGCGCGAGCTGTTCCTCTAGTGGTGCCCCTCTCATAGGGTAGCCAAGTTGCCTTATAGCAAGAACGGGATTGTAACCGATGCAACCCCTTGTCCCCATCAAGGGAACATTTGGAAATCCTCCGCACGAAATAAGAACCCCGGTTCTTCCTTCTTTCCATTGAGGCAACCAGTTGACAGACGCTCCTTCTTTGTTTGCTAAGAGTCGGTCCCAATTTGCCCTTCCTTTCTCTTTGCATGAACGGTGGCTTTCTAGCGGGCAAGCATGCCTCACTTCTTGGCAAAAAAGGTGCGAAACCAACCATACATAAAGAGTTGGAGTACAGCAAACAATCCTCGTACTGCTCTTCTCACATCTTCGGTCAAAGGTGTCATATAGGTCGGCTAGCATAGTGACAACCGGGATTTCCTTGTGGTCATGATAGGCGAGAAAAGCATCGGTCGCTGCTAGGTCCACCAACCCATCCACATTTGGAAAGAGGACTCCTCGAAAGATCAACAGTGCGAGAATGTCTATGAACGGGGCCTATTCGCCTCTACCTGCCAAGATTCTTGTTTTTGCCTCCAAACATTTTCTCGGTATTCCAACCACCCCATTTTCGACTTGCTTTCTGTGGTCTAATTCCTGCGCCGAGATTTGGACTATCTTAAGAGGTATGGTCTCCTTCCCCCTAGAGGACATCCTAGGATCTCTTCAAATTCTTCCACCATGGGTGATAGCTGGAAGTCCCCAAAAGTGAAGCATCTCAACGGCTGATCATAATACTGAACAAGGGAGGCAATGGCCTCTGTGGAGACTTCTGCCATGGCTAGGTCCCAGATTTTACCGTAAGCTTTGCGAAAAGCTTGCCGCTGGAGCTGACCCATCAACTGCCCTAACTCTTTTAGACTGGTGATTCCTAGGCTCTTGACTTTGACTTGATAGAACCTCTTTTTAAGTGAAGGCATTTGACTTAAGCCCATGTTTTACTAAAGTGAAACAAAATCTAGTGCGAATCAAAACTCCGACATCTATCATGGGTGGAATGGATGAATGCATGAAGAAATGCATATGACACAGATGCAATTTGTGAATACGGGAGCCCGGGAAATTATCTCCTTCTTAGATACAATGTCTTGGGGTAGCACAGTGCCCGACGTATGTATTTAAGAAGGTGACACGGACCCTCCGTTGGTTTGCCAAAGAGAGGGGATTAAGACGGAACCCACGCATGATGCATATGCGAAAGGTACAACACGGGGATGTACATAGTACGACAAATAAATATAAGCAAAAGGGTACATGACACTTATGCATGGCAGTGTGAAAAATGGCACGCAGCGTGTTTGCTCCGTGCCCCTATTTAAGGGACCTATATGGGAGGGAGCTAAAAAGGCTTTTAGTGATAATTCCCAAGGTGGTCATATCTCTCTTGATGGTCTCTAGAGGTATCATCCCTTTCGAAGAACATACTGCAGCAGTAGGGACTACTAGCAACAATATGTTATCAAAGAGAAAAACTCTAGATGAGGGTTCACTGTAATCAAGCAAGTCGGAGACCTAGCATGATCACAGATTCACCTCCACTCCTTATGTTCCCACAAACCCGGGTATAGGGCCCTTTTTCAACTCACCGTGTGTGCAAATAGTGTTGGTGTTTGTGTGCATCAAATGAATAAATATTTACCCCATGCATACATCTTAAAACACACTAAAAGCATCAAAGAGTTACATATACAAGAACATAAGAAAAATAAAGGGAAACCAACAAGGGAGAAAGTCATGATAAAACATTGCACAAGATTAAATGGCCTAACTCTCTAAAAACGGTCCCTAGTGGAGTCGCCAACTGTCGCAACCTACCCTTCGGCGGGAAGGCAACGCGTGACTCGCGGGTGCGTCTTCCAAGAAAGGAATATGCGCGGAGTCGCCACCAATGTTTATTTGAGGAAAATGTCGAAAAAACCGGAAAAGACGTGGTCTATGAACCTTAAGTGAAAGGTTCGGGAGTTGTATTTATGCACGGGGAAGGTATTAGCACCCCACACGTCCGTCGCAAGAGACGGCAGCCTTTAATCAAATGCGCAAATATGACTTCAATTTATGTTATTTTCCCTTTTTTAGTACTTATGTCTTTTTATGCCTTTTTATATTTTATCTTTTTGTGGTCGACGAGGGTGTTTCCCTTGCTCTTACGTATTCCTCAATTGTGAAAAGGAAATCAGACCTACGTAGTTCTTTAAGAATTAAGCGTTGGTTAAGTTGTTTTTATCCTTTTTTGCAAGATATATTTTGATTGAAAGGTCATTTAAGGCGTTGAACCATTAAACAATCTTTCGGTTCTTTTTGAAAGGAGAGAAAACATTAAGGCATTGGACCATTAATGATCTCTTATTTATCTTTGAAAAGAGGTAATAAAGCTATGTGTTGTTTTTAGGCCTTTTTTAGAAATCTATGTTTAATCAATAAAAACGGAAAAGACCATTTTAAGGCGTTGGACCTTAAAAATGGCTTTTTCAGGTGATGACAAAAGCTTGATTTATGAATTGATTTTAGCTTTAGTTTCACTTTGGTTATTAGTCAATTTGATTAAGAAAGAAAAATCCCAAAGCAAAAACATCCGATTGATTTTTTTTATTATTTTACTAAAAGATATTTTTTGATTATTATATTATTATTTTGGCTCTTTTTGGTTTTAAACGTGATTACGGCATGATCGAACGGTCGGATTTCATTTTAACATAAATTAAAAGATGTCACAATACGAATGATCGGTGGGAATTTATTTTATTTTTGATTAGGCGAGAAAATGACTTAAATAAATGACTAAAGCACGTCAAAAGGGGGTACGAAAAGTAAATGAAATAAAAATAAAAGCACGCGAAACAAATGAGGACCACTAAGGGTACATAGAATGAATTGAAAAGTTCGATTTCGGGAACTTACCGGTTGAAGATCGAAGAACGAATGAAGAACGACGAAGAACGGTTGAAAATCTTCGCAAAATCACCCACGGAAACGTCTCAGAAGCGTTATGGAAGCGCCTCAGCTTGGATTTTCTTCCCGGAAACAATTTTTCTCACTAATTTTAAGTGATTCTCAGATATCAGGAGGGTTGAACATTTTTGTTCTTCCCTCCTCCCCCTATTTATAGGAAAATGAGGGAGGAGCTTGCCACCTAGCTCGCCCAGGCGAGCTCAGCTCACCCAGGTGAGCTAGGTTGCTTCCTCTAGAAAGCACCACCTTATGGAGAACTTCCTGGAAGGCCCAAGTGGGCCTGGTTGCTATTTGCACCTCCTGTTTACTAAATACACCCCTGCCTTTTTTGCTGATTCTTTTTTCGTAACGTTACGGAACTTTACAAATTACGTAACGATACTTATTTTTCTTTCCATAATGTAACGAAACCTTACGAATTACGTAATCATCCCTTCTTTGGCTTCCGGAATGTTACATAACTTTATGGATTGTGCATTAGCACTTCCTTTTGACTTCCGACACGTCACGGAACTTCATGGATTGTGCAACAATGCTTTCTTTTGACTTCCGATATGTCACGGAACTTCACGGATCGCCTAATGATGGGTGCCGAGTACCTCAAAGTGGTCAAACAAGGGTCGCATCCCAATAAACAGATGGTCCCCGGACGAAATTAGGGTATGACAATTGCGATGAGAAAATTAAAGAGGACAAGAATCCCTGGGGGAAACCACAAAAAACATGCAGCGACTTCCTTAATTGCCCCAAATCTTAAGCGTAGTATCGCTTGACAACGTCAGAGTTCACGGGTGAAGGTAGTTCCTCGTCATCCATGTTGGCAAGCAAAGGGCCCCTCCTGAGAAAGCCATTTTTACGACGAAAGGCCCTTCGTAGTTCGGGGCCCACTTTCCCCTATTGTCTTTCAGGGCTTGGGAGACTTTCTTTAGTACCAGGTCCCCTTTGTTGAACCTGTGCGAGCGTACCTTCTTATCAAAAGCGTTCTTTACTCGTTTCTAATATAAACGCCCGTGGCTCATGGCAGCCAAATGCTTGCCTTCTATGAGGTTAAGCTGATCGAAACGTGCTTGGGCCCACTCCGACTCTTTTAATCCGGACTCCACCAAAATTCTTAATGATGGGACTTCCACCTCAAATGGTAGCACGACCTCCATTCTGTATACCAACGAGAACGGTGTTGCCCCGGTTGATGTGCGCACTGAGGTTCGGTAACCATGTAACGCGAATGGGAGCATCTCGTGCCAATCCTTGTATGACACAGTCATCTTCTGGATAATCTTCTTGATATTCTTGTTGGCTGCCTCCACTGCTCCATTCATCTTGGGTCTGTAGGGTGTGGAATTGTGGTGTTGGATCTTAAACTCCTCGCACATGTTGGCTGTGATGTTATTGACGAGTTCCCCAAAGCCTTCTACGGAGATGTCTTGGGCTACATGAGCTTCATTCAAGACTTTTACCAGCAAAGCTCGATGAGGCTCAAAGCTCATGAGCAGTTCCAAAGAGAGACTCTTGCCGAGGTTTTGTTGAGTTGCTCAATGACTTTGAACTCGCTTTGTTGGATAATGCAGAGGAACTCGCCGGCCTCCTCGAGCGATACCTCTTTCTTGCCACAGCCCTCTCCTCCCTCGGAAAGACCTTTCATTGGAACGTCCTCGTCCGGTGTGGGGATCACTTTGACATTTTGTCCTTCCGTCATCCTTGCTTTCCCTTTAGCGTTTGCAGGCTGCGTTGGCAGGTCAGCGGGTTATGCCGCTCAGCCCAGTGATATTGGTTACTTTGGCCAATAGTGAGCTGATGTCGATAGCTTCTTCCTTCTTATCGCTCGAAGACGCGTACCTCCACGGAACTATGTGGCTGTTCTTGTAAGGAAACGAAATAGGTCAAACACCCAACACTGTCGAGGGGGGTCGGCGCTTTTGGGGAGCTGTGTCCCTGGTGAAATGTATTACCAAAGGTTTAGGCTTTCTAGGACCTTCCTTATCTGCGGATTGCATGCATATATGTTGTTCTTCTTCCCCCTCATCACTGACTTCAAGCCGGCCTTGGTCTATCATTTGTTGCAATAGGTCTCCTACCACTAAACATGCTTCCATGTTATGTGGCGCGCCGGGATGCATCAAATAGGAATCCTTCTCGTGTCCACCGCGGGGAATCACGCCTCCCTTTTATAGGGCTTCGTAGATAAACCTTCTGGAGGTCGTTATGTCCTTCAAAGGTTTGGACCTGCGCGACCTACTCGCCTCGATGGAATTAACAAATCCCCCTCCATGATTGGAAAGCGGGTTTGTCTTTACGTTGGGCCTATCCTCTTGAAATGTCAACCATCCGGCTTCTATCAAACTTTGGACTTTGCGTTTGAGGGCCACATACTGTTCGGTTGAGTGGCCCGGGGTTCCTCCATGGTATGCGCAAGTTGCGTTAGGGTTATACCCCTTTGGGAAAGGAGGCTGGAAGATCTTTCCGGGAGATATCACGGCCATCTGGTTGGCGATGAGGGATGGCAAGAGGTCTTCGTACGTCATCGGGATCGGGGCGAATTCTTGAGTTGGCCTTGGGGGAAAGTTCCTTGCCGTGTTGGAGCCGACGCCAAGGTGGGCATTGCCGGCCGGGCGAGGCGGGGTTGGAGCTGGAGCCCCCCTTTGGATGGGCGTGAGCGCCCTTGGTTGTACGGGCGCTGAGTTGGAAGAGTCCCCGGCGCGAGCCGAGAAGCTCGGGTGATGTTGCAAATATTGGTGGGTACCGTGGGAGATCTGCGGCGGCTTGGCCCATGCAGGCGTTGAAGTGACGACATAGGCATCTCCTTTCTTCCTCTTTGCCCCAGTTGCTCTGATCCTCCTATCGTTGGTACCTGTGGAGGAGGCATAATCGAACTTCCCTCTCTTCAAGCCCACCTCGATCCTTTCCCCGGCGAATAGCAAGTCTGCGAAGCTGGAGGGCATGTAGCCCACTAATTTGTCGTAGTAGAAAATAGGCAAGGTATCCACCATCATAGTAACCATTTCTCTCTCGACCATGGGAGGGGCTACTTGTGCTACTAGGTCCCTCCAACGCTGAGTGTATTCTTTAAAAGACCCGTGTTCTCGTTTACTCATGTTTTGCAATTGAGTTCGGTTGGGAGCCATGGCAGAGTTGTATTGATACTGCCTAAGGAAGGTCGTAATCAGATCCTTCCAGGTGCGGATGCGGGAAGCTTCTAGGTTAGTGTATCAGATGACTGCTGCCTTGGCCAAAATATCTTGAAAGAAATGCATCAACAACTTCTCATCCCTGGAATATGCACCCATCTTTCGATAGTACATTTTTAGGTGATTCTTAGGGCAAGTCGTCCCTTTGTACCTATCGAAATCAGGTACCTTGAACTTTGGAGGGATGACGACGTCCGGCACCAATCAAAGGTCGGTCATGTCCGCAAATGGATAATCGCTGAATCCTTCGACAGCCCTCAACCTCTCTTCGATGAGATCGAGTTTCCCCTTTCCTTCTGCTGCCAGGGGTGGCCCTCCCACGGACAGAAATATTGGCTGCGTTGGTTGGCTTCGAGGTTCTCCCGTGATGTTGGGTTGAGGTAGTGCATTGGACGCTGGCCCCTCAGCGGGAAACGGGGAGTAGGAGTCGATGTCTCCCTGAGCATGCTCTCAATGATCCTCGTGGACCACGTCCAGATGTCGAGGAGGCTCCCCTTCAAGTAGGAGGGGAGGAACATGACTCGCGTAGTCACGTATGACTGGTGGTGTGTAATTAGGTGGTAAACAGTAGGGGTAAGCTCCTCGATTGTACCCCAAATGGGGGTTGTTGGCGTACCCCGGTGTGCTTTTCTCTCATACCACCATATTTGGAATAGGGTGGTGCGCAGCAGTCAGAAGAGTCGGGTCTGCCTCGGTAGTTGAACTAACAGCGGTGGCGGTGGCCGCGTTACTCTCCATAAGTTGTTTCATTCCCAGCATGGCATCCATCATGGAAGCCATTTGTTCTTTCAAAGCCGACATGTCGGCTTTCATTTGTTCCTGTACTTCCTCTAGGTCACCCATCGTCCTAGATTTGGATCTGGTGCGATAGGGATGCCTTGGGGTGCGCTTAGTTATGGCGTCTTTCCTAAAAGACCAAATGTGAGGAATACGTAATGAGAAATGAATGCATGCTAGAGATGAAGCGTGGGAGTGATTTGATTCGCACTGATTTTTTGGAGTAAAATCACGGGATAAACTCATTTTATTCAGAAAGTTATAACTAGTCAAGATCTGAGTGACAATATAAACTCCTTAACGGGTCCTAATTATATGGGCCATCAAGTCTATCATGTGCTGACAATAGAGGAGGAGCCCGTGGATCTCCTCGGGGGCGGAGTAGGTGTCTGCCATAGCTTTGGCCTTTGCCAACAATCAGGGAAGCTCTTGACTCCCATTCAATGTAAGAGCAAACCGGTCCATCCGCGTACACTCGGGCGTATTCGTCCGCTACCTTGTGCTCATGGGCAGTGGCTAGATCTAATTCTTCTTGATACTTGCTGATGATGGCTAACATGTTGGTTTCGGCCTCGCATAACCGCTGAGACAAGCTCCTTTTGGACCTTAGGCAAACCCTCAATTCATCCTTCAGGATCAAACCGTCTACTCGCGATTGGTCCCTTTCCTTCTCTTCGGAGCTTAAGCTCGCTGTTACTGCCCCACAGAGCCCCTCGGAATTTGTTCCAGCCATGTTCTTCCCTACGGGCCCTATTGGTCTCTTGTTCTAAGGCCTTGGTGGTGGTTATATGACGTCTCTCAGTTCGGCATTCTCCTTTCGAATCCTAACAGCTGCCGACTTGAACTTTTCTTTGACTGTTTGGGCTTTCTCAAGTTCTGTCTTGAGGGCCTGTACCTCTTCGTCTTCTTCCGGAGTTTCAACCTCTTCCCCCTTAGTGTTTCTCAAATTGGGGAGCCAATCCAGACCTTATGCGTAGGCTTTCAACCACCTATGGTAGCCGCCGATGGGCCCGTTGCTACTTCCTCTAAGTTCCTTGTCTTTCTTTTGCACCATCTCTCATGCCTTGCGGACTTTCTGAAGAACCCCCGCATTGGTTCTATTGAAACCTCGCGCAATAACAGATGTGAGGCCTTCCTCTAATGGTGCCCCTCTCATAGGGTAGCCAAGTTGTCTTATGGCGAGGATGGGATTGTAATTAATGCAACCCCTTGTCCCCATCAAGGGAACATTTGGAAATCCTCCGCACGAAATAAGAATCTCGGTTCTTCCTTCTTTCCATCGGGGGAACCAATTGACAGACGCTCCTTCTTTGTTTGCTAATAGTTGGTCCCAATTTGCCTCTTTTTTCTCTGTGCATGAGCGGTGGCCTTCTAGCGGGCAAGCATGTCTCACCTCTTGGCGGAAAAGGTGTGAAACCAACCATACGTAGAGGGCCGGTGTACAGCAAACGATCCTTGCACTGTTCTTCTCACATCTTCGTTCGAAGGTGTCATATAGATTGGCTAAGATAGCGACAAATGCGTTTTCCTTGCGATCGTGAAAGGAGAGAAAAGCATCAATCGCTGCCCGGTCCACCAACCCATCCACATTTGGAAAGAGGACCACCCCGAAGATCAAAAGTGTCAGGATGTCCATGAACGGGGCCCATTCTCCTTGACCTGCCAAGAGTCTTACTTTTACTTCCAAACATTTCCTCGGTACCCAAACCACCTTATTTTCGATTTGCTTTCCGCGGTCTAATTCCTGTGTCGAGATTTTGACTATCTTAGAAATTCTAGCTAAAGAGGGATAGAATCCCGAGAAGAGGTATGGTTTCCTTCCTCCCAGAGGGCATCCTAGGATTTCTTCAAGCTCTTCCACCGTGGGTATTAACTGGAAGTCTCCAAAGGTGAAACACCTCAAAGGCTGGTCATAATACTGGGCAAGGGAGGCGATGGCCTCCGTGGAGACCTCTACCATGGTTAGGTCCCAGATCTTACCATAAGCTTTGCGAAAGGCTTGTCGATGGAGTTGATCCATCAACTGTCCCAACTCTTTTAGACCGGCGACCCCTAGGCTCTTGATCTTGACTTGATAGAACCTCTTTTTAAGCGGAGGCGCCTGACTCGATCCCATGTTTTACTAAAGTGGAATAAAAACCAGTGCGAATCAAGACTCTGACTTCTATCACAGGTGAAATGGATGAATGCATGAAGAAATGCGTATGGAACAGATGCATTTTACGGATACGAGAGCCCGGGAGATTGTCTCTTTCTTAAATACAACAGATTCACCTCCACTCCTTATGTTCCCATGGACCCGGGTATAGGGCCCCTTTTCAACTCATCGTGTGTGCAAAAAAGGTGTTGGTGTTGTGTGCATCAAATGAATACATATTTATCACATGCATACATTAAAACACGCTTAAAGCATCGAAGAAGTTTATACAAGAACATAAAGGAAAAGGGAAACCGATGAAAGGGAAAACACAACTTTTGCACAAAAGATTAATAGGCCTAACTCTCTAAAAACAGTCGCCAACTGTCGCAACCTACCCTTCGGAGGAAGGGCGACGCGGGGCTCTCGGGTGCGTCTTCCATGGGAGGAAAATGCACGGAGTTGCCACCAACGTTTATTCGAGGAAAACGTCGGAAAAACCGGAAAGTGTGGTCTACGAACTTTTAATCGTGAAAGGTTCGAGAGTTGTATTTATGCACGGGGAAGGTATTAGCACCTCACGCATCCGTCACAAAGGACGACAGCCTTTAATCAAGTGTGCAATATCATGTCTTCGATTTGTTTTATTTTCCCTTTTTTACGTTTTTATGTGTTTTTATGCATTTTATATTTTCTATCTTTTTGTGGTCGACAAGGGTGTTTCCCTCGCTCCTACGTATCTTCGATTGCGATGAGGAAATAAGACCTATGTAGTTCTTTGAGAACTGAACGTTGGTTAAGTTGTTTTTATCTTTTTTTGCAAGATATATTTTGACTGAACAAAAGTCGTTTAAGGCGTTGGACCATTAAACGATCTTTTGATTTTTGGAAAGGAGAGAAACGTTAAGGCGTTGGACCATTAACGATCTCTTGGTTTTTGAAAGGAGACAAAGTTACATGTTGATTTTATGCTTTCGAAAGTCCATGTTAACCAATAAAAGCAAAGATGACCGTTTAAGGCGTTGGACCTTAAAACGGTTTTTTTAGTAATTTTTGCGGACAAAGCATGATTTGTGAGTTGATTTTAGCTTTAGTTTCACTTTGGTTACTAGTCAATTCATTCAAGGAAACTTCCAAAGAAAAACGTCCGATTAATTTTTTTTTATTATTTTATTCAAAGATATTTCGATTATTTTATTATTATTTTGCCTTTTTTTTTGTTTTAAACGTGGTTACGGCGTGAATGATCGATTGGATTTTATTTTAACAGAGATTAAACGATATTATAACTCAAATGATCAGTGGAAATTCATTTTATTATATATTAGGTGAGAAAACGGCTTAAATAAATGGTTAAAGCACGTCAAAAGGGGTACGGAAAACAAGCGAAATAAAAATAAAAGCACGGGAAACAAGTGGGGACCACTAAGGGTGCATAGAATGAATTGAAAGATCAGATTTCGAGAACTTACTGGTTGAAGACCAAAGAACGAATGAAGAACGATGAAGAACGGTGAAGAATCTTCACAAAATCGCTCACGGAAATGTCTCGGAAGCGTTACGGAAGCGCCTCGGCTTGGATTTTTTCCACGGAAACAATTTTCCTCACTAATTTCGAGAGAATCCTAAATACCAGAAGGGTTGAACCTTTTTACTCTACCCTCTTTCCCTTATTTATAGGAGAAAAGAGGGAGGTGGTTGCTGCCCAGCTCGCCTGGGTGAGCTGGGTTGCTTCCACCAGAAGGCACTGCCTTCTATTGGAACTCCCTGGAAGGCCCAAGTGGGCCTTGTTGCTATTTGCACCCCCTTTTTACCAAATACACCCCTTTGTGTTTTTTTCCTGATTCCTTTTTTGAAACGTTATGGAACTTTACGGATTACGTAACGACACCTATTTTCTTTTCGGAATGTTGCGAAACTTTATGGATTGTGCAACAATGCTTCCCTTCGACTTCTGGCATGTTCCGGAACTTCACGGATTGCCTAACGATGGGTATTAAGTACCTCGAGGTGGTCTATCGGAGGTTGCATGCCACCAAATGACGGTCCCTGGACAAAATTAGGGTATGACACCATCTATGCAAAGCGCTGCTATTTTGTTTCTTCTTCTCTTGATGATCATCTGAGTGTGAAAAAATTGGTATTTTTATTACCAAAATTCACCTAGTTTTATCTGGATTTTTTATACCAAAGATGCTTCTCTTAAGCAAGAACCTGATTATATTAAGCCTATAGTTCTCTCTCAAAAGTGATAAGGGGAAAAAAGGGATAAACATTAACTTGTTTATGAATACCTCTAATATGAGCCTCCAATAACCTTTTTTAATGAAAAATGTTCCCAAAGATCTCATTGTTAAAAATGATAGATTCCTCACGAACCTTATCCAATTTAGCCACAACATTACCATTTGTAGAAGTAAACAAAACAATAAGAGGGATTGAATTGCATTTTTAGAAATTTAAAAACTTTTTCTAAGATTGATAGCACATTTATCGTCTAATGTAGATTGACCTAAGAACAGTTAGACACCAGACTATATCCAACATTGATACAAACAAATTTCTTTGTAAAACAAAAAAAGATATAAAATATAAAAATAAATTCAAATCCTTTGTTGATTAAAGAAAAAGAGAGAAGTACACAAAGAATTATATTGGTTTGTCTCAAACCAGAGACTACTTCCAGTTCTTGATAACCACTAAGGTTCCACTAACTTATCAAAATTACAAGAATTGTTCACTACCACTTCTGGTTATCAAAATTACAAGTATTGTTCACTACCACTTCTAACTCTTACACTTGCAAGCTCTATCCTAAGCTTGCCTTAAACTTAGTGTTTTTTATCCTACCAAGCCACTGTTGGTTATAAACAAATCAACAAGATTTTTTGGAAAATGGCACACTGACTACATTTTATGATCATCTTATAGATAGATATATCACTCAACATGTTTAGTTTTTTCTCACAAGGTATACAAGGTGTTTTGAGAGCTTAGTATCTTTACTAGAATTTACAGAAAAGATTTACTAGAAAGAATGATTCGCATAGGTAATTCATGTCTTGTTTCTTCAAAGCTTCTTCTATATATAGCCTTTATCTCAAAGTATTCATTGTCTCTCAATGGTTGGATACTTCACTTTCTTCTTTGTCTGAGGTCTTGAGTCCGTTGAGGTATTTAATAATTGCATTAAATGCACATCTTTTCTTCATGCAAAGTCCATGTAGATAGGTTAGTGTGCCTTATACTTCAATAGAGAAGCCACTTCTTTCATAATAGTTGGTCTGCGATAATAAAGCATGCCTTTTAATGAGAATCAATGTCTTCCAGACTATGGGCTTCGTTTATTCTTCATAGGATTTTGATAGATCCTAGGAGAATGTTTTCTGCATAAAAGAATTTTAGACATAGTTATTAAATGAATGTCTTAAATGTACTACTAAAATGCTATATCAGATCGTCTTATGAGTGCATTGTCTGAAAACTTCAAATGCATAAAGACAAATCATGAATAATAGAAGGGATCAATCCCTGACACAGCTTTTTTCCAAAGCTTGACCAAATTTAACTTTTGAAGCTCAATCTTCTACATCTCTGGGTCCAAGCACTAACTCAGGTTCAGTCTGAGGTTGAGATCATGAGGGCAACAACTAATCAGTTGAGTCTCTATCTAGTATGTTTAGACTTTGATGTAGTTTGTTGAAAATATTAGTCAAGAGTTGACGTGTAACAATAATTTCAAATCTCTTTTTGATTTTCAATCTTACTTTCATTGCATTGAAAGAAATAGACTCAGTGGCTCCATAGATGCTTTCCAGTCTTTAGATGTTTGCTTCTGACAAAGGTTGAGCAAGCAAAGCATCAACAACAATTTCATCATTAGTTGTTACTAGATAAGAGTGCAAGGGTGCAATTCCAGGGTCTGTTTCAATAGAGTCTAAACTAGCAAAAACATTAGACCCTTGCAATGAAACTCTAATTACAGACAAAAGCATTGCAACATCTCTTTCTTCTTCAACTATTTCATCTTGTACAATAGTTGGTTGGAGCTCTACCTCTCTTTTAGCAGACGCTGCAGAAAATATTTCAGCACTTGTTTCCAAGGCTGATTACACTTTGACATCAAACTATGCCTTCTATAGCTCTTCTTCAGACATAGCTTTGATAGCCTCAAGCACCACTTCATCCGATACTTGGTCACTTGCCACTTCCTGTCTTAGCTCCTTTTCCCATGTCAAGGTCTTCAGAGATTTTATTATGACTTATTTAGGAATTTCTTCTAAAGTCTATCCTTCAAGGGTGGCAGCCTTCTTTTCTGCTTCTTCCTTTGCCTTCTTTTTCATGGCTTTCTCTGCTCTTGCTCTTCTCTTAGCATTTGCAAGAGAGTGATGCTTGGCCTTGGCATTAGCAACAACTTCAGCCTTGTTAGGAGGGGGTGAATTAGGCTTGGGTGTTGGTTGGGAAGGAAGGGCTAAGGAAGGTGAGGATATAAGGGTAGATGTTCCTAAGATTTTCACCTCAAATGATGGTGTGACTAGTGTAGGTTTGGAAGATTCAGGGTTCTAAATAGGTTGGGGAGATGATGGTGTAGGTTCAAGTATTGGTTGGGTCTAAAAAGGCTTGTTTCCGATGGTAGGCCTTTTGGGTTTGAGTTCAAGGTTTGAGTCAGAGTCTAAACCCTTTCTCTTTTTGGGTTAGATGAGGGTTGGGTTCTTGTCTTTTTTGGTTAAGGATGAGAGTTGGAGGTTAGAAGATGGAGGATGGTCTTTTCTTTTGGTGGGTAGCTTGCATCTAGGTTGGCTAGGCTTGTCTTGCTCCCCCTCAGTCTATAGAGAAGACACTCCAAACTCAAGATCCAAAGGATTAGCTTGAGTTTCTACAGTCTGATCAACATCAGATAGATGAGTCTCCATCACCTTTTTCTTCATTTTCTTCTTATGTTCCTTTGCACATACTCTGGGAATTTTCAGCAATTACTATCTTGACAAAAGTAGCTCCCTTTAGCTGAGTGGCTCCAAACGATGGCTCCATCAAGGAAACTTCTAGTTCAACTAGCCTTAGAGTCTAGGTGAAGAGGGAAGGTGGTTCTTCTTCACCTTGGGGTTGAATCTGTCTTTGAAGGCTTGCATCTAGTATAAGAAGATGATCTCAGGAAAATTCAGCTTTTCACCTACCATGATCTTGTAGATGCAAAAAAATTCTTTGTCACTAACATAGTCTCTTGAGCCAACCCTGGGCATGAATATGTTGAATGACACACTGTGGATCATCCTACACATGTAGGTCAAGTTGGTTGTCCTCAAGAAGGTGTGCAGAGCCTTCTTGTCACCTCCGTTTGGGTGAGACTTTCCATAGAGAAACTTGTCCATAGTTTCCTGGGTTATCTCCTTATCTAGTCTTTGCTCATGGTCAAACCATCCAGAGCACATCTAGATGTAGTAGCAATGGTGGTTGGAGAGATCAACACCTGAGTCCCAACAACAGTCCCCTTGATGCCAACTCCATCTTACGTTGTTGTTCCCCAAAATAGGGCATATGGGCCATAATACTAGGTACTGAAGTTCTCCAAAAAGGGTGTCCAACCAACTCTGTCAAAAAGTCCCTTTACCTCAAAGCCTTCTTTCTTCTGGCTTTGAAAGTTTATCCATTTCCCAAGGATAAACAAGTTTTTAGGGAAAGCTTGAGCTGCATCTTCAACATTGTTGATGATGGGGATGCAAGAGAACTCGTTCTTCCATGGAGGTGTCGTTGTTCAAAAAGAGTTCTGAAAAGAGAGAGAAAAGAGAGAAAGTTTTGAAGTTTGAGTTCTCAGATGATGATTTGCATAAGCACAAATATTTCTGAGAGTTCAAAAATTCCAAGAACTTCTCCATGTGCCCTTGTTTTCCTTTTATTGTTTTTCAAAATGAAGAGGAGAGAGAGATTGATGTAACAACTCAAATCTAATTAAATATATTTTGAAAACTATTTTTTAATCATGGCAAGAATTATGGTCCATGTTTCTCAATAAAAACTAAGACATCTTTGTATTTATGAACATGTTTCCTTTTCTGTCTATACACTTCAACAAACATTAGTCCAATAGATTAATGATAAGAAAGTAAGACGATGCAATCGTCTGAAAATAAATACTTCATTAATATGATAAACTAATCATATTTAAATGTTCTTTTATATAAATGAAGCATTCTTCAGACAAAGGCTTAGTGAAGATTTAAAACCATTGATGATCTATGTCTACAAACTTTATATCAAAAATCAATATGCTTAGCCTTTGAATGTTGTATGAGATTTTTAGATAAGTTGATTGCACTAGTGTTGTCACAATAGTATATTGTTTTCAAAACTAGAGTAATCTTCCAGGTGATACTTTACCCATAATAGTTGTGAACAATAGCTTGCAACAAACACATATTCAACTTCAATTGTAGATAGACCAATGAAGTTATGTTTCTTGCTTGCCTAAGATATTAGGCAGGGTCCAATATAGTGACATCCTCCACTTATGCTCTTTATTTCCACATTTTTTTCTGCATAGTTTGTATCACAATATCCTTCTAACCTGAAATCTTTATTCTTCTTATAAAACAAACACTGGTTAGTGGCACCTACTAGATATCGTAAGATCCTTTTTACAACTTTTAGATGTGATTCTTGAGGATAAGAATGAAATCTAGCACAGAGACATACATTGTGCATAATATGAAGTCTGCTTGACGTCAGATACAAAAGAGATCCAATCATACCTCTGTAAATCGTTTGATCTACTGGTTTATCTGATTCGTTTTTTCTCAAAGGATTGGAATCATGCATTGAAGTTTTCATAGGCTTAGTATCTTCCATTTTAAACTTCTTTAGAAGTTCCTTAGTGTATTTCTATTGGTGGATGTAGATTCCTTTGTTGTCTTGCTTGATTTGAAGCTCTAAAATGAACTTAAGTTCTTCTATCATGGTTATTTCAAACTCACTCTACATAAGATCAGAGAAGTCCTTGCACCAAGATTCATTAGTAGCTCTGAAGATAATATCATCAACATATATTTGAACTATAATGAAATCCTTGCCCACTTCTCTTTTGAAGAGAGTTGCATCTACTTTCCCTCTCATAAAGCCATTTTCTAAGAGAAAACATGCCAATCTGTCATACCAAGCACAAGGTGCTCGTTTCAGACCATACAGAGCCTTTTAAAGTTTGAAAACATGGTCTGGAAGTGTATGATCTTCAAAGCTAGGAGCTTGTCTAACATACACTTCCTTTTCAATAAAGCCATTTAGAAAAGAACTTTTAACATCCATTTGATAAAGCTTTATGTTTTTATGAGCAACAAAGTCAAGCATGATTGTTATAGGCTATAACTTCAAGTCTAGCAACAAGAACAAAGGTTTCAGTGAAATCAATACCTTCTTTCTGGTTGTAGCCTTGAGTTACTAACCTAGGTTTGTTTCATATCACCTTTCCTTGTTCATCCAATTTATTTCTAAATACCCATCTTGTGCCAATGATGCTCTTGCTTTTAGCTTTGGGAACAAGAGTCCAGACGTTGTTTCTAGTAAACTAGCGAACCTCTTCTTCCATAAGAATGATCAAGTCATCATCTATAAGAGCTTCTTTTATGGTCTTGGGTTCTATTTCAAACATAAGAGCACATGAAGCAATATCTTTGAATGATGATTTGACCTTGACTCCTTCAGTCTGATCTCCAATGATCTAATCTTGTGGAGGATGGCGGACAAACTTCCCGTCCTTCATTTGTGGGTTATGTTATGAGGATTCTTCAATCTAAGCAAGGATTTCTTTAGATTGTTTAATCTCTTTCTTTAAGAGATCTAGATGATCTTATATGCATGTTTGTAAAATCATCCTCAAGATCTGATAATCTCTTATCAGAAGATAGTCCATCATTGAATTTAACACGGATGGATTTTTCTACAACTAAAGTTCTAGTGTTAAGCACTCTATATGTTTAAGATGTATAAAAAAACCCAAGAAAAATCTTTTTATCCATTTTAGAATCAAACATAGCATATTGATCTTTAGTGTTTAGGATAAAGCACTCAAATCCAAATGGATGAAAGTATGAAATATTGGGTTTTCTTCCTCTGCGTAATTCTTAGGGAGTCTTTTTTTTAATCAATGGTCTAATCAATATTATAATTAAAACACAAAATTCACAAATAAAATAACAACTACACAATTAAATAATATATGACTATTTTCATTGAAATAAAATAAACATAAAAAACTACAAAATTCATATATTTACTATTACAATTTAAAACTAATTCATAACACCATGCAATCATACATATTATTTTTTAAAACACAAACAATACCTATTTTTAAAACAAAACTAACAAATAAAATACTTATTTAAAAAAAATCAAAACATAAATACCTATTTTTTATTTATTTATTTAATTAAAAAGGGTCATACGAATCAAGTTGATTCGTATGAGTATTATGGATCAAGTTGATCTATATGACTCATACGGATGAAGTTGATCCATATGAGTCATACAAATCAAGTTGATCCATATGACTCATACGGATGAAGTTGAGGCATATATATCAAGTTGATCCATCAAACGCACAAAACGAAATACGAAAATGCAGCCATTAACGCCGACGCGAAGCTTACCTCGACAGTGGAAGAGCAAAACGGAGTTGCAGGTCCTCAATGCCGACAACAAACCACCCAATGCGTGGCAAATGAACCTCCAAGGAAAGCAAACTGTGCCGGGAGGAGAAGAAGCTCTAACATCGTTGTGAAAACAAGCAAATGGTGTAGGGAAGAGGAATGTACGGAACGGGTGAATACTGGAGTGTTGGGTGTACAGGTTTTATATTTTAAGTGAAAGGCATTTTCGCCCATTCACTTAAAAAGCTGGGTGCACCAGCAATAATGTTGGGTGCATCTAACAACACCCCCAAACATTCAGATAGCCCCATGCAAGTAAAAGCCTCGTGCTCACAATGATTTTCTTTCAGCACCAGCACATAAAAAGCATCACTCGAAAAAGATGGTTCAGCTCCTAGGATCCCCATTTCTATAAAATTCACTCCAAAAAGAACATAAAAATAAACTTATAATCATCGGTGACCGATCCAAAACTTTTTAGTTGTGAGAGCAATATTCACATATTTTTTTATCACAAATATAAGAAAAAAAATTGATTCACACTAACTAAAAAAATTAATTAACCACATATAACTACACCAATCTCCATTGAAAATTAATTTTTTTTTCTAATTTACCTTTTATTGGTATTTGGTATCATAAATAAAAAAGAGTTATTAGAATTAAAATCTCAATTAAATAAAGATTATTTTAGAAATAATAGCATTAAATGAAATAAAGTTAGTCATTTTTTTATATTTTAAAATAAAAAAAATGTTTTTTTCTTATGTTCGAGACCGATAAAAGCATATATAAATTAGTGGCGGCAAAACTGATTATCCAACTTAATTTTTAAATGTATTTTAAATTTTAGAAATAATTTGAAACCATGTATATATTATATAAAGAAGAAATAAAAAATCTAGTTATTGATAATCATGGCTCTAAATTACAGTCGCATTCACGATTTTGATAATGCGACTATAACAACCTTTACATTGTGTTTGGATGGATACTTTTAACAGAGTAATTCATTTTAAATGGGGCATTGAATATTTGTCATTTTAAATTTAGTGTTTGGATAATAATTTAAAGGGAAATTGAATATCTATCATTTTAATAAAGAATATTAATCAACAAAAAATGAATAATTTCAAATTCTCTTAAAAAACAAAGAATTTCAATTCCTCTTGCAGAAGTATCTCGTGTGCTTCATATGCAACTCCAACGAAATGAAATTCCACGACGTTGTTTCAGCCATCGACGAGGACCAAGTGCTACAACCCGGTCAACTCTATTTCGTAGTTCCATTGAGTCTCTTGAAGCACCCTTTGCAGGCGCACGAGATGGTTGCATTAGCTGTCAAGGTCAGCTCTACGCTCATGAAAACCGCCGACAAATGCGGCTCTCGCCAAAAATAGATTTTTTTCTCTAACGAATATGACTCTAACCCTAAGCGTGTGTTTCCCACACTTGTTACTGTAGATGCAAATGCCTTTGGTGTTTTGATGATGATCATGATGATATGATGCAATTAATGCAAATGGGCTTTTCAAGTTTAAATTCAAGACAATACTTCAAGATTACAAGTCACAACATCAAGATGATCACTAGTATATTAGGAAGGGAATTCCTAATTGAATTAGCAAAAGGTTTGGCCAAGTAATTCAAATTAAAAAGTGTTTTTCAAAGGATTTACTCTCTGGTAATCGATTACCAGAGGATGTAATCGATTACCAGTGGCCAAATATGCTTTACAACAGCTACTAAAATTTGAATTTAAATTTTAGACTGTGTAATCGATTACACAATTTTGGTAATCGATTACACAATTTTGGTAATCGATTACCAGCAGTTAATAAACGTTTTAATTCAAATTTTAAAAGCTGTAATCGATTACACAATTCCTGTAATCGATTACCAGACAGGATTTTCAGAAAAATCTTTCTAAGAGTCACTACTTTTCAAAAGGCTTTATTCATGACCACCAATGGTCTATATATATGTGACTTATAACACGAATTTGCTAAGAGTTTTTTTAGAACAACAAGTGGTTATCCTCTCAAAGAGCAAAATCATTTTATCCTCTTAAGAATTCCTTGGCCAATTCAATTGCAATTCATTAAGGAATTATTTGAGTGCTCAATCTGTAAAATCTATCTCTTTCTAGAGAGATTCATTCTTCTTCTCCTTTTAATTCTCTAAGGGATTAAGAGACCGAGGGTCTCTTGTTGTAAAGAAATTCTTGACACAAAGGAAGGATTGTCCTTATGTGTTTAGAACTTGTAAAAGGAATTTACAAGATAGTGGAACTCTCAAGCGGGTTGCTTAGGGACTGGACGTAGGCACAAGGGTGTGGCCGAACCAGTATAAATCTGAGTTTGCACTTTCTCTTCCCTTAAACTCCTTTGTTTATTATTTCTTTATATTCATATTCAAATTGTTTTTATTTGAATTAATATTTAAGAAGTTCATTGTTAAGGGAATTTATAACTTGAAAAGAAAGTGAAATAGATTTTTAATTGGGGAAGTAGTTTGGAATATCTTAATTCAACCCCCCCTTCTTAAGATATTTGAGGCCACTTGTCTAACAAGTGGTATCAGAGCTTCATTCTTGTATAAAGTTTAGAAGCTTCAAGAAAAAGATGGCCTCAGCAAACTCCTTATTTCCATAAGGGAATTCTATCAATAGACCTCCAATCTTTAATGGAGAGGGTTACCACTACTGGAAAACCCGAATGCAAATTTTTATTGAGGCAATAGACCTAAATATTTGGGAAGCCATAGAAATAGGACCTTATATACCCACCACAGTAGAAAGAGTTACAATAGATGGTAGTTCATCAAGTGAAAGCATAACAATAGAAAAACTTAGAGATACATGGTCTGAAGAGGATAGAAAACGAGTAGAATACAATTTAAAAGTCAAAAACATAATAACATCTGCCCTGGGAATGGATGAATATTTCAGGGTTTCAAATTGTAAGAGTGCTAAGGAAATGTGGGACACTCTTTGATTAACACATGAAGGAACTACAGATGTTAAAAGATCTAGGATAAATGCACTAACTCATGAGTATGAATTATTTAGAATGAATGCAAATGAAAATATTCAAAGCATGCAAAAGAGATTTACACATATAGTAAATCATCTAGCAGCCTTAGGTAAAGAATTTCAAAATGAGGATCTCATAAACAAGGTGTTAAGATGTTTAAGTAGAGAATGGCAACCCAAAGTAATGGCCATTACTGAATCAAGAGATTTGTCTAACATGTCCCTTGCCACTTTATTTGGAAAGTTGCAGGAACATGAGATGGAATTATTGAGATTACACCAACATGAAGAAAATGACAAGAAAAAGAAAGGAATTGCTCTTAAAGCATCATCCTCAATTCAAGAAGAAAGTGATCAGGAAAATGATCCAGATGATGATGATGATCTAAGTCTTTTTGTAAAAAGATTCAACAAGTTTCTTAAAGTAAGAGGAAATCAGAGGGGACCTAATTTTAAATCAAAGAGAAGGACAGAAACTTCATCCTCTACTTTAAAATGCTTTGAATGTAATCAACCTGGACATCTGAGGGTTGATTGTCCCATCTTCAAGAAAAAGATGGAGAAATCTGAAAAGAAAAATCTTAGTGAAAAGAAACTGAAGAAAGCATACATCACATGGGATGAAAATGATATGGAATCTTCTGAAGATTCAGAAAATGAAAAGATAAATCTCTGCCTTATGGCTAAAAGTTACGAAAGTGATGAAGAGGTAACATCTTCAAATAACTTATCTATTTCTTTTGATGAATTGCAAGAAGCATTTGCTTATCTGCATAAAGAGTCAATTAAACTTGCAAAATTAGTTTCATCTTCAAAGAAAACAATTTCAAATTTAGAAAATGAAATTTCAAAATTAAACAAAGAATTAGATCTTCTTAGAAATGAAGTCTCATTTTCTAAAACAAATGAAAAAGTTAATATCTCCACTATTTCTGACAAGAAAATATCAGATTCTTGTAGTTGTTGTGATAAATATGAAAAAGAAATTAAAGAGTTAAAAAATTCACTTGCAAAATTTTCTTATAGTAAAAATAATTTAGATGTTATATTAAGTAAACAAAGATATGTGTCCAATAAGAATGGACTAGGGTATAAATCTGAAAAACAACAAAAGTTTCATAAAAAAGTTTCCACTTCCACACAAAAATGTAATTCTAATTCTATCACTTGTTTTTACTGTGGAAGAAAAGGACATGGCATATCAACTTGCTACTTCAAGAAAAATTACAGTAACATTAAAATGATATGGGTCCCAAAAGGATCCTCAGTTTATACCAACATGCAAGGACCCAATAAAGTTTGGGTACCTAAGTCAAAAACTTGATTATGTAGGTATATTTGAGAAAGAAGTGGTACATAGATAGCGGATGCTCAAAACATATGACTGGAGATGCATCAAATTTTACACATATCTCTCCAAAGAAAAGCGGGCATGTAACATATGGTGACAACAACAAAGGTAGAATCCTTGGAGTGGGTAAAATAGGTACAAGTTCTTCAAACTCCATTGAAAATGTTCTACTTGTTGAAGGTCTTAAGCACAGTCTGCTTAGCGTTAGTCAATTATGCGACAAAGGCTATCTAGTATCATTTGATTCTCATAAATGTCTTATAGAACATAAGCATGACATTAATATAAAGCATGTAGGACATAGAGTCAATAATGTTTACATGATAGACTTAAGCATAAAACTAGAAAACAATCATTGCTTTCTTAGCAAAGATGATGATCCATGGTTATGGCATAAAAGAATTGCTCACATAAACATGGATCACTTAAATAAATTAATTTCAAAAGATTTAGTAGTTGGTTTTCCTAAATTGAAATTTGAAAAAGATAAACTATGTGATGCATGTCAAAAGGGCAAACAAACAAGAGTCTCATTCAAACCTAAAAATGTTGTTTCAACCACTCAACCCTTACAATTATTGCATATGGATTTATTTGGTCCGTCTAGAACCATGAGTTTTGGAGGAAATTACTATGCCCTATTTATAGTTGATGATTTCTCTAGATATACTTGGACATTATTTATTACACATAAAAGTGATGCATTCCAAGCATTTAGAAAACTTGCTAAAGTCATACAAAACAAGAAAAATCTTAAGATTGCATCCATTAGAAGTGATCGTGGGGGTGAGTTTGAAAACAAAGATTTTGAATTATTCCGTGATGAACATGGTATTGAACACAATTTTTCTGCACCTAGAACCCCTCAACAAAATGGAGTTGTTGAGAGGAAAAATAGGTCATTGGAAGAAATTGCTAGAACTTTATTAAATGATACTTCTCTTCCAAAGTATTTTTGGGCTGAAGCAGTCAATACTGCATGTTACATCATGAATAGGGCCTTAATAAGACCCATTTTAAAGAAAACCCCATATGAGTTATATAATGGTAGAAAAGCTAATATTTCTCATCTACATGTTTTTGGTTGCAAATGCTTTGTGCTCAATAATGGTAAAGATAATCTAGGAAAATTTGATGCAAAATCTGATGAAGGTATTTTTCTTGGATATTCATTACAAAGCAAAGCATATAGGATATATAATAAAAGAACTATGAATATCGAGGAATCCATTCATGTTACCTTTGATGAATCTAACACTATCTTGTCAAGAAAAAATATGCTAGATGATATTGCAGATTCTTTAGAACATATGAATATTCATGAACAAGATTCCAAAGGAAATGATAAAGGAAACAATGAAGATCCTCCAGAAGAAGTCAAATCCAATGATGAACTTCCAAGAGAATGGAAAGCTTCAAGAGATCATCCCCTCGATAACATTATTGGTGATATCTCAAAAGGGGTAACAACTAGACATTCTCTTAAAGATTTATGCAATAATATGGCTTTTGTATCTATGATTGAACCTAAAATATAAAAGAAGCCATAATAGATGATAACTGGATCATTGCCATGCAAGAAGAATTGAATCAATTTGAAAGAAACAATGTGTGGAAATTAGTAGAAAAACCTGAAAATTATCCTGTCATAGGAACAAAATGGGTTTTTAGAAATAAATTAGATGAACATGGTATAATTATTAGAAATAAAGCCAGGTTAGTAGCAAAAGGGTATAATCAAGAAGAAGGAATAGACTATGAAGAAACATATGCTCCTGTTGCAAGATTAGAAGCCATTAGAATGCTTTTGGCATATGCATCCATAATGGATTTTAAACTTTATCAAATGGATGTTAAGAGTGCTTTTCTAAATGGCTTAATTCAAGAAGAGGTATATGTTTAACAACCCCCTGGTTTTGAAATTCCGAATAAACCAAATCATGTTTATAAATTACAAAAGGCTCTTTATGGTTTGAAACAAGCCCCTAGGGCGTGGTATGAACGCTTAAGCAATTTTCTTCTAGAAAAAGAATTCTCTAGATGTAAAGTGGATACCACATTGTTCATAAAGAGAAAGCATAATGATATTTTGTTGGTTCAAATATATGTTGATGATATAATTTTTGGATCCACTAATGATTCATTGTGCAAGGATTTTTCCCTTGATATGCAAAGTGAATTTGAAATGTCAATGATGGGAGAACTAAAGTACTTTCTGGAATTACAAATCAAGCAAACTCAAGAAGGTATATTCATCAATCAATCCAAGTACTGCAAGGAATTGATCAAAAGATTTGGGATGGAAAGTGCAAAACACATGTCTACACCGATGAACACTAGTTGTTACTTAGATAAAGATGAATCTGGTCAGTCTATAGACATAAAACAATATTGAGGTATGATCGGATCTCTTCTCTATTTATCTGCTAGTAGACCTGATATTATGTTTAGTGTATGCATGTGTGCTAGGTTTCAATCCAACCCCAAACAATCACATTTAAGTGCAGTAAAGAGAATCATGAGATATCTATTAGGTACAATCAATTTAGGATTATGGTATCCTAAGAATTCAATATGTAACTTAATAGGATATTCTGATTCTGATTTTGCCGGATCTAAAACTGATAGAAAAAGTACAAGTGGAACTTGTCAATTCATTGGATCGGCTCTTGTCTCATGGCATAGTAAGAAATAAAATAGTGTTGCTTTATCTACTGCTGAAGCGGAGTATATCTCTGCCGGTAGTTGTTGTGCACAGATTTTATGGATGAAGCAACAATTATCTGACTATGGCATCCTTCTTGATCGCATACCTATTAAGTGTGATAATACTAGTGCCATAAATCTATCCAAAAACCCAGTTCAACACTCTAGAACTAAACATATAGAGATTAGACACCATTTTCTTAGAGATCATGTCCTAAAGGGAGATTGTGTATTAGAGTTTGTTGATACTAAGAATCAACTTGCTGATATTTTCACAAAACCTTTCCCCAAGGAAGTATTCTTCTCTATTAGAAGAGAATTAGGCCTCTTAGATGTTAGAGATTTAGAAAAATAAGGATTGATTGATTAATTTACTCTTATGATTGATTGTTTATAGATTATTTTGATTGATCTTGTTTGAATTATTGTTATTATGATAGAATTTATGATTTCTTGTGTATGTAATGATTGAATGATTGAATTAAGTGCATTAGTAGTGATAATTAATCATATTGGATGTGTTTTAGCATAAACATAGATATTCTCTTAAGAAACTAGCCTAGGATAGGCTTTGGTAATCGATTACCATCCAATGTAATCGATTACACATGAACATGCAGCCTGTAATCGATTACAACATCCTATAATCGATTACCAGAAGGCTTATTGGTCCTGTAATCGATTACAACTCATCCTCGTCTATAAATATGCACGAAATCAGAGCTGTTGCGCAGCCATAGCCTCCTTTCACGTCTCCTCCATACCTAAAACTTCAAATCTTCGAATCTCACTCTATTATTCACCAAATCACGTCCCGTAAAGCCCAATCTTCCTCTTTTTTCACTCCTCTTTCACTTTCACTGATTAAAATCCACTAAAACTTCATCAAATGGCAGAGCCATCGAAGAAGAGAAAGGGATCATCCTCCACCGCCGCTGCTGCTGCCCATCGCCGCCACGGACCCTCTGAAGCATCCACAACACCTATTCATCCCTCTTTGTCATCTCCAAGATCATCCACATTGTTTTCATCCGATGATCAGCGTCTACGGTACCTTTCTCAGTTTTCTTCTAGAATCATCTTAGACCCTAAGTACCTAGACGTAGAATTCTTTAACGATGAAACGTTTGATTGCTATCAAGTGTTTCAAAATTCTGGTCTTGTTGATTTCATGTCATTAAAATTGCCATATTATCCTGAACTTGTAAAGGTCTTCTACTGCAATTTAAAAATTCAGGATGGCATTATTATCTCTGAGGTGCATGGTATTCCTATGGTCATTGATCAGTCATTGTTCTTTTCTTTAACTAATTTACCCAGTCAAGGTGCACCTTTTGAGGGCACCATTGTTGATGACTGGAAATTTGATTATTCGAGTCATGATGCTCGCCGCATGGTCTGTAATATCAGGCTGAAATGACCGGTAGATTGCTGGCCGGGTCATTAACATTTGATAATCGCATCATGCACTATATAATTGTTAGAATTTTGCTTCCTCGGTCTTCAAATTTGGCACAGGTCTCTGAGGAGGATTTGATTCTTATGTGGGCTTTTCTTATCGGTCGTCAGATCGACTAGGCCCATTTGGTTCGGTACCGAATGCATAAGGCATTACGGGCCAATGCACCTCTTCCTTATTCACATTTGATTACTTTGTTTTTGTGTCATTTTCAAATTCCACTTGATGATGAACCATTTGTTCAAGTCAAGCGTTCCTTTGCAATTGGTGCTGGTGCAGTGACTTCCTTTGGGTACCGTAAAGATCGGAATGGTCAATGGCTGAAGAAGGATGCACTCCCTCCTCAAGATGAACGTACTCCTTCACCTCCTCCTCAGCGCGATGATTCAGCACTCATGAATGAAGTCCTCTCCGAATTACGGGGTCTTCGTTCTTATGTTGGTGACCGCTTCGACTCATTAGATACACGCTTTGCCGGTATGGACATTCACCTCACACAACTTGAAGAGGATGTAGGTTGCATTCGTCAGAGTTTCGATCTTCCACCACCACCTCCGCCTTCTTAGACTTTAGTTTCTAATTATATGTCTTTTATAAGCCGTGTATTTTGGCTATTCAGTTTCTTAGAGTTTAAATTATTATGTTAAGTACTTTATTTATCTTGTGGTATTTGGATTTCAGCCTTTTCTGCTTTGACATTATGTGGTTTTTGAAGTTTTGATTTATTTGGATTCTGGTTTGGTTATTTCTTATTTGTGAGTTTGAATAGTTATGCCTTATACTTTGATATTTATATTTTTCTACTCCATTATTATATCTGTGTTGATTCCCGAGTACTTTGGCTTTTTGATGTTGCCAAAGGGGGAGAAAAGGTTGTAGAAAAAGCTTAACAAACTTAGAAATCAAGTGATCATAAATTCTGAAACATAGGGGGAGTAAACGTAAATTTTATATATATACAAATGTTTGCTGTTTGCTCTTGAATCTTGATTTCAGGACTTGTATTGTCATCATCAAAAAGGGAGAGATTGTAGATGCAAATGTCTTTGGTGTTTTGATGATGATCATGATGATATGATGCAATTAATGCAAATGGGCTTTTCAAGTTTAAATTCAAGACAATACTTCAAGATTACAAGTCACAACATCAAGATGATCACTAGTATATTAGGAAGGGAATTCCTAATTGAATTAGCAAAAGGTTTGGCCAAGTAATTCAAATTAAAAAGTGTTTTTCAAAGGATTTACTCTCTGGTAATCGATTACCAGAGGATGTAATCGATTACCAGTGGCCAAATATGCTTTACAACAGCTACTAAAATTTGAATTTAAATTTTAGACTGTGTAATCGATTACACAATTTTGGTAATCGATTACCAGCAGTTAATAAACGTTTTAATTAGAATTTTAAAAGCTGTAATCGATTACACAATTCCTGTAATCGATTACCAGATAGGATTTTCAGAAAAATCTTTCTAAGAGTCACAACTTTTCAAAAGGCTTTATTCATGACCACCAATGGTTTATATATATGTGACTTATAACACGAATTTGCTAAGAGTTTTTTTAGAACAACAAGTGGTTATCCTCTCAAAGAGCAAAATCATTTTATCCTCTTAAGAATTCCTTGGCCAATTCAATTGCAATTCATTAAGGAATTATTTGAGTGCTCAATCTGTAAAATCTATCTCTTTCTAGAGAGATTCATTCTTCTTCTCCTTTTAATTCTCTAAGGGATTAAGAGACCGAGGGTCTCTTGTTGTAAAGAAATTCTAGACACAAAGGAAGGATTGTCCTTGTGTGTTTAGAACTTGTAAAAGGAATTTACAAGATAGTGGAACTCTCAAGCGGGTTGCTTGGGGATTGGACGTAGGCACAAGGGTGTGGCCGAACCTGTATAAATCTGAGTTTGCACTTTCTCTTCCCTTAAACTCCTTTGTTTATTATTGCTTTATATTCATATTCAAATTGTTTTTATTTGAATTAATATTTAAGAAGTTCATTGTTAAGGGAATTTATAACTTGAAAAGAAAGTGAAATAGATTTTTAATTGGGGAAGTAGTTTGGAATATCTTAATTCAACCCCCCCTTCTTAAGATATCTGAGGCCACTTGTCTAACAGTTACTGACAGCGGAACTGTACATAGGAGAGGAAGAGCCACTGGCGCTTTCGGTGGTAAGGGGAGGTTTGCGGCGTTGTTGAGTTCGATTTCGGAGTAGGGGATGTTTCAGAAGAAAATTATATGGCGGTGATTTTGTTCATTTGTATATATATAGTTTTTCTAAAAAAAAGGAATATAAAATTTTGGACATTGTAGAGTTGTTTCTGGAAACAATGGAAGCGATTAGATCCTTGGAGATGGACCAAGTCTTAATGGATATTGATATTTCATTCTTTTCTGTCGTCTTTTTTTTAACACCATTTCCATTTTAGGTTTTGATCGCAAAATCGTGTTTTAGTATGAAAATGTTTTTATTTTTTTTAACATTTTTTTTGCTTAAGTTAAGTTCTAAATATATAATTAAATTATAGATTTGGAGAAAGAACTTTGTGTTAAGATTAGTTCTTATAAATGATAGTATTTTGCAAAATGTTTTCTCTATATGTATGTTTGATTACATGCATGATAATTGATTTTAATTTTAAGTTTAGAATTGATTATGAGTTTAAATAATTTTGAGTAGTTTTTATGTTGGATAACTTTCTTTTTACTAAATTTCACTCTTACTTTAATTATTACAATTGATTATTAAATATTGTCTAGCATTAAATTTATTTTGAATATTTAACTATTTAAAAATTACTAATATTTATCTTTATTTAATATTAAAATTTTAATTTTTAAATAAATATTTAAAGATGAAAATTTTAATTTATTGAAATTGAATTACTTTATCCAAACAAAGAAATTAAAATACAAGAAATTGAATTGCTTCATCCAAAAAAAAATGTTTACAAAATGAAAAGAATTTAAATCAAGACAATTAAAATGTTGTGTATTTGAATTTCCTAGAAATTTTTAAAACCTCCATCCAAACATATGGTTAAAGTTTGATTACACCTTAGAACTTTTACCACATTAGATAGATTTTAATTATAAGAAGTTTGTTTTAATACTGAGTTCCTAAATTAATAGACACAAAGTCTTCATAAATTCTAGATCAAAATATTAGAATAAACATATTTAAGTAATTTTTTAGTAGAAAAGTGTACCAATAATCTTTTAAAGAAAGGATGATTATAACATTAATAAGTATAAGGGTCAGAAGAATTTAAAATTAAGTATCTAATAGTCATATGATGACGTAATGATTACTTAATTCTTTATATTAGATACTTAAGGTGAGAAATAATCCTTATGCAATATCTCTCTGTATGTATAAGAGATGTTTTCTCTCTATGAGAAGTTCTGGGTTTTTGGTGAGTGTATCCTTTAGTTTTTCCGGTTAGTTTCCCTGTGAGCTTTTGACCTTTTTGTTTGTGAGATTACCTTCCTAAACCTTTCCTGGTTATTTGCCCTTCTAAATACTATGGAACAACTTGATATTGATGGCTTGAACATTGAAGATGAATTAGATATGGAGTTTAACATTCCAGAATCTGATGAAAGCGAGATAGACCTATCCCTTTTCCTCGTAGGTCATTTTTGACTAATAGATATATTCACGTCCCCATCACGAAGGAATGAACACTACTAAAAAAAGGTTTTTTAATGACGGCTAAAAATGCCTTTTAACGACGGTTTTGAACCGTCGTTGTATATAACAATGTTAAAACTGAAACATATTTCACAACGATTCTTATAATAACCGTTGTAGAAAATATGAGGATTTTTAAGATGATTATTTTAGAAAGCGTTGTCAGACAAAGCTTTCTAAGACGGTTATTTCAAAACAATTGTCTTAGAAAGTGTTGTCAGACATTATTTTCTAAAACGGTTATTTCAAACAACTGTATTAGAAAATACATATTCAAAGACGGTTGTTTGAAATAACCATCTTAAAAAATCTTTCATTCTATACATTCTAAGACGGTCATTTCTTAATAACCGTCTTAGTATGTCTACATTCTAAGACGGTTCTTACAAATAACCGTCTTAGAAAGCATTTTTATATATGCAAAGATGGTACATACAAATTAAATGTCAATATTAATTCTACATGCCAGACAAATTAAATGCCAATATTTATTGTACAAGCCAAACAAATTAAAAACCTTAAGCATGGTGTGCTACACACTAACACAAATTTAGTCAAAATATCTAAGAATATTATATGAAATATCTAAGAATAAGAAACCCATCATTAATTCAATACTTCAACAAATACTACAGTCAATACATTGACCATGAATTACCGTGTGAATCAGCATACATGAAATAAAACTAATAGAAATTATCTACCCGTAGATTAAGAATAAATAACAGATTGGTCTTGGGTCTTACTTTTAGCTATTGATGGAAAAGAAGATAACATAAAGCATGTATCATGGGTTGATATGCAATTTCTACACACAAAACTAATGACCTTGAATTAGGTTATGGTGTGAGTCAACACTATGCATAATTAGGTTTGGTCCCACTTATACGATATCTGAAAGAATCTTGAAAATGTCATACCCTTGAGTAAAATGATCCATAAAGTTTTGATGCTCTATACCAGCTTGTAGCAACATATTCCTATAGAAATGAAATAAGTAAACAAGAAAACATCAGCCCCTGGGTTACCAATACTTTTGATATGAGGGAGCAAAAAATGTAGCAAAGCTCTTGGAAAGGTATGAAACAAACAGACAAAATGTTGGGACGGAATACCGTCCAAAATACAATTGTTGGTGTGTCATTGAAAGCAACTGTAGCTTTTTGGAAGTCACATACTTTTAGTTTACAGTTTGCATTGGCCAGTATATTCTTTGACTTCAAGTCTCGGTGATAGACACTTGCTGAAATGAGTTGATAAGTAATTGATGAGCAATATTGACATTGATGCCAGCAACCTTTTGTTCATAAAATAAACAAAGCAAAATATAAAAAGGACAAATGAATAGGTAAAACATTTTTCCAAAACCATAAAAGTACTACAAGTTTAAGGAGATCCAGGAGTGAGGTGGAAAAAAGTCAACAACAATAATTAGAGAAAAAAATATAAATGATCCTCACATCTTTGTACGAAATGCTGTGGAATGACACAATTTCAATTACATTTAATTGAAGAGAGAAAACAAGCTATAGCCACCAGCAACACAATGCGCATTCAAATAACATTTTCATGAACAAGTAACTATCAAATATTGAATAATACCATTGTGAATATAATTCAATGCTCGAAGTCACTGGTAAAGAAAAATTGATAGTTCTCTTTTGTTAGGTCATCATTGGCTTTAATGACTTGATGCAGATCAGACTCCATGAGCTCAAAAACAACATAAATATCTTTAAAGTCCCTCCTAGAAGGAGGCAACATAACATGCTTAATTTCAACAATTTCAGGGTGTCGAAGAAGTCTAATCAACTAAATTGGG
Source organism: Glycine soja (assembly GCF_004193775.1). Taxonomy (NCBI): domain Eukaryota; kingdom Viridiplantae; phylum Streptophyta; class Magnoliopsida; order Fabales; family Fabaceae; genus Glycine; species Glycine soja. Next base: position 34,684,165 of record NC_041009.1, on the reverse strand, counting down.
TACACTGTCTAGACATCATGAGATCTGAATTCTAATTGGATATACAAAATAATTTATTTTTTAAAAAATAAAATCATCAAATCACAGTTTAGGTGCTAAACATGATTGAATAATTGGGCCGTTAAAAAGCAGTTTGGGGACGATGTGTTTTTCTTTTGTTACTTCTTTTCAAACCTTCTACATAATGTTTGCCAACAAACTGATGTGAAAGAAGATTGAAGAGGTTGACTATTTTCATATGAACTTTTCAAAGCCATATACCAAATTCTGCAAGGAAATGATATAAAAAACATATTGCTGAGACTTTAATACTTGATATGAGTGAGTGGCTACCTTGAGGTGCACTACTTTTCTAATGGCTAATAGCAAGCCTGGCATGAGACACTTCACATCTATGATATCATGCTTGATAGAGTAAACCTGTAGCAATTAACTTGATGATAAAAAAAATACAAAAATAATGTTTACCCAGCAAAAAGATGGAACCAAATTAGTTCAATTCATAGAGGACATACCTCTCCTGGACTATAGAAGTGAATTGTTGTACTAGAAGGAAGTTCGGGAAGGACCATGCTATGTACACGAATTCCATCTCCTAGGACTTGACCCCTTGCCATCTATTACAAATCAGTGTAAAAAGTTAGATATGTAACTCACTAAGCATATAAAACTAAAACACAATTATATTTGCTTTTGTATGAATTGGTACTATAAACTTATTAAAGGGTTTTCATCCTTACCAAGCCATCTGTTGAAGGGTCTTCTCCATTATAGATTTGACCCAAGTTGGAGAGATTGTTGGCAATTTGGTTTGCATCTGCTGATGGTAGATCCTTTTCACCAAGGTCAATTCACGTAGGGGACAGATTCACTTTTTGTTCATGCTTCATCTCAAAATAACACTAATCACACAACTTTGAACATTACCATTTTCACGTATCGATAATTGATATCATGAAACCTTGACAAATAAATAATATTCTTTCCACCAATTATCATGACATAAAAAAGCATAACATAAAATAAATATCATATTTAAATGTTAAATTTGCTGAATGTGAATGGAAAAGGCTAATTACCATCTTGTTCAAGGTTTTGTCGAAGCTTCTACAATCAAGAAAAAACGAATGAATTAAGAAGCAAACAATATTTAACCCTTAGTACTACCATTTGTTGATTTATAAGGTGTAGCTGTTATTCTACCAACCATGTAAGTGTAAAGTGTCCAATGGGTTATTAGGTAGGCTATACAATCTCTACAATGTCTTCTAAATAAAAAGGAACTCACCTTCTACTTGATGCCACTTTTATAACATCAACACCCGTGAATGACAGTTGAAAATCAAACTTTCTTTTTGATTTAACATGATAGGACCACCTTATACCTCTTCCCTTGCTCAATATTTTGAACTGAAAAAAAAGTTTTAGAAAGATTAAAGTTACTTCATACAATAAACTAACAATATATTTTCAACTTGTGAGAAATAAAAGTGACATTACATGAAAAAAATTATATTAATAAATTCTCCATTCAATAAGAGTAGTGAAATAGTTTATGTAATTTAAGTTAACAGATAAAAAAAACTTAAAAAAATATATGCACCAAACAAGTATAATAGTGTGTTCATTCTATTAGCTCACAAGTTACTTTTATTGTGTTATAAATTAATTTGACCAAAATAAACTACAAAATCACGTATTAAAATATTTAACCCTTAGTACTACCATTCTAGTATAATTGTAATCAAGCTCAACTGCTCGAGTTGTATATATCAATTAAATTACAAATTTATTAATTACTTTTATCTTTAAACACAATTCTTCTTAGTAAATATGTAAAAAGAGAAGTTAAAATGAAAATGAATATAGAATATAGATAGTGTGTAATAAAATTTTATATATGATCATCTCCATATGAAAAACAAAGTTATGTAACTTAATTTATTTTTTATTCTATATGATCATCTCCATATGAAAAACAAAGTTTTAGGTATTGTATGATACATCACCGAATATAAAATAAGAATAAAGTTATATGAGTACCAAAAAGATCATGCATGTTTGCAATAAAGTTGAACGAGTAACCTTTATTATACAATGTCTTGAAATCATATGATATTCTTGTCTAACAAATCATATATATAGGGAAGGAAAATTTCTAACAAATGTGTCTTCTCCTAACTACTTAAAAGGAAAATATATAAAATGTAAATATTTTTTTTTTATCTTTATCACCCCTTCTAACAATGTTCCTAATTCTTAATTGGTTTTGTTTTGGGTTCCTGTTAAGCTGATCATGGCCCACACGAAGTATATGTTTTTTCTCTAACTAAAATGTAGCATACTTTATCATCAAGAAGGCTAGTAAGTTTCTCTAAAATACTAGCATGGAATAATATGTTTTGTTCGCCAATTGTCTTGCAAGAATGAATAACAATGCCAGCACCTAGCCCAGTAAGATTTTCATTCTCACTTCAATAATGAAAGAAGAAATTGCATGTTTTTCTCTTGAAAAAAATCATACTATGGAGCTAGCATTGATTGATAAATCATTCGTAAAGAATAAGCAGCAGCATCCACAACCTGATAAGTAGAGAACAACAGGCAATTAAATAGCATTCCAAATGAAAATAGCATTAAAAAAGAGAAAATGTAAACAAATAATAAGATATATATAGTCGACAGTATATATATAGTCCACAGTTTGTATTTCAAATAAAATATGCTGCATAGTGTAAAATATTTTCATTATTATGGATTGTATACCTGCAACGTCTGATGAACTAGCTCCATCAATTGTTTGGCTTCTTTGAATACTAGAAACCTCTCTGATAAGAAAAGCAAATCTACCACATGGTTGGATGACTAGGCAGAAGTTTCATCACTCTTCCAAATAGAACCATCCCTAGTATACTCCTACAGAAACATTCTTCATAAATAATTAAAAATCACAATAGCTAAAAGAATAATTTTCCCAGTTTGGAAACTCACTTGAGGAATTGAAGTCACATTCTAGAAGCAGATTTCTAGCTTTAGCCAAGATCTCTATCATTTTTCTTAAATGCAAAGTGAACCTCAACATTTTCAGCAAAATTGCTCAAATTGCACAATGAAAATTAGATATTTAGAAATAACATAGCAGTTAAATGACAATGCTTCCTAATTTATTTAAGAAAATCCCAACTAAAAAATTGAGAATGTTGTCCATGAATAAACCAATAACACAGGAAGGTGATGCAATCCTACCTCCCAAGGGTATTGGATAGAAGACTCCAAGAAGATTGGGCCAAAGATACAAGAGAAGGCCCTAGGGTTCTCTTGAGCCTTAGGGTAGATTTCGGGCCCATGAACTAAGTATGAGCCCACTTATCTTTGTACATATTAGACTAGGATGTCATTATATTTGATTCTTGTATTTAGGGCTCCATATTGTAGGTAGGGTACCCTTGAAATATAGGATTTTTCAGCCCTTATATTTTAGGGCACCTAGACTAGTTTTTGTATTAGGGGTAGTTTTGTAATTTCACATGCACTAAGTGAATATTTGATGTGTGTGGTTGGAAATAAATTTAATTGAATTGGTAGAAGCCCAATCCAATTAAATTTTAGAGGGGGAGGTGAGCATTTGCTTACTACACCCCATTGCCACATCATATAGTCACACTTTGTGCATGTCCTTCATGCTTTACAATGCCTCATGACACCTAAGCACACTTAGTGGAGAATCTTGGAATTGATCTTGGATTAGTGAGCTAAACCATAACTAAAATTCACTAATCATAATTAGTGAAATTTTGGCTCCAAAGTTTGGCTCCACAAATTCAATTTCAAATTCAAGTGAAATTTGAATTGAAATTCAAATTTCCCTCCAATTTTGTATGACACTTAGACTATAAATAGAGGTCATGTGTGTGCATTTATTTCAACTTTGATCATTTGAATATTAAACTTCAGATTTCAAAGCTCATTTAGAGCACAAAATTTCGTGCTCTTCTCTCCCTCTTCCTTCATTCATCTTCTTCTTCCTCCAAGCTCTTATCCATGGCCTCCTATGGTGGAGAGCTTCTTCTAGACTCATCTTCTCCTTGAAGTGGCGTGTCCTCTCTCTCTTCCTTTCTCCATTCCGCTTCCATTCATCTTCCAAGAAGCAAAGGAATCCATTGATGAAGAAGATCCTAGGCCTACAAGCTCCAATGGAGTTTACATCATGTGGTATCAAGAGCATCTTCATCTAGGTGATGTTCTTTTGCTTCCTCTATCTTTTTGTTCGGTGAATTCTCTTTAATTCCTTGTTCTTCATCTTATTCTCCTTGTATATCCTCCATTGTCTTGTGGTTTGGTGCTGTTTAGAGTAGATTCAAAAAAATAAACCGATTAAATCTTAGATCTACACTTGTTCTTGCATTTTTATGGTTCAAATTTTGTAGATCTACTCTTGAATCATGTTTTTTGTGTTGATTTTAGGTTATATAATTTTTCATTCATAATATTCTTGTGCTGAACCTTTAGATCTAAATTTTCTTCCAAAATATTGATTAGAAAAAAAAAAACACAAAAATCTAAGTGTAAATCACTTAATCCATGTTGTCTTAGAGTCATGTTTAGTCATAGTAATTGTCACATTATGTTCTAAGTTTGTGTTGAATTTTTATTTTGTTGATTGAATTTTAGATACATTTGTTCATTTATTCTTGTCATTCTTAGCCTATCTTTTGAATTTTGAGTCTAATTTATGCATGTTATTTAGTTCATAACATGTTCTAAATCAATTCCTAGAAGTAGTCTTGTTCTTGAACTTTTTTTTGTTTTCTAAGTTTCCTACATGATGCCTATGATGAAGTTGAGTTGTGGTGCTGAGTTGTGGCTGGATTTGTGAATCAAAATAAGTCTTAAGCACTCTTGAATTGTGTTATTCAAGATAATTGAGCATAAGCAAACACAAATTGTAACTATCCAAGCCTTAAGCAACATAAACACTACTCTTGATTTCTAGGTTGAAATCGCTGGTGCTGGCAGCTTGAACATATGAACTTGTATAAATTGCTGGGAATTGGTCACTACGTTTTTTGATCTGAAAGTTTTACTGAATTTTCTAGACATCTGGACCAAAATTATAAAAAAAAGAACCAAGCGATTTGGATTAAAGGAAAGATATGAAAAATCGCACAAGTTGGCAGAAAAATCAGTGTCTAGGAAAAAAAAGTGAAAGGAAAGTGTGCTTGTTGTTTTGGCTCAAACTTTGCTCTATAATTGGTGCCTATTTTATACCAATCCTAGTTCTGAAATTTCAATTGAAATTATTGTGAAAACAAGTGCCAAAACTAGAGGTTTCTTGAGTCTTTTTTTTATAACTTTTCTACTCTACTCTAGAGCCATTCTAGGTTTCTCTTTGAGTCCTAACTTGCTTTTTTTGTGCTTTTCATTGCTTTAATTGTTGAATAATCCTTGGAAATTTGTCTTGTTAAAACTCTATTGGTTTAGCTTTCATTTCATTTTTTTTGTCTTTGGTTATTGCTTGTCTCTTTGTTTCCTTGCTTGTGAGTTGCCATATAGGGAATTGGAAATGAGTATTGGTGCCATATCTTGAAGAATTTGAGTAAAGAAGCAAGGAGCCAACCACCTTAAGAGCTATTGGACTAAGAAGCACTCTAAATTGAGTGAAACACTAAAGAGAGAATAGCCACCACAATTGAGGACTTTTTTTTGTAATTTTGTAATTGGCAATTTGTTTTGCTTTCAAATTTTGTAACAAAAAGACCTTTGATTGGAAGTAAGTTGGGAGCCTCCAATAGGTCACCCTACTTCCATTTGTGTGTAATAATTTTAGGCAATTTTCCCTTAGGATATAGAGTGTTTTGTTGGGAACCTTAAATGAGGTCATCCAAACACTCTTAGGATCCGCCTAGTTTGCATTTCTTGCACTTTAATTTCTTGCTTACTTTCATAGCTTATTTCCTTTACCCTCCATTGTCAAACCGCCTAGATAGCTTGTCTTTTACCAATTAGTTTTTACCTTATCTTTCACACCTCTTTTAGTGTTTATTTTGGCTAGTTTCAACCATAGTTTCTTTTACCTTTTTTTCAAACCCCCAACAAGAAAGAACCATAACTTAGGAACCAACATGAGTCTTCATTCTTCATCTAGTGTTAATGGTGAGGGTTCTACTCCTAAGGACCCCTTGTATAAGATATTAGATGAGTTGAGATCCCTTAAGTTGTGGAAAGAAAAACAAGAGAGAAAAGAAAAAGGAAAAAAAAGATTGGAAGAAATAAGTCAAGATGAAAGAGAGAAAATAAGAGAGGAAGAAAGAAGAAAAATAATAAAAGAAATGAAAAGAGAAAAACATGCCTCCTATAGTAGTCATAACTCTTGCAAGAGCCTAAGTGAAGAACTTCGTGACTATTATGAAGGAAGACATAGGTCACATCTTAGACCTCACTCCCATAGGAGATAAAATGAAAGAAAACCTCAAGAAGCTAACATTAACCTCCCATACTTCCATGGGAAGGACAATGTAGAGGCTTACTTAGATTGGGAAATAAGGGTAAAGCAAAAACTTAAAAGAAAGTCTACTTTGAAATCTTATGGCTCTCATTCTTATCCAAAGAAAGACCAAGGTCTAGGCATCTTAGGGGCAGCACCTTCTAAGCCCAATGATGATAAGGGGAAGACAATAGAAAAGCAACCCCCTAAGGCTAGTATGCTAGAAAAGACTAGCTCTATAAAGTGTTTTAAATGTCTTGGAAAAGGACACATTACTTCTCAATGCCCCACCAAGAAAACCATGATTATGAGGAGTCAAGACATTTATAGTAGCCAAGATGAGGCTACTACTTCACCTTCCTCTAGTGAAAGTGAAGAAGCAAAAGGGGAAGAATCTAGTGAAGAAATCTACCCCCAAGAAGAAGGAAAACCTTTAATGGTTAAGGAGGAGTGTAAGGAGGTAAGTGTCTCCTCCAAGAGGTTAGCTAAGAAGGAAAAACATTTTGAAATAAAGACAAATATTAAAGAAATTTCCCTTCTTAGACAACCTCCACATTTTCTCCTTTGTAAAAAGACACTTGTTAGCATTGCCACACCTCTTGAGCTTGAGGTTATTCCTCAAGTAAAGGAGTTGTTGGATGAGGGTTTGGTTCGCAAGAGCTTAAATCCTTGTGCTTTGTTAGTGCCTAAAATAGGTATTATTAAGCACCAAATCCCTATGATAGGTGGTATGATGAATGTGTTGAGTGGTGCAACACTCTTTTGTAAAATCACTCATGCACCCAACATCTTCTTGAGAAAACTTCCTTGAGAAGCTTCTTTGAGAAAACTTCCTTGAGAAGCTAGAGCTTAGCTACACACACCCCTCTAATAACTAAGCTCACCTCCTTGAGAAGCTTCCTTGAGAAGATTCCTAAAGAAGCTAGAACTTAGCTACACACACCCCTCTAATAGCTAAGCTCACCTCCTTGAGATGAGAAGCTAGAACTTAGCTACACACCCCTTATAATAGCTAAGCTCACCCCCATGCCAAAATACATGAAAATATATAAAAAAAAGTCCCTATTACAAAGACTACTCAAAATGCCCTGAAATACAAGGCTAAAACCCTATACTACTAGAATGACCAAATTACAAGGCCCAAAAGAAGGAAAACCAATTCTAACATTTACAAAGAAGAGTGAATCCAACCTTGACCCATGGGCTCAAAAATCTACCCTAAGGTTCATGAGAACCCTAGGGCCTTCTTTAGTAGCTCTAGCCCAATCCTCTTGGAGTCTTCTATCCAATACCCTTGGGGGGTAGGATTGCATCAGAAGGCAACTAGGCAAGCAACACCCTCCCCTGCCAAAGGTGCAGGCAGGTGTCTCTGTCATAAAATGGCAAAGCATGAGCAATAGAATTGATTTTATATGACCTTAACATATCATACTCACCTTACTATTTGGTGATGGAACTATCTTTAGTAAAGCCGATTCTTGATGTAGTTCGTTGAGAAATGAAAGAGGTCATCCATGATTTACAAAAGGATTTTAACTTGATCATCAAATCAGCAAATTTAGCAAGCCCATACTCAAGAATACCAACTACCTAAAAAATGACATAAATTATAGGAAGAACAAATAAATTCAACCGAGCTCATCAATTTCTAACTTTACAACAACACAACAGGAATATAATAGAATGTTCCAAATAGAGTACGAGAATATAATGTATTAACTTACATCCATTGCCTCCAGAACTTTTTGTAATTGAATCCCATTCACATTCTTAACTTCTAAGTGATACTTGACTTCAATTTGATTCAAATCCACATCAAATCGTACTGCCTTTTCCATAAAGTTCACGAGGACCTCTTGAATCTACAAACCCAAATCGAATTCCTCTAAAAACAATCACAAACTATCCAACCATCATTTACCATGGCACAAATCACATGAATTGATTGTATTGTCAAACATATCAACGAAAATATAATTCAACCACAAAATCGCATTAAGTGTTCCCTACCCAGTTTATCGTTACCAATGACAAAAGTTGAAGGTGATATCTTACTTGGAAAATAATGTGAATTCTTACTTATAAATAGAACAAAAAATTGAAGGTGATATCTTACACAAGGGGATCAACATCTTATCTTGTTGGAAATAGGAGCATTTAATGATTATTATTTTCCAAGTAGCTTAGTTACTGAATATTTCTACGCACCTCAACAAGGATAACTTCAAAACATCCATCCTATGTTAGAATTGTAGAAATTCATTTTACTTCTATTATCAAAGACCAAATCCTAAATCCATACCTCTAAGGAAAGAGATAAATGATTCAGAGATTTACAACATTCAGTAGAAGAAGCATTTAAAAACATTACAACAAAAGCTTACATTAGTAGAAAGTGGATCCACTAACTCCAAGCCTGCAATGTCCAATGAATGAGAAGAGGCAAGACTTCCCCATGACCAGCATGAACCATGGAAGGCCCACAACAATAATATGTTTTGCCCCACAACTATCATAACTATTTTGTGTGCGGGTTCCATTGATTTCGGTCCAAGGATCTTCAGTGCAATCCACATTACCAGCACTGCAGAAAGCTGAAGAAAATTGAGGCTTTAGCTAAAACTAGAACAAATGTACTCAAACAAATTTACGTGCTCAAAACATTAACCAATAAATTACAGGGATAAGGTTTTGAAAGAGGAATAGAAGTGAGACAAGGTTTATCAAAAAACCTATTGTCAACAATTTTTTTTTCCAGAAAAGAAAAGTACAACTATAGACTATGTAGAAAATATGATAGATACTAATGCCGAAAATTCTAGACACAACAAGATGAAAATGCAAAGATCGCAAAGAGAGACAACAACATTGCGTGAAAACGGAAACAAGACCTGAAGATTCTGCAACTTGATGTAGGCCCAAACTTTGTTGACGGCTTCGGTTTGGGACACTTGAGGAGCGCCAAGGAAGTCACCGACCTCGAAAAACACCGGAACCACCTTCTGTATGCCGGAGTTGGTGGTCCTAGGCGCGACTGTCTTCTTCACTGCGACTTTCACAGTGGCTCTATTGGATGGAGCAGGTTTCTTCTTCACTACGCTCTTCGCCACCGCCACCATGAATGCTCTACCGGCAATTGCCCCAAAAACCCTAGCTGGTGCCATGATCATTTTTGATAAAACTCTATTTCATTTTCTGATTCCGAAAAACCCTAGAGAGTGAGCGAATAAGGGAGAATGAGAGCGTGAGAGTAAGAGGGTTGAGTTGAGGCATTTGGCCTTTGGTTGAGTTGAGGATATTTGTTTTCACTGCACGGAGGCCAGCCGGGAAATTTAAGAGATGTCGAGGTTGAGTTGAGGCTACTTCTCGCTGCGAATTCCAACTTTAATTTTTTTCACAGTGGAATTAAGACGGTCTTTTACTAAAACCCGTCTTAAATTTTATTAGACATAACATTCTAAGGCGGTTTTCAGTAACCGTCTTAGAATGCGCGCCGTAAAAGGCATTTTTCATTATGATAATTACAAAAATGCCACCGTCTCATTTTCTAAGGCGGTTCCACAAAGAACCGTCGTAGAATGGTGTCGTAAAAAATCATATTCTAGTAGTGAAATGGTTGAAGTATGGAGACCTATAGAGGGAATCACCATTGATGAACTCAATCCAACTCTCTTCATTTTCAGCTTTTATCACAAAGTGGACGTTCAACAAGTTCTAAATGGTGGACCTTGGCATTTTGACAAGCACATGCGGATTTTAGGACCTTGGCATTTTGAGGCACTGGGGACCAGAAATACGTGTGGAGATGCGAAGACTTGGTGGAAGTGGAGGGTCGTGGTGGCTCCAAGAGGGAGATGACCAAAAAGCATGAATCCAATTCGGTGGACCGTCAAACATCAATACTAATATTAATTGCATTAACTCAAAAAATGCAATAATTTGCGTTAACTCAATGCTGACAACCATTCACAAATTCATGGTCCAATTATTGTGTAGCTAGCAATGCCCCTCCAACTCAAAAAACATTAAAATATTTCATTCAATGGCAATTAATGCAGACAATCAAGATGCGATGATTGTTGATAATCCTAACAATACTGGAGGCTAAAGAAAATGCACCTGACCCAACCTTTACCCTAGCCGCAGTTACACCTACCCCCACAATCCAAAATCCTAATATCCATTTGACCACCCACGCATACACTCACCATACTTCTGACCCATACACTAAGCCAACCTCTCCACTGAGCACCTCCTCATTCCTTCAACCTAATACTCAACCAACCTCAAACACAAGCAACGTACCAAAAACTTCTTTTTAGTGGTGGGCCTTGACCACCAGGCTCGCCAGGGCCAATGAGTATCCTGAGTTAGAACTATCGGGGTCTGGGCAACCTAAGCACAGTTTTAGCACTTCCTTGTCTGAGCATATCGTGTAAACATCTTTTTTCCCTGTGGAACTTTGGTTCATTCAAATTGCATTGAGCAAATATGTTCAATCACATTTATGTGGGCGCAAAATTGAGACTGTTAGACAATCACATTTTTATGACGATGGAATGGCCTATTCTAACAAGCTGTCAAATCTACTTGCACAAGAGGAATCATACTAAAAATAGAGAGTAGAGGTCTATTGGCTGAAAGAGGGAGATGCCAATTCCAAAATTTTCCACTCCACTGCTTCATCCAAGAAAAAATACAATGTTATTTTTTCCTTGTCTCATGAAGATGGAACAGTAGTCCATGATCACCATGTTGTGTTTTGATGTGTCTTCCTATTTTGACAATTTTTTCTCTAATGATATCCACTGTAATGATATTTCACCAGTTATCAATAATATCCCAACTTGTGTTTCTTCCAATGACAATGACTCCCTTCTTGCTCCCTTTACAATAAAGGAATTTAAAAATGCTCATTTTCAAATGAATTCTGATAAATCCACTGGTCCTGAAAACCTAAACCCTGCTTTCTTAAAACAATTTAGCATTTGTGTGGCCCTGAATTTTCAAATCAGGCATAACCTGGCTTGACAGGGGTTCTTTCACCCCTTCAAATAACTAAAACTATCATTGTTCTTATACCCAAAACAAATAACCCTACATCAATGAGTGACATTAGACCTATATCCCTTTGTAATATCCTCTACAAAATAATTTCAAAAGTCCTTGCAAACCGATTGAAACCTATTTTGCCAAAAATAATTTCAAAAAAGCAATCCGCCTTTGTTAAGGATCGTTCCATTCTTGACAATGTCCTTCTAGCCTCAGAAGTAATTCATCACATCAGAAGTAAGAGAAAAGGAAAAGTGGCTGAATTGATGACACTAAAAGTGGATATTAGTAAATCTTTTGACAGGGTTGACTGACACTACCTTCTTAGTCTTTTGAGAAAAATGAGATTTCATGAGAAGTGGATTACTTGAATTCGCCTTTGTATTCAAACTATTCAATACTCAGTTCTAGGAAATGGTGATTTTGTAGGACAAATTACTCTAGAAAGGGTCCTTAGGCAAGGAAACCCCTTGTCACCTTACCTCTTTATTCTGTGCACAGAGGCTTTTCATCCTTAATAAAAAATATGAGAGTAGGGGGATATTCATAGGATAAAGGTGTGTAGGAGATCACTAATCCTCACAAACCTTTTATTTGTGGATGATTGTTTTTCTTTTGCAGGGCATATAATATAGAAACAAACAATATGAAGGAGATTTTGGATGCCTATGGGAAAAGCTTCTGGCCAAAAAATCAATTTTGAGAAATCAAAAGTCTTCTTTAGTGCAAATACCCCTCCATCCAGGAGGAAAATACCCCTTCATTCTTTTAATCTTGCTATGCTATGGAAGCAAGGTTGGAGATTCATTTCCAACAAAGATACTATGGTTTTTAAAGTCTTCAAAGCAAAATATTTTCCTAAAGAGGATTTTCTAGATGCCAATCTTAGGAAAAATCCAAGCTATGTATGGCATAGTATTTATGCTTCACTGGTTGCTATGAGACAAGGAATGAAATGGAGAATTGGAAATAGGTAAGCTATAAACATTTGGAGAGATCAATGGCTCAATTTTGAGGACAAAACTCTTATTCCCACTACACCGTCATTCATTTTAGAGTATCTTAAGGTTAGTAACATAATTGATCCCTTTCTCGTACATGGATCTGAACGTCATCCCCACTATTTTCAGCCAAAAAGATATTGACTCTAGAAAAGCATTGAGTGGATTCAATTACTAAACCTTAGCCATGTGATCTTCGAAATTTATTGTAAGATGATAATAGGCCACTTGGGCACGAGTAAGATAGGATTTTCAAATTTTAACTCTATCCTTACAAGTTGTGAACACAACGTTTCTATTGTATCGAACTTAGAGGTAAGTTTAGTTAAGAGGCAAGCAAACCTTGTGGCTCATAAGCTAGCAAGGGCATCAAGGTTACATGCTGGCACTCATGATTACCAATGTATTCCTCAACATGTTTTCTCTTCTATCATTGATGAAATGAAGTAGCCATATTTTCTCTAAATAAAAGGTGGGAATTTACAAGACCTTAATGGAATGATACATTTGCGTAGTGTTTTAGATTTTGAAAAGCGGAGGGAGTCATTAAGGCGTTGGACCTTGAAACGATCTCAAGTGATATTTGAGTAGAAAAGATTACATATATGATATCAAGAGGGATACATAAGGGTACAAAGATTACATCAAAATCATAAAAAAGACTAACCAATTGTTGCACAGGGTACAAGGCTTGCATGAGAAATGATGTAGGAAATAATCCACGGTTCGATTCAGTAGCGCCTTGACTTTTCTTTTTTTCTTCTTCTGTTTCTCCTTTCTGTGTTTTTCCTTTCTCTCTTTAGTTTTTTTTAACCCTTAAACCCTTTCCCCGCATGGCTATTTATAGGAAAAGGCCATTTGGTGCAGGGAAAGCTCGCCCAGGTGAGTGGCTTGCATAGGGCTAAAGAAATTTCATGGCCTAGGCGAGCCAGATGCTAGCCTGGGCGAGTTTTGGTCCAGAAAATCTAGGAAATGACCATTTTGCCCCTTCCTTGTGGCTTTTGTTTCTAGAACTGACAAAAAACCATCAAAACCCTGTGCGACCCCTTGGCCTTGCTCTGTAACCGGTGCCAAACACCGTAATTCGATTAGCAATGATCAAAATAGCATATTCGAACGATAAAAATATTATACCCGGATGAATTTAGGGTCTGATAGTTGCCTTTCTTTACTTATCTTTTATTGAAAATATAAAATAAGTAAAGATAATGACACTACTTTCATTCGAGTGATCTGGCTATTCAAAATCGGACGCCAGAGAAAAAAATGAAACCGAAAAACAAAAGGACATTGAAGTCATATAACACCAAACAGAGGACCTTGAAGTCCTATAAAAACATAAAATGGACGACATTGGAGTCTTATAGGGCATAAAAGCAGAGGACATTGACCTTGAAGTCCTGTAAAGCGTAAAAAAAAGAAGACATTGAAGTCTTTGAAAAGCATAAAAGTAGAAGACGTTGAAGTCTCCGAAAAGCGTAAAAGCATAAGACATTGAAGTCTTGTAAAGCATAAAACAGAAGACATTGAAGTCTTTAAAAAGCATAAAAGTAGAAGACATTGAATTCTTTGAAAAGCATAAAAGCAGAAGAGATTGAAGTCTTTTGTAAAGCATAAAACACAAGACATTGAAGTCTTTGAAAAACATAAAAGCAGAAGACATTGAAGTCTTGTAAAGTATAAAACAGAAGACATTGAAGTCTTTGAAAATCATAAAAGCAGAAGACATTGAAGTCTTGTAAAGCATAAAATAGAAGACATTGAAGTCTTTAAAAAGCATAAAGACAGAGGACATTGAGTCATATGGAAACATAAAGATAGAGGACGTTGAGTCCTATGGAAGATAAAGACAGAGGACACTGAGTCCTATGAAAATATAAAGACAGAGGACGTTGAGTCCTATGAAAACATAAAGACGAGGACGTTGAGTCCTATGAAAGCATAAAGACAAAGGATGTTGAATCCTATGAAACATAAATGACATTGAGTCCTATGAAAAATAAAGGCGAGGATGTTGAGTCCTATGGAAACATAAAGGCGAGGATGTTGAGTCCTATGAAAAAATAAAGGCGAGGACGTTGAGTCCTATGGAAACATAAAGGCGAGAACGTCGAGTCCTATGAAAGCATAAAGATAGAGGACGTTGAGTCCTGTGAAAAATAAAGAAAGAGGACATTGAGTCCTATGAAAAATAAAGGTGAGGATGTTGAGTCCTATGGAAACATAAAGACAGAGGACGTTGAGTCCTATGAAAACATAAAGGTGAGGACATTGAGTCCTACAAAAACATAAAGACAGAGGACGTTGAATCCTATGAAACATTAAGGCGTGGATGTTGAGTCCAATGGAAACATAAAGGCAGAGGACGTTGATTCCTATGAAAAATAAAGGCGAGGATGTTGAGTCCTATGGAAACATAAAGGCAAGGACGTTGAGTCCTATGAAAGCATAAAGACAGAGGATGATGAGTCTTATGGAAAAATAAAGGCGAGGATTTTGAGTCCTATGAAAGCATAAAGACAAAGGACGTTGAGTCCTATGAGAAATAAAGGCGAGGATGTTGAGTCCTATGTGTCGCAACCTACCCTTCGGCGGGAGGGCGACGCGTGACTCGCGGGATGCGTGTTCCACGAAAGGAATACGCGCGGAGTCGCCACCAACGTTTATTTGAGGAAAACGTCGGAAAAACCGGAAAAGACGCGATCTACGAACTTTTAAGTGAAAGGTTCGGGAGTTGTATTTACGCACGGGGAAGGTATTAGCACCCCATACGTCCGCCCCAAGGGACGGCAGCCTTTAATCGAATGTGCAAACATGACTTTGATTTTTTATGTTCCCTTTTTATGTCTCTATATCCTTTATACCCTTTTTATATTTTCTCTTTTTGTGGTCGACAAGGGTGTTTCCCTTTGCTCCTACGTATTCCTCAATTGGGATGAGAAAATCAGACCTACGTAGTTCTTTCTTATCAAGTGATTCTTTTTTACTTTAAGAGGTGATCATTTTAAGGCGTTGGACCTTAAAAATGATCCATTTTACTTAGTGAGAAAATGAAATGACAAACTTCAAAAGCCTATTTTTATGGACGAGCTTGACTAGGCGAATTGATTTTAGCCTTTAGTTTCACTTTAGTTATTAATCAATTCGATTAAGAATGAGAAATCCCAAAGAGAAAACGTCCGATTGATTTTCCGCTTTATTTTACTAAAAGATGTCTTTTTGATTATTATATTATTTTTTACCTCTTTTTGATTTCCAACGTGGTTACGGCACGACCGAACGGTCGGAATTTATTTTAACCGAAGTTAATGGATAATACAATTCAAACGTTCGGTGGAAATTTATTTTATTTTTAAGTTAAGCGAGAAATGATTTAAGTAAAATGGCTTAAGCACGTCAACAGGGGGTATAAAAAGTAAACAAAACGAGAATAAAAATGCACGAAACACAATGTGGACCACTACGGGTACATAGAATGAATCGAAAAGCTTGGTTCGAGGTACTTACTCGTTGAAGATCGAAGAACGATGAAGAACGAATGAAGAACGTCGAAGAACGGTTGAAACCTTTGCGAAATTCTTCACGGAAAACGTTACGGAAACGTTTCGGAAGCGCCTCGGCTTAGATTTTCTTCACGGAAACGATTTTTCCAAGCAAATTCGAAAGAGAGAGAAGTGCCAAAGGGGCTGAACCCTTTTCTTCTTCACTTCCTCCCCTATTTATAGCAAAATAGGGGAGGTGGTTGCCGCCCAGCTCGCCCAGGCGAGCCAGGTTGCTTCCTCCAGAAGCAACAGCCTTCTGGAGGAATATTCTGGAGGGCCCAAGTGGGCCTGGGTGCTATTTGCACCCCCATTTTTACTAAGTACACCCCCCCTGCTGTTTTTTTGGTGATTCTTTTTTCGTAAAGTTACGGAAACTTACGAATTTCGTAACGATACTTGTTTTCTTTCCGTAATGTTACGGAACCTTGCGGATTACATAATCATCCCCCTTTTGACTTACGGAATGTTACGGAACCTCACTTAATTATGCAACGATGCGTCCATTTGATTTTTGGTGTGTCATGGAAACTTACGGATTGTGCATCAATATTTTTTGGTTTTTCAGCATGTCCTGGAATTTCACAAATTGCCTAATGATGGATGCCAAGCACCTCACAAGGACCAAAGAAAGGTCGCATGTCATCAAGCAAAGGTCCCCGGACGAAATTAGGGTATGACAGTTGCCCCTCTTTACTTGTCTTTTATTGGAGATAAAAGGAAAGTAAAGATAAGACACTAATTTCGTTCCTCTCGATTTGACGAGAGTCGCGGGTGACCATAAAATCTCCACATGCAAATGACTTGTTGCTCCCGGAATTTCACAAATTGCCTAATGATGGGTGCCAAGCACCTCACAAGGACCAAAGAAAGGTCGCATGTCATCAAGCAAAGGTCCCCGGACAAAAATTAGTGTATGACACTAATTTCGCTCCTCTCGGTTGACGAGAGTCGCGGGTGACCATAAAATCTCCACATGCAAATGACTTGTTGTTCCCGGAGGAACAAAAGGTGCAGAAGACTATGTCAGCCTCTGCATGCTATCAAGCGTTCTGTCTTACAGATAGCAAAAGAATGTTTATACGGATAACCACTCGGGTATTTCCGCGTATCATCGGGCCCGCCGCCTCTGGATGATACAAGGGTGCAGAATGACCAAATTTGGTCTCTGCTTGTCATTGGGCCCGCCGCCTCTGGATGACAAAAGGGTGCGGATAACCGTAAGGTATCTCCGCGTATCATCGGGCCCGCCGCCTCTGGATGATACAAGGGTCCAGAATGACCAAATTTGGTCTCCGCTTGTCATCGGGCCCGCCGCCTCTGGATGACAAAAGGGTGCGGATAACCGTAAGGTATCTCCGCGTATCATCGGGCCCGCCGCCTCTGGATGATACAAGGGTGCAGAATGACCAAATTTGGTCTCTGCTTGTCATCGGGCCCGCCGCCTCTGGAAGACAAAAGGGTGCGGATAACCGTAAGGTATCTCCGCGTATCATCGGGCCCGCCGCCTCTGGATGATACAAGGGTGCAGAATGACCAAACTTGGTCTCTGCTTGTCATCGGGCCCGCCGCCTCTGGATGACAAAAGGGTGCGGATAACCGTAAGGTATCTCCGCGTATCATCGGGCCCGCCGCCTCTGGATGATACAAAGGTGCAGAATGACCAAACTTGGTCTCTGCTTGTCATCGGGCCCGCCGCCTCTGGATGACAAAAGGGTGCGGATAACCGTAAGGTATCTCCGCGTATCATCGGGCCCGCCGCCTCTGGATGATACAAGGGTGCAGAATGACCAAACTTGGTCTCTGCTTGTCATCGGGCCCGCCGCCTCTGGATGACAAAAGGGTGCGGATAACCGTAAGGTATCTCCGCGTATCATCGGGCCCGCCGCCTCTGGATGATACAAGGGTGCAGAATGACCAAACTTGGTCTCTGCTTGTCATCGGGCCCGCCGCCTCTGGATGACAAAAGGGTGCGGATAACCGTAAGGTATCTCCGCGTATCATCGGGCCCGCCGCCTCTGGATGATACAAGGGTGCAGAATGACCAAATTTGGTCTCTGCTTGTCATCGGGCCCGCCGCCTCTGGATGACAAAAGGGTGCGGATAACCGTAAGGTATCTCCGCGTATCATCGGGCCCGCCGCCTCTGGATGATACAAGGGTGCAGAATGACCAAACTTGGTCTCTGCTTGTCATCGGGCCCGCCGCCTCTGGATGACAAAGGGGTGCGGATAACCGTAAGGTATCTCCGCGTATCATCGGGCCCGCCGCCTCTGGATGATACAAGGGTGCATGTCACATGACCTCAGGGTCAGTATGACAAAGATTATGGGGCGGCCGACAAAAGCAAGGCTCTTGCTCCTACGTATCCTCTAATGAGGAACTCAGACCTACGTAGTTCTGGATAACTTGTGAGACTTGAAAAGTCTCCATCGGAAAATGCTGACATCTCCGGAAAGGGCGCAGATGACCACATTGGCCTCTGCTCGTCAATCACACTTGGGGTCACTGAATGACGAGGTGCGGATAACCGTAAGGTGTCTCCGCGGGATACCAGCTCTTGGGTCATGGCAACAAAAGGCGGTGTGGTCGACAAAAGCGAGGCTCTTGCTCCTACGTATCCTCCAATGAGGAACTCAGACCTACGTAGTTCTGGATAACTTGTTAGACTTGAAAAAGTCTCGGTGTTTTCTCCACTAAAATGCAAACATGCTTTAGCAAAGAGACAAATATTCCAACTGATTTAGAGCAGCATATGCTTTTTGAGTGAAAAACAATGCGTCTACCGGGGAAGGAGAGTCTGCTGATGAAATCTCCCATAACCATAAATGAGATTTTGGATGTTAGCATTTCGTTTCTAAATGACCATTTAGAGGAAACACTGGGTTCGACAAAAATAGAAGAAATCCACTCAAAGTGTATCAATCTCGCACAGGTAAGTGTTTCATCCTAATTCCGAACCATAGATATGTCATGACTTGACTTTGCAAATTATTTCCTATCAAATCAAAAATTACATGCGTGATCATGGATCAAATAGGACTTCCCTTGGGAATGGGTTCTTTTGGGGAGTTTTTCGGCTTTTGTGTGTTTTTGGCTTTTGATTTTTCTGGCTTTTTTTCTTTTTCTGTTTTTGTTTAGTGCGGGGCGAGAAAAAAAAAGTCGCTAGCGCACGGGATTTTGGTTGGTAATCAAAGGGAGAAGACTATTTTAGGTCGTGGTTCCCTTTCCTTCTTTTTTCGTTCATTTGGTGACAATTCTGTATTGTTCAGATATTGTCCGGTCCAAAGACCTCTCTGCATATTTCTTTTGTTTTTCCTTCGATCCCCGATCAGGGGCTTTCTTTCCTTCTTCTTCTTCTTCTTCTTTTTTTTTTTTACTTTCTCCCATTCTTTGATTGGGAATTTTCTTTCTTTTCTTTTTGCTTTCTCCCACTCTTTGATTGGGAATTTCCTTTCTTTTTTTTTTTGCTTTCTCTTTGATTGGAAATTTTCCTTCTTTTCTTTTTTGCTTCCGAGGGTAAGGATTGACATTCTCACCCTAGGTCAAGGTTTATGGTGAGTCAGGATTTTGGCTCAAGGTTTGTAGAATGGCTAGACATGATACATGTCGGGGTTTGGTTTGGTTCAAGGATAAAAGGGATGCCCCACATTATTTCCATGACACAAATGCAAAACTGATGATTTAGAAACTTTATGCAAAACTGGCCACGCATGCACCTATATGGACACTCAAGTGTCAAACTTTTATGGTCATGTGATGCTAGGGCTCAGGATTCATTTCCTCTATTTTAAATCAACCCAATGTTTCAAAAATATGTTCTTTTATCAATTTGTGCATTCATCCGGGTCCATTTCGGGCGTCCGGGGAAATTTCACAGCATTCACCCTTCAGGTGTAGACACGTTTTTTTCTCTTCAAAAATCGGTTATGATCAATGAATTTTTTTTCGAAGAAGAGTTGGAAATCATCTCTTTTCAAAAGCATGTCGGTTTTTAGCTAGACAACTTATTTTCTCTTTTTCCACCTTTTTCCTTACTTGCCTTCTTCTTTTTTCTTATGTTCTCTTTTCCATTTCATTTTCTTTTCTTTTCTATTTTTATTTTTATCATGATTTTTTTTTTGTTTATTTTACATATATACTTTTGGACGATGTTCCTAAACGAAGAACTCTACACGGTTCCAGAATTTCAAACATCATCGATAGTAATGATATATAAATACTAACGCAACAATCTAAACAAAAATGTATGCGCTGTACAAATGACAATCGAAACAACAAAAACAAACATTAGTCTCTCAAGTCAAAACAATAACATAGAATAAAAATGACAAAAGAAATATGAAAGAAAACATGAATCTGGGGATCTCCCAGTCACGTATCTCCACTCCCTCCCAAGAAGTCAAGCAAATCGGCCATCTCCTCATCCTCGTGGGCTTCTTCTCCATCGCCGGGAGCTTCTGGGGGTGCACCTCCTGCTTGGGCCTCGGGCCAATCTCCGGGCCATGCAACCTCTGCCCTAAACTGGTCTGGAGTAGGGCATGAAAAAGAAGCGAAGCCCTGGCTCTGCATGCTAAGGCTCATCTGGTACAGACAATCATGGGTCCGTACATGTGCTCGGTGGTTGGCCGCCTGCTGGTGAACCAAATGCCATAAATACTGCTCCATGTCAAATGCCCCAGCCTGGCCAGCCTGATGAGGTGGTGGGGGCGCGCCTGCGGCCTGTGGAGCATCACCCTGAGCCTGTCTCTGGGTACAGTACTTCTCAATAAAAGCCCGGGTGATGGGCGGCCGAATCACCTTGGTAGGTGCAACGGGGACTCCGAACGACTGGCAGAGTCCTGTGATCAGTGCGGGGAATCCCAGGGCCCTGTTGGACTTATCTGGGTCCAAAGGGTGCCTAGTGGGCGCCATACCTGCAAAAATATAGATGGCATCAGCGATCAACTGAGCCACATGGATGCTCATCCGTGTCAGGATGGCGTACACCAGCTGGCACTTCGGCATGGGGAGGTCGGAATTATGATCGGTGGGCAGGATGTTGCTGAGGAGCAACGTCATCCATATCTGGGTCAGGGTGGTCATGTTGGTGCGCATGATTCGCACTCGCCTCCCTGCAGCAGTCCGGGCAAAATCCTGTCCCGGTATACATAGCAGCTGGGCGATGGCCTCCTCATCGAACCCGTCAGACCGGTTCCTCGTCTGGCCATACTCACATTCCTGGCCCTCTTCCAACACCAACGGATATCCTAGGAGTTGGCCGATAGCGTCGGCATCAAACGGGATCCACTGACCCCTTACCCAGGATCTCATGTCACGCACGCCCTCCTCTGTTGGCCAAGCATTGGCATAAAACTCAAGGACTATTTCTGGATCAAACTTGGCCATAGGAGTAACCAGTGGTGCCCACCGCCGGCGCCCTATTTCCTCCTGGAAATCAGCATACTCGTCGTCCCTGAGCTGCACGCGTCGCTCCCGGAGAAACGACCATCCCTTGATGGCCTCGAAGCGCTGCTGGTGTACAGCACTCCTAAAGCGGTGACTATCATACTCCGGAGCGGAACTAGTTCCTTCGGCTGCCTTGTCCTTCCTGGACCTCTTTGAGGCGAGCTTCCTCGGGGCCATTTCCTGCGAAGGCAAACATTTGGAAAGTCAGTTTTACCAGTGGGACACTACTCTTAAAACAAAAATGACATACAACCTCCTCCCATAAATACAAACATCAATGTAAATTTAGAGCAAGCTTATGCGCATATTTCCCTACGAACGTTCACTTGCACAAGACATCCTATTAACTAAGAAAAATGCACCCATATACAATCAAGGTAGCTTCATTACCTAGATTATTTACATGTACTTCCAAGGTGTATTTGTTATTTACATCACACACGCCTCCTTGGCTAAATTTACATACATGCATACTCAAAGCATTTCGGGGTACCAAAAATTGCACATGCGCTCATCTTGGTATTTCTAATACCTATACATATACAAACTTCACGATGAATCTTGACTACCTACACAATAAGGTGCTACATTTCATGCCTTTTTTTTTTTAAGTTTTTGCTACCTAAAGCCGCATGCAAATTCAAGCATATTTTCCTTTGCTGACTAAAATTGTATTCAAATTAAAAGGTATATATTTTTTGTAATATGGTTTCTTCACATAACATGCAACATATTTATATATATTTTTTGTGAGACATTTTGACTACCAAAAATTATATATACATACATCCAAGTATCTTGCTATCATACCCAAAGTGTAAATTGCCAAAGGTATCTTGCTACCTATTCTAAACCAACACATTCATGACGAGCAAAATTCCTAAACATCTAGGCGTAGGGAAAATATTGTAGTGTGGCCCATAGCTGATTGCTGGCCAAAAAGGGTAACTTTACCCAATATGCACCTCCTCTTGTGTTCTTTTTGCATAAAATTTTAGTTCCTAGGCCTAGGATATATGTGGGGCAATTACTCTAGCCTTTTTCGGGAATGAATACATATCCCAAAAATAGAAAATATGTACAAACCAAGATGCCCCATGGGTTGTTTCCTTACAAAAGTCACGCGCTAATGCCATTGAGGCATTTCACCGAACACTTGGTGGGCGCGCGTTTAGGCGTCAATAGCAAGAGAACGGGGACAATGTGGCATGTCCCATTGTTTCAAAATGCATTATAGGCCTAGGGCCATCCAATACAAACCCCCAATTCAACCTAATCAAGCAAGAAAACAAACCAAAATTGCCCCACATATTCAAACACATTCCCACAATTTAGAGCACCAAAAGGAGATCAAAATACACCAATGAAAAGCTAGAAAGCTTAGGGATGGAACACTTACTTGTTGGTGATGAACAAAAGCGCAAAACGGAATCAAAAAACGCGAAAAATGATGACCCTGGGGCTGCAAATTCGTCAATCCCGTGGGTAGGGCTTTTGAAAGGGGGGAAAAGAAGTTTTTGAATGTTAAAACGCCCCCCCTTTCGTCATTCTTATAATTTGGTGCAGGGGTGGCTCGCCCAGGCGAGCTAACCTGCACATTTTTTTTTTTTTTTTGAGGGGAATATTAACCATGTCCCCTCCCTTCTCATGGATTAGCATCTTGCCTAACTTGAACTTACTTAGGTTAGAATTAGGCGTTGATTACTTATTTTTTTTACTTTTTAAAACAAACAAAAAGTAAAAGAAAGCTGCAAAATACAAAGGATACGGGGCTGCCTTGCAGCGACATTCTCTGCTTGTTTCGCACAGAGAAGGGCAACGATCGGTCGGTCGTGACCCCATCCCCACTTGCGTTCGTCCTTAAGTACCTGCAAGTAATAAACAACCAGGTATGGCCAATCTTGACCGCGTCATTACCCTACCTTGATTGGTTTCTGCCGTTCATGTTTCGTCTCTACTCCAGAAGGTAGCCCAAGGTGATCCTGCCCCTGTTTTACCACAACAATATACATGCGTATGTGTATGCATGAATGTTTTCAAACGTAGAAAATTTAGGGAAAGTTGGTTCAGGTTCAATTCTAATTAAGCGCTTGGGGGATCCCATGAACTGAGCGGAAGGGCTCAGGTGATCACAGATTAACGCAAGGTGTGAAACTAACGTGAGGACTAAAAGCCTCGAATCCACGTTCATTTCTTTGAAAGATTGTAACGAGAGATACAACAGACAGGAAATCCCTGGGGGAAATCCAGAAAACGCATAAAGATAAAGAACATGCAGCGACATCCTTAATTGCCCCAGCTTCTAAGCATAATATTGTTTGACGACATCAGAGTTCACGGGTGAAGGTAGCTCTTCACCATCCATGTTGGTAAGCACCAGGGCTCCTCCGGAAAAAGCCCTCTTCACAACAAAAGGCCCTTCGTAGTTCGGGGCCCATTTCCCTCGATGGTCCTTGACAGCATGGGACATTTTCTTTAGCACAAGGTCTCCCTCATGGAACTTGCGTAAGCGTACTTTCTTGTCGAATGCACTCTTCATTCTTTGCTGGTATAAGCGCCCATGACTCATGGCCGTTAAGCGCTTACCCTCAATGAGGTTGAGCTGATCGTAGCGTGTTTGAGCCCACTCTGATTCCTTTAATCCGGATTCTGCCAAGATCCTTAATGACGGGACTTCTACCTCAAACGGTAACACAGCCTCCATCCCATATACCAATGAGAACGGCGTTGCCCCAGTTGACGTTCGCACTGAAGTCCGGTAACCGTGTAACGCGAATGGGAGCATCTCGTGCCAATCCTTGTATGACACGGTCATCTTTTGGATAATCTTTTTGATATTCTTATTGGCCGCTTCCACGGCTCCATTCATCTTTGGCCGGTAGGGCGTGGAATTGTGATGCTGGATTTTAAACTCCTTGCACATTTCTGCCATCATCTTATTATTCAGGTTGGTGCCGTTGTCCGTGATAATCTTCCTTGGCAAACCATATCGGCAGATGATCTCTTTCTTAATGAACCTGACCACCACATTCCTCGTGACATTGGTATATGAAGCCGCCTCGACCCACTTGGTGAAATAATCTATCGCTACGAGGATGAAGCGATGACCATTCGAGGCCTTGGGCTCAATGGCCCCGATGACATCTATTCCCCACATGGAGAAAGGCCAAGGGGCGGACATGACATTCAAAGGATGTGGTGGGGCATTGACATTATCTGCGAATGCTTGACATTTGTGGCACTTCCTCACATGGACACAACAATCACTTTCCATGGTAAGCCAGTAATAACCTGCTCTTAGGATCTTCCTGGCCATAGCATGTCCGTTGGCGTGCGTTCCAAACGAGCCCTCATGGACTTCTTCGATCATGTGATTTGCCTCCTTGGCATCCACACACCGCAGGAGTGTCATGTCGTGATTTCTTTTATACAGTATGCTTCCGCTCATGAAGAAACCGGCTACCAACCTCCTCAATGTCCTTTTATCGTTGTCGGCAATCTCTGGCGGGTATTCTTTGCTTACGACATATCGCTTGATGTCGTAATACCAAGGCTTTCCGTCCCGTTCCTCTTCCACTTGGCAACAATGTGCGGGTTTGCCACGACACCAAAATTCAATGTAGGGTAGATCCCCGTGCGGTGTTAGCTAGAACATAGACGCCAACATAGCAAGTGCATCCGCCATTTGATTTTCCTCGCGGGGAACATGATGGAAGGAGATCTCATCGAAAGTCTTAGCCAATTCCTTGATATAGGCTTTGTAGGGTATCAGCTTGGGATCTCTAGTTTCCCATTCCTCTCTCAGCTGATGGATTACCAACGATGAGTCGCCGTACACCTTGAGTAGTTTGACATTGGAGTCAATTGCTGCCTGGACGACTAGGGCACATGCTTCATATTCGGCCATGTTGTTGGTGCAGTCGAATCCTAACCTGGCTGTGAAAGGTACACATTGATTGTCCGGAGAGACCAACACTGCCCCAACGCCATGACCTAGAATGTTTGACGCTCCGTCAAACCATACAGTCCATTTGTCCCAATCTTCGTCCGACTTTTCCTCGAACAAGGCCATGATGTCCTCATCCGGGAATTCCGGATGCATGGGCTGGTAGTCGTTAAGAGGCTGTTGAGCCAAATAATCTGCCAAAGCGCTTCCTTTTATCGCCTTTTGGGTGACGTAGACTATATCAAACTCAGATAGCAAGACTTGCCACCGGGCGATTCGTCCTGTGAGAGCTGGCTTTTCAAAGATGTACTTAACCGGGTCCATTTTGGATATCAACCAGGTAGTATGGCTCAGCATGTACTGCCTTAGGCGATGGGATGCCCATACTAAAGCACAACACGTTCTTTTGAGCAAGGAGTAATTCATCTCACAGGTCGTGAACTTCTTACTTAGGTAGTAAACAGCGCGCTCTTTCTTCCCGGATTCGTCATGTTGCCCCAGCATACACCCCATTGACTCGTCCAAGATTGTCATGTACAAAATGAGAGGCCTTCCAGGTACCGGTGGCATAAGCACGGGAGGATTCATTAGGCACTTTTTTATCCTTCTAAAAGCCTCTTGGCAATCCTCATTCCACCAATCAGTTTGGTTTTTGCGCAAGAGTTTAAACAACGGCTCACAAATGGCGGTGAGCTGCGATATGAATCTGGCAATATAATTCAAGCGCCCCAGGAAACCTCGGACTTGCCTCTCTGTATGGGGTTCTGGCATCTCAAGGATAGCCTTCACTTTTTCGGGGTCTACCTCTATCCCTTTCTGGCTTACAATGAAACCAAGCAATTTCCCTGATTTGACCCCAAAGGTACACTTAGCGGGGTTCAACCTTAATTGATATTTCTTAAGCCTTTCGAACAATTTCCGCAGGTTGACAAGGTGTTCTTCCTCGGATTTAGATTTAGCAATTATGTCATCCACGTAGACCTCGATCTCTTGATGCATCATATCATGGAACAAAGCTACCATGGCCCGTTGATAAGTTGCCCCGGCATTCTTGAGTCCAAAGGACATCACCTTGTAACAGAACGTTCCCCACAGGGTGACGAAAGTAGTCTTTTCCATATCCTCGGGCGCCATCTTTATCTGATTGTAACCAGAGAAACCGTCCATGAAGGAAAATAAAGCAAAATTGGCCGTGTTATCTACGAGGATATCGATGTGTGGTAAAGGAAAATTGTCCTTGGGACTGGCCCGATTCAGGTCCCGATAATCTACACACATTCGTACTTTCCATCTTTTTTAGGAACTGGTACGATGTTGGCAACCCATTCTGGATACCGAGCGACGGCCAGAAATCCAGCGTCAAATTGCTTCTTCACTTCTTCTTTTATCTTCAAGGATGTTTCGGGCTTCATCCTCCTCAGTTTCTGTTTTACCGGGGAACACTCGGGATTTAGAGGTAATCGGTGCTGTACAATGTCAGAACTCAAACCGGGCATATCTTGGTATGACCAAGCAAAGATGTCTTGGTAGTCTTTTAGCAGGATTATTAATTCTTCACGGATAGGTGCGGTAATACCTGTACCTATCTTTACTTCCCTCTTTCCACTGCCAATTCCTAAGTCTACCAGCTCTGTTTCTTCTTGATGAGGCCCCATTTCTTGGTCCTCATGGGCGACCATTCTTTCTAGTTCTGGGGGAAGTCCCACATCCTCATTTCCTTCATCTTCCGTTTGATTCATTTCATGCTCGAAGTCGATAGACGGGTCCCAGGTATTAGTACCTTCGGGGGACTCGTCATCGGATCTGTCGTTTCAGAAAAAGAAGTAAACATGCAAATGAATGAGAATGGGTAGAGACCAGGAACAGATGAAGAAAGATCCTTGTATTATAAATTCAAAAACAAAAGACACAAAGCCTTAACAAAAGGAAAAACTCTAAAGCCTAGGCCCAACTATAGAGCTTTTAAAACCGTAAAGGTTTACATTATGCTTGTTGCGTAAATGCCGGGGCGTTCCTCCACTCTCCAATTTCCCAGCTGGAAATCAGGAGGGCATGGTCGTACCAAATCCAAAGTACTCGGAATATCATCTTCGCATATCGCGAACGCTTGACCTTTTGTCTCCCGAACCCGCGCTTATAAAGCTTCTATTTATGTGGCAGGGCGGGCTTCCTTCACCTTCTTGTCTCCAACGCGAACTTTGACCATTGTTCTTCCTTCCCGCGATGCTTCTTTTCATGTCCGCCTGAGTGGGCTTATAGCCTAAACCATACTTCCCACGATTTCCTTGGGTATTTATCAGGCTAGTTATGCCGCCGTTGTTTTTTCCTAAACCCATCTCGGGTTCATAACCGTTCCCCAACATAACTCGGGCCATCATTACCGCTGCATCGGACAGACAAGGCTGCCCAAAGAGGGAGTCCACGGAGGAAATGCTGACCACCTCAAAAGACTGGAAAGCAGTTTCTAACGATTCTTCTGCGGCTTCCACATAAGGCATGGAGGATGGGCAGCTTACCAAGATATCTTCCTCGCCTGACACGATGACCAAGTGCCCCTCCACTACGAATTTCAGCTTTTGGTGGAGTGTAGAAGGCACAACTCCCATTGAGTGGATCCACGGGCGCCCCAACAGGCAGCTGTAGGGGGGGGTTAATATCCATTATTTGGAAGGTGACTTGACAGGTGTGAGGGCCTATTTGTACTGGGAGATCGATCTCTCCCTAACCTCTCGGCGAGTGCCGTCGAAGGCCCGAACCACCATTGAACTTGGTTTTAAGTGGGAAGCATTGAATGGTAACTTCTCCAAAGTGCTCTTAGGCATCACGTTTAAACTGGAACCATTATCGATGAGCACCTTGGCTACG
This sequence comes from Glycine soja, assembly GCF_004193775.1. Taxonomy (NCBI): domain Eukaryota; kingdom Viridiplantae; phylum Streptophyta; class Magnoliopsida; order Fabales; family Fabaceae; genus Glycine; species Glycine soja. The sequence continues at coordinate 34,655,831 of NC_041009.1, read as the reverse complement.
ATATGGTCCATACACTTGACTGATACGTGTAAAGCCTTATTATGCCCTCTCCCCTCGGCGGGGATTTCTTCTTCGGCGAAGGCAAGATAGTTGTTGGCAGTGATATTGTTGACCAGCCCTCCGAACCTTCTACCGAGATATCTTGGGCCACGTGAGCCTCGTTCAGCACTTTTACTAGCAGAGCCCGATGAGGCTCGGAGCTCATAAGTAACTCCAACAGCGAGACCCTAGCCGGGGTTTTGTTGAGCTGTTCTGTTAGTGCTTAGCTTTACTAAGCTTTAAAAGATTGGCTAAGATTTTGTTAAAACATAAGCACTTAGACAATGAAGGAAAGCTAGAGTTGCTGCACATGATGGTCCAACATTATGTCAAAGAATAAGATCGGGCTGCACAATGCCACAAGGCAAGATAAAGTGTCAAATGAAGAATTGAAGCTGCAGGATTCACGATGTCGGATACAATGTCCAGGACATACCTGCCTGAAAATACTGGAATTGCTAAAAGCATTGAAGCTGCAGGATCCACGATGTCGATACAATGTCCAGGACATCCTGCCCGAAAATACTGGAGTTGCTAAAAGCATTGAAGTTGCAGGATCCACGATGTCGGATACGATGTCCAGGACATCTTGCCCGAAAATACTGGACATATAAATCTGTTATATCTTTAACAGATTATTGTGCAGTTAGCAAGAGATTAGATGATCTGTCTTTAGGAACGAATTAAAAGATAATTAAAGTTCGAATTAAAAACTAGAAGAGTTCGTTCAGGGATTAAAGATTAAAGATAAAAACTAAAAGATCAACATTATCTTTTAGTTCTTTAAGTGCAGATTTTCAGGAAGAATGATAGATCTCATCCAGCACAAGCTGTTGCAGCCCAGACCCACACACTGCTATAAAAACATGGAGGCTGCACGAGTTCTGTACCAAGTCCGGGATTGAAGAGTTGTTTTGTGAGTTTTGGGACTTGAGTGTTTTGTGAGCCACCTTGATGGTACCCTAACATCAAGTGTTGGACCTGAGTGTGTAGAGTTGATCTCTAGTGTGTAGAGTTGATCTCTTTTGTTCAGAGAGCAATCTCTGGAGTGTCCTTGATTTAATTGTAAACACGGGAGAGTGTTTGAGAGGGAGTGAGAGGGGTTCTCATATCTAAGAGTGGCTCTTAGGTAGAGGTCGCACGGGTAGTGGTTAGGTGAGAAGGTTGTAAACAGTGGCTGTTAGACCTTGAACTAACACTATTTTAGTGGATTTCCTCCCTGGCTTGGTAGCCCCCAGATGTAGGTGAGGTTGCACCGAACTGGGGTTAACAATTCTCTTGTGTTATTTACTTGTTTAATCTGTTCATACACTCAGAGATAATCTGCATGTTCTGAAGCGTGATGTCGTGACATCCTGTACGACATCTGGCATTGGTATCAGAATTTCAATTGGTATCAGAGCGGGCACTCGAAATCACTGAGTGAGACCTAGGGAGATAAATTCTGATGAACATGGAGAAAGAAGGAGGACCAGTGAACAGACCACCAATTCTGGATGGAACCAACTATGAATACTGGAAAGCAAGGATGGTGGCCTTCCTCAAATCACTGGATAGCAGAACCTGGAAAGCTGTCATCAAAGGCTGGGAACATCCCAAGATGCTGGACACAGAAGGAAAGGCCCACTGATGGATTGAAGCCAGAAGAAGACTGGACTAAAGAAGAAGACGAATTGGCACTTGGAAACTCCAAAGCTTTGAATGCTCTATTCAATGGAGTTGACAAGAATATCTTCAGACTGATCAACACATGCACAGTGGCCAAAGATGCATGGGAGATCCTGAAAACCACTCATGAAGGAACCTCCAAAGTGAAGATGTCCAGATTGCAACTCTTGGCTACAAAATTCGAAAATCTGAAGATGAAGGAGGAAGAATGTATTCATGACTTCCACATGAACATTCTTGAAATTGCCAATGCTTGCACTGCCTTGGGAGAGAGGAATGACAGATGAAAAGCTGGTGAGAAAGATCCTCAGATCCTTACCTAAGAGATTTGACATGAAAGTCACTGCAATAGAGGAGGCCCAAGACATTTGCAACATGAGAGTAGATGAACTCATTGGTTCCCTTCAAACCTTTGAGCTAGGACTCTCGGATAGGGCTGAAAAAAAGAGCAAGAATCTGGCTTTCGTGTCCAATGATGAAGGAGAAGAAGATGAGTATGACCTGGACACTGATGAAGGTCTGACTAACGCAGTTGTGCTCCTTGGAAAACAGTTCAACAAAGTGATGAACAGAATGGACAGGAGGCAGAAACCACATGTCCGGAACATCCCTTTCGACATCAGAAAGGTAGTGAAATACCAGAAAAGGTCAGATGAAAAGCCCAGTCACAGCAAAGGAGTTCAATGCCATGGGTGTGAAGGCTATGGACACATCAAAGCTGAATGTCCCACTCATCTCAAGAAGTAGAGGAAAGGACTTTCTGTATGTCGGTCTGATGATACAAGAGAGTGAACAAGAAAGTGATTCTGACAGAGATGTGAATGCACTCACTGGGAGATTTGAATCTGCTGAAGATTCAAGTGATACAGACAGTGAAATCACTTTTGATGAGCTTGGCTACATCCTATAGAGAACTATGCCCTATCAACATACTTCCCACGATTTCCTTGGGTATTTATCAGGCTAGTTATGCCGCCGTTGTTTTTTCCTAAACCCATCTCGGGTTCATAACCGTTCCCCAACATAACTCGGGCCATCATTACCGGCTGCAATCGACAGACAAGGCTGGCCCAAAAGAGGGAGTCCACGGAGAAATGCGCTGACACACTCACAAAGACTGGAAGTCAGTTTCTAACGAATTCTTCTGCGGCTTCCACATAAGGCATGGAGGATGATGGCCAGCTTACCAAGATATCTTTCCTCGCCCTGACACGATGACAAGGTGCCCCTCATACGAATTTCAGCTTTGGTGGAGTGTAGAAGGCACAACTCCCATTGAGTGGATCCACGGGCGCCCCAACAGGCAGCTGTAGGGGGGGTTTAATACCATTATTTGGGAAGGTGACTTGACAGGTGCTGAGGGCCTATTTGTACTGCGGAGATCGATCTCTCCCCTAACCTCTGGCGGCTAGTGCCGTCGAAGGCCCGAACCACCCATTGGAACTTGGTTTTAAGTGGGAAGCATTGAATGGTAACTTCTCCAAAAGTGCTCTTAGGCGCATCACGTTTAAACTGGAACCATTATCGATGAGCACCTTGGCTACGATATGGTCCATCAACTTGACTGATACGTGTAAAAGCCTTATTATGCCCTCTCCTCCTCGGCGGGGATTTCTTCTTCGGCGAAGGCAAAGATAGTTGTTGGCATGTGATATTGTTGACCAGCCCTTCCGAAACCTTCTCTACCGAGATATCTTGGGCCACGAACATGATGGAAGGAGATCTCATCGAAAGTCTTAGCCAATTCCTTGATATAGGCTTTGTAGGGTATCAGCTTGGGATCTCTAGTTTCCCATTCCTCTCTCAGCTGATGGAATTACCAACGATGAGTCGCCGTACACCTTGAGTAGTTTGACATTGGAGTCAATTGCTGCCTGGACGACTAGGGCACATGCTTCATATTCGGCCATGTTGTTGGTGCAGTCGAATCCTAACCTGGCTGTGAAAGGTACACATTGATTGTCCGGAGAGACCAACACTGCCCCAACGCCATGACCTAGAATGTTTGACGCTCCGTCAAACCATACAGTCCATTTGTCCCAATCTTCGTCCGACTTTTCCTCGAACAAGGCCATGATGTCCTCATCCGGGAATTCCGGATGCATGGGCTGGTAGTCGTTAAGAGGCTGTTGAGCCAAATAATCTGCCAAAGCGCTTCCTTTTATCGCCTTTTGGGTGACGTAGACTATATCAAACTCAGATAGCAAGACTTGCCACCGGGCGATTCGTCCTGTGAGAGCTGGCTTTTCAAAGATGTACTTAACCGGGTCCATTTTGGATATCAACCAGGTAGTATGGCTCAGCATGTACTGCCTTAGGCGATGGGATGCCCATACTAAAGCACAACACGTTCTTTTGAGCAAGGAGTAATTCATCTCACAGGTCGTGAACTTCTTACTTAGGTAGTAAACAGCGCGCTCTTTCTTCCCGGATTCGTCATGTTGCCCCAGCATACACCCCATTGACTCGTCCAAGATTGTCATGTACAAAATGAGAGGCCTTCCAGGTACCGGTGGCATAAGCACGGGAGGATTCATTAGGCACTTTTTTTATCCTTCTAAAAGCCTCTTGGCAATCCTCATTCCACCAATCAGTTTGGTTTTTGCGCAAGAGTTTAAACAACGGCTCACAAATGGCGGTGAGCTGCGATATGAATCTGGCAATATAATTCAAGCGCCCCAGGAAACCTCGGACTTGCCTCTCTGTATGGGGTTCTGGCATCTCAAGGATAGCCTTCACTTTTTCGGGGTCTACCTCTATCCCTTTCTGGCTTACAATGAAACCAAGCAATTTCCCTGATTTGACCCCAAAGGTACACTTAGCGGGGTTCAACCTTAATTGATATTTCTTAAGCCTTTCGAACAATTTCCGCAGGTTGACAAGGTGTTCTTCCTCGGATTTAGATTTAGCAATTATGTCATCCACGTAGACCTCGATCTCTTGATGCATCATATCATGGAACAAAGCTACCATGGCCCGTTGATAAGTTGCCCCGGCATTCTTGAGTCCAAAGGACATCACCTTGTAACAGAACGTTCCCCACAGGGTGACGAAAGTAGTCTTTTCCATATCCTCGGGCGCCATCTTTATCTGATTGTAACCAGAGAAACCGTCCATGAAGGAAAATAAAGCAAAATTGGCCGTGTTATCTACGAGGATATCGATGTGTGGTAAAGGAAAATTGTCCTTGGGACTGGCCCGATTCAGGTCCCGATAATCTACACACATTCGTACTTTCCCATCTTTTTTAGGAACTGGTACGATGTTGGCAACCCATTCTGGATACCGAGCGACGGCCAGAAATCCAGCGTCAAATTGCTTCTTCACTTCTTCTTTTATCTTCAAGGATGTTTCGGGCTTCATCCTCCTCAGTTTCTGTTTTACCGGGGAACACTCGGGATTTAGAGGTAATCGGTGCTGTACAATGTCAGAACTCAAACCGGGCATATCTTGGTATGACCAAGCAAAGATGTCTTGGTAGTCTTTTAGCAGGATTATTAATTCTTCACGGATAGGTGCGGTAATACCTGTACCTATCTTTACTTCCCTCTTTCCACTGCCAATTCCTAAGTCTACCAGCTCTGTTTCTTCTTGATGAGGCCCCATTTCTTGGTCCTCATGGGCGACCATTCTTTCTAGTTCTGGGGGAAGTCCCACATCCTCATTTCCTTCATCTTCCGTTTGATTCATTTCATGCTCGAAGTCGATAGACGGGTCCCAGGTATTAGTACCTTCGGGGGACTCGTCATCGGATCTGTCGTTTCAGAAAAAGAAGTAAACATGCAAATGAATGAGAATGGGTAGAGACCAGGAACAGATGAAGAAAGATCCTTGTATTATAAATTCAAAAACAAAAGACACAAAGCCTTAACAAAAGGAAAAACTCTAAAGCCTAGGCCCAACTATAGAGCTTTTAAAACCGTAAAGGTTTACATTATGCTTGTTGCGTAAATGCCGGGGCGTTCCTCCACTCTCCAATTTCCCAGCTGGAAATCAGGAGGGCATGGTCGTACCAAATCCAAAGTACTCGGAATATCATCTTCGCATATCGCGAACGCTTGACCTTTGTCTCCCGAACCCGCGCTTATAAAGCTTCTATTTATGTGGCAGGGCGGGCTTCCTTCACCTTCTTGTCTCCAACGCGAACTTTGACCATTGTTCTTCCTTCCCGCGATGCTTCTTTTCATGTCCGCCTGAGTGGGCTTATAGCCTAAACCATACTTCCCACGATTTCCTTGGGTATTTATCAGGCTAGTTATGCCGCCGTTGTTTTTTCCTAAACCCATCTCGGGTTCATAACCGTTCCCCAACATAACTCGGGCCATCATTACCGCTGCATCGGACAGACAAGGCTGCCCAAAGAGGGAGTCCACGGAGGAAATGCTGACCACCTCAAAAGACTGGAAAGCAGTTTCTAACGATTCTTCTGCGGCTTCCACATAAGGCATGGAGGATGGGCAGCTTACCAAGATATCTTCCTCGCCTGACACGATGACCAAGTGCCCCTCCACTACGAATTTCAGCTTTTGGTGGAGTGTAGAAGGCACAACTCCCATTGAGTGGATCCACGGGCGCCCCAACAGGCAGCTGTAGGGGGGGTTAATATCCATTATTTGGAAGGTGACTTGACAGGTGTGAGGGCCTATTTGTACTGGGAGATCGATCTCTCCCCTAACCTCTCGGCGAGTGCCGTCGAAGGCCCGAACCACCATTGAACTTGGTTTTAAGTGGGAAGCATTGAATGGTAACTTCTCCAAAGTGCTCTTAGGCATCACGTTTAAACTGGAACCATTATCGATGAGCACCTTGGCTACGATATGGTCCATACACTTGACTGATACGTGTAAAGCCTTATTATGCCCTCTCCCCTCGGCGGGGATTTCTTCTTCGGCGAAGGCAAGATAGTTGTTGGCAGTGATATTGTTGACCAGCCCTCCGAAACCTTCTACCGAGATATCTTGGGCCACGTGAGCCTCGTTCAGCACTTTTACTAGCAGAGCCCGATGAGGCTCGGAGCTCATAAGTAACTCCAACAGCGAGACCCTAGCCGGGGTTTTGTTGAGCTGTTCTGTTAGTGCTTAGCTTTACTAAGCTTTAAAAGATTGGCTAAGATTTTGTTAAAACATAAGCACTTAGACAATGAAGGAAAGCTAGAGTTGCTGCACATGATGTCCAACATTATGTCAAAGAATAAGATCGGGCTGCACAATGCACAAGGCAAGATAAAGTGTCAAATGAAGAATTGAAGCTGCAGGATTCACGATGTCGGATACAATGTCCAGGACATCCTGCCTGAAAATACTGGAATTGCTAAAAGCATTGAAGCTGCAGGATCCACGATGTCGGATACAATGTCCAGGACATCCTGCCCGAAAATACTGGAGTTGCTAAAAGCATTGAAGTTGCAGGATCCACGATGTCGGATACGATGTCCAGGACATCTTGCCCGAAAATACTGGACATATAAATCTGTTATATCTTTAACAGATTATTGTGCAGTTAGCAAGAGATTAGATGATCTGTCTTTAGGAACGAATTAAAAGATAATTAAAGTTCGAATTAAAAACTAGAAGAGTTCGTTCAGGGATTAAAGATTAAAGATAAAAACTAAAAGATCAAACATTATCTTTTAGTTCTTTAAGTGCAGATTTTCAGGAAGAATGATAGATCTCATCCAGCACAAGCTGTTGCAGCCCAGACCCACACACTGCTATAAAAACATGGAGGCTGCACGAGTTCTGTACCAAGTCCGGGATTGAAGAGTTGTTTTGTGAGTTTTGGGACTTGAGTGTTTTGTGAGCCACCTTGATGGTACCCTAACATCAAGTGTTGGACCTGAGTGTGTAGAGTTGATCTCTAGTGTGTAGAGTTGATCTCTTTTGTTCAGAGAGCAATCTCTGGAGTGTCCTTGATTTAATTGTAAACACGGGAGAGTGTTTGAGAGGGAGTGAGAGGGGTTCTCATATCTAAGAGTGGCTCTTAGGTAGAGGTCGCACGGGTAGTGGTTAGGTGAGAAGGTTGTAAACAGTGGCTGTTAGACCTTGAACTAACACTATTTTAGTGGATTTCCTCCCTGGCTTGGTAGCCCCCAGATGTAGGTGAGGTTGCACCGAACTGGGTTAACAATTCTCTTGTGTTATTTACTTGTTTAATCTGTTCATACACTCAGAGATAATCTGCATGTTCTGAAGCGTGATGTCGTGACATCCTGTACGACATCTGGCATTGGTATCAGAATTTCAATTGGTATCAGAGCGGGCACTCGAAATCACTGAGTGAGACCTAGGGAGATAAATTCTGATGAACATGGAGAAAGAAGGAGGACCAGTGAACAGACCACCAATTCTGGATGGAACCAACTATGAATACTGGAAAGCAAGGATGGTGGCCTTCCTCAAATCACTGGATAGCAGAACCTGGAAAGCTGTCATCAAAGGCTGGGAACATCCCAAGATGCTGGACACAGAAGGAAAGCCCACTGATGGATTGAAGCCAGAAGAAGACTGGACTAAAGAAGAAGACGAATTGGCACTTGGAAACTCCAAAGCTTTGAATGCTCTATTCAATGGAGTTGACAAGAATATCTTCAGACTGATCAACACATGCACAGTGGCCAAAGATGCATGGGAGATCCTGAAAACCACTCATGAAGGAACCTCCAAAGTGAAGATGTCCAGATTGCAACTCTTGGCTACAAAATTCGAAAATCTGAAGATGAAGGAGGAAGAATGTATTCATGACTTCCACATGAACATTCTTGAAATTGCCAATGCTTGCACTGCCTTGGGAGAGAGAATGACAGATGAAAAGCTGGTGAGAAAGATCCTCAGATCCTTACCTAAGAGATTTGACATGAAAGTCACTGCAATAGAGGAGGCCCAAGACATTTGCAACATGAGAGTAGATGAACTCATTGGTTCCCTTCAAACCTTTGAGCTAGGACTCTCGGATAGGGCTGAAAAAAAGAGCAAGAATCTGGCTTTCGTGTCCAATGATGAAGGAGAAGAAGATGAGTATGACCTGGACACTGATGAAGGTCTGACTAACGCAGTTGTGCTCCTTGGAAAACAGTTCAACAAAGTGATGAACAGAATGGACAGGAGGCAGAAACCACATGTCCGGAACATCCCTTTCGACATCAGAAAGGTAGTGAATACCAGAAAAGGTCAGATGAAAAGCCCAGTCACAGCAAAGGAGTTCAATGCCATGGGTGTGAAGGCTATGGACACATCAAAGCTGAATGTCCCACTCATCTCAAGAAGTAGAGGAAAGGACTTTCTGTATGTCGGTCTGATGATACAGAGAGTGAACAAGAAAGTGATTCTGACAGAGATGTGAATGCACTCACTGGGAGATTTGAATCTGCTGAAGATTCAAGTGATACAGACAGTGAAATCACTTTTGATGAGCTTGCTACATCCTATAGAGAACTATGCATCAAAAGTGAGAAGATTCTTCAGCAAGAAGCACAACTGAAGAAGGTCATTGCAAATCTGGAGGCTGAAAAGGAGGCACATGAAGAGGAGATCTCTGAGCTTAAAGGAGAAGTTGGTTTTCTGAACTCTAAACTGGAAAACATGACAAAATCAATAAAGATGCTGAATAAAGGCTCAGATACGCTTGATGAGGTGCTACAGCTTGGAAAGAATGTTGGAAACCAGAGAGGACTTGGATTTAATCCTAAGTCTGCTGGCAGAACAACCATGACAGAATTTGTTCCTGCCAAAAACAGCACTGGAGCCACGATGTCACAACATCGGTCTCGACATCATGGAACGCAGCAGAAAAGGAGCAAAAGAAAGAATTGGAGGTGTCACTACTGTGGCAAGTATGGTCACATAAAGCCCTTTTGCTATCATTTACATGGTCATCCACGTCATGGAACTCAAAATAGCAGCAGTGGAAGGAAGATGATGTGGGTTCCAAAACACAAGACTGTTAGTCTTGTTGTTCATACTTCACTTAGAGCATCAGCTAAGGAAGATTGGTACCTAGATAGCGGTTGTTCCAGACACATGACAGGAGTTAAAGAATTCCTGGTGAACATTGAACCTTGCTCCACTAGCTATGTGACATTTGGAGATGGCTCTAAAGGAAAGATCACTGGAATGGGAAAGCTAGTCCATGATGGACTTCCTAGTCTGGACAAAGTACTGCTGGTGAAGGGACTGACTGCAAACTTGATCAGCATCAGTCAGCTGTGTGATGAAGGATTCAATGTAAACTTCACAAAGTCAGACTGCTTGGTGACAAATGAGAAAAGTGAAGTCCTAATGAAGGGCAGCAGATCAAAGGACAACTGTTACCTATGGACACCTCAAGAAACCAGTTACTCCTCCACATGTCTATTCTCCAGAGAAGATGAAGTCAGAATATGGCATCAAAGATTTGGACATCTGCACTTAAGAGGCATGAAGAAAATCATTGACAAAGGTGCTGTTAGAGGCATTCCCAATCTGAAAATAGAAGAAGGCAGAATCTGTGGTGAATGTCAGATTGGAAAGCAAGTCAAGATGTCCCACCAGAAGCTTCAACATCAGACCACTTCCAGGGTGCTGGAACTACTTCACATGGACTTGATGGGGCCTATGCAAGTTGAAAGCCTTGGAGGAAAGAGGTATGCCTATGTTGTTGTGGATGATTTCTCCAGATTTACCTGGGTCAACTTTATCAGAGAAAAATCAGACACCTTTGAAGTATTCAAGGAGTTGAGTCTAAGACTTCAAAGAGAAAAAGACTGTGTGATCAAGAGAATCAGGAGTGACCATGGCAGAGAGTTTGAAAATAGCAAGTTTACTGAATACTGCACATCTGAAGGCATCACTCATGAGTTCTCTGCAGCCATTACACCACAGCAAAATGGCATAGTTGAAAGGAAAAACAGGACTTTGCAAGAGGCTGCTAGGGTCATGCTTCATGCCAAAGAACTTCCCTATAATCTCTGGGCTGAAGCCATGAACACAGCATGCTATATCCACAACAGAGTCACACTTAGAAGAGGGACTTCAACCACACTGTATGAAATCTGGAAAGGGAGGAAGCCAACTGTCAAGCACTTTCACATCTTTGGAAGCCCATGTTACATTTTGGCAGATAGAGAGCAAAGGAGAAAGATGGATCCCAAGAGTGATGCAGGAATATTCCTGGGATACTCTACAAACAGCAGAGCATATAGAGTATTCAACTCCAGAACCAGAACTGTGATGGAATCCATCAATGTGGTTGTTGATGATCTAACTCCAGCAAGAAAGAAGGATGTCGAAGAAGATGTCAGAACATCGGGAGACAATGTAGCAGATACAGCTAAAAGTGCAGAGAATGCAGAAAACTCTGATTCTGCTACAGATGAATCAAACATCAACCAACCCGACAAGGGACCCTCCATTAGAATCCAGAAGATGCACCCCAAGGAGCTGATTATAGGAGATCCAAACAGAGGAGTCACTACAAGATCAAGGGAGATTGAGATTGTCTCCAACTCATGTTTTGTCTCCAAAATTGAGCCCAAGAATGTGAAAGAAGCACTGGCTGATGAGTTCTGGATCAATGCTATGCAAGAAGAATTGGAGCAATTCAAAAGGAATGAAGTCTGGGAGCTAGTTCCGAGACCCGAGGGAACTAATGTGATTGGCACCAAGTGGATCTTCAAGAACAAAACCGATGAAGAAGGTGTTATAACCAGAAACAAGGCCAGACTTGTTGCTCAAGGCTACACTCAGATTGAAGGTGTAGACTTTGATGAAACATTCGCCCCAGTTGCTAGACTTGAGTCCATCAGATTGTTACTTGGTGTAGCTTGCATCCTCAAATTCAAGCTGTACCAAATGGATGTGAAGAGCGCATTTCTGAATGGATACCTGAATGAAGAAGCCTATGTGGAGCAGCCAAAGGGATTTGTAGATCCAGCTCATCCAGATCATGTATACAGGCTCAAGAAGGCTCTCTATGGATTGAAGCAAGCTCCAAGAGCTTGGTATGAAAGGCTAACAGAGTTCCTTACTCAGCAAGGGTATAGGAAGGGAGGAATTGACAAGACTCTCTTTGTCAAACAAGATGCTGAAAACTTGATGATAGCACAGATATATGTTGATGACATTGTGTTTGGAGGGATGTCGAATGAGATGCTTCGACATTTTGTCCAACAGATGCAATCTGAATTTGAGATGAGTCTTGTTGGAGAGCTGACTTATTTTCTGGGACTCCAAGTGAAGCAGATGGAAGACTCCATATTCCTCTCACAAAGCAAGTATGCAAAGAACATTGTCAAGAAGTTTGGGATGGAAAATGCCAGCCATAAAAGAACACCTGCACCTACTCACTTGAAGCTGTCAAAGGATGAAGCTGGCACCAGTGTTGATCAAAGTCTGTACAGAAGCATGATTGGGAGCTTACTATACTTAACAACTAGCAGACCTGACATCACCTATGCAGTAGGTGTTTGTGCAAGATATCAAGCCAATCCTAAGATAAGTCACTTGAATCAAGTAAAGAGAATCCTGAAATATGTAAATGGCACCAGTGACTATGGGATTATGTACTGTCATTGTTCAGATTCAATGCTGGTTGGGTATTGTGATGCTGATTGGGCTGGAAGTGCAGATGACAGAAAAAGCACTTCTGGTGGATGTTTCTATTTGGGGAACAATCTTATTTCATGGTTCAGCAAGAAGCAAAACTGTGTGTCCCTATCTACTGCTGAAGCAGAGTATATTGCAGCAGGAAGCAGCTGTTCACAACTAGTTTGGATGAAGCAGATGCTGAAGGAGTACAATGTCGAACAAGATGTCATGACATTATACTGTGACAACCTGAGTGCTATTAATATTTCTAAAAATCCTGTGCAACACAGCAGAACCAAGCACATTGACATTAGACATCACTATATCAGAGAGCTTGTTGATGATAAAGTTATCACACTGGAGCATGTTGACACTGAGGAACAAATAGCAGATATTTTCACAAAGGCATTGGATGCAAATCAGTTTGAAAAACTGAGGGGTAAGCTGGGCATTTGTCTGCTAGAGGAATTATAGCAGCTACTGCTATCTGAACGTGCTCAAACGTCTCACTTAACATTAATAGCACGTTCACTACTAAGCCAAAACAAATTCGACCGTTGCTTCACACGTCCCTCTACATTCCTCATTCAAACTTATATTTTCGTGGTAATCTCGTTTTCAGCATTCCCCAACAGCTCTCAGAAATTTGCGAAACCATTCCAAACGCTCTGCTTTTCCATGGCTACCTCACCAAAAGAAACTTCAGCTCCTGGTTCACCCTCTGTACCATCATCCCCATCATCCACCAAAGCGCCATCAATCCAGGAACAACCTGAATTCCATATCCAACCCATACAGATGATTCCTGGTCAAGCCCCTGTTCCTGAAAAACTGGTTCCCAAACGACAACAGGGTGTGAAGATTTCTGAAAACCCTAGCCTTGCAACAAGTCCTAGGGAAGTAGACACAGAGATGGATAAGAAGATCCGCAGTATTGTGAGTAACATTCTGAAAAATGCCTCTGTTCCTGATGCTGATGAAGATGTTCCAACATCTTCCACCCCAAATGCTTCTGTGCCTGATGTTGAGAAAGATGTTCCAACATCTTCCGCCCCAAATGCCGAAGTCCTCTCTTCCTCCAGCAAAGAGAGATCAACAGAGGAAGATGATCAAGCTGCAGAGGAGACTCCTGCACCACGGGCACCAGAACCTGCTCCAGGTGACCTCATTGACCTAGAAGAGGTAGAATCTGATGAGGAACCCATTGCCAACAAATTGGCACCTGGCATTGCAGAACGATTACAAAGCCGAAAAGGAAAAACCCCCATTAAGAGGTCAGGACGAATCAAGACTATGGCATAGAAGAAGAGCACTCCGATCACTCCTACCACATCCAGACGGAGCAAAGTTGCAATCCCTTCCAAGAAGAGGAAAGAAATTTCCTCATCTGACTCTGATGATGATGTCGAACTAGATGTTCCCGACATCAAGAGGACCAAGACATCAGGGAAGAAGGTGCCTGGTAATGTCCCTGATGCACCATTGGACAACATCTCATTCCACTCCATTGGCAATGCTGAAAGGTGGAAATTCGTGTATCAACGCAGACTTGCCTTGGAAAGAGAACTGGGAAGAGCTGCCTTGGATTGCAAGGAGATCATGGACCTCATCACGGCTGCTGGACTGCTGAAGACTGTCACCAAGTTGGGAGATTGCTATGAGAGTCTAGTCAGGGAATTCATTGTCAACATTCCCTCTGACATAACAAACAGAAAGAGTGATGAGTATCAAAGAGTGTTTGTCAGAGGAAAATGTGTTAGATTCTCCCCTGCTGTGATCAACAAATACCTGGGCAGACCAACAGATGGAGTGGTGGACATTACTGTTTCTGAGCATCAAATTGCCAAGGAAATCACTGCCAAACAAATCCAGCATTGGCCAAAGAAAGGGAAGCTAAGTGTGAAATATGCAATCCTGCACAGGATTGGAGCTGCAAACTGGGTACCCACCAATCATACTTCCACTGTTGCCACAGGTTTGGGTAAATTTCTGTATGCTGTTGGAACCAAGTCCAAATTTAATTTTGGAAACTATATATTTGATCAAACTGTTAAGCATTCAGAATCCTTTGCTGTCAAATTACCCATTGCCTTCCCAACTGTATTGTGTGGCATTATGTTGAGTCAACATCCCAATATTTTAAACTACACTGACTCTGTGATGAAGAGAGAATCTCCTCTATCCCTGCATTACAAACTGTTTGAGGGGACACATGTCCCAGACATTGTCTCGACATCAGGGAAAGCTGCTGCCTCAGGTGCTGTGTCCAAGGATGCTCTGATTGCTGAACTCAAGGACACATGCAAGGTGCTGGAAGCAACCATCAAAGCCACCACAGAGAAGAAGATAGAGCTGGAACGGCTGATCAAAAGGCTCTCAGAAAGTGGCATTGATGATGGAGAAGCAGCTGAGGAAGAAGAAGAAGCAGCTGAGGAAGAAGATGCTGCAGCAGAGGAAGAGGAAGATGCAGCAGAGGATACTGAATCAGATGATGATGATTCTGAAGCCACCCCATGACCATCAGACCTTTATTTTTGCTTTTTACTTTTACTAGCTAAAGGGGCATGTCCCTTTGAACAATTAATTATTATTGGTCTGTAATATTTGCACCTTAAGTTCATGCATTCTACTTTTGTCAAATTCTGTCTAAAAAGGGGGAGTAATAGTATTATATGCATGATTTTGTGTATGCAGTAGTAGTATTATGCATGACTTATGATTTAGAGAAGTAGGATACGATGTATGCATGATTCATGATTTTGAGGGGGAGTTGTATGTATATGATTTTGAGGGGGAGACTGCTGCTGCTGATGATGACTGATGTAAGCTACTAGTAGCTGATAGAAGATGCTGCAGTAAGAGCATGGAGACAAGGGAAAGCTGATGTCACATGAGATGTCTTGACATCCTGGAAAAGACTAGTAGCTGATAGAAGATGCTGCAGTAAGAGCATGGAGACAGGGGGAGCAGAAGAAGAAAGCTGATGTCATGTGAGATGTCTTGACATCCTGGAAACGACTTGCAACTTGCAGAATTTCCGCTGTGCTTGATTACTCTGATAATGAAAGTTGCTGATCCCACTTGCATAACTGCTCGTACCTGCTCAGGAAGTGTCTAAGTATGTTTTAGACAAAATTTGCCAAAGGGGGAGATTGTTAGTGCTTAGCTTTACTAAGCTTTAAAAGATTGGCTAAGATTTTGTTAAAACATAAGCACTTAGACAATGAAGGAAAGCTGGAGTTGCTGCACATGATGTCCAACGTTATGTCAAAGAATAAGATCGGGCTGCACAATGCACAAGGCAAGATAAAGTGTCAAATGAAGAATTGAAGCTGCAGGATTCACGATGTCGGATACAATGTCCAGGACATCCTGCCTGAAAATACTGGAATTGCTAAAAGCATTGAAGCTGCAGGATCCACGATGTCGGATACAATGTCCAGGACATCCTGCCCGAAAATACTGGAGTTGCTAAAAGCATTGAAGTTGCAGGATCCACGATGTCGGATACGATGTCCAGGACATCTTGCCCGAAAATACTGGACATATAAATCTGTTATATCTTTAACAGATTATTGTGCAGTTAGCAAGAAATTAGATGATCTATCTTTAGGAACGAATTAAAAGATAATTAAAGTTCGAATTACAAACTAGAAGAGTTCGTTCAGGGATTAAAGATTAAAGATAAAAACTAAAAGATCAAACGTTATCTTTTAGTTCTTTAAGTGCAGATTTTCAGGAAGAATGATAGATCTCATCCAGCACAAGCTGTTGCAGCCCAGACCCACACACTGCTATAAAAACATGGAGGCTGCACAAGCTGTGCTTGATTACTCTGATAATGAAAGTTGCTGATCCCACTTGCATAACTGCTCGTACCTGCTCAGGAAGTGTCTAAGTATGTTTTAGACAAAATTTGCCAAAGGGGGAGATTGTTAGTGCTTAGCTTTACTAAGCTTTAAAAGATTGGCTAAGATTTTGTTAAAACATAAGCACTTAGACAATGAAGGAAAGCTGGAGTTGCTGCACATGATGTCCAACGTTATGTCAAAGAATAAGATCGGGCTGCACAATGCACAAGGCAAGATAAAGTGTCAAATGAAGAATTGAAGCTGCAGGATTCACGATGTCGGATACAATGTCCAGGACATCCTGCCTGAAAATACTGGAATTGCTAAAAGCATTGAAGCTGCAGGATCCACGATGTCGGATACAATGTCCAGGACATCCTGCCCGAAAATACTGGAGTTGCTAAAAGCATTGAAGTTGCAGGATCCACGATGTCGGATACGATGTCCAGGACATCTTGCCCGAAAATACTGGACATATAAATCTGTTATATCTTTAACAGATTATTGTGCAGTTAGCAAGAAATTAGATGATCTATCTTTAGGAACGAATTAAAAGATAATTAAAGTTTGAATTACAAACTAGAAGAGTTCGTTCAGGGATTAAAGATTAAAGATAAAAACTAAAAGATCAAACGTTATCTTTTAGTTCTTTAAGTGCAGATTTTCAGGAAGAATGATAGATCTCATCCAGCACAAGCTGTTGCAGCCCAGACCCACACACTGCTATAAAAACATGGAGGCTGCACGAGTTCTGTACCAAGTCCGGGATTGAAGAGTTGTTTTGTGAGTTTTGGGACTTGAGTGTTTTGTGATCCACCTTGATGGTACCCTAACATCAAGTGTTGGACCTGAGTGTGTAGAGTTGATCTCTAGTGTGTAGAGTTGATCTCTTTTGTTCAGAGAGCAATCTCTGGAGTGTCCTTGATTTAATTGTAAACACGGGAGAGTGTTTGAGAGGGAGTGAGAGGGGTTCTCATATCTAAGAGTGGCTCTTAGGTAGAGGTCGCACGGGTAGTGGTTAGGTGAGAAGGTTGTAAACAGTGGCTGTTAGACCTTGAACTAACACTATTTTAGTGGATTTCCTCCCTGGCTTGGTAGCCCCCAGATGTAGGTGAGGTTGCACCGAACTGGGTTAACAATTCTCTTGTGTTATTTACTTGTTTAATCTGTTCATACACTCAGAGATAATCTGCATGTTCTGAAGCGTGATGTCGTGACATCCTGTACGACATCTGGCATTGGTATCAGAATTTCATGTTCGATAACCTTGAATTCGCTCTGCTGAATTATCCGAAGGAACTCGCTGGCTTCCTCTAGCGACACCTCCTTTCTACCATCCTTTTTCTCCGGGGGCCCCTTTGCTGGAATATCTTTATTCGAAGCGTGGGGTGCTTCGCCATCTTGTTCCTCCACCACTTTTCCTTTTCCCTTGACGTCGGCGGGTTGGACTGGTAGGTCCGGAGGTGCGAACACACGACCACTACGGGTCACACCACTCAGTCCCGTGATATTTGTTACTTTAGCTGACAGCGAGCTGACGTCAGTGACTTCTTCTTCCTTCTTCCCCGGAGGTGTATATCTCCACGGGACCGCGTGACTATTTTGGTACGGGAAAGGAACAGGTTTGGCCATTAAGGGGTGTCCGGGCTTTTGCGAAGCTGCGCTTTTAGTGAAGTATATCACCAAGGGTTTGGGCTTCGCAACACCGCTCCCCTCCGTAGATTGCATGCATATACGCTGCTCTTCTTTTCCTTCAATGCCGACTTCCAGTCGACCTTGATCTATCATCCGCTGTAACAATTCCTCTACTTCCAAACACGTCTCCATGTCATGCATCTCGCCGGAATGTAGCAGACAGGAATCCTCCTTACACCCACTATGGGGAATCACACCTCCCTTTTGTAGGGCCTCAAAGATAAACCTCCTAGGGGTTGCCACATCCCTTAAAGGTTTAGACCTGTGCGGCCTATCGGATTCAACTGCATTAACTGCTCCCCCTCCATGATTGGCGAGCGGGTTGGTTCTTACATTGGGCCGATCCTCTTGGAAAGTCAGCCATCCAGCATCCATTAAATGTTGGACCTTGTATTTAAGGGCCAAGCATTTTTCGACGGAATGCCCCGGGACACCCCCATGGTACTTGCAAGTTGCGTTAGGGTCATACCACTTCGGGAAAGGGGGTTCGAGGACCCTTCCGGGAGTTACCACGGCCAAATGATTGGCGATGAGGGATGGCAGAAGATCTTCGTACGTCATTGGGAGTGGGGTGAATTCTGGAAATGGCCTCGGAGGGAAGTTCCTTGTCGTGTTGGAATTACCGGCCGGTCGAGTCGTGTTCGGAGTTGGAACTTGGGGAGCTTCCCTCTGGGTGGGTGCCTTAGGTTGCACGGGTGTTGAACTAGAGGTATTCCCAGTATGAGCCGAGAAGCTTGGGTGATGTTGCGCGTACTGATGGGTACCATGAGGTGTTTGCTGGGTTTTGACCCACGCAGGTGTTGAAGAGACGGCATGGGCATCTCCCTCCTTCCTTTTTGCCCCTGTTGCCCCGATTCTTTTGGCATTCGCGTTTGTGGAGGAAACGTAATCAAACTTTCCTCTTTTGAATCCAACCTCGATTCTTTCCCCGGCAAACACCAGATCCGCAAAGCTGGACGGCATGTAACCTACTAGCTTCTCATAGTAGAACACTGGCAGAGTGTCCACCATCATGGTGATCATCTCTCTCTCAACCATGGGAGGAGCTACTTGTGCCGCCAAATCCCTCCATCGCTGCGCATATTCTTTAAAGGTTTCACCCTCTTTTTTGAACATATTCTGCAGTTGCGTACGGTCAGGAGCCATATCAGAATTGTACTGATACTGCCTTAGGAAGGCGGTAATCAGATCCTTCCAAGTACGGATACGGGAAGCTTCCAAATTAGTGTACCACACTACCGCAGCTCCGGCCAAGCTATCCTGAAAGAAGTGTATCAACAGCTTTTCATCTTTAGAGTGGGCGCCCATCTTACGGCAGTACATTTTGAGATGGTTTTTGGGACAAGTCGTCCCTTTATACTTGTCGAAGTCCGGCACTTTGAACTTCGAGGGAATAACAACATCGGGTACTAAGCAAAGATCCGTCATGTCTGCGAACGGATAGTCCCCAAATCCTTCTACGGCCCTCTATCTTTCCTCAAGGAGATCGAGCTTCCTCCTTTCTTCAGTTGCTGGGGGCGGCCCTTCCGTGGACAGAACTATTGGTGGTACTGCGATGTTGGGTTGAGGCAACGTGCCTGGTGCCGGCCCTTCGGGGATCGGGGGATAGAACTCGACATCCCTCCGAGCATAATCTTGAGGGTCTTTGTGGACTTCGTTGGGCTGCTGAGGAGGCTCTCTTTCATGGACGGGAGAAGCAATGTGGCCCGCATCTTCTTGCAAGACGGGTGGTGAATAGTTGGGCGGCAATCCATAAGGGTAAGCCGCTCGGTTGTATCCCAGGTGAGGGCTGCCATCGTGCCCCAGTGTGTCCCTTCCCTGTCCTACTATGTTTGAGGGAGGATGGTGCGTAGTTGCCAAGAGAGTCGGGTCTGCTTCGGCAGCCGAACTGGCAGCGGCGGCGGTGGCCGCGTTCTTCTCTATGAGCTGCTTCATACTTAACATGGCCTCCATCATGGAGGCCATTTGTTCTTTCAGAGCCGACATGTCGGCTTTCATCTGTTCCTGCGTCTCCTCTTGATCACCCATCGTTCTAGATTTGGATCTGGTGCGATAGGGATCCCTTGCGGCGCGTTTAGTTATGGTGTTTTTCCCTAAAAAACCAAACGTGAGGAGTGGGTAAAGAAAGAAAATGCATGCTAGAGATGAAATGTAGGAGTGATTTGATTTGCACAAGCTTTTTGGAGTAGAAACATGGGACCAACTCATTTTATTTCAAAAAGGAAGTCGTATCTAGTCAAGGTCTTAGAGACCATACAAGTTTCCTAACGATTTCTAATTATGTGGGCCATTAAGTCTATCATATGCTGACAATAGCCGAGAAGCCCATGAATCTCTTCGGGGGCGGAGTAGGTGTCTGCCATCGCCTTGGCCTTGGCTAACAATCGGGGAAGTTCTTGACTCCCGTTCAAGGTAAGAGCAAACCGATCCATCCACATGGTTGCCTCTTGGTGTAAAGAGTCGATCACCCTTCCTCTAGCCTCTTTTTCCGCGTATACTTGGGCATATTCGTCCGCAATCCTATGCTCGTGGGCCGCGGCTAGACCTAACTCTTCTTGGTACTTGGCGATGATAGCTAGCATGTTGGTCTTCGTCTCGCATAAACGCTGAGACAAGCTTCTTTTGGACCTTGAACAGGCAACTAACTCCTCTTTCAAAACCATGCTATGTGCTCGCGACTGGTCCCTTTCTTCCTTTCGCAACTTGAGTTCACTATTGCTACCCCATAGAGCTCCGCGAAATTTGTTCCGGCCATACTCTTCCTTGCGAGCCCTCTTGGTCTCTTGTTCAAGGGCTCTTGCGGTAATTGCATTCTCTTCCCGTAACCCGGCACACTCCTTCCGAACGTGTGTAGCGGCCAACTTGAACTTCTCCTTGGCAAGTTTTGCCTTTCCTAACTCGCTTTTGAGAGCTTGGACTTCTTCGTCCTCTTCCGGTGCTTCAAAACTCTCTTTGCTGACGACTTTTAACTTGGCGAGCCAATCTAAACCTCGTATATGAACTTTCAGCCATTCGTGGTACCCACCAATGATGCCATTACGAATGCCTCTAAGCTCTTGATCTTTCTTTAACGGGGTTTCCCACGCCTTATGGATTCTTTGTATAGTCTTGGAATTTTGTGCGCCGAAATCCCTCACAAGGAAAGGAGACATGCTTTCTTCCGTCGGTGCTCCCCTCATGGGGTACCCTAGTTGTCTTATAGCGAGCGCGGGATTGTAGTTAATACAACCCCTCGTTCCTACCAGCGGAATGTTTGGGTATCTTCCACATGAGAAAAGGACTCCTTCTTTTCCTTCCTTCCATCGGGGGAACCAACTGATTGTTCTACCTCCTATCCCGGCCAAGAGCTAGTCCCAATCTATTCTCCTCTTTTCAGTACACGAGCGATGGCTCAGGAGCGGACATGGATGTCTTGTGTCTTGTTGGAACAAGTGTGAAACCAACCAAACACAGAGGGCGGGTAAGCAACAGATGATCCGTGCGCTACTCTTTTCGCACCTTCGGTCAAATGTGTCAAATAGATCTGCCAAGACAGCTACCACCGGACTTTCCTTGCTATGGTGGTAGGCAAGGAAAGCGTCGATTGCTGCTAGGTCTACCAAACCATCCACGTTTGGAAAGAGGACGACCCCAAAAATTAGCAAAGCTAACACATCCATAAACGGGACCCATTCTCCTTGATTGGCCATACCCCTCGCCTTGTCTTCTAGGTACTTCTGTGGTAGGCCCGCTATGCCGTTCCGAGTCTGTTTTATGCGGTCCAAACCTCTTGCTGAATCCTTGACCACAGTTGCAATTCTGCTCAAAGAGGGGAGATACCCGGAGGAAAGATATGGTTTTCTTCCCCCGAGAGGACATCCTAGAATCTCCTCAAATTCTTCAATGGTTGGTACTAATTGGAAGTCTGCGAATGTGAAGCACCTCAAAGGCTGGTCGTAGTATTGGGTAAGTGATGCAATGGCTTCTATGGACACCTCTGCTATGGTCAACTCTAAGATCTTTCCGTAAGTCTTGCGGAAGGCTTGCATTTGGAGGAGTTCCATCAACCGCCCTAATTCCTTAATGCTGGTGGTATCTAGGCTTTTGACCTTGACTTGGTAGAACCTCATGCCGGTTTGATTTGTTCCCATGCTTACTAAAGTGAGACAAAAGCTGGTGCAAATCAAAACTCCGATATCTCATGGGTGGGATGGATGAATGCATGATGGAATGCATATGACACAGATGCAATCTAGGAATGCGGGGGTCCGGGGAATTTGTCCCCTTCTTAGATACGACGTCTAGGGGTAGCGAAATGCCCCAACGCACGTTTTTTAAGAAGGCGACACGGACCCTCCGTTGGTTTGTTTACAGTAGGGATCAAGACAGAACCCATATGCAATGCCTATGCAAAAGACACAATGCGGGAATGTGCACAGTATGACAATATTTACCGAACATAAGCAAAAGGGTATATGATACTCATGCATGGCAGTGTGAAAAATGGCACGCAGCGTGTTTGCTTCGTGCCCCTATTTAAGGGACCTATAAGGGAGAGAACTAACTAGGCTTTTAGCAATAATCCCCAAGGTAGTTATATCTCTCTTGATGGTTTCTAGAGGTATCATCCCCTTTGAAGAACATATTGTAGCAGTAGGGACTACTAGCAACAATAGGTTTTCAAAGAGAAAAGCTCTAGATGAGGGTTCACTGTAATCAAGCAAGTCGGAGACCTAGCATGATCACAGATTCACCTCCACTCCTTATGCTCCCATGAACCCGGGTATAGGGCCCTTTTTCACTCACAGTGTGTGCAAATAGTGTTGGTGTTTGTGTGCATCAAATGAATAAATATTTACCTCATGCATACATTCTAAAACTCACTAAAAGCAACAAATAGTTTATATACACAAGAACATAAAACAAATAAAGGGAAACCAACAAAGGAGAAAGTCATGATAAAACATTGCACAAGATTAAATGGCCTAACTCTCTAAAAAACAGTCCCCAGTGGAGTCGCCAACTGTCGCAACCTACCCTTCGGCGGGAGGGCGACGCGTGACTCGCGGGATGCGTGTTCCACGAAAGGAATACGCGCGGAGTCGCCACCAACGTTTATTTGAGGAAAACGTCGGAAAAACCGGAAAAGACGCGATCTACGAACTTTTAAGTGAAAGGTTCGGGAGTTGTATTTACGCACGGGGAAGGTATTAGCACCCCATACGTCCGCCCCAAGGGACGGCAGCCTTTAATCGAATGTGCAAACATGACTTTGATTTTTTATGTTCCCTTTTTATGTCTCTATATCCTTTATACCCTTTTTATATTTTCTCTTTTTGTGGTCGACAAGGGTGTTTCCCTTTGCTCCTACGTATTCCTCAATTGGGATGAGAAAATCAGACCTACGTAGTTCTTTCTTATCAAGTGATTCTTTTTTACTTTAAGAGGTGATCATTTTAAGGCGTTGAACCTTAAAAATGATCCATTTTACTTAGTGAGAAAATGAAATGACAAACTTCAAAAGCCTATTTTTATGGACGAGCTTGACTAGGCGAATTGATTTTAGCCTTTAGTTTCACTTTAGTTATTAATCAATTCGATTAAGAATGAGAAATCCCAAAGAGAAAACGTCCGATTGATTTTCCGCTTTATTTTACTAAAAGATGTCTTTTTGATTATTATATTATTTTTTACCTCTTTTTGATTTCCAACGTGGTTACGGCACGACCGAACGGTCGGAATTTATTTTAACCGAAGTTAATGGATAATACAATTCAAACGTTCGGTGGAAATTTATTTTATTTTTAAGTTAAGCGAGAAATGATTTAAGTAAAATGGCTTAAGCACGTCAACAGGGGGTATAAAAAGTAAACAAAACGAGAATAAAAATGCACGAAACACAATGTGGACCACTACGGGTACATAGAATGAATCGAAAAGCTTGGTTCGAGGTACTTACCCGTTGAAGATCGAAGAACGATGAAGAACGAATGAAGAACGTCGAAGAACGGTTGAAACCTTTGCGAAATTCTTCACGGAAAATGTTACGGAAACGTTTCGGAAGCGCCTCGGCTTAGATTTTCTTCACGGAAACGATTTTTCCAAGCAAATTCGAAAGAGAGAGAAGTGCCAAAGGGGCTGAACCCTTTTCTTCTTCACTTCCTCCCCTATTTATAGCAAAATAGGGGAGGTGGTTGCCGCCCAGCTCGCCCAGGCGAGCCAGGTTGCTTCCTCCAGAAGCAACAGCCTTCTGGAGGAATATTCTGGAGGGCCCAAGTGGGCCTGGGTGCTATTTGCACCCCCATTTTTACTAAGTACACCCCCCTGCTGTTTTTTTGGTGATTCTTTTTTCGTAAAGTTACGGAAACTTACGAATTTCGTAACGATACTTGTTTTCTTTCCGTAATGTTACGGAACCTTGTGGATTACATAATCATCCCCCTTTTGACTTACGGAATGTTACGGAACCTCACTTAATTATGCAACGATGCGTCCATTTGATTTCCGGTGTGTCACGGAAACTTACGGATTGTGCATCAATATTTTTTGGTTTTTCGGCATGTCCTGGAATTTCACAAATTGCCTAATGATGGATGCCAAGCACCTCACAAGGACCAAAGAAAGGTCGCATGTCATCAAGCAAAGGTCCCCGGACGAAATTAGGGTATGACACTATGGAAACATGAAGGCGGGGACGTTGAGTCCTATGAAAAATAAAGTTGAGGACATTGAGTCCTATGGAAAGATAAAGGTGAGGACGCTGAGTCCTATGGAAAAATAAAGGCGGGGATGTTGAGTCCTATGAAAGCATAAAGATAGAGGATGTTGAGTCCTTTGAAAAATAAAGGCGAGGACATTGGGTCCTATGAAAGCATAAAGACAGAGGACGTTGAGTCCCATGAAAAATACAGGCAAGGACGTTGAGTCCTATGGAAACATAAAGACAGAGGACATTGAGTCCAAGGAAACATAAAGGTGAGGACATTGAGTTCTATGAAACATAAAGGTGAGGATGTTGAGTCCTATGAAACATGCCAATAGGTACTAGTACCCAAGTGCTCTACCGTATAAGAAAGCAAGAGGTTGACTCTTTAAAAGGGTCACTCATCCCAAACTCAAAAGATAGGACATTGGATTTTGGAAATTGACATACGAAGAGAAATCTATGCACTTATAGCCTGATATGGAGCATGAGTTATGGAATGCAAAGGCATGCAATTTTCATCCTAAAATGTAGTAAATGTAGGCTTTGTATCTAGCAATGCAAAAGGTTTTGAATCATGAAAATTGTGCAATGCTCATGACATTCTTTCCCTATTTTGTGATTTTTTTTAAGGACATTGAGTTCTATGAAAATTGACCGCCTCTTTCTGAAGGACATGATAATTCATGCAATCTCATCCTATCTTTTGCAGATCCCTTCGGAGACTCCCTCAAAGTATATATTTTGTTTGACTTAATCACTTGATAATTTTGGATGACGATAGTGGAGCCATTTAACATTTAATCAAGCAACTGAAATATTGATCCTAGGGTTCGTCCCTTTTTGTTTAAAAGCTTCTATTATTCTGCACAACAAGAAAATATAAGGCTTTGGGACCGATCGCATACACCATTGAAGGATGGAAATGGATTGTTACACTTTGGTATATGACCAAGTGAAGCTTTCCTGATTTAAGGTCATAGAGTGATGCCAAGGGTCTGTCGATCCCGCTGAAACTTGATGACATGGGTTGATCATGAAAGAATTTATATAACGAAGGCTACCCTTGGATTTGAAAGGAATCCTAAAGAGTTTGCCTGAGAGACTAACATCATATGTACCCTACTAACACAATTGTCTTTGAGCATCTCCCACAAGCTCATGGTCAAATGAGTTTTCTTCTCAAATGTGCAAGTGCAAACCTCAAGGTTTTTTTGGCAATCACAAACGTGTGCGGGTTCTATTCCAAAATCCTAACTTAAAAGCAAAATTAGTCTTTCCTTTATCCACATGGACTTTATTGGGCTTGTAACGTGGTTAGGGGTAAGAAGGCTATGAGAGAAAGGATTATGGAGGCTCAAAGAGTGTTTAAGGGTTATATTGAGTAAGAACCTCGTGTGCGTTGCTTGTACTTTGATTCATTTCAACTTTTTGGGTTGGACTTTACTTCATTTGTCTTATACATTAATCCTTATTGCACTTTTGAGCCTCCCTTGTAAAATTTGGAGATCTTTTGTCTCTTTTTTTTATCACTCGCCTTTGGCAGATTTTCTTTTTGCTTTTTTTCTTAACATCATTGTTGCCTAACCTAGAGCTTGGTAAACCTCATGCATGTGTTGTTTGCGTTGCTCTTCCCGCTAGTTTAGCGGTGGTTCCTACTCAGGGTTTTGTTTTTTTGTTTTTCAAGAAAACAATTATACTTTGGCTCGGAGGGGGTAGCAAAGGATAAATTAATGTTTGGGACGAAGAAACACGACCATGTGTCATTTCAAATCTTGACTAGAAACTCTTATAGTTTGGATTTTGGGACGAAACCTCTGATAAATACTCTCCTGATTGTTTTTTTTTTACTTTTGCCTAGGCCACCCTTTTAGGTTTTCAACCTATTGGGTGAGGACTTCTTGTCTGCCCCTAGGTTTGCTTGAAGCTCATGCATGGTGTCTGTCATTGCCCTAGTATAGGGTTCAGAGGTATATGTTGTTGTCATTTGTTGTGACCTTGTAGCAAGAAGAAATGAAAGAAATTGTGCAAGTTCTCGAAAAAGAAATTTCAAGGACCAGAAATATTTAAAGGATTTTCAATTGACAGATTAAGTCAGATGACTCTTGTTTTTCACAACTCATTTTTTCCTCATGAAAGACAACTTTTAAGAATGATAAGATGAGGTCACATGAATGTCTATACTTCTTATTTTTGATTTGGAAACATAGTTAATCAAATGTTTATTCAACTTTACTTGTCGCTTATGACACCCCCACCAAACGTGTAGAATGTGCAATTTCTGATTAGGCGGACTTGGAGATCAACTCAGAAACGCAAGTCACTTGAGCAAACAAACAAACAACGTACATTCACATTCTAGTGAAAGTTAAATAAGCAAAGATGTAATTGTGAGAGAATGAGAGACAACAACATCAAATTCATCCATATTATTAACATTGTGATTGTTGTTTACCATAATAGCATAAGCCTAAAAATCCTAATGAGTCATTGGAAATATCTAACAACAACCTTCAAATTGCCCCAAGCATCATGCATAGTATTGCTTGACAACATCAGAATTCACAAGCGATTCTCCTCCTCAAATCTCAGCCAGCCTGCATTGATTAGACTTTGCACCTTATGTTTTAGGGTCATACAATGCTGAATGGAATTCCCTAGAACTCCTCCATGATAAGCACGTCATATTGGAGTTATATCCTCTGGGAAATGGAGGTTGAAGAATCTTTGATGGGCTCACGACTACCATTGCATTATCAAGCAGATACAGGAGTAAGTCAGCATACGATATTGGAATTGGGGTGAATTCTACAAGCTTATTTTCTGGAAAGTTCCTTCCCTGGTTGGTGTTTTGATTGGTATTAGGGGTGGTGTTTGGTCTTGGATGTGCATCAGGTGGATTTTGTGGCCGATTTAAGGGTGACCTTTGTGGATAATTGGGCGTTCTTGGTTGGTAGGGTGGTGAGTAATGGGAAGGACTGATATTGGCTGAGTATTGATATTGTTGGGGAGGATATTGGTACATGGGATTTAAAGGGGCTAGTGGGAAATTTGATTATGTTGTTACTACAAGTTCTTCCAGGAATGGACCGGAGAAGGTTCCAGGTTAGTATACCAGGTAATAGTTGCCCCGACAAGACACTATTGGAAGAAATGCATCAACAACTTTTCATCTTTCGCATATGCCCCCATCTTCCTACAATACATTTTCAGGTGATTCTTTGGACAAGTGGTTCCCTTGTACTTATCAAAATCTGGCACCTTGAACTTTGGAGGAATAACCACATCAGCTACCAAGCACAACTCTGCCATGTCAGCAAAGTCATAATTTCCTCCTCCTTCAATGGCGCGTAGCCTCTCCTCCATATGCTCAATCCTTTCCTTTTCAAGTACTGTGGAAGGCCCATCTCCTTTTACAAAATGCAAGGGTTGTGATAACGGGCGACATTGAGATATTCTGAGAGCGTTCAGCATAGGGATTCCAGGAAATGTCTGCCCTTCAGTGGTATAGTTCGAATAAACCCCGAACCCAGCCAAAGTGTGGTCTTGGGGAACTTCATGTGTTTCCCCCATGGGTTGAGAGACATGTGCATGATCAGACTGGGGTTGCGGATTCTCAATGAGTACGGGTGCAAAATTGTTGATGTTCTCACCAGAAACGTATACAACAGTGGGTGGTGTATAATTAGGAGGCAACCTATATGGTGGGAAGGAATGCTTGCTCTGAACCTAAACATGATGAGTCCCACATGCATTTTTCGTTGCCTCGTCTCCTTGACCTACTACATCTAGACTGAAACCGGCTGGGTGAATTGGGTCCGTCTTAGTAGCAGTACTCGCAGCAACAACTTTAGCAGTGTTATCCTCCATCATCTTCCTCATGCTCATCATTGCTTCCATCATCATTGTCATCTATTCCTTGATGGCCTCCATATCGGCCTTTATTTGTTCCTGTACTTCTTTGATTTCACTCATTATTCTGGCCTTGGCACGTGTCTGGTAAGGGTACCGTAAAGCATGATCTTTCTCTTTGGCTACAATGATTATGATTCTGATTTCAAGCAAAGAATGCAATGAGCAATGCAACCAAAGTGGAAAGACAAACAAGCATGAATGCATGTGAATGATACGTTGTTGAAGTATAGTGAATTTTACACAGGACATTGAGTAGAACATAGGGTTGAATCAACTCTAATTTTCAATAAATCTTATTAGAGTCAAAGTGCAACTGGAAATAAAACATGGACACATCAACGGTTCCTAATTTTGCAAGTTATTAGCTCAATCATGTGTTGGCAATAGTTGAAGAAGCTATGTAAATTCGACCTATCTTCTGCTCCAACTTTCGTAAGTTGGTTACTTCCATACTTTGACCTTGACTTGATAAAATCATTTTCTTAAAAGAACACGCTTGGTTCGACCCTGTGTTTGCAGGAATAGAAATTTTGATCGCCAATATTTCAACAACCTATCATAGAGGAGATATGATGAATGATCAGAGCATAGTTATGCTATGCATGACATATGTATTTATCAAACCGACACAAGTCACCTGAAATTTCTTGTTAACAATGCATTAGGTACCATGTTCATGTGATTTCAATCATTTCAGGAGAAAGGACTGTATAACCCCAACATGGTTTGTTTATAGCTATTACCATGGTACCCAACACATGAAACTAAAAATGCAATGTAAACTTTCACACTTCATTGTGACTTTTGGCGACAAAGAAGGGAATGCAAGGCATGAGCAGCTATACAACAGAATTATGCATAACATGCAAACAATGATAACAAAATGTATGCAATTGGCTGAACAAAAACATGCTAAATGAATATGTATGACAATGCAATGACTTAAGCAAATGCAATGCATGAATATGATAAATGATAAATTCAGGAATGATATGTCCATTATGATGCCATGAAGAGATGCATGATGAGATCAAGGAAACCAGACATGGTGAGTTTGCTCCATGTCCTTAATTCAGGAACCTAATGGAATGGATCCAAAAGTCCACTATCTAGTGACAACTCCCAAGGGTATTTTCATGTAACCTTACCGGCCTCTAGATATATCATCCTCTTAGGTAATACATTATGGCAATAGGGACTATCAACGATAATGCATCACCAAAAGGGGAAAACTCTAGATGAGGCTTCACTGTTATCAAGCGAGTCGAGGACCCAACATGACCACAGATTGACCTCCACTCCCTATGGCTAACACAGACCCGGGTATAGGGCCCAATATCTCAAAGTATGCGCAAAAAGTATGTATGGGTGTCATGTGTGAATGGAGTAACCTAAGAATTACCCAACCCCACTTGCAAAACAACCAGAAAATTCCCAGGCAAATACAAGAAGTATAACACATGTCGTCTATCCTAGGATTTAATGCCACAATTTATTTCTAACTACAAAGGTAATAGATACAAAGATACACACCAAGAAGTAACAACGTAGCAAAGGTTATATACAAACATGAGCGAAACAACAAATAAAGGAAACGAGTTTGAAGCTAAACCACAAAACGAAAGGTAACAAAATGAAACTTTAATGAACATGAGCACAACGCAGGGACTAAAAGGAAAGGGAAAATAAATAAATAAAAGGTCCCGATAAAATTGCACACTCGATCAAATGACTTAACTCTTTAATGAGTCCCCAATGGAGTCGCCATCTGTCGTAACCAACCTTACGACGGGACGACGAAAGAAAATAAAAGAAAGCACGTTCGTCTCCTAGGGAGAAAATGAGTGGGAGTCGCCACCAACGTTTATTCGAGGAAAACATTTGAAAAACCAAAAGAGGTTTGCTGATATTGAAAAACAAGGGTTCATGAGTTGTTTATGCATAAGGAAGGTATTAGTACCCCACGCGTCCGTCACGAAGAACGACAAACTTTAATCGAGCGTGCAATAAAAATAACGTGACTACAAAATTAATTATTTTTCCAAGAATTATTTTCTTTTAATATAGTATTTTTATTTAATATTTTTTTTTGAATTGACAAGGGTGTTTCTCTTGCTCCTACGTATCCTCAGGTGCAATGATGAAATCAGACCTACGTAGTTCTTTAAGTCTGAATGTTTGTGTGTTAAAGTGATTTCATGTTTTTTTTTGAAAGATTTATTTTAATTGCAAACAAAGACTCATTAAGGTGCTGGACCTTGAAACGACGTTTTAGATTTTGAAAAGCGGAGGGAGCCGTTAAGGCGATGGACCTTGAAACAATCTCAAGTGATATTTGAGTAGAAAAGATTACATATATGATATCAAGAGGGATACATAAGGGTACAAAGATTACATCAAAATCTTAAGAAAAACTAACCGACTGTTGCACAGGGTATAAGACTTGCAAGAGAAATGATGTAGGAAACGATCCATGATTCGATTCAGCAGTGCCTCGACTTTTCTTTTTTTCTTCTTCTCTTTCTCCTTTATATGTTTTTCCTTTCTTTCTTCAGTTTTTTTAGCCCTTAAACCCTTCCCTCACATGGCTATTTATAGGAAAAGGCCATTTGGTGCAGGGGAAGCTAGCCCAGGCGAGGTGGTTGCTTAAAGCTGAAGGTATTAGCTCACCAAGGCGAGTGGCTTGCTTATAGCTGAAGAAATTTCATGGCCCAGGCGAGCCAGGTGCTAGCCTGAGTGAGTTTAGGTCTATAAAAATTTAGGAAATGACCATTTTTCCCCTTCCTTGTGGCTTTTGTTTCTGGAAATGACAAACAACCATCAAAACCCTGCACAACCCCTTGGCCTTACGCTGTAACCGGTGCCAAACACCGTAATTCGATTAGCAGTGATCAAAACATCATATCTGAATGATAAAAACATTATACCCAGATGAAATTAGGGTCTGGCAGTGGGTAACTCACAAGCCTTACTTTGCTACTCCTGATGGGTTCTAAGACGATGCTTTTTGAGTTAGGAGATGAGGGATCAGTGTACGATGTATCTGTATGTAGCGATCACTCCCGACTGTCACCTACATGATTTTGTAAGACCATCAAGACTTGGGAGGATTGGTGGCAGTGATTGGGCTCTATTGTGAAATAAGTGTGATAGTTATGTGCTTAGGCCTCGAGAGTGTCATTTGTTTAGATAACCACACGTGTCGGTTGTGTCCATTGTATGCTTTAATTTTATTTGTTATTGCCTATTGTTTGTGGCGTTTGAGGAGCGAAGGACTCAACCTTGCAACCACCAATTTCAGGGGGAGGTCATGCAGCATCCACGGAGGATGTTCACTTGGATCAGTAGATACTGTTATAATTACACGGTTGAGGAAGAGGTGTGTCTCCACAAGTGTATTATTTATTGTATTATTTAATTACTTGATTAATTTGGATTAGTTGAAGTGTTGTGTGAATTATCCTTATGCAACTGCTTGGTGTGGATGTTAGGTT
Source organism: Glycine soja (assembly GCF_004193775.1). Lineage (NCBI taxonomy): Eukaryota > Viridiplantae > Streptophyta > Magnoliopsida > Fabales > Fabaceae > Glycine > Glycine soja. The sequence continues at coordinate 34,623,928 of NC_041009.1, read as the reverse complement.
ATGTGGAGTTTGATTGATTTGTGTGACTTCAAGTTTGACCCAAAACTTTTTTCGATAAAACAATGATATAGGATTCGCTAATCGTTGGATCGTCTTCAAATTTTGAATATAGGCTCGCAACCCATGTATGCACGTTTTGACTATTGGGATTTGCTAAATAATATATGGAGCGTGAGATATGACCTTTCCCAGAAGTAGTGAAATATGTTGGAGTAGGGATTCGTCCAAAACTCGCCCAAACATGTTTGAGTTGGGCCAGCTCGCCCAAGCGAGTGAAATTTCACCCTGGTGAGTCTTGTAGGTTGCAAATATGACCAACAGTGAGAAAGGACACATTTTTCACTTCGTCTCTCTTCAAAACTCTCACCTAAAACCTAGAACCTCTTCCTCCACCACTTGTTGGACAAGTGGCCTCAATAACTTAAGAAGGGGGTGAATTAAGTTTTAAAATTTTCTGATTAACAAATTTTAGTCCCCTTTAAATGATATATGATAGGCTCAAAATGCAGTAGAAGAAGCAATCAATTTAATACTATTCTTTTAAATGCACAAGACAAAGCAAATTGCAATAAAATAATTGAGATAAGGGATAAGAGAAACGCAAACTCGATTTATACTAGTTCGACCACTTCCCGTGCCTACGTCTAGTCCTCAAGCAACCCACTTGAGATTTTCACTATCTTTGTAAAACTCTTTATCGTCTGATGAAGCAAAAAAAGAGGTATCAAATTCATAATAGGTTTTTACCTTGACCTTATCGTCTGTATCTAGCATGAGGCAGATGTTAGCTTGTTCATTATCTGAACCGCTACTCTTCTCACTATTTGAGTCATCCCTTGTGACCATCAGACTTTACTTCTTCTTGTCCCCAAATTGTCTCTTCTTCTTTAGTTGGGGACATTCAACCTTCATGTATCTAGGCTTTCTGCACTCAAAGCAGTGATCTCATTGCTTTTCTCCTTGTTCTTTTTTTAATATGGAAACTTTCCCTTCTTCATCATCCATTTGTTTGAAATTTATAGACATGAAGGCCACTTTCTCATATGTGGATCCATCAGATTCTTGCATATGCACTTTTAAAGCTTTGGACAAGCTCTTGTTTTCTTTTCTTCTGAAGCTTGTCCCTTTAGACATAAGGGCAGCGAAATTCTTCTTTTGCATATACTCCCTATTTTGAAGGTGGGCTTCATGAACTCTCAAGATTCCCAACAACTCATCTCATGCAAGATTTTTCAAATCTCTTGCTTCTTGGATGGATGTGGCCTTGGGTTCCCACACCTTGGGAAAGCTATCCAACACCTTTAAGTTTATCTGAGTCTTGGAGTATGTTTGTCCAAGAGCTTCTAGATTCTTTAGAAGAACTTGAAGTCTTCCAAACATGTCTTCCACAGACTCTTTATCTTTCATGATGAAGCTTTCATAATGTCTTGTCAGAGTCCCAACTTTCCTTAGTCTGACATCTTCAGTGCCTTCATAGTTTATGCTCAATAAGTCTCATATCTCTTTAGTAGTTCTCAATCTACATATATTATTGTACTCATTTTTTGATAAGGCACATGTCAGAGTATATATTGCTTTAGTGTTAAGCTTCATAATGGCTAGATCATCATTTGTCCACTCTGCTTCAGGTCTGGTAATGGGAATATCCCCATTGGACATGATGAGCCATATTCTATACTGGGTGGACTTGATGCATATCTACATCCTGTTCTTCTAGTGGGGGTAGTCTTTTCCAGCGAAGCTTGGTGGCCTTGTGAGAGATGCTCCATCAGTGATGAACTGACGTTGGTTATTTGCAATTTGGATATTTTCCTTTACACACTATTAAGTGCTCAATCGTTAAAGGTTGAGCTCTGATACCAAACCGTAGAAGCAAATAACACAAGAATGAGCGTTGAATTGTGTTTTTAAAAATTTAAAAACTTTTTTTACGACTGATAGCACATTTATCATCTAATGTAAATAGACCTAAGAACACTTAGAGACCAGACTATATCAAACAATGATAACAACAATTTTCTTTGTACAACAAAACAAGATATAAAATCTAAAAACAAATTCAAACTCTTTGTTGGTTAAAACAAAAGAGAGAAGCACAAGGTTCCACCAAAGTTCAAATCAAAGACTATGTTTAGTTCTTGGCAACCACCAAGGTTCCACTAACTTATCAAAATTACTAGTATTGTTCACTGTTAAAATGCTATATCAGATTGTCTTATGAGTGCATCATTTGAAAACTTTAGACGCACCAAGATAGATCATGATTTGATAGCATATCAAACACAACTTTTATCATTTGTATTTATTTGTATCTAATCAAAATAATTAGGAGTCTTGATTCATATTTAAGATATAAATTACTTTTGAATTAACACCATTCTGAGAGTTCCAAGAAGACTAAACCAAGACCCATATCCTGGATGAGAAATCCAAGTTGCTTGAAAATGAAAATAATGGACCTTGTTTGATTTAAACTTACAACAACTTAGGAAGAGAAGATCGTGATCAAACTTATGGGGTTTGAGGACCTCCACAACAACATGAGGAAAACAAAGTCTCCAATCATTAGACACAAGGCAATAGTCGAGCCATTTTTTTATAGAGGCCTCTAGATTGAGTATTCTTTCTCCTAGTGAAATTTCCTCCAATAGTACCCATATCAATGAAGCCACATTCAACATATATACTCGCCATAAGAAGAGCTTTGGAAGGGTTAAAAGTACCACTTAAAGCATTTGAAGGATTGATAATCTCATTCAAATCACCAATTAGAAGCCAAGGCCTAATAATGCTCTTGCCATGGTTGGAAATATAATCCCAAAGCAAGGTGCAAACAAGAAGACTGGTAGAAACACAAACTAATGAATAGTACCAAGAAATATTATGAGGTTGAATGATGAAAATAACAATTTGATGATTGATGTCAAAAAGCTGCATATTAACATTTTGAATACACGAAAGAATCTATATACCTCCAAAGTGGCCTATAGCATCTTGAGAGAAGATGAGAGAATATCCCAGAGAATTCTAGAAATGCTTTACTTTGTCAAAAGGTTCGTGAGTTTCATAAATCATAAACATAGTTAGATGATGAAAAGTAACAAGTTGCTTCACATGTTGACATGCTAAATACCCCAAGGCCCGACATATATTCCATGAGATAATATAAAAATCTTTGAACACATCCATAAAAACCAATTAAGGGGGAAGGAAACAAACAAATCAAGATAAAATAGGTTTTGGAGGACGAGTAACCCCATGCACCATAGGAGCAACATCATTTCTATCATCCTCAACAAAATGAGAGGTTGTTTCAACTTGAATACAAGCATTTGTGACATTGGCCTTTTCAACATATTTATTATCCAAAGCCCGACCCATTTTCACGTCTGGGGGAGATATTTTTGGTTACTAATTGGGTACAGGTTTGTTGCGGCGCCACCGCCGTTGGGGATCCTTCTGCCACCTTGCTCGACCCTCCATTCTCCAAAGCAATATGTTTATAGGAGCCACGTTCATAGGAATAGGTTTACATTATTCCCTACCAAGATGACCATAGCACCCACACTTAGTACAAATTCATGCAAACCCTTATATTCCACATGATACCAGTGACCATGAAGCCAAACCTTCCTTACCACTAGTTTGCAGAGATCAATCTCCTCACACACCCAAGAAAATTTTCCCCTTTTGACATCCAACACATTACTATCTACCTTGATAGGGTTGCCGACTGCTGAAGAAAGAGCAAATAAAATACTTTCATCATAATAAAAAAGATTAAGGTCTGGGAAGCGAATTTAAACCAACGTTTGTTCTATTTTTTCTGCTGGAGATATAAATTTTGGAGACCACAAAACCAACACATCCTAAAATTACAGAATTCTATAGGAGTTGAAAAGTGGCACATTACATTAGGGGTGCATTAGCAAAGATCTCAGCCAGCATACCATCATTACTTCCTTCCATAGCAAGCAGTTCTACTTCCTTCTCTTCCTCATTGGAAAAGTCTCATCTTTCAAGATTGGCATGACCTGCAATACACCATTTTCTTAACTAGTTCCAAATTCCAAATTTTAAGTTGCATGGTTCTCTGTGTTACCATGTAATCCTTAACTTATTCCTAATTATTATTTCTATTCAACTACTATTTTCAAAATCTAAATGTTAAAGATAATGAAAACAAGCGTTCATTTTTGTCTTTTCTAGTAAACTTCTTAGTTTTTGCTTAATTTCAGAAAGTTTGTGTGCAACTTGCTATCTTGTTTGTGTGTGTATAAGCTATCTTAACATTATTTTAACTAGAGTATATCTAATAACTTATTTACTTGTTTCCATGTGTATTACAGCAACATAGCTTCTATGAGCTAATTATGAACAATGCAACATAGTTTACTTGTAGTTTCAGACTCTTAAAACATTGGACCCCTAGTCTTGGCCTTAAAACATTGGTTTTATATTTTTTTTGTGATCATATTATTGGTATTTGATGATTTTGTTGATGATTAATTTTCACTGAAGAATCTGAAACTTATTATATCATTATATGCTTATTGTATGAATGTGCAAGCCAATTAGAAGAAAAGGATTTCATTGCAACTGTTATCCTCCATCCTCCATTCAGGTTTCACTCCATTATATTCCCCCTCTTTGTTTCGTTTCTTACTTCCTTCATCGTATCTCTGCATTCCATTAGAAGTGAAGGATTTCATTGCATCAAAGTCTCTAACTGAATATTTCATTCTAACATGACAACACATTTACTATTGGCGATTACTCGGCCTAATAGCATTTCGACAATTCATTTTTTGCTCATTTTCAACAAATCCACTTGGCCAAGGCTAAATGTCTTGAACTTCTCATGACAATAGTATTTTAACTTAGATTTCATGAAATTAGTTAGCGAATAGAAAGTAATTGGTACCACAATACTGAAGTGTTCAACCATTAGTTCAAAAAAGGTCACTTTTGAATTAGTATATCTTTTTTAATACACGAGAACTTGAAGAATTGCCAAGGCCATTTTGCTTTTCAATTACAACTGCCTTTAGGCTATTTCATTCACACCTATATCAATTTTGTACACTCCACAATCAACTCATCCCCCCTTACAACTACCTGCTCAACCATATGACCATGTTAACCAAAACCATCATAGTGCTACTTAGAGGTGAAGCTCAATTTGTTCATAGCCAGCAATAGACCCACCTCGGTTGGTTCCTCGTTTGCTTTCTCTTTGACCTTGGAGTTGAGGGAGCTCTCTTTTCCTATTGCTTTTGCATTGGAGGTAGACTCCTTGAATCTGATGCAATTGATAATATGGTGATTTGTTAGGCCAGCCACTTGCATGAAAGTATAGATGATTGTTGGACTAATTTTGTAACAAGCCTAGGTATCATGCCAAGACTATTGGAACAAGCAATAGAAAACCAGTTCCAGTAAAGGCGATGTTTTATTTGCCTATAATACCAAGGTTGTAAAGAATATTTGCATCAATGCAAACTGCAAGCCAAATGACACGACACTATGAGAATAGAAGATCTTTGAGCATGCTATGCCATCCCTCTGATGGTGAAGCCTAGAAGCACTTTGATTGGGTACGTGCAGATTTTGCTATTGATCCATGGAATGTGTGACTCGGTTTATGCACTGATGGATTTAACCCATATATTCAAGCATCCTTTTCACCTTATTCTTGTTTGCCAATCATTGTTACCCCGCACAATCTTCCTCCAGAAATGTGTATGACTAAACCTTATATGTTTTTGAGTTATGTCGTACCGGGACCATTTAATCCAACGGTTGATATTGATGTTTATTTACAACCTTTGATTGATGATCTAAAGAAGTTGTGGAGTGGTGTTCTGACTTACGATGTTTGAAGAAAACAAAATTTCATGATGAGGGTAGCTTTGATGTGGACTATTAATGATTTTCCTGCTTATGGCATGTTGTCTGATTGGGGGACACATGGTAGACTAGCATGTCCTTATTGCATGGAGGACACAAAGGCCTTCCAGTTAGCAAATGGGGGGAAAACTTCTTGGTTTGACTGTCATTGTGGGTTCTTACCTAGTGATAATGCATTTAGGAAGAACAAAAATGCCTTAAAAAAGGGAAGTAGAAAGGGATAAGCCACCGCATATGTTAACACCTACACAATTTTGGCATAGGGTTAGAGATTTACCAAAAGTCACAGAAACTAGTATGTTACGACCAATAGTACATGAATAAGGGGAGTGACATCATTGGACAAAAAGAAGTATCTTTTGGGATCTTCCATATTGGAAAGATAATTTGTTGAGACACAATCTTGATGTTATGCACATAGAGAAAAATTTATTTGACAACATATTCAACAATGCGATGAATGTCAGTGGTAAGACAAAAGACAATGACAAGGCTAGGATGAACTTAGCTTTGTATTGCAGGCACAAAGACTTGGAGTTGAAGTCAGGGGCTAATGAGAAGCTGTTAAAGCCAAAAGCAAATTACACTCTAACTGCAGACCAAACAAAGTTAGTATGTCAATGGATAAAAGAACCAAGAATATCATATAGTTATTCTTTCAACTTGGCGAGATGTGCCAATGTAGATAAGGGAACCATGCATGGGATGAAAAGTCATGATTGTCATGTATTTATGGAGTGTTTACTTCCTATTGCTTTTAGCTCATTATCGCCACATGTCTTAAATCCACTTATTGAAATAAGTCATTTCTTCAAAGATTTATGTTCTATAACTTTGATGGAGGATGACTTGAGTAGAATGGAACTAAACATTTCATTCATTCTGTGCAAGTTGGAGAGAATATTCCCCCCTGGTTTTTTCGATTCAATGGAACATCTGCCTATTCATCTGACATATGAAGCTAGACTTGGTGAACCGGTCCAATATAGATGGATGTATCCATTTGAAAGGTAATAAAATAATCATTGAATTTTATTTGAAATTCATTTGTTTAATGCTCATCAATGATGACTTGGTTTTGATTAAAATTTGTAGATTCATAGGTGATTCTAAATGAGCAGTGAAAAATAAGGCTAGGGTTGAAGGATCCATTTGTGCATCTTGCATATATTGAGACAACTCATTTTTGTTCTCATTATTTCAACAAATTTATGTTGTCGTCGCCCAATATTAGGAATCAATTTGCAATTGAAACTTAAAGAAGTCCACCAATGTTATCAGTGTTTGACCAACAAGTTCGTCCTTCTAGGAAGGAGTTAATTCACTGGTTAACTGATGATGAAAAAGACTCAGCCCACATTCATATGTTGATTAATTGTGTCAAAGTTAAGCCATACCTCAAGTAAGTTTCAAAATGTATGCCTTTTAGGTTTCTATAATTATGGTTGTCAATTGCATTATACTCCAAATATTGACTCGTGATACATTATATTTGGACAGTTCATTCTTGCAATCCTAGTCAAATGCCTCTACTCGTAATCTACATGCAGATTTTCCTACTAGGTTCCACTCAATAGTATGTATGTTATTGTATATTTTATTTTTCAACTTTATGGTAAATAAAATATAACTGTTCATACTCTTTATATTCCTAGGTTATAAATGATCCTACAAATGTCAGAAACCAACACTTAAAGGATTTATCATATAGTCTGATGAGTTAGGTTAAAGAATGGCACACATACTTTGTCAATGGGTACAAATTCCATACTCAAGCATGGACTCAAAGGAAGAAAACAATAAATAATGGGGTTCATGTAAAGGGACTTACAAAAGGAGCCGTAGATGATTTTTATAAGGTTATTCAACATATATGTGAGCTAGAGTATAATACTATAAGTTATCCTAAGCAAGTAGTATTATTTTATTGTCACTGGTTTGATCCAACGAGTAGAGGAATAAGAGTTGATCCTTAATATGGCATAGTGGAAATTTGAATGGATAAAAGCTATAATCTGTTTGACCCATTCATTAGTGCACATAATGTAAGACTAGTGTATTATGGGCCATATCCAGCAACAAGAAGGGACAAGCGTGGTTGGTGTGTTGCAATTAAAACGAAACCAAGGGGTTACATATAATCTGATCATGTATAAGATGATGCGCCTTACCAAGTTGAGCAAATGTCACAGGTCAACAAAGTCATTGAAGTTTAAAGTATTTTTGGATTGCAAGATTTAAGAGGTGGTGTTGAAGAAGTAGACCCTACTAATTTGTTGACAAATGAAGAAGAATCAAATAATTAATTTGAATGGAGAATCAAACAATATTGAACAAGATAATGAAGGAGAATTAGAAGATGACTTTAAAGTTTACAATTCTGAAAAGGATTAGACATTGATGTTTGTTTGTTAGTTATAATGTTTGTTATTAGTGACATGTTTGTTTTGTTGTAATACTCTAACACTTTGTTAGTGTATTTTATTTTTGTTGTGAAATGGAAGTTTTTTAGTTATCTAATTTTCATTCATCCCAATATTCTATTTGATTAATTATTTATAATATTATTTTTCTATATATAGATATTTCATCAGGTGATGTCGACCCTCCCTGACCCCCATCACATGACCCCAGTGGGAAAGGGACAACTGCGGAAAAAAAATGTGGTTAGACTACTACCACCTCAAGATAATTTTCCATCATATACCTCATCCCCGTCTTTTGTATATATGCCAGTTAGGTCTCCTGATGTTGCACCTACACCATCTCCACCTCCAACTGAAGTTAGACCATTTTCATCTCATGTTGATGCATGTGGACCATCCCCGATTGATGCACGTGGATCATCCCCGGTACTTACATCAACACCTTCCCCATCCCCGGCTCTAGCCAACATGCCTACAGATGAAGATGCTACAAATTTGGCGATGGAAAACCCCTCCCCCGCCCCCTTAATGATCGTCCTATGGTTACGCTAATCAATGGAGCGTAAGTATTACAAAATTTATATAATTATCATCATATATGATACATCATTTGATGTTTTACTCTTTTGATGAATTATTTTTTATATTTAGGTTTCATCCATCTAAGGTTGCAGCAAAGGTTGTCACTTTGTCCATTAGGCAACAATTTTGTCAATCTTTGTCTACATGGGGAGCAACTTCAAAAGTCATCAGGAACTTTTTTCCAATGTTTTAACGTAACTTATCTTTTTGTTAATGAATTAGTTCAATGGTTGAAATGGGTAGTAATACTGATTTTCTTCTATTTTATCTGAAATTGTAAAATTCGTATTTTTCTAATTGTGTACCATTTCATAACTTTGTTATACTCTAGAGAAAATTGGTCTGGAGACCCAAGGAAGAGAATGCAATTAAAAAAGCTTTTAACTCGAAAGCCTCTCATAGACTTTCTAAGATGTTTAGGGATGCCCGAAATGAAAATAAAAGGCCATATTGGATTGGAGATCATGTTTAGAACGATCTTTTATCACATTGGAATGCACCTGAGTATCATTCCAAGTGTGCACAGGCCAAAAAAAATCGGGCATCTAAAAAGGGTGGGTGTATGCACACAAGTGGTTCTATCCACATCCAGGATCACGCCATTCGCTTGGTATGTACATTAAAATTATAATACATACATGTTTATACTTGTTTAATTTACCATTAATGTTTGTTAATAGTCAGAGGAACTTGGTCGATCTATATGTAGATGAGGTCTTTCAGCTTATGAAAGGATACATACATAGGCTCATACTTAGCCCATGAGCCCAAAATCTATCCTAAGGCTCATGAGAACCCTAGGGCCTTCTCTTGCCTCTCTGGCCCAATCTTCTTGGAGTCTTCTATCCAATGCCCTTGGGGGGTAGGATTGCATCATTCCCTCCCCCTTGAATGGATTTGACCTCAAATCCATAGGTTCTTAAAACTCAGGGATTCTTTCCTCAACACCTAGATGAAGATGCTCTAATACCACATGATGCAGCTCCATGTGGAGTTTGTAGGCCTTGGATCTTCTTCATCAATGGAGTCATTTGCTTCTTGAAGATCATTGGCAGCGGAATGGAGAAGGAAGAAAGATGATTGGAGATGCCACTCCAAGGAGAAGATGAATCAAGAACAAACTCACCACCATAGGAAGCCATGGATTAGAGCTTGAAGGTAGGAGAAGATGAGTGGAGGGAGAAGGAGAGAAGGAGCACGAAATTTTATGCCTCAAATTAGGTTTGAACTTTGAAGTGTAATTCTCAAATGATCAAAGTTCAAAAAATGCGCACACGTGTCTTCTATTTATAGCCTAAGTGTCACACAAAATTGGAGGGAAATTTGAATTTCTATTCAAATTTCACTTGAATTTGAAATTCAATTTTTGGAGCCCAAAATTTCACTAATTATGATTTTTAAATTTTAGCTATGGTTCAGCCCACTAATCCAAGATCAAGTCCAAGATTCTCCACTAAGTGTGCTTAAGTGTCATGAGGCATGTAAAGCATGAAGGACATGCACAAAGTATGTCTATATGATGTGACAATGAGGTGTAGCAAGCAAATGCTTACCTCCCCCTCTAAAATTTAATTGGATTGGGCTTCTCCCAATTCAATTAAATTTATTTCCCAACACACACATCAAATATTCATTTAATACATGTGAAATTACAAAACTACCCCTAATACAAAAACTAGTCTAGGTGCCCTAAAATACAAGGGCTAAAAAATCCTACATTTCTAGGGTACCCTACCTACATTATGGAGCCCTAAATACAAGGCCCAAAAATAATGAAATCCTAATCTAATATGTACAAAGATAAGTGGGCTCATACTTAGCCCATGGACCCAAAATCTACCCTAAGGCTCATGAGAACCCTAGGGCCTTCTCTTGCCTCTCTGGCCCAATCTTCTTGGAGTCTTCTATCCAATGCCCTTGGGGGGGTAGGATTGCATCACTAGACTATCTTAAGCTAGGTTTGATCTTGCATCAAGTGTTGGTGAATCACAACTCACTCCTTTAGACCTTGTTGAAGAACAAAGACTTAGGAGCCGATGTTGGGTTGCAGCTGTGGGATCAAAGCATAAGGAACACCTTAATAGTACTGGAGACCTTGCTCGTACTTATAAATGCAAAAATGACAACTTCATGCAGCATACGCAAGGATCTTCCTGTCGCACTGAAGATGCTGCAGAGATTAACCGACCGAGGGAGGAGTTGCATCAATCAAAGAAGGATATGCATGTTTTTCTGTCAGTTGTCCTTCAGTTACTACCTCCTGAAGCACATAATATTATTCATCAACAACAACAACCTCACCAACAACATCAAGACTAGCAGCAGGACAAGGCAGATGACCAGTAGCAACTTGATGACCAGCAGAGACACTCTCCTGATGACTATTTTGATTACTGACTTAGCAACACTAAATTACTATTGACAATCACCATTGACATATTACATTGTGTTTTTTTTTTTACTTTAGTTTTCAATTTAACTTAATGATTTATTTGACTTTATGTTTTGGATTTATCGATTTCACTATTTTGTTAATTATAAGTATGTATTAATTCAAATTTTTACGGTAAATAATATAAATACAAAAAATAATTGCTAGATTATCAATGATAAATGATAAAAAAGAAAAAACAATTGAAATAATAAATTCTTTATAAAATAGTATTTTCCCATGGAAATATATATGGGAAATTTTTTACGGATACATTCCGTCGAAAATTTTCCACGGATACCGTCCATTTGAAATTTTCCACGGACAACAAAAAATCCATTGGTTAAAATTTCCTACAACCATTTTTCTGACGGATTTTGGCCATTGGAAATACGCTTTTTTGTAGTGTATAGCGTTGCATTTGAAAGCAATTTATATTCTTTGAAAACGAAACCAAAATTAACTTTGAATTGTACAACATGGTCTAGTATTTCCTTTAAAAAATATTTAAAAAAGCAAAGAAACCACTACTTTTCTTTCTAAAAGTAGTAAATTTTTGTTAATCAGGTAGTAAAGTGAATAAATATTTTATTCAAAACACAATGACTTGTGGTGACCTTTCAAGCTTAAGAGTAATTGTGCAAGAGAACAAAACAGAACAGATAAAAGAAAGAAATAGTAGAAAAGGAAGTAGATGAAAATCCCTTTACTAAAAATAGTGTGTTTTAAATTTGCTCATAGAACTATAAATCATGTAAGAAATCTAGAATACACTAATAATTTTATTTTTCTTAAATTTTAAAAAAACAAATTATTATCAATATTTTTTTACCTTTCTTTTTTGTATCATCCAATACTTTCAGATTTTTAAACATAAAAAAAGATGGATTAAAATAGACACTTACCAACGACTTCTTACTGCTCGAAGAAAAAAATTTTATTCCTTAAATGAAAAACATCAATCAAGAAATCCATTAAACCCCCAATAATAAAAAATGAAGAAAATTAAAAACAAATATGAAAGTGCAGATTTTTAGAATTCCTAGAGAAATCTGAATTATTTGAAAGTTAAGATTTCAAGGATTTCTTTTCTCATTTGACATGCTTTCTTGTGCATTGGTTCATGATATATAGACCAAAAAGATTGACAACACCAATCCTTACCACTTGTTCCTCTTGACCACCAACTATTTGATAACAAAAAATTGTTCAAATTAAAACATATATAAATCAAATTGAATGTCAGCTTGAATTGGTGATACTTGTGACTTAAAAGCCATCAAAATAGAATAGTTATAGATATGTTAGCTTGACTAACACCTCCTAATAAAAAATGAAAAAAAATTAAAAATGAACAAAATTTGAAGTAACACCTCTCAAGCTGACATTCTTCCATACCTGTCAGTGCCACAAGCAACACAAGAATGAAGGTATCCTTGCTTCCCGTCCTCCAATTAACTTCTCTTCTACAAGGAAATTTTGTTAATTGGGTAGCAAAATAAATAACGACTTGTGGTAACCTTTCAAGCCTAAGAGTAATTGTGCAAGAGAACAAAATACAAAAAAACAAAAGAAAGAAATAGCAAAAGAGGAAGTAGATGAAAATTCCTTTACTCCAAACAATGTGTTTTTAATTAGTTCATAGAGCTATAAATCATGTAAGAAATTTAGAGTACACTGATAATTTTATTTTTCTTAAATTAAACAAAAAAATTATTATCAATATTTTTTTACCTTTCTTTTGTATCATTCAATACTTGTAGATTTATAAACATGATAAAGGATGGATGAGAATAGACACTTACCCACAACTTCTTGTTGTTGGTAGAAAACTTTTTGATTCCTTAAATGAAAAACATCAAGAAATCCATTAAGCCCTAAAAACCAAAAATGAAGAAAATTAAAAACAAAAATGAAAGTGTAGATCTTTAGAATTCTTAGATAAATCTGAATTCTTAGAAAGTGAAAATTTCAAGGATTTCTTTCCTCATTTGAGATACTTTCTTGTGAATAAAATTTTGGTTCCCATCCAATACTTGCAAATTTTTAATCATAAAAAAGATGGATAAGAATAGAGACTTACCCACAATTTATTGCTACTAGAAGAAAACTTTTTTATTCCTCAAATGAAAAACATCAAGTTAAACCCTGAAATCCAAAAATGAAGAAAATTAAAAACAAATATGAAAGTGCATATCTTTAGAATTCTTAGAGAAATCTTAATTCTTAGAAAGTGCAGATTTCAAGGATTTCTTTTCTCATTTAAGATGCTTTCTTATGAATAAAATTTGGCTTCCCATCCAATACTTGCAGATTTTTAATCATAAAAAAAGATGGATGAGAATAGACACTTATCCATGGCTTCTTGCTGCTAGTAGAAAAATTTTTGATTCCTTAAATGAAAAAGATCAAGTAATCCATTAAACCCCAAAAACCAAAAAATGAAGAAAATTAAAAACAAATATGAAAGTGCAGATTTTTAGAATTATTAGAGAAATCCGAATTCCTAGAAAGTATAGATTTCAATAATTTATTTTCTCATTTGAGATGCTTCCTTTGTCATTGATTCATGATATATAGACAAAAAAGACCCACAGCACCAATCCCTGCCACTTGTTCCTCTTGACCACCAACTATTTGATAACAAAAAAATGATCAAACTAAAACATATATATGTAGAAGCAAGCTTCATGATGAATCAAGATTGATTCAAAGAAGTTTTGATGATAACAAAGGTGATGACAAAAAGCTCAAAGGTCAAGAACACTTCATGATAACAAAGATGATGATCTCAAGAAATCAAAGAATGAGATCAAGATGTTCAAGATTGAATCAAGAGCATTTCAAGGTTCAAGAGGAAACATGATTTCAAGAATCAAGAATCAAGATTCAAGGTTCAAGCTTCCAAGAATCAAGATCAAGATTCAAGACTCAAGATTCAAGAATCAAGAGAAGACTTAATCAAGATAAGTATGAAAAAGTTTTTCAAAAACTGAGTAGCACATGAGTTTTTCTCAAAACCTTTTTACCAAAGAGTTTTTACTCTCTGGTAATCGATTACCAGATTATTGTAATCGATTACTAGTAGCAAAATGTTTTTGAAAAAGTTTTCAACTGAATTTACAATGTTCCAATTGATTTCAAAAAGCTGTAATCGATTACAATGTTTTTGGTAATCGATTACCAGTGTCTTTAATTCAAATTCAAATGTGAAGAGTCACATCCTTTCACATAAAAGCTTTGTGTAATCGATTACACTGATTTGGTAATCGATTACCAGTGATTGTTTCTGAAAGAATCAAAAGATGTAACTCTTCAAATGGTTTTTGACTTTTTCAAATTGGTTTTAAGTTTTTCTAAAAGTCATAACTCTTCTAAATGATTCTCTTGACCAGACATGAAGAGTCTATAAAAGCAACACTTTGATTTGCATTTCAAGTATCTTTTTACAATCTTTACAACAGACTTACATTCCTTTACAACCTTTGAATCTCTTTGAACTTCTTCTTCTTCCTTTCCAAAGTTTTTGGTTTTCTAAACCTTGAAAACTTGTGCTATTCATCTTTTCATTCACTTCTCCCTTTGCCAAAAAGAATTCGCCAAGGACTAACCGCCTGAATTCTTTTTGTGTCTCTCTTCTCCCTTTTCCAAAAGAACAAAGGACTAACCGCCTGAATTCTTTTGTGTCTCCATTCTCCCTTGTCAAAGAATTCAAAACGACGCAGTCTGAGAATTCTTTTGATTCTTCCCTTTCCCATATACAAAAGATTTCAAAGGACTAACCGCCTGAGAATTATTTTGTATCCCCATTCATAAAGTTTCAAAGGTTTAACAGCCTGAGATCTTTGTCTTAACACATTGGAGGGTACATCCTTTGTGGTACAAGTAGAGGGTACATCTACTTGAGTTTGACTGAGAACAAGAGAGGGTACATCTCTTGTGGATCAGTTCTAGTGGAGGGTACATCCACTAGGTTGTTCAAAGAGAACAAGGAAGGGTACATCCCTTGTGGATCTTTGCTTGTAAAAGGATTTTTACAAGGTTGAAAAGAAATCTCAAGGACCGCAGGTCGCTTGGGGACTGGATGTAAGCACGGGTTGTTGTCGAACCAGTATAAAAACTCTTGTGTGTTTGTCTCCTTCTTCCCTACTCTTTTAATTTCCGCTTTTACTTTTTGGTTAAGTTTCATTTTTGTTCTTCATTTACTTAACAACATAGTAAAAGCCTAAGAAGGAGTAATTTTTAATTAGTAAAGGTTTAGGAATAATTAATTCAACCCCCCTTCTTAATTATTCTGAGGCCACTTGATCCAACAATATATAAATCAAATTGAATGTCAGCTTGAATTGGTGTGTGTGTGTGTGTGTGCGCACTTCACAAAATAGGTAGTACGTTCATTTAAATTGAAGAATCACCTTTATAAAAATTGATTTGAGAAATAAAACTAAAGAAAAAATAAAATAGGTTAATTTATTTGATCAAGAATATATTGAATAAGAGAATATATTGTAGGATAATAAACATAACTCACAGATGAATGCACACTTTTTATTGAATAATAATTTGTTTAAATAAAGATTTTTGTAACTGAAAGAAATCATAAAAGCAATAATTGACTTCCTAAACAATAGCCACTAACATAACAGCTACTAAGTAACAAAAAAAATAAAATAAATAGTCCTAAAGACTCGGTCAAACAGCTAGCAGAAAACAAATTAATAGGCAACTGCTGATACACACGTTCAACACTCCTCCTTGTATCAGTGGTTGGCAAGTCCAAGTTTCTCTCTTAGTAACTCAAATCTGCTTCTTGGAAGTGCTTTGGTGAAGATATCTGACAATTGGTCTTCAGTCTTGCAGTACTTCAAGCACACTGCACTATCCCTCTGTACATCTCTAAGAAAAAATAATTTGATGCTAAAATGCTTTGTTTTTCCATGAAAAACTGGATTTTTAGAGATGGCTATGGCTGCCTGGTTGTCTTCCATTACTTCAGTAGTTGTATCTTGCTCTAAGTGCAAATCAATTAGCATTTTCCTTAGCCATAGGGCTTGATTAACAGCTGTTGTGGTTGCTATAAATTCTGCTTCAACGGTTGATTGTGCGACAATTTCTTGTTTTTTGGAACACCAAGAGAACATCCCTGATCCAAAACTAAAATAGTAGCTTGAGGTGCTTTTCATGTCATCTAAAAACCCTGCCCAATCACTATCATAATAGCCTTGCAACTTGAAATCTTGTGATTGACTGAACTTCATTCCATAATTTAATGTATCCTTGACATACCTCAACATTCTTTTTGCTGCTTTAAAGTGAGGTTCTTTAGCATAATTCATAAATCTTGAAAGTACACTTACAACATACAAGATATCTGGTATTGTTGTTGTGAGATACATTAAGCAACCAATTAAGCTTCTGTAGAGTGCTTCTTCCACTTGTTCTGAACCATCATCCTTGCATAACTTCTCCTTTTGACACATAGGAGTGTTCATGCCTTTACAGTTCCCCATGTTGAATTTCTTCGGGATCTCCTTTGCATACTTTCTCTGACAGATGAAGATATCACCTTCATTCTGCTTAACCTCCATACCAATGAAATAGGACATTTCTCCTAGGTCTGTCATCTTAAAGACTTGCATCATATCATCCTTGAACTACTGAATAAGCTCTACATTGCTGCCAGTGACTAAGAGATCATTAACACACAAAGAGATCACAATGAAGTTAGCTTGATCACCTTTGATGTATAAAGTGGATTCACTCAGACTTTTAACAAAGCCTAGTTTTGATAAGTACTCATAAATCCTGCTGTACTAGGCTCTTGGGGCCTGTTTCGAACCATACAAAGACTTCTTTAATAGATAGACTTTGGCCTCATGTCCTTTCACAAGGAAACCTTCAGGTTGCTCAACATAGATTTCTTCCTCCAAAAATCCATTTAAGAAAACTTGACATCAAGTTGGTACATTTTCCTTCCCTTCTGTGCTGCAATAGCTAGCAACATCCAAATGGTATCCTGCCTTGCAACCGGAGCAAAAGGATCAAAGAAATCTACTCCAAAAATTTGAGCATACCCCTTTACTACTAACCTTGCTTTATGTTTGTTGATTGAGCCATCTGCATTTAGTTTTGTTCTAAACACCCACTTCACACCTATGACTTTTCTGTGTTTAGGCCTTTCAACGAGTTCCCAAGTCTGATTTTTATCAATCATGACAAGTTTTTCCTACATTGCAACACCCATTTTGGATCCTTCTTTGCATCCCAATATCCTGAAGGTTCTAGAATTGCTACATTGAATCTTTCATAAATATCTGAGAGCAATCTAGTGCCTCTCACGGGTGCATCATCAATTAACTCATCTTGATTTTGCAAAGGATCAGCTATCGACGTCTTTTCAGTACAATCCAGCTCCATTTCTCATTCTCCATGAAGTATACATCCCTACTTATCAGAATTTTCCTTGTGTGAGGTTGGAAAACTCTATAAGCTTTAGATACTGAACTATATCCCACAAAGATACCATGTTCAGCTTTCTTGTCTAGCTTGTCTCTCTTAATCTGTGGCACATAAGTAAAACACAAGCATCCAAATACTTTAAAATTTTTCAAGGAAGGTTTATAACCATACCAAGTCTTAAAAGGAGTCTTCCTATTTACTGCTTTGGTGGGAAGTCGATTTAGCAAGAATACTGCAGTGTTCGCAGCTTCTGCCTAATATTCCTTAGGTAACCCTTTCTCATGAAGCATACATCTGACCATTTCCATTATCTTTCAATTTTTTCTTTCACTAACCCCATTTTGTTGAGGGGTGTAAGGAGTTGTTAATTGATGCTCAATGCCTGCTTCCTCACAAAACATGGTGAATTATGATGAAGTGTACTCTTTGTCGTTATCAGACCTTAAAGCTTGAATCATGCAGCCACTTTGATTTTCAATCCACTGCTTAAATCTCCAAAATACACCTGCAACTTCTGACTTAGACTTGAGAAAGTAAATCCAGCACATTCTGGTAAAATCATCTATAAAGATGATGTAATATTTACTATCTTTAAGCGAAGCAGTCCTTTGAGGTCCGACCAAATTTGTGTGAATCAACAGCAGCTTCTCTGTTGCTCTCCAGGTTGATTATTTGAAGGGTAATCTTGCTTGCTTGCCATATTGACATGCTTCACAACTAGGTAATTTAGAATTTAAGTGAGGTAAGCCATAAACCAACTCCTTTCGTTGCATGTTCAGTACAGCTACATGATAAAATGGCCTAACCTTTTGTGCCAAGCTTCTGTACTATTTACAGTAGCTGGATAGGCTGCTTGCTCCTCCTTCAATGGGTCAAATGAGAAACTTTTTCCTCTCATTTTGATACTGAAAATTTCCTTATCATTGACATCTTTAATCAAACAATGCTTATTTTCAAAGATGACTTTAAACCCCTTCTCAACCAATTGTCCCATACTCAGCAAGTTTTGATCAATCTTAGGTACATACAAAACATCATAAATTAATTTTGTACTTGTGCAACTTTCAATGGCTACAGCTCCCTTTCCTTCAATAGTGATAGGATCACCATTTCCGATTCTAACTTTTGATACTTGTGATCTGTCCAACTCTCTGAAAAGCTCTTGATCGTGGGTCATGAGGTTGGTACAACCACTATCCACTAGCCAACATTCAGTTGAGCTACTTCTTGTAAAACAAGTTGCTACAAACAATTTCTCTTCCTCTTGTTGATCTACAACTTGAGCCTCATTCTTTTGTTGAAGATTGCTTTTGCAAATTCTCACATGATGCCCCAACTTGTTGCACTTTCCACACATAACATCGGGTCTTCTCCAACATTTGAAAGGGGGATGACCCATTCTACCATAGTGCTTGCAAGGAGGAAATCCTTTGTTGTTGTCTCCATTATTGTTGCTAGTGTTAGCCACTGCTTCTTGTGTGTTGAAATTCTTCTTCTTGTATTTCTTCCACTTGCTTTTCTCTCCTTGGTTAATTTGCAATTTAGCTTGCAATGCTCCTTCCACAGAACCATCAGCCCTCATTCTTCTTCTTGGCTCTTGGGCTTGCAAAGCATTTACAAGTTCTGCCAAGGTAAGTTTTGACAAATCCTTAGTACTCTCCAAGGATGTAATAGTAGCCTCAAATATTTCAGGGATAGTCACCAGTATTTTTTCAACTATTCTTGAATCGAAAAATTCAGAACCAAGCAATCTTACTTCGTTGGCAATGCTAAGAAGCTTGTTAGCATACTCTTTAATTGTTTTGGACTCCTTCATTTTTTGCATCTCAAATTCTCAAACCAGATTCAGGGCTTGCATGCCCTTAATCCTTTCATCTCCTTCCTATTCATTCTTGAGGAAACTCCAGATTTCACATGCTGATTTAATGGTCATTATTCTAGTGAAAATTTCTTTTGAGACAACAGCAAACAGAGAAGCTCTTGCCTTTGACTTTCTTGCTTTCCTCTCCTTTTGATTTTTTATCTGAGCCATTGTTGGATTGGTTGGTAAAGGAAGAACTTCGTAGTCTTCCTCAATAGCTTCCCAGAGATCATTTGCCTCCTGATGTGCCTCCATTCTTGCTGCCCAGATTTGATAATTATCACCATCAAACACGGGTGGCGCTAGTGCTGTGTACGGTGTTTTAGAATCCATCAATTTGATGAACTGAAAGAAATCATAAAAGAAATAACTAACTTCCTAAACAATAGCCACTAACATGAAAGCTACTAAGTAACAAAAAATAAAATAAACAGTCATAAAGACTCGGTCAAACAGCTAGCAGAAAACAAATTAATAGGCAACTGCTGATACACACGTTCAACATATATTTTTAATTAATTTAAATAAGATTTCATATCAAATTATCATTTGTTTCGAACACAACTACACATTATTTAATGATTTTTTAATGTATCGAGTTATAGATATGATAAAAAAAATATTACTTTTTAATTTAAATATCTTGATCAAATTAAATTTAAATTATTTTTTCCACTGCTGATATTAACTCTACTACGTAGATATTAAATAGTAAAATTTATATTTACAAAATTATAATAACAACACTTTTATAATAAATTTTTAATGTAATAAAATTTAATTTTTATTTCTATTTGGTTTTTCACTACAGTAATATAGACATAATTCTATGTATGAAAATAAACAGTTGAGCTAAAACACCATGTTAAATTTGATCTTAAATTAAATAAATTTACAACAAACATATGTATAAATTGAACTTTACGCTTTGATTGGATTAAGAAAGTTTTGAAATGAAAAAAAGAAAGAAAGAAAGGGAGAGAGATAAGAAGCTTGGTGTACTCGATTGATGCTTAAAAATAAAATTATATCATTTAAAAATACAAAATCCTCTTTACTTACATTTTAAGGGCTAAAGCAAATCAAGTTACCAATAAGTCAGAATTTGAAGGGTAACATTATTATTGGTGAATTGTCATATCCGAATTGCATGATACAGATTAATGCTATAGTCATATCGAAATTGTCAACTTACAAACAACACTATAGTCATATCCGAATTGCACGAGTTCTGATTGTTGGATTAAGTGGCCTCAAAAATAATTAAAAAGGAGGGTTGAATTAATTATTAATGTGTCTTGACTAATTAAAAAAATTATCTTTCTTAATGTTACTAGATTCAACTAGGCTTTTACTACTAAGTTAAGAAAGTAAAGAACAATAACTTAACCAAAAGTAAAAGTGACAATTAAAAGTACACAGTGAAAATTAAAGAGTGTAGGGAAGAAGAAAACAAACATAAGAATTTTATACTGGTTCGGCAACAACCCGTACCTACATCCAGTCCGCTAGCAACCAATAGTTATTGAGATTTCTTTCAACCTTGTAAAATCCTTTACAAGCCAAAAATCCACAAGGGAGGTACCCTCCCTTGTTCTCTTTGAACAACCAAGTGGATGTGCCCTCCACTTGAACTAATCCACAAGAGATGTACCCTCTCTTGTTCTCAGTACAGCAACCCAAGTAGATGTACCCTCTACTTGTGCCACAAAGGATGTACCCTCCAATGTGTTAGGACAAAGAATTCTCAGGCGGTTAGTACTTTGAAATCTTTTGTTTAAGGGGAAGGGAAGAATCAAAAGAATTTTCAGGCATTTAGTCCTTTGAATTCTCTTGGAAAGAGAGAAGGGAGACACAAAAGAATTTAGGCGGTTAGTCCTTCTATTCTTTTGGCAAAGGGAGAAGAGAAAGAAGTGAATGAAGAAAGAAGAAAAGTATCACAAGTTTTTGGTCAATGAAATTTTCTTGAAAGAGAAAGTATTGAACAAAAACTTTTAGAAAGATGAAGAGAAATAAATCGATTCTGTAAAAAAAATGTTTTCGAAATTCATGCCATGGTCACATATTTATAATCATTTGATGACTCAAGTTAAAGTTTATGACTCTTGGCAATTTCTTTAAAACTAATCACCTTTTAAAAATTGTGACTCTTTTGAAAACTAGTCACTTAAAAAGTTATGACTTTTGAAAAAATCTTCAGAAACAAGTCACTTTAAGAATTGTGACTTTTGGTAATTTATTTTTCGAAATCAGTCACTGTTAATCGATTACCATCAAGGTGTAATCGATTACACATCAACAGATGTGACTCTTCATGTTTAAATTTGAAAATCAAAACGTTTAGAAACTTTGGTAATCGATTACAAGTATTGTGTAATCGGTTACACAAGTTAAAAATGATTTGAAAATATTTTATCACTAGTGTGACTCTTGAAATTTGAAATCTAACGTTTTAAAACATTGGTAATTGATTACATGATTATGGTAATCAATTACATCTTTGTAAATCAGTTTTGAAAACAATGTTGGCTACTGGTAATCGATTACCAGAGAGTAAAACTCTTTGGTAAAAGATTTTGTTTAAAATTCTTGTGCTACTCAATGTTTTGAAAAACGTTTTTAGTACTTATCTTGATTGAGTCTTCTCTTGATTCTTGAATCTTGAGTCTTGAATCTTGATCTTGATTGTTCTTGAATCTTGATTCTTGAAACTTGATTCTTGAATCTTTGGAACTTGCTTAACTCTTGATTCTTTGGCATCATCAAAATAATCTTGGAAGTCATTGCTTCCACAATCTCCCCCTTTTTTATGATGACAATCCTGAAATCAAGAGAATACATACAAGTTTTGTTCTACCATTCACTCATCTCTTTCTCCCCCTTTCTTTTTGAATTTATGCATAATTTTAAAGGTTTGAAAATATAATATCTTGATTTCTAAAATACCCATTTTTCTCTCCCCCTTTGGCAACATCAAAAAGGCCAAAGTGCATAAAACATGAATAATTTAATCATTCACAAAGCATAATTTGTAAAAAAAACATAAAAGATTCTAAAACATACATAAAGCAAAACATGAATAAAACCAAATTGAAATGCAAACCACTTAGTCATATATCACACACCATAAATATCATGTTCAGTCATACTAAGTAAATATTAAAAGAAATACTAAGTGTTCAAATGTCATAATAATATAGCCAAATACACAACTAAAAATCAAAATACTAATAATAATAGTAATGTCTAAACTGATGGTGGTGGAGGTAAATCAAGGCAATCGCGAATGATGGTGACATCTTCTTCAACCTTTGCAATCCTTGAGTTCATCTCCTCGAATTGTGTGTCCACTTGACGTTCCAAGGAGTCAAACCTCTCACCAACATAGGTTTGAATTTCATCAAACCTGTCAAGAATGTTGTGCATAAGAGATGAAGAGTCATCTCTTTGAGAATGTGGTGACGGAGAGCAGTCTTCAGTGGCCTGTGCTGGAGCATCCTTCTTCACCCAAGAGCCATCCCTCTCTTTGCGGTATTCGAAGGAAGAGACTACATTTGCACAGATAGAGAAGGATCTCTTGACTTTGACAAAGGGCTCAGAGTCAAGAGGGACATTAAAATGTTGTAGAAACAAAGTAATCATATGGGGATATGGGAGTGGAGCATTTGATCGCAATGCCTTATGCATGCGATATCTCACAAGATGGGCCCATTTGATTTGATGACCAGTTAAGAAAACCCACATAATTATCAAATCTTCCTCAGAAACCTGTGCAAGGTTAGAAGATCTAGGGAGTAGGATGCGCACAATCAAGTAGTGCATGATGCGGCATTCGAATGCCAATGAAGCGACAAGAAGCCTTCCGGTCATATTCGCTTGGTTATTGCAAACCATCCGGTGGGCATCAGACACAGAAAAATAAAACTTTCACTCATCATTAAGTGTACCCTCAAATGGTACACCGTCACTTGATAATTGAGTGAGATCAAAGAAAATGGACTAGTCTATGACCATCTTAATCCCATAAACTTTGGAAATCAAGGAATCTTCTTGAATTTCCAAGTTAGAATAAAAGGCTTTAACCAATTCAGGGTAAAAAGGAAGTTTCATGGAGATAAACTGAATTAAACCAGAATTTTGAAATGCTTGAAAGCAATCAAACACTTCATCATCAAAGAAAGCTAAGTCTACGAACTTAGGGTCGATAATGGAACGAGAAGAGAAAAGAGAATTGTATTGGATACATTGTTTTTCCGAGGAAAACAACGTAGGAGATGATATGGAAGGAGGAATTTGAGATGTCTACGCCTTAGATGTTCCGTGGCTTCGTGTTCCAGTGACTGCGGATGAAGTAGCAACCCCCTTTCACTACTTCGATGGTTTTGCCATTTGGAGGTGTTTTTGGAAGTTTTAATCGGTGGAGATGAAAGAGAATTAAAAATGATGAATTTTGGGCTTTGTGGGGTGTGATTTGGTTAAGAATTGAGGGAGAAATCAAGTTCTGAAGTTTTAGGGATTTTGGGTTCGAGTTGCTACAGAAATCACGTTCTCGCGGTTTCTGAAATTTCGAATTTATAGACACAGACGCTCTGTAATCAATTACAAGAATACTGTAATCGATTACGTAATCAATTATAGGAATGTTGTAATTGATTACACTTAGCCTAACTTCCTGTAATCTATTACATGAGAAAGTAATCGATTACCAGGCACTTCTTCTAAAACAACAAAAAATCAACACTTACCAAGATGATCATAGAAAGTTATAATATATCAAAAATAACTTTATATAATATAATGGTTTTGAAAAACATGAGCAATCAATCAAATACTTCTAAACATATCATACAAGTAATCATACAACAATTGAAAGATATAGATCATGGCATCATCAACCATTTAGATTTATTTTAGTAATAAGGTTCATATTTTGAGAATGGAAGATAACTCAACTAAACATATGAGTACAAACTCATTATAGCAATCAAACAAGTCAAACAAATAAAATTTTGTTAGTCATCATATAAGCAAGTTAAATAAAGAGAAATTTCAACCAACTTAATTTAAAAGATAATGGTTTTCATGTTACCTTTTTCATGATTCAAGTGCTTAGATCTTTAAAGATGGAAGTCAGACTTTTGTTTTTCTTACTTAAACTTCTTGAGAGATGTTCTCATCACTTTCATAGTCCTTGGATAGAAGGTTAATCTCCTTCTCCGAACCATCGGATGAGTCATTGTCATCCCAAGCAATATACGCCTTCTTGGATCTTCTTTCTTTATAGCTTTTCTTCTCATTCTTCTCGAGCCATGACTCATTTGAGGGACAATTTGCCTTTATGTGACTGGGTTGATTACACTTATAGCATTTAAATGTAGGAGAAACTTCTTGGGATCTCTTCCCATTGTTGAAGTTATGGCATCTCTCCATTCTTCTATTTTTGACGAATTTATGAAACTTCTTCACAAAGAGTGAGAAGTCCTCTTCATCATCAGATTCTTCTTCTTCTTCTTGCATTGAGGAGGAGGCTTTGAGTGCTATGCTTCTTTTCCTTTTGTCGGTCTCTTCATTTTGGTTGAGAGGTTGAAGTTCCATTTCATGTTCCTTCACTTTGCCAAACAGAGTGGCAAGAGACATAGAGGAAAGATCTTTACTTTCAGAAATAGCAGTTACCTTGGGCTGCCATTCCCTACTTAAGCATCTTAAAACTTTATTGATTAAATCTTCATTTGAAAAGGTTTTTCCCAAGGAGGCAAGATGATTGACTATGTGTGTGAATCTTTTATGCATGCTTTGGATGTTCTCATTAGTGTTCATCCTAAATAATTCATATTCATGTGTAAGAGTATTGACTCTAGATCTTTTCACATCAGTGGTGCCTTCATTTGTAAGTTGGAGAGTATCCCACATCTCCTTGGCATTTGAAAAGTTTGACACTTTAAAATATTCATCTATTCCTAGGGCAAAAGTGATGATATTTTTGGCTTTAAGATTATATTGGATTCTTCTTCTATCCTCTTCAGTCCATTTATCTCTAGGTTTTTCTGTTGTTGTGCTAGTTCTTGCATCTACTATGGTGGGTATATAAGGTCTTATTTCTATTGCCTCCCAAATGTTTAAATCTATGGCTTCAATAAAGATTTGCATTTAGGTTTTCCAATAGTGGTAACCCACACCATTAAAGATAGGTGGCCTATGGATGGAGTTTCCTTCAGGAAACAGAGAATTTGAGGAGGCCTTGAATCTTGAAGTTTTGAAACTTTACTCAATAAACCTACTTTGATACCACTTGTTGGATCAAGTGGCCTCGGAATAACTAAGAAGGGGGGGTTGAATTAATTATTAATATGTCTTGACTAATTAAAAAATTTATTCTTCTTAATGTTACTAGATTCAACTAGGCTTTTACTACTAAGTAGAAAGTAAAGAACAATAACTTAACCAAAAGTAAAAGTGGCAATTAAAGGTAAACAGTGGAAATTAAAAAGTATAGGGAAGAAGAAAACAAACACAAGAATTTTATACTGGTTTGCCAACAACCCGTGCCTACATCCAGTCCCCAAGCAACCAACGGTTCTTGAGATTTCTTTTAACCTTGTAAAATACTTTACAAGCCAAAGATCCACAAGGGATGTGCCCTCCCTTGTTCTCTTTGAACAACCAAGTGAATGTCCATCCACTTGAACTGATCCACAAGAGATGTACCCTCTCTTGTTCTCAGTACAACAACCCAAGTAGATGTATCCTCTACTTGTGCCACAAAGGTTGTACCCTCCAATGTGTTAGGACAAAGAATTCTCAGGCAGTTAGTCCTTTGAATCTTTGTAAGGGGAAACAAAAGATATCTCAGGCGGTTAGTCCTTTGAAATCTTTTGTTTAAGGGGAAGGGAAGAACCAAAAGAATTCTCAGGAGTTTTGTCCTTTTAATTCTCTTGGAAAGAGAGAAAGGAGACACAAAAGAATTCGGGCGGTTAGTCCTTCTATTCTTTTGGCAAAGGGAGAAGAGAAAGAAGTGAATGAAGAAAGAAGAAGAGTAGCACAAGTTTTTGGTCAATGAAATTTTCTTGAAAGAGAAAGTATTGAACAAAAACTTTTAGAAAGATGAAGAGAAATGAATCAAAAAGTTCTGTAAAAAAAACGTTTTTGAAATTCATGTCATGGTCACGTATTTATAATCATTTGATGACTCAAGGTAAAGTTTATTACTCTTGGCAATTTCTTTAAAACTAATCACCTTTTAAAAATTGTGACTCTTTTGAAAACTAGTCACTTAAAAAGTTATGACTTTTGAAAAAATCTTCACAAACAAGTCACTTTAAGAATTATGACTTTTGGTAATTTATTTTTCGAAATCAGTCATTGGTAACCGATTACTAT
Source organism: Glycine soja (assembly GCF_004193775.1). NCBI lineage: Eukaryota > Viridiplantae > Streptophyta > Magnoliopsida > Fabales > Fabaceae > Glycine > Glycine soja. The sequence continues at coordinate 34,596,882 of NC_041009.1, read as the reverse complement.
CAAGGTGTAACCGATTACACATCAACAAATGTGACTCTTCATGTTTAAATTTGAAAATCAAAACGTTTAGAAACTCTAGTAATCGATTACAAGTATTGTGTAATCGATTACACAAGTTAAAAATGATTTGAAAATGTTTTATCACTAGTTGTGACTCTTGAAATTTGAAATCTAACGTTTTAAAACATTGGTAATTGATTACATGATTATGGTAATCAATTACATCTTTGTAAATCAGTTTTGAAAACAATGTTGGTTACTGGTAATCGATTACCAGAGAGTAAAACTCTTTGGTAAAAGATTTTGTTTAAAATTCTTGTGCTACTCAATGTTTTGAAAAACTTTTTTAGTACTTATCTTGATTGAGTCTTCTCTTGATTCTTGAATCTTGAGTCTTGAATCTTGATCTTGATTGTTCTTGAATCTTGATTCTTGAAACTTGATTCTTGAATCTTTGGAACTTGCTTAACTCTTGATTCTTTGGCATCATCAAAATAATCTTGGAAGTCATTGCTTCCACATAGATAAGTCAAGACTAGAATTAAAGTTATAGATTAGTGATATTTTAAACTTGTAGAGTTTGGTGACTAGAAATAGTACTTGAATTGTCAAGCCAATAGATAAATTCTCCACTTTGGTCAAGACCATTTGATCGTGGTCGTATCCGAATCAAATAAACATTAAAAATGTAGTATCTAGGAAGTGATCCTAGGTCGTCTCCCAACGAGCAATGGTCAACCAACATTCATAATAGATAGTGATAAAACAGTAACAAATTGGGGTGGTTGTTTGTTTTTGTAATTTAAGCAACAAGCAAATTTTAATTAGAAAATAACATAATTAAAACATGTTGTTTCCCCTTGATTCACAAGCAAGTCTCTTATCCTAGGTTACGAGGATTTATCCCTAACCAATTCAACCACTTAATCCAACCCTAAATTAAATTACTAAGCGAAAATTAACATAAGGCTGTCATTATGTGTTAAGCAACACATACACCAATTAATCATGAACGAAACTGATCATTAAGCATGAACATAAATTAAGCGTAGAGACAATTAATCAAGCACTAAGCATGCATGGATTAATAGCAACAAATACAAAGTAATTGGTGAAGAGGAAAAAATGATCAGAATTCAATTGTATAACAAAACCTCAAAGAGAGTTGTGCTTGATCCTCAAGAGAAAACAACGTTGGAGACTTAGCCTTCCATTAATCAGTAGAAAACGAAATTGTAGATTGAAGCAGAAATGAAATTGCAGAAAAAAAAAAATTATTCTACGTGAACAGTGCGCATGAACAGTAAAAACTAGAATTGCAAAACCCTAAAATTATTCTCCTCTCAAAACTCCTTAAACTAAAACCCTGGTGCTGTTATATAGGTCCTCAGCAACAGCTCACAAATCTATTTTAAGTCCAAGCCCATAAATGAAATAAAATAAAATATGGATAAGATAAGATAAGATTGGATGAAATAAAATTTGGACGAAATAAAATCTAGATGAAATGAAATCTGAATAAGATAAGATTTGATAAAATAAAATTGTATGCTCTCTTCACGTCCAAGCCTAATTCCAGATTCAAGCCCAATTGCTTATAATTCTCCTGAAATTAAATTAAAAACACAAAATTAGTCAAGTAGGCCCAAATGATAAAACTGCATAATTAATTTGACAATTAAGGCTAATCAATAATTAAAATGGTGTCAAAAAGGGTTAAGAAATAGGAGAAAATAATGACACATCACCAATAAACAGGTTCATCCTTGTCACGAGTTACACCAACCTTGTAGATCTAGTAACAAGATACAATCAGGTCCATTTAGGCCTAAACAAATTTTCAAAAGAAAATAAAATGGAAGGTCAACCATCACAAACCTGATCAAATCGAGTTACAGCTAAGCAATCAATCCAATTTACAGACTGCCCAAATATAATGTTTGTAAGGAAATGATTGATAACCAAAGAATAATGTTTGTTACACTTAGAAATCCCAGTAATGAAAATGAATATTTGGAGGAGGAAAAGGTATTCAAATCCCATCATCATCACTATATCATATGAATAATTGCCTAGTTAGATTAATCAATGAAAATGAATATTTGAAAAATCAGAATTTAAGGAAAGAAGAATCTTCTAGTCCTAATTCCAATTATGGCACTAAAGAAAACCAACCTAAATCGTTGTGCAAGAAAGAATTATCCTTTTTAACATAAGATCGGGATGAGGATTATCCAAAATTGCACCACATTTCAATTCATACACCATTGAATTATCCCTTGATTCTCATATTATATACTTACACAAATGACTCAAGAAATATTGTCACTTTGCTTCTACTTCTTGGTCCTAGAACTCTCATCCTCTAAGGGTTTCAATTTGTTTTTTATAGTGTCAATTTTTGCACTGTGACTTGTTTGTCCCATGGCACCTATAAACGTATATCATGCCGGTTTTGATGATGCCAAAAACTTTACTTGATGAGCACAAATTGAATCAAGTCAATGAACAGGATCAACAAAATCTAAGATGAGGACTTAGTCCATTTGTTAACAGAATCTCAATTTGATTGCTATAGTTTGGCCTTAAAATCTTTACTATCAAAATTCTTTTATCAAAGTTAAATCAGTTCAAGAATATCTTTTTGAACTAGTAATCGATTACTAGGTTCATGTAATCGATTACCAGAGGGTTTCTAAAGTGACATATCGAAAATTTTGAACTGATGAACCAATGGCACAAAATTATTTAAATATTGATTTGTGTAATCGATTACCATAGTGGTGAAATCGAATACTAGTTAAGAGATTTCAAAAAAATATTGAAAAGACACATCTCTTCAAACTTTTTTTAAACAGGCACAATGGGCCTATATATATGTGTGTGTCCTTACTTCGAAAAAAATGAGAATTCTTAGAGAACTTAACTTTCAAAATCTCTCTAAACATCTTTGGCCAAACTTCTGCAAATTATTGAAAATTCTTCTAGGAACTTCAAGTTGTATCATCTGCTCTAAAAGAGAGAAACCATTCTGTTCATCTTATAAAACTTAGTTGTAATCAAGAGATTGTTTCTCTCTTGGCGTGTGAGCAACTTGAACATAAGGGTGAGGATCCCAATGTGTGTTCAAAGATTGTAAAGGATTTACAAGGATAGTGGAAAATCTCAAGTGGGTTACTTGAGGACTGAATGCAGGCACGAGAAGTGGTCGAACTAGTATAAATCGAGTTTTCAATTCTCTCTTCCCTTATCTCGTTTATTTTACTGCAATTTACTTTGTCTTGCACATTTAAAGAACATTGTTGATTATTGCTTCTTCTTCTACATTCTAAATTTGACATATCATTTACAAGGGGATTAAAACTTGTTAGTCGAAAAAATTTTAAGACTTAATTCACCCCCCCCCCTCTTAAGTTATTGAAGCCACTTGTTCAACAAGTGATATTAGAGCAGTATTCTTGTTTAAAGTTTAAAAATTTCAAGAATAATTATGGCCTCATCTAACTCTGTTTCCTGAGGGAAACTCCATTAATAGGTCTCCTATATTTAATGGTGAGGGTTATCACTATTAGAAAACCCGTATGCAGATTTTTGTAGAAGCCATAGATTTGAATATATACGAAGCCATTGAAATTGGTCCTTTCATTCCTACAATGGTAGTAGAAAATGCAAGTATAGAAAAACCTAGAGATCAATGGGATGAAGATGAAACAAAAAGGGTTCACTATAATTTAAAAGCCAAGAATATAATCACTTCTGCATTAGGCATGGATGAATACTTTAGAGTTTCAAACTGTAAAAATGCAAAAGAAATGTGGGATACATTACAAGTAACACATGAAGGCACAACTGATGTTAAAAGATCTAGAATAAACACTCTCGCACATGAATATGAAATTTTTAGAATGAATCAAAATGAGACCATACAAGAGATGCAAAAGAGATTTACACATATAGTTAATCATCTTGCATCATTAGGAAAAATGTTTCCTAATGAAGATCTAATTAGCAAAGTGTTGAGATGTTTAAGCAGGAAATGGCAACCAAAAGTAACTGCAATTGCGGAATCAAAAGATTTCACCAACATCTCTCTTGCTACTCTCTTTGGGAAACTGTAAGAACATGAAATGGAACTTATGAGACTCAACCAACATGAAAAGAATGGCAAAAAGAAGAAAGGAATTGCACTCAAAGCCTCATCTTTTATTCATGAAGAAAGTGACAAAGAAGACTAGAATGAACAAAATATTTTAGAAGAAGATGATGATTTCAGTCTCTTTGTAAAAAGATTCAATAAATTTTTTAGGAACAAAGGAAATCAAAGGAGATCGAACTTCAATCTCATGTTTTGGGCCATGCGTGTGAGTAGCCAGCCACAAGCTAACCTCCCATGCATTTTCTCCTTGGTTAATTTTGCTTCCTACATTCTCACTTTAACAATGGAAGTTAGAAATTGCTAGAAAGTAAAGTGACTAATGTATGCAATCAGTTGGATAAAAGCAAAACCATGTGGCTCCCCAGGTTTTGGGCTGCGCATGTGCCATAAGAAGTCCTCAGAAATTATCTTTCCATAGGGAGAAATCAATTTAAGCAAAGAAGCTCTGGAACATATTGAGAGGAAAAGGAGAGAATATGTCAATATGCGCATTCAGCACAAAACAAAAACAAAGTCTTGGTGAGTAGTTAGCAAGCCTCACTTTGTAATTCTAAGATCAAGGTTACCAATATAGAGTCTACTTTCACCCCTATCATCATTGGGATCTTGCATTCAACCATACATAAAATATGTGCTAGAATACACTGACATGCAAAATATCAAAATCCAAATGACCAATTTTAGGTACTACCTACATAAATGAAAGCATGTGTTTAAAGATGGAATACGATGCTGACCGAGCATAAATGGTTGTATGCTGTGCCATAGGATGCTACCAAATCAGTAGTAATTTAAACTCTAAAAGAGTAGTATAGTTCACAATTACATTCAGATTTATCTAATAATATGCAAATGGTAGAACTTCATATCTCAAAATTAACTCATAATAATAGTATTAGAAAATTAAATTATAACAATATATGTAGATTAGAGAGTTTGTAAGCACAACACAGACGACACATTATTTAAAAAAATAAGTTGTATCCACATCATAGAAACACAGACCACATGTTATTTTAGAAAATAAGTGGTAAGGAAAAATAATAAAGCACTGTTAAAAAAACCGTAGGTGTAGTAAGATAACAAAGGAGTCATAAGAAAAGGAACACACACATGAATTTTGAAGATTAGAAAACTCAAAATTTATTTGGGCATTTCGCCAAGCATACAGCTTGCAACCCATCTGGCAATAAAAAAAAGAGAAAATGAAACTCCCAGACACAAAAACAAATAAAAGAAAGATGATTTTCTCTGTCATTCGCAAAAAAGAAAAAGAAAATACACATAGGACAATTTCACAGAATAAAAATGCATATTGAAAGGTAGAATAGAGGAAAAAACATGAGAGTAAATATTAGAGAGAAAACATGAGTGATAGAAGTAAATTATGTCTTTTAATTTATGCAGATGGCACTGATGTTTCTGTGGTTTCTTTGGATGAGCAATGGGAAGACTAGACTGACAAAGAAATTAGTGATTTTTTTTAGTTTTGATTTATATTATACATGTAGTTATTTCTGTATTATTTGATTATCATGTTATATGTGAAAATGACTTTGTCACTGTTTTCTTAGTCAACTTTGATAGGTGAGTCATATGCTCTTGATGCCCTTGAGCCATTAAATGGAGTGTTGACCATTCCATTGGCAAATTGTGCCTCAATGAAGTAGAGGTAATTTTGACTTTTTACCAACTCATTTCATTATTAAATAGATAGTAGACAATCCATAACTCAAGACCAAATTGAACACTCCTATTAATATTTGAACTCAAAAAAGTAATTTGTCTCCTAAAAATATTACTCATATGAATATTTTCAACTTATTTTTAGCTCCTACTGATCACAAACCCATATCAATTTTAATAGCTGCACAAATTTCAACATTATCAAATTAAATAAAGAATACAAATTAGAGATCAAATTGACAATGAGTATCAATTTCAAATTATGTGACCAACTTAACAATAGAAGTTTCACTAAAATAAATAAGGATAGGGATGCAATAATATAAGTAAATGTTGAAAAGTTATTATTAATTTCTACAAGATCAAAATGCTTCAATAATAAGGAAAAAAGAAGATGAAAGACCCCAAAGAGAAGAAAGGGAACTTTAACCCTAACCATAAGACCCTAAACCCTAACCCTAAACCCTAAACATACGTAGATTATTTGAACTCAAAAAAATAAATTATGTCTCCTAAAAATATGACTCCTATGAATATTTCAACTTATTTCAATATTTTTTTCATGTAAGTGTTAAAAATAAGTTCATTTTAATTTATTTCAATAAATTTCATGATAAAACTTTTTGGTCCTATCCTTCCCTCAACTTTTACTGGTCAATAGAAACCCTCTCTTTGGTTAGCATGAGTTCATCATCATCATCCAAACCCACATCTGCCACACTTAACTTCTGGTTATGAATGGTGATAGTTGTGCCTTTTATGGGTGCTCCCTTTAACATCTTGGCTTCCCTAGCATAGAGTTGACAACTCAGGGTCATAATGTGCTAGAAGGTGAGAAAAAGTATTAAATATTTTTGAACTTGAAAAAGTATTACATATTTTTAAATTATAATTTCTTAATTTTAATTTTTGATTGTAGCTGCATTTGGCTTAAAAATTGGGGTGCCAAATTTTATATTAAAACAAATGAAAACATGGCATTTGATACTATAACAACTTAATAGTACATGCATTAAAATTGAGGTACCTAAACTCATACCATAACAAACCAAACATGAAATATAAACTCTTCAAAACTACCAACCTCGTTAAACTCAAATAATAAATAGTTGAACCATTAAATATTTTTTATATCAAAACTCAGTGACCTTTATCGGCCCACAAGCACACCCTAACAACATTAAAAAGCCAAAAACACAAGAAAGGAAAATGAAATATCATGCTATGGATTCCACAGAAAAAATGTACCTACTAGTTTGATGTTAAATGTTCAATTAGCCACAAAACATAACCCAATAAGATTAGAGGGCTAGAAATTTAAGAAGGGAAAATGGAAGATAACAATGTGGATCGAATAAAAAAGGGGAATTGCAAATATTAGAAAGAATGATATTTGGCTCTTAGTTTAAAGATAAATTTGTGTATCAAAGTTTGAAACAGATCATGTGAATCTACATTCAATAAAAAAAACTAAATTTATCTTTGAACCATTTATTTTTAGACATCAAAGCAATCACTTCCATTTGACAAGCAAAATATACATTAAGGAGCAGATTTGGATTAGTAAAACATACCAGTATGGTTGAACAAACAATGGCAACAAATCCTCATGCAAATTTAACCTTAAAGCATGCAGCAACTATAAATATTAGAAAATATTTGGCTCTTGGTTATTATGCAAAATTAATATGAGGTTGAGGTTGAAACAGAACCTGTGAATGTGCATTCATTAAAAAAAAAAAACAGAATTATCTTTCAGCCATTTATTTTTTTTACAGCAAAAAATATAATACTTCCATTAAGCAATGACCATGAGAAAGGTATAATTGACTACATATGCTATAAACATATATAAAATTAGAAATAATTGTATTTTATGTCATATTATTACAGTGTAATGATATATAAATAACTATAAGCAAATTTAGTTCAAATACAACCTAGGTTAAGCAATTGATAGCCTGACATTGAAATGAAGCATCTTTATTAACCCCTTAACTTTTTATGCAACAATGAAAGGAAAAATGAAGCAGCATTTGGTACACCAAAATAATAAAGGTGTGACCTGAGAAGCATCACTACACTCCTCTCATGAATTTGTTACTTTTCTCATCACACTCTTCTCTCTTGAATGTGTGTCATTCATTGTGTCTTCAATACAATGGAAAATACAAGTCACAGCCTGTTCTTCAACCTAATAAGATTGGTGTTCAATGTAGTCATCCTGAAAATTTAATAAGAATTTCAGAAAGGTGATTATTTAGCTAATTAACACCCATGTTACAAAACCCACTATTCAGAATGAAATAATAAAAATAACAACAACAACATAACAAAGATAAAATTTTGTCAGCAAATTCAGATATCTGAAACCAAAGGAGCCAAATTAAATTGAAAAAGAACAAAACCAAGAAAAGGATTAAGGAAAATTCATAGGCAAAAAGAAGTTGGTAGCAGAAGAATACTGTTTCTGAGGCCAATATTGAACTTGGGGTGAACCTTGTTGGTGGCCCAAAACATCATTCGGTAGATCTTCGGGTGCTGATCTGCTTCTGTGGGAAGAGCCCTCCCAACCACCTGGTATTGGTGAAATTGCAAACACCCATAAAACACCACCTTGTAAAAATCATTAACAAAGAAAAATAAAATCGAACACCAAATTATCTAGATCTGGTTTTGGGTTTGTTGTCTGTTGAGAGAAGAAAAAATAAAGAAAGAGAGAAACGTATAGGAGAAGCTGAAATTGGAAGGGGTAAGAGATAGATTTGAAATTTGAATTTGAGCTGCAAAATTTGAATTTGACCTATGACCTACACTATCAATTTGAATTTGGACTATTATCAATTTTTTAAGTTTCCACAAACATTTAGAACAGACAAAATCAAAATCTAGCTTGCCACTATCATCAAGATGCAATATCTATATATTGGTTTCATGACTATAATTTACTATTCAAAACATTTTATGAGCACACCAATTTGTATCAACTAATTTATCGTTCATGTTATGATTTGAATATACCACACCAATTTGTTATGATGGATGATGAGATTCCATTGATACAGAGCTACTCATTCATTTTTGTCTAATAGATGGTCAGAATTTCATCTGAGTTTGAATCCTACTAAGAGGTCTACAAGAGATAAGAAATTGTTGAAGAAAGAACAAAAGAAACATCTTGTTCTTTTCTAGGTGATCGGAAAATAACAAAATAGTGAATTTATTCAAGATAATTACTTACTTATCTTTAGGTGATAATATCATAGGGTACAATTTCACTTTCCCATCCTTAGCAACACAAACATGATTTGCAACTTGGGTGATAACAGTAATCCTTTTATGTTTTTTAATGCTTTTGGCAACTGAGAAATATTCAAAGTTATTTCCTCAACATTATTAGTCTGCTCAATAGGACAATAGGAAAAGAGTCAAAATACATGACAAATTAAAACTTGAACCAAAACTGCAAGTCTTTAGACCTGTTAATTAATGATCTTGGGATGTGACAGCCACACTCTGCATAATATACCATATTCCTACATAAGTGAAGTGTCATTTGTACTTTTCTATTGCAAACACCAAGAGATACAACCATGCAATGTCAATTGTTGCATGTTAATGGTTTTTTTTAATTATACTTCTTTTCTTCTCAATCGGTGAACAAACCTTAGATCCTTAGTACTAAAAAAAAACCATCGATATTGACAGAACTTAATGTTAGACTAAACTTTTTAACATGTGATGTTACAAACTACAAAACAAAACACAGGTCATTAACAAAATGTGGAAAAACAAAAAACAAAATGTACCTCCAGCCATTGCCATGAAAGAGCTTCAATGTTTTGGTTCTTCCAAGCTCTCACTCTCACTCTGTAGATGGTATATCACACAAAATTAGAAAGGTGAGGTCAGGGACCAAATACATGTGCTATATATCATCAAGAATGCATGTAGTAGTCATTACCACTCATTATTAGTAGTCGTTTATATTTGGCTTTTCAATTCCAAAACTGATGGAGCATTTTATTTTCCAAAACATACAAACCAAATTATTACATTCTCCCACTTGGTCCAAACATTTTGACTCTTTGTTTAAAATAAGTCAATGCTCAATCATCTTAAGAAATGAATATATGAATCATAGTGATAGTTCCTTTTCTAACATGTAATATCATCCATGTATTACAATATGTTCAATTTCCCAAGTAGTATACTCAAAGTGGTAATAAAACTTAATGAATAAACCCAATGTTTAATCTTGGTCCAAAACATAAATTTTTCTCAAATATATCAATGTGTACCTGAATATGAGAAAATATCACAATATAAAAGTTTTAACTCTAACTTGTATTTATACAATCATAAAGTGGAACCAAGTCCCATTCTTTCTACATGATCCTTGAATTTAAACAGTGGCATGCCCTTAGTCAAAAGGATCGGTGATCATCAACTCAGTGCTTATATGCTTAATGACCATTTTCTTGTCTTTTACTTTTTCTTTGATGGCTAAGTACTTAATGTCGATGTTCTTACTTCAACTTCCACTTTTTTTATTCTTAGCCATAAAGACAACAGCTGAGTTATCGCATAAAATTCTCAAAGGCCTTGAAATAGTATCAACTATCTTCAACCCAGAAATGAAACTCTTAAGCCATACACCATGTGATGTAGCCTCAAAACAAGAGACAAACTCAACTTCCATGGTAGAAGTAGCAATCATGAAAATGTACCCACGAAATAGCTCCACTAGCCATCATGAAAATGTACCCAGATGTTGATTTGCGAGAATCAACACAACTAGCAAAGTCTGAGTCTGAATAACCAATTACATCTAGTTTCTTTGTTTGTCTATACATAAGCATGTAATCTTTGGTCTCCTGAAGGTACCTCATAACTTTCTTTGCAGCTCTCCAGTGGTCAATATCTGGATTACTCTAATATAGTCCTAGCATTTCAATTGCCAAAGCAATGTCAGACCTTATGCACACTTGAGCATACATGAGGCTTCCAACAACTGAAGCATAAGGAATGTTTTTCATTTGTTCCTTCTCAAAGTCATTCTTTAGGCATTGGTTCAAATTAAAGCTATCACCCTTCACAATGGTAGAAACACTTGGTGAAAAATCTTTCATCCAAAATCTCTCTAAAATTTTATTAATATAGGTTTCCTGTGATAGACCTGAAATACCTCACGGTCTATCTCTGTTGGATCAAGTGGCCTCGGAATAATTAAGAAGGGGGGGTTGAATTAATTATTAATGTACCTTGACTAAGTAAAACTTATCCTTCTTAATGTTACTAGATTCAATTAGGCTTTACTACTAAGTTATGTAACTTAAACAAAAGTAAAGCGTAAAAGTAAAGTACACAACAGAAATTAAAAAGTGTATGGAAGAAGAAGACAAACACAAGAATTTTATACTGGTTCGGCAACAACCCGTGCCTACATCCAGTCCCCAAGCAACCTGCGGTTCTTGAGATTTCTTTTCAACCTTGTAAAATCCTTTACATGCAAAGATCCACAAGGGATGTACCCTCCCTTGTTCTCTTTGAACAACCAAGTGGATGTACCCTCCACTTGAACTGATCCACAAGAGATGTACCCTTTCTTGTTCTCAGTTACAACAACCCAAATAGATGTACCCTCTACTTGTATCACAAAGTGATATGAACCCTCATGGCACAAGGGCTGACTTAGGATCGTCTAGGATTAAACCTTGATGGAAAATGCGGAAATTGATTAAGGAAAGGATGAAAAATAAGGTGGTTAATTTCGTGGGTCTTAATAAGGTGGTTCTTGGCATAAAATAGATGAATGGGATGGTAAAATGTAGGTTAAGTGGTGGTTGGACAGAAATATAGAAATGGCAATAACGGAAGCTACAGGGCTCCAAATGAGGTGATTCCAAAACGAGGTGAAAGGTCTCATTTTGAAAGTCAATTTAGGCTCAAGAATCACTTAATTTGAGTGCGTAAAATGGGAGTTATGGCCATGAGATAATTCTGGGCAGAGGTGGATTTTTTGGAATTGTGGTTTGAAAGAACAAGGGTGAAGATGAAAGGAAGGAAAAAAATCACTCTTTCCAGTGAGGGCAACACACAAAGGTTGTGAAAGTCCTTTGATACAGCCAGGGTGTTCTTGAATCACTCAAGAATTTAGGAGAATCACTCTCACTAAGATAAAAGAGATAAACTCTAATTTTCTGAATAAAACTCAACTTGTCTTTATTGATAAAATGGTTCAGCTTATATAGAAGCTTTACAGCAGATTTTAGTAATGACCCACTAACCTAGAATTAAAATAACTTAATGCCATTAATCTAAGGAATTAAAAAAAACTTAATGGCTGAGTGTAACTGAAATTGTGGCAACCAAAAGTCACCCCCAACAGCCAACAAGTCAGCCACCATTTGGTCTCCCAAAAGGCTGATGCCTAGGTTGCCAATTGGGCCCTTATTACAACTTGAACTAAACCTACTAAAGCCCTTTTAGTTGATTAACCCAAAACATATTTTTGGTCAGCCAACTTTACAAGGATTGGGCCATTATTTAGACAAACTAAACACTCTAAAATTGAGACAAAGTGGTGCCATTTAGTCCTCCTCCATTTGGGCCATGATACAACTCACAACCTTGGACTTTTCTCCTTGAAACTTGGGCTTGTATTCAAATAGTATGGACATCACTTGTTGAAGAGCTTCCTTGGCTTTCCTTGCTCTAGCCCTTGTCATAGGCCCTCCAAGTCCTTCAAGTGGATCCTTGCCCTTGCTCTTGGTCATGTCCTCATCACAAAGGATGTACCCTCCAATGTGTTAAGACAAAGAGTACTTAGGCAGTTAGTCCTTTGAATCTTTGTAAGGTGGAACAAAAGATATCTCAGGCGGTTAGTCCTTTGAAATCTTTTGTTTAAGGGAAAAGGAAGAATCAACAGAATTCTTAGGCGGTTAGTCCTTTGAATTCTCTTGGAAAGAGATAAGGGAGACACAAAAGAATTCAGGCGATTAGTCCTTTGTTCTCTTGGAAAAGGGAGAAAAGAGACACAAAAAGAATTCAGGTGATTAGTCCTTGTTGAATTCTTATTGGCAAAGAGAGAGGAGAATGAAAAGATATAGCACACTTTTGTTTTCTGCAGAATTTTCACTTGCAGAAGAACAAGGTTTGGAAAACAGAAAACTTAGAAAGCTTTTTGGCAAAGGAAGAAGAAGAAAGATGAGTAGTAAAGGTTTCAAGATTTCTCAAAAGTTATTCAAGAAGTTCTTTGAATGCAAGTCAAGGTCTTGCTTTTATAGACTCTTCATGTCTTGTCAAGAAAACCATTGGAAGAGTTATAACCTTGAGAAAATCTTGAGAAAAACATTGGAAGAGTTACATCTCTTGACCTTTTATTCAAAACTTGTCACTCGTAATCGATTACACAATGCATTTTATGAAAAGATGTGACTCTTCATAATTGAATTTGAATTTCAACGTTTAGATACACTGGTAATCGATTACCAATATATTGTAATTGATTACACCATTTAAAAATCATTTGGAATGTTGCAAATTCAGTTAAAAACTTTTTGAAATCAAATTTTATCACTGGTAATCGATTATAGGAAACTGGTAATCGTTTACCAGAGAGTAAATACTCTGGTAACTTAGAAAAATTTGAGAAAACTCTTTTTGTAAAACAAAACTATGCTATGTTTGGTTTTTGAAAAATCCTTTTCAATACTTCGCTTGTGAATTCATCTTCTCTTGAATCTTGAATCTTCTTGATGTCTTTTCTTGAATCTTGAAATCAATCTTGATCTTGAACTTGTTGACTCAATCTTGACATCATTCTTTTGGGCTTTTTGTCATCATCAAAACTACTTGATTCATCATCATGAAGCTTGCTTCTACAATCTCTATGAATCTTAATGCCGATAACATAAGATGCATCACCCATATCCTTCACGTCAAAATTCTTGGAGAGAAATTGTTTCACCTTATGTAGCAAAACTTGATCATTGGCTGTAAGTAAAATATCATCTACATATAAAATAAGAAAATATATTTTACTCCCACTTACCTTGTGGTATATGCATTGATCCATGGGGTTTTCATCAAAACCAAATGAGGAATTTAGCCCATGAAACTTAAGGTACCACTGATGGGAGACTTGCTTTAAATCATATATAGATTTATTAAGCTTGCAAACCAAATGCTCACCACTACTAGAGGAGAAGCCTTTAGATTGTTTCATATAAACCTGCTCCTCTAAATCACCATTAAGAAAGGTTGTTTTCACATCCATTTGTTGTAACTCAAGGTCAAAATCAGCGACTAATGTCAATATAATACGAAGAGAATCTTTCTTAGATAAAGGAGAAAAAGTTTGTGTAGTCGATTCCTTCATTTTAGTAAATCCCTTAACAACGAGTCTGTGGAAGCAATGTCTTCCAAGGTTATTTTGATGATGGCAAAGAATCAAGAGTTAAGCAAAGTTTCAAGCAAAGATTCAAGAATCAAGTTCCAAGATTCAAGACTCAAGATTCAAGAATCAAGAGAAGACTATATCAAGATAAGTATTAAAAAAGTTTTTCAAAACATTGAGTAGCACAAGAAGTTTTCACAAAATCATTACCAAGGAGTTTTACTCTCTGGTAATCGATTACCAGAAGGTAGTAATCGATTACATGTGTTTTAAAATGTTAAGATTTTCAAAATTCAAAATGAAGAGTCACATCTGTTGATGTGTAATCGATTACACCTTAATAGTAATCGATTACCGGTGACTGATTTCGAAAAATACATTTCCAAAAGTCACAATTCTTCAAGTGACTTGTTTCTGAAGATTTTTTCAAAAGTCACAACTTTTTAAGTGACTAGTTTTTTAAAGAAATTGCCAAGAGTCACAAGATTTGACTTGAGTCATCAAAAGATTATAAATATGTGACCATGGCATGAATTTTTAAGGAGTGATCAATCATCTATCTTTCAATCTTCTCTCAACATCATTCAATATCTTTCAACTCTTTCAACAGAATTTTCTGATTCTTTTTCTCTTCATCTTTTTAAAAGTTTTTGTTCAAAACTTTCCCTTCCAAGAAAAGTTCTTTGTTCAAAACTTGTGTTATTCATCTTTTTCATTCTCTTCTCCCTTTGCCAAAAGAACGAAGGACTAACCGCCTGAAATCTTTGTGTAAGGACTAACCGCCTGAGATATCTTTTGTTTCCCCATACAAAGATTCAAAGGACTAACCGCCTGAGAATTCTTTGTCCCAACACATTGGAGGGTACATCCTTTGTGGTACAAGTAGAGGGTACATCTACTTGGGGATTTCTATAGTGAGAACAAGAGAGGGTACATCTCTTGTGGATCAGTTAAAGTGGAGGGTAGATCCACTTGGTTTTTCAAAGAGAACAAGGGAGGGTACATCCCTTGTGGATCTTTGGCTTGTAAAGGATTTTACAAGGTTGAAAAGAAATCTCAAGAACCGCAGGTTGCTTGGGGACTAGATGTAGGCACGGGTTGTTGCCAAACCAGTATAAAATTCTTGTGTTTGTCTTCTTCTTTCCTACACTTTTTAATTTCCGTTGTGTACTTTTCTTTTACGCTTTACTTATGTTTAAATTACATAACTTAGTAGTAAAGCCTAAATTGAATCTAGTAACATTAAGAAGGATAAGTTTTTAATTAGTCAAGGCACGTTAATAATTAATTCAACCACCCCCCTTCTTAATTATTTCGAGGCCACTTGATCGAACAAGTGGTATCAGAGCAGGTATCTTGAGAAAATTTTCACAACTTCAAGATTCATGGCCTCCTCAAATTTTTTGTTTCCGGAAGGAAACTCCATCCATAGGCCACCTATCTTTAATGGTGAGGGTTACTACTATTGGAAAACCCGTATGCAAATTTTCATTCAAGCCATAGACTACAACATTTGGGAAGCAATAGAGTTAGGACCTTTCATCCCTACCATAGTAAATGAAAGTACTAGTGAAACCAATGTGAGTGCTTTAGAAAAACCTAGAGATCAATGGTCTGAGGAAGATAGGAGAAAAATTCAATACAATCTTAAAGCCAAAAATATCATCACTTTTGCCCTAGGAATAGATGAATATTTTAGAGTGTCAAACTGTTCAAATGTCAATGAGATGTGGGATACTCTCCAACTTACACATGAAGGCACCACCGATGTGAAAAGATCTAGAGTGAACACTCTTACACATGAATATGAATTATTTAGGATGAACCCTAATGAGAACATCCAAATTATGCAGAAAAGATTCACACACATAGTCAATCATTTTGCCTCCTTAGGAAAAACCTTCCCTAATGAAGATTCAATTAATAAAGTTTTGAGATGCTTAAGTAGGGAATGGCAGCCCAAGGTAACTGCCATTTCTGAAAATAAAGATCTTTCCTCTATGTCTCTTGCCACTTTGTTTGGCAAATTACAGGAACATGAAATGGAACTCCAACGTCTCAACCAAAATGAAGAGACCGACAAAAGGAAAAGAAGCATAGCACTCAAAGCCTCTTCCTCAATACAAGAAGAAGAAGAAGAAGAAGAAAAAGAAGAAGAAGAAGAAGAAGAAGAAGAATTTGATGATGAAGAGGACTTCTCACTTTTTGTGAAGAAGTTTCATAAATTTGTCAAAAATAGAAGAATGGAGAGAAACCATAACTTCAACAATGGGAAGAGATCCCAAGAAGTTTCTCGACACTTAAATGCTATAAGTGTAATCAACCCGGTCACATAAAAGCAAACTGCCCCACAAATGAGTCATGGCCCGAGAAGAATGAGAAGAAAAGATATAAAGAAAGAAGATCCAAGAAGGCGTATATTGCTTGGGATGACAATGACTCATCTGATGGTTCGAAGAAGGAGATTAACCTTCTATCCATGGACTATGAAAGTGATGAAAACATCTCTCAAGAAGTTTAAGTAAGAAAAACAAAAGTCTGACTTCCATCTTTAAAGATCTAAGCACTTGAATCATGAAAAAGGTAACATCAAAACCATTATTTTTTTAATTTTATTTGATTGAGATTTTCTTTTTCAATTAAACTTGTTTATATGATGACTAACAAAATTTTATTTGTTTGTCTTGATTGATTGTTGTGTTTATATGTTTGATTCAGTTACTTTCGTTCTTGAAGCATGAAGATTATTATTAAAACAAATAGTTGATAGTAAATATGATTCTTGCATGATTTTTTTATATGTGAATTACTTGCTTAAAAGTCATTCATAAATTTTTTAAATCTATTATGTTATGTATATTTATTTCCATATAAAAGTTTTCAGATATAAAGTATTTTGATTCCCTTCCAAATTTATTCACCTTAATAGTCATTCAGCACTTAATTCTGCAAAAATGCTCTCTAGTAATCGATTACTACAATACTATAATCGATTACAGCAAGTCACGAAGAGTGTAATCGATTACCAAATTTTGTAATCGATTACAACGCATTCCTGCTCCTATATATTCAGATTTTGAAATCAGAAATCAGAAACCACTCATTCTCTCTCGCAAAACCCTCATTCCCAATTCTTCTTTTTGCCATAACTCACTTATTTCTTATCCAAATCACTCCCCCACAAAGCCCAAACTTCACCTTTTTTTCATTCTCTTTTATTTCAACCGATTGAAATGTCAAAAAAAATCTCTCAAATGGTGGAACCATCAAAGAAGCGCAAAGGTTCTTTGAGTAGAAGCCAATGGCACTCCGAGGCTTAGGATATTCCAGTTCCTTCCTCTATTTCCTCTTCCTCATTGTTCTCATCAGAAGAACAGCATACACGGTACACAAACCTCTTCTCCTCTCATTCTATCATTGATCCTAAGTTCATAGATATGGATTTCTTTTCTGATGAGAGTTTCAAATGCACTCAAGCATTTCAAAACTCAAATCTCATTCCCTTTATGTCTCTGAAATTGCATGTGTATTCTGAATTGGTAAAAGCTTTTTATTCGAACCTTGAAATTCAAGAAAGTACCTTGATTTCAGAATTTTATGGGATAAAGATGGTCATTGACCAATCCCTCTTCTATGATTTGACCCAATTATCTAGTGACGGTGTACCATTTGAAGGTACATTGGACGATGATTGGAAGTTTGATTTTTCTATGCATGATGCCTGCCGGTTGATTTGTAGCAACCAAGCAGATATGACCAGAAGGCTTCTTGCCGGTTCATTGGCTCTTGAAAGTCGTATCCTTCACTATCTTATTGTTCGTATCTTACTCCCAAGATCTTCAAACCTTGCTCAGGTTTCTGAAGAAGATCTTATAGTTATGTGGGCTTTTCATATCGGCCGACAAATTGATTGGGCACATTTAATCCGGTATCGCATGCATAAGGCATTGCGATTAAATGCTCCTTTACCATATCCACATTTAGTCACTCTTTTCCTCCAACATTTCAACATCCCTCTTGATTCTTAACCTTATGTTCCAATCAAGATATCTTTCTTTATTGGTGCTGTTGTGGTTACGTCCTTTGGTTACCACAAAGAGCATGATGGCTCTTGGGTAAAAAAGGGTACTCAACCAAATGATGATGAAGGACAATTACCGGTTGAAGGAGACTCTTCTCTCCTTCAAAGTATTTTGGACAGGTTCGATGGACTCCAAACATATGTTGGTGAAAGGTTTGATGCTTTGGAAGAACAAGTGGACATGCGATTCGATGCAATGGACTCAAGGATCACAAAGGTTGAAGAAGATGTCACCATCATTCGAGACTGCCTCGATTTACCTCCACAGCCACCATTAGTTTAGACTTGATTATTATTATTATTATATTTTGTTTCTAAAGCCTTGTATTTGGCTATATGCTTATTACATTTGAACACTTAATATTTTTAGTATTTGCTTAGTATGACTGAACATTTATGGATTATGATATATGACTATGTGATTTGCATTTTAATTTGGTTTATTCATGTTTTGTTTCATGATCGGTTTAGAATCTTTTATGTTTATTTTACAAAGAATGCTTTTTGTATGTTTTGAATTATGTATGTTTTACGCACTTTTGGCCTTTTTGATGTTGCCAAAGGGGGAGAGAAAAATGGGCATTTTAAGAAATCAAGATATTATATTTTCAAAACATTAAAATCAAGCATAAATTCAAAAAGAAAGGGGGAGAAAGGGATGACTGAATGGTAGAACAAAAACTGTATGCATTATCTTGATTTCAGGATTGTCATCATCAAAAAGGGGGAGATTGTCCAAGCAATGTCTTCCAAGGTTATTTTGATGATGCCAAAGAATCAAGAGTTAAGAAAAGTTTCAAGCAAAGATTCAAGAATCAAGTTCCAAGATTCAAGATTCAAGAATAATCAAGATCAAGATTCAAGAATCAAAAGAAGACTCAATCAAGATAAGTATTAAAAAAGTTTTTTCAAAACATTGAGTAGCACAAGAAGTTTTCACAAAATCATTACCAAAGAGTTTTACTCTCTGGTAACCAATTACTACCTTACCAGAAGGTAGTAATCGATTACCAGTGTTTTAAAATATTAAGATTTTCAAAATTTCAAAATGAAGAGTAACATCTGTTGATGTGTAATCGATTACACCTTAATGGTAATCGATTACCGGTGACTAATTTCGAAAAATACATTTCCAAAAGTCACAATTCTTCAAGTGACTTGTTTCTGAAGATTTTTTCAAAAGTCATAACTTTTTAAGTGACTAGCTTTTTAAAGAAATTGCCAAGAGTCACATGCTTTGACTTGAGTCATCAAAAGATTATAAATATGTGACCATGGCATGAATTTTTAAGGAGAGATCAATCATCTATCTTTCAATCTTCTCTCAACATCATTCAATATCTTTCAACTCTTTCTAACAAATTTTCTGATTCTTTTTCTCTTCATCTTTTTAAAAGTTTTTGTTCAAAACTTTCTTTTCCAAGAAAAGTTCTTTGTTCAAAAACTTGTGTTATTCATCTTTTTCATTCTCTTCTCCCTTTGCCAAAAGAACGAAGGACTAACCGCCTGAGATATCTTTTGTTTCCCCATACAAAGATTCAAAGGACTAACCGCCTGAGAATTCTTTGTCCCAACACATTGGAGGGTACATCCTTTGTGGTACAAGTAGAGGGTACATCTACTTGGGGATTGTTATACTGAGAACAAGAGAGGGTACATCTCTTGTGGATCAGTTAAAGTGGAGGGTAGATCCACTTGGTTTTTCAAAGAGAACAAGGGAGGGTACATCCCTTGTGGATCTTTGGCTTGTAAAGGATTTTACAAGGTTGAAATGAAATCTCAAGAACCGTAGGTTGCTTGGGGACTAGATGTAGGCACGGGTTGTTGCCGAACCTGTATAAAATTCTTGTGTTTGTCTTCTTCTTCCCTACACTCTTTAATTTTCGTTGTGTACTTTTCTTTTACGCTTTACTTCTGTTTAAATTACATAACTTAGTAGTAAAGCCTAAATTAAATCTAATAACATTAAGAAGGATAAGTTTTTAATTAGTCAAGACACATTAATAATTAATTCAACACCCCCCCCTTCTTAATTATTCTGAGGCTACTTGATCGAACAAGTGGTATCAGAGCAGGTATCTTGAGAAAAGTTTCACAACTTCAAGATTCACGGCCTCCTCAAATTTTCTGTTTCCAAAAGGAAACTCCATCCATATGCCACCTATCTTTAATGGTGAGGGTTACCACTATTGGAAAACCCGTATGCAAATTTTCATTCAAGCCATAGACTACAACATTTGGGAAGCAATAGAGTTAGAACCTTTCATCCCTACCATAGTAAATGAAAGTACTATTGAAACCAATGTGAGTGCTTTAGAAAAACCTAGAGATCAATGGTCTGAGGAAGATAGGAGAAAAATTCAATACAATCTTAAAGCCAAAAATATCATCACTTCTGCCTTAGGAATAGATGAATATTTTAGAGTTTCAAACTTTTCAAATGCCAATGAGATGTGGGATACTCTCCAACTTACACATGAAGGCACCACTGATTTGAAAAGATCTAGAGTGGACACTCTTACACATGAATATGAATTATTAGGATGAACCCTAATGAGAACATCCAAAGTATGCAGAAAAGATTCACACACATAGGAAATCATCTTGCCTCCTTTGGAAAAACCTTCCCTAATGAAGATTTAACTAATAAAGTTTTGTGATGCTTAAGTAGGGAATGGAAGCCCAAGGTAACTGCCATTTCTGAAAGTAAAGATCTTTCCTCTATGTCTCTTGCCACTTTGTTTGGCAAATTGCAGGAACATGAAATAGAACTCCAACATCTCATCCAAAATGAAGAGACCGACAAAAGGAAAAGAAGCATAGCACTCAAAGCCTCTTCCTCAATACAAGAAGAAGAAGAAGAAGAAGAAGAAGAAGAAGAAGAAGAAGAAGAAGAATCTGATGATGAAGAGGACTTCTCACTTTTTGTGAAGAAGTTTCATAAATTTGTCAAAAATAGAAGAATGGAGAGAAACCATAACTTCAACAATGGGAAGAGATCCCAAGAAGTTTCTCGACACTTAAATGCTATAAGTGTAATCAACCCGGTCACATAAAAGCAAACTGCCCCACAAATGAGTCATGGCCCGAGAAGAATGAGAAGAAAAGATATAAAGAAAGAAGATCCAAGAAGGCGTATATTGCTTGGGATGACAATGACTCATCCGATGGTTTGGAGAAGGAGATTAACCTTCTATCCAAGGTCTATGAAAGTAATGAAAACATCTCTCAAGATGTTTAAGTAAGAAAAACAAAAGTCTGACTTTCATCTTTAAAGATCTAAGCACTTGAATCATGAAAAAGGTAACATCAAAACCATTTTTTTTTTAATTTTAGTTGATTGAGATTTTCTTTTTCAATTAAACTTGTTTATATGTTGACTAACAACATTTTTATTTGTTTGTCTTGATTGATTGTTGTGTTTATATGTTTGATTGAGTTACTTTCTTTCTTGAAGCATGAAGATTATTATTAAAACAAATAGTTGATAGTAAATATGATTCTTGCATGATTTTTTTATATGTGAATTACTTGCTTAAAAGTCATTCATAAAGTTTTTAAATCTATTATGTTATGTATATTTATTTCCATATAAAAGTTTTCAGATATAAAGTATTTTGACTCCCTTCCAAATTCATTCACCTTAAGAGTCATTCAGCACTTAATTCTGCAAAAATGCGCTCTGGTAATCGATTACTACAATACTATAATCGATTAGAGTAAGTCAACAAGAGTGTAATCGATTACCAAATGTTGTAATCGATTACAACGTATCCTTGCTCCTATATATTCAAATTTCGAAATCAGAAATCAGAAACCACCCATTCTCTCTCGCGAAGCCCTCGTTCCCAATTCTTCTTTTTGCCATAACTCACTCATTTCTTATCCAAATCACTCCCCACAAAGCCCAAACTTCATATTTTTTCATTCTCTTTCATTTCAACTGAGGCCATAACTCAAACTCCAACCTTTAAACATAGATTTAAACATTTGGGAAGCAATAGAAATAGGAAGATTGGAATCCGTGTTCCCCCTTCTTAACATGGATGAAAACATCTTTTTTCAAACTCAGATTCCAACCTTTAAACAAATCAAAAGGTGTCTTTGGGACAGCCTTGGTTGGAACACAGTTTAATATATGCATTGTCATCTTTAGTGCTTCAGTCCACAAGGATATAGGAAGATTAGAGTTGCTAAGCATACTCCGTACCATGTCCAATAATGTTTAGTTCCTTCTTTTTGCCATACCATTCTGATTTGGAGAACCAGACGTAGTGTACTGGGCAACAATCCCATGTTCTTGAAGAAACTATGCAAAAGGATCAGGTGCTTGTCCATTCTCAGTATATTTGCCATAGTATTCTCCACCTTTATCTAATCTCACTATTTTTATTTGTTTGCAACATTGGTTCTCAACTTCAGCCTTAAAGACTTTGAAGGCATCCAATGCTTCATTTTTGTTATGAAGCAAATAAACATTTATATATCATGAATAATCATCTATAAAGGTGATAAAATATTTCTGACCACATGCATCCATATCTAGACAACAAATTTCAGTATGAATTATTTCTAATATGCTTGAACTCTTGTTAGCACCTTTCTTAGACATGTTGATCTGCTTACCCTTAACGCAGTCGACACAAGTCTTAAAGTCAGCAAAATTTGGAGTATTGAGTACCTCATCTTTCACTAACCTTTTAATCCTCTCAATGGAGATATGTCCTAATATCCGATGCCATAACATAGAGGAATTCTAATTAATATTACACCTTTTAATACCAATTTGAACATGCATTGAACTATAAGTGGCATAATTTTGTAAACCAAGAAGAAGACTGATGTGTCATCATTTTGTCATATTTCTTAACCCTTTTTGTCACCATTTTAATTACTGATTAGCCTTAATTGTCAAATTAATTATGCAGTTTTATCATTTGGGCCTACTGGATTAATTTTGTGTTTTTAATTTAATTTCAGGAGAATTATAAGCAATTGGGCTTGAATCCAGAATTTGGCTTGGACTTGAAGAGAGCGGACTATTTTATTCTACCAAATCTTATCTTATCTAGATTTTATCTCATGTATATATTATTTAGATTTGATCTCATCTAGATATTATTTCATCTAGATCTTATCTTTTCTAGATTTGATCTCATCTAGATATTATTTCATCTAGATCTTATCTTATCTTATCTTATCTAGATTTGATCTCATATAGATATTATTTCATCTAGATCTTATCTTATCTTATCTTATCTAGATTTTATTTTATTTATGGGCTTGGATTTAAAATAGATTTGTAAGCTTTGGGGCTGAAAACTTTATAACAGCACCAAGGTTCTAGTTTAAGCACTCTCTCCTCTCTCTCCTCTCTCTTTCCTCTCTCTCTTTTTCATTTTAGTTTTAGAGTGCTACTCTCAATTCGTTTTAGTTCTTTTTCGTTTTGGAAGAATAATTCTAGTTTTCTTCTTTTTCTACTGATTAATGGAAGGCTAAGTCTCCAACGTTGTTTTCTCTTGAGGATCAAGCACAGCTCTCTTTGAGGTTCTATTATTACTATTAAATTCTAATCAGTTTCTCCTCTTCAATAATTATTTTGTATTTGTTGCTATTAATTCATGCATGCTTAGTGCTTGATTAATTGTCTCTGCACTTAATTTACGTTCATGCTTAATGATCGTTCATGATTAATTGGTGTATGTGTTGCTTAATCACATAATGAATGCCTTATGTTAAATTTCACTTATTAATTTAATTTAGGGTTGGATTAAGTGGTTGAGTTGAACTGATAAAGGATAAATTCTCGTAACCTAGGATAAGAGACTTGCTTGTGAATCAAGGGGAAACAACGTGCTTTAATTCTGATATTTTCTAATTAAAATTTGCTCGCTATTTAATTTACAAAAACAAACAACCCCCCCCCCCCCCCAATTTGTTACTGTTTTATTACTATCTGTTATGAACGTTTGGTTGACCATTGCTGGTTGGGAGACGACCTAGAATCACTTCCTAGATACTACATTTTTAGTGTTTATTTGATTTGGGTACGACCTCGATCAAATTTGGCGCCGTTTTCGGGGAGCAGTGGTCCAAAGGTTCATAATAGCTAGTGATTCGTGTTTTATGTTTAGTTGTTTTACGTTTACTTCTTTTGTTTAGTGTGTTCGTGTTGTGTTAGTGTGGTATTAGTGTCATACCCTAATTTCGTCCGGGGACCTTTGCTTGATGACATGCGACCTTTCTTTGGTCCTTGTGAGGTGTTTGGTACCCATCATTAGGCAATTTGTGAAATTCCAGGACATGCCGAAAAACCAAAAAAATATTGATGCACAATCCGTAAGTTTCCGTGACACACCGGAAATCAAATGGAAGCACCGTTGCATAATTAAGTGAGGTTCCGTAACATTCCGTAAGTCAAAAAGGGGATGATTATGTAATCCGCAAGGTTCCGTAACATTACGGAAAGAAAACAAGTATCGTTACGAAATTCGTAAGTTTCCGTAACTTTATGAAAAAAGAATCACCAAAAAAAACAGAGGGGGTGTACTTAGTAAAAATGGGGGTGCAAATAGCACCCAGGCCCACTTGGGCCCTCCAGAATATTCCTCCAGAAGGCTGTTGCTTCTGGAGGAAGCAACCTGGCTCGCCTTGGCGAGCTGAGCTCGCCTGGGCGAGCTGGGCAGCAACCACCTCCCCTATTTTGCTATAAATAGGGGAGGAAGTGAAGAAGAAAAGGGTTCAGCCCCTTTGACACTTCTCTCTCTTTCGAATTTGCTTGGAAAAATTGTTTCCGTGAAGAAAATCTAAGCCGAGGCGCTTCCGAAACATTTCCGTAACGTTTTCCGTGAGGAATTTCGCAAAGGTTTCAACCGTTCTTCGACGTTCTTCATTCGTTCTTCATCGTTCTTCGATCTTCAACGGGTAAGTACCTCGAACCAAGCTTTTCGATTCATTCTATGTACCCGTAGTGGTCCACATTGTGTTTTGTGTATTTCTATTCTTGTTTCATTTACTTTTTTATACCCCCTGTTGACGTGCTTAAGCCATTTTACTTAAGTCATTTCTCGCTTAACTTAAAAATAAAATAAATTTCCACCGAACGTTTGAATTGTATTATCCGTTAACTTCGGTTAAAATAAATTCCGACCGTTAGGTCGTGCCGTAACCACGTTGGAAATCAAAAAAGAGGTAAAAAATAATATAATAATCAAAAACATCTTTTAGCAAAATAAAGCGGAAAATCAATCGGACGTTTTCTCTTTGGGATTTCTCATTCTTAATCGAATTGATTAATAACTAAAGTGAAACTAAGGCTAAAATCAACTCACCTAGTCAAGCTCATCCACAAAAATAGGCTTTTGAAGTTTGTCATTTCAATTTCTCACTAAGTAAAATGGATCATTTTTAAGGTCCAACGCCTTAAAATGATCACCACTTAAGTAAAAAAGAATCACTTGATAAGAAAGAACTACGTAGGTCTGATTTCCTCATCGCAAATTGAGGAATACGTAGGAGCAAAGGGAAACACCCTTGTCGACCACAAAAAAGATAAAAAGGGTATAAAGGATATAAGGACATAAAAGGGAACGTAAAAATCAAAGTCATGTTTGCACATTCGATTAAAGGTTGTCGTCCCTTGTGACGGACGTGTGGGGTGCTAATACCTTCCCCGCGCGTAAATACAACTCCCGAACCTTTCACTTAAAAGTTCGTAGATCGCGTCTTTTCCGGTTTTTCCGACGTTTTCCTCAAATAAACGTTGGTGGCGACTCCGCGCGTATTCCTTTCGTGGAACACGCATCCCGCGAGTCTCGCGTTGCCCTCCCGCCGAAGGGTAGGTTGCGACAGTTGGCGACTCCACTGGGGACTTTTTTTTAGAGAGTTAGGCCTTTTAATTTTGTGCAATGTTTTACCGTGACTTACCCCTTTGTTGGTTTCCTTTCATTATGTTCTTGTGTATATAAACTCTTTGTTGCTTTTAGTGCGTTTTAAAATGTATGCATGAAGTAAATATTTTGGTTTTATGTTTGTGTACAACATTGCATGTTCCTCTTTGAATTTTGGGTTATGTACAGGTAATGGGTAATTGTTTTTGAAATAGGAGTTTCTTGGCATTTTGTGAATTGAAACCCTTATTTTTCTCTACATGTCAAGTTAGTTTTGAAGGTTCGAATTGAAAGTGATAGATTTACTCTTGGTGAGAATTTGAGCCATCATCATCTATTTTATTCGGTGTATTTTGCCCCATTGATTGCTTGCACAATAGCCTTGGCTTGACTCTTGTTGATACTTCTTGCTTCACATGCATGTTGGGAGATGATTTAGGCATTTTGTTCGTATAAGCCTCTAGCCAAATGAGCCTACCTTGAATTAATTCCTTTGATAGCCCCTTTGAGCCTATGTTCCCCTTTCTTTGTTTTGAAGCTCATTACAAGCCTTAAGTGAAAAAAACCATGATTTCACCCTACCCTTAAGGAATTTTGGAGCTTTGGAATTGTTTTGGGAATAAGTGTGAGGGGGGGTATGTTTCATTGGGTGATATGTTTTTGTTGGCCATGCTTGATGATGTATTTTGGTCATGCTTGATGTGTGTGTGTGTGTGTGTGTGTATATATATATATATATATATTGCTTAATTGTTGCTTTATTTTTCAAATGCTTTCAATTGCTACTGTTCATGTTCAAAAGAAAAATTCAAAAAAAAAGAAATAAAAAAAACAAAAAGAAAACAAAAAGAAAAAAAAAAGAATAGAAAAAGCATGAAGTTGAATAAATGAGGTCTTGGTTTGAAGACTTGGATTGGTTTAAGGACTTGGTTGATTTTGTTTTGGGTTTACTTTTTAATTTTGATTTTGGGGTTTACTATTTTTTCTTATTTCCCACTTATTCCCCATTGCTCCTCTATTCCTTTGGGTTTTAGCTACTATTCCATACTTTCATCTACCTTGTCCTTGGCCCCATTACAACCTTAAAAGACCTTTTGATCCTCATGTGCATGTGTTTGTGATGTGGTTGTCAATTTTAGAGTCTTGCCAAGTCTATGTGGTGTCTGTTTTCATGGGTGCTCTGAGAGTAAACAGTAGCCTAGACACTTGAGAGATGGAGTGCATATCTTGTGAGGCTTTATCACTTTTCATTATTGAGCTGATTTACTATCTTGCCATGTTTGAGATGCTTGGATGATTTTCATGATGGCCTTGATTCTTTAACTCTTTACGTGTTGAATGTTGCCCATTCTTTTCATTCCTTGAGATTGAGATTCATTGAGAAATATGTAATTGTTGTTATGTTTGTTTGTTTCTCTTTAATGTCTCTGGATTTGTCCCTTGCTTTGTTTTTTCTTTTATTTTGCCCAAGAGTGCAAAAGGCTAAGTGTGAGGGGATTTGATGTGTCATCATTTTGTCATATTTCTTAATCCTTTTTGTCACCAGTTTAATTACTGATTAGCCTTAATTGTCAAATTAATTATGCAGTTTTATCATTTGGGCCTACTGGATTAATGTTTTTAATTTAATTTCAGGAGAATTATAAGCAATTGGGCTTGAATCCATAATTGGGCTTGGACTTGGAGAGAGTAGACTATTTTATTCTACCAAATCTTATCTTATCTAGATTTTATCTCATTTATATATTATTTAGATTTGATCTCATCTAGATATTATTTCATTTAGATCTTATCTTATCTAGATTTGATCTCATCTAGATATTATTTCATCTAGATCTTATCTTATCTTATCTTATCTAGATTTGATTTCATCTAGATCTTATCTTATCTTATCTTATCTAGATTTTATTTTATTTATGGGCTTGGATTTAAAATAGATTTGCAAGCTTTCGGGTTGAAAACTATATAACAGCACCAAGGTTCTAATTTAAGCTCTCTCTCCTCTCTCCTCTCTCTCTTTCCTCTCTCGCTTTTTCGTTTTAGTTTTAGAGTACTACTCTCAATTCGTTTTAGTTTCTTTTTCGTTTTGGAAGAATAATTCTAATTTTCTTCGTTTTCTATTGATTAATGGAAGGCTAAGTCTCCAGCGTTGTTTTCTCTTGAGAATCAAGCACAGCTCTCTTTGAGGTTCTATTATTACTATTAAATTGTGATCAGTTTCTCTTCTTCACCAATTATTCTGTATTTGTTGCTATTAATCCATGCATGCTTAGTGCTTGATTAATTGTCTATGCACTTAATTTACGTTCACGCTTAATGATCGTTCATAATTAATTGGTGTATGTGTTGCTTAATCACATAATGAATGCTTTATGTTAAATTTCACTTAGTAATTTAATTTAGGGTTGGATTAAGTGGTTGAACTGATAAAGGAAAAATTCTCGTAGCCTAGGATAAGAGACTTGCTTATGAATCAAGGGGAAATGTGTTTTAATTATGGTATTTTCTAATTAAAATTTGCTCGCTATTTAATTTACAAAAACAAACAACCCCCCCCCCCCCAATTCGTTACTGTTTTATTACTATCTGTTATGAACGTTTGGTTGATCATTGCTGGTTGGGAGACGACCTAGGATCACTTCCTAGATACTGCATTTTTAATGTTTATTTGATTCGGGTACGACCTCGATGAAAGACCATTAGACAAGATACCATTCCCAACACATTCAAAATTATAAAATAACTCAAATGATGTGCCTTTAAAATTAAAGGAATATCCCAAAGGTACGAATCTAGAAACAAAAATCAAGTTTCAAGAAAAACTTGGTACATAAAAGGTCCTTTCTAATTTCAAAAATAAAGTCACTACTTAAAATTAAAATGCAATTTCCAATAGCCTCCACAGGTGAGCCTAGCTTGTTGCCTGATAAAATTAAAGGAATATCCCAAAGGTACGAATCTAGAAACAAAAATCAAGTTTCAAGAAAAACTTGGTACATAAAAGGTCCTTTCTAATTTCAAAAATAAAGTCACTACTTAAAATTAAAATGCAATTTCCAATAGCCTCCACAGGTGAGCCTAGCTTGTTGCCTGATAAAATGCTTTGCTCACTTCCCACTAGGTTCCTTAGATTTTGCATACCCAGTAAAGAATTTGCAATATGGATAGTAGATCCAGAATCAATCCACTGGGTGTTAATATTAACACTAGCCATATTAGATTCATAACATACTAATGAGATTGATTTACCTTTTTTCTTAAGCCATTTCTAGAATCTGGGGCAATTCTTCATGTGCCCCTTCTTCTTGCAAAAGAAACATGTTGCCACCTTCTTAATATCAGCTTGAGGTGGTATTTTACCATTCCTCCTCTGATTAGCTTGAGACTTAGTTGCTTTATTCTTCCCACAAGCAGTTGTCAGCGATGCACTCTCACCCATCTCCATTACAAGCCTTTCTTCTTCCTGAACACACATGGTCATTAATTCATTGATAAACAATTTGTCCTTATGTTTGTTGTAGGAAATCTTAAACGACCCATATTCCTGTGGAAGGGTGTTCAAAATGAAGTGCATCAGGAAGGACTCATACATATCAACCTCCAGTTTCTTAAGTTGAGCTGAAATATCTCACATTTGCATTATGTACTCATGCACACCTTTCATACTGGTGAGCCAGAGAGAGGAGAACTTCATGATCAAGGTGTTTGCTAAAGCCTTATCTGAAGTGATGAACTGGTCATTAATGGCCTTAAGCAAGTCTCGAACCTTTTCATGCTGGTTGACAAAACCACGTATCTCGATCGAGATTTTGGTCTTAATGAACATCACGCTGAGCCAATTGGATTGCTCCCACCACTCATATAGCGCAACATCAATTGATCTACTTTCATCAGTGATTGCAGGTGGTTCGTCTTTCCTTATAACATAGTACATGTCCATCCACCCTAACTGCAGAAGAATTCTCTTCCATATCTTATAGTTATTTCCTTTAAATTCGGGAGCATCACATTGAATATAAAAAAACTAACAATTTGAGAAGCTACAAAATCCAAAGACTTGTGTCAAAATTTGAGGTAGATTAATCTTAATTGTATTTTTTATCAATGTAAACATACTAGAAAATTGAATCTTGTGACATAAAAATTATCTGTGGGCTAAATTTTTAATTCAATAAGAAATAATTAAACCTTATGATAGAATAATCAAATTACAAACTTCAATTCATGCTTTACGGGTACAACATGAAAATAATTTAATTTTCTATTGCAAATATTTATTTTATGATAAAATTGACAAATTATAGATACCTCATGATTCCAGTGGGTAAACCTTGAAAAATAATGTCATTTTATCTCAATTAATTATACAAATATAATAAAAATTCATGTGGGATAAAATTTATTATATAAAGTATAATTAATCACAATATTATGTTTAATTCCTTATATGATCTTTAAAAAACTTAAATATATAATTTTAATCAAATTATAAATGTTGTGGCTAATCCATAATTAATCAAAATTATAAAGATCACTTAGACATAAAACTTAATCATATGAGAAAAAATCATATTATGCATTTCAAGATCAAGATATAATATAATGATGAATAAAATTCTCATATATAATAATTTCATAATTGAAACATAATATTGTGCATTTGATTTCATATATATATATATATATATATATATATATATATATATATATATATATATATATATATATATATATATATATATATATCTTTTAAGTCATAGGTTTGAAGCCCAGCTAGTGCAAAAATGATGTATTTTTTTGGTTTTTTTTCACTATTCATCATCTTCAACCTCTAGCGGGTCAAATTCGATCCAAATACAGACTCGGTCGGTTCTTACTCATTTGGGCACCTTTTTACACTATTCAAAAGCCAAAAACAAGGAAATCAATCAAAATAAAGATTTCCAATCTTATTTTTAACAAACAAGGCTCTAAATACCATAAACGAAATTAAATAAGAAAATCACTAAAACGAACAAGGTAAAGGAAATTGAGGCTTTGATACCAAATGTTAGATTAAAATTTTTAACTTGTGATGTTACAGACTACAAAACAAACACAAGTCATTAACAAAATGCGGAAAAACAAAAAATCAAAATGTACTTCCAGCCATTATCGTGAAAGAGCTGTCTTGTTTTGATTATTTCAAGCTCTCACTCTCTCTTTCTAGTTGATGTATCAAACGAAATTAAAAAAAGTGAGCAAAGACCAAACATATGTGTTATATATAGATATTCTACTATCAAAAATGTATTTAGTAGTCATTACCACTCATTAGTAGTAATTATCACCCATTAGTAGTTATTCAATATTTGACTTTTCAATCCCAAAATTGATGGAGCTTTATTTTCCAAAACTTACATACCAAATTATTACACTTAAAATCCATATCAAACTTATAAAATATAGAAGGAATAACTAATAATAAGTAAACATGAGAATGTCCTGCATTTCGACAATAAAATTTTTCACCCGGACATGCCATTGTACTTGCCCAAAAAAAAATGAAACAAAGAATTATTGAAACAACAAATGATCCAATATGAAAAAAATAAAATAAATCAAATACTATTAATAATTAAACATTGCATAATTAAAATAAAAACCAGGTTCATTGGTGCCATCAACACAATCGCACATATCATCATTCAACTGCGCCTTGGTGAATTTTCCGGATCCATCTTTACACCTTATTACCAAGACTTGTAATAATTGTCATCTGCGAGAAATAGCAACACACATTTCTTCAATTTTGAAACATAAAAAAACCAAAACAATCTCAAAATATAAATGAAATTACAAAAACGATACATAATTGTATTAATTCCTAGACAATGGAGAAATGCTTTTATTTGTTTATAACAAATAACGATAAGCAGTAGAATTATTACAAATATTAGTAAATTGTTAAATGATTTTCTGGCCCAAAAAAATAAAAGAAATATGCAAATCTATTGATATTTTTGCAACTCAGTTAATACCGGAGTGAGTATTAATTTCGATTCCAAATAGAAGTTATATTTGCTACACAAAGAGGAATAAAAGAATCTAAATTTCCATCTGAAGTGATAAACTTAGAATGGTGAATCTCATGACAATTTTAGCAAACGATCAAATAAAAGCTTTTCCAAAAACATCACTCTTTGAAGAGTCAAAAATGGAAAAAGAATTATAATGAATTTAAAAGAGAAGGAGATAAGCTTCGATAATAATGGTTGTTGTTGCCATGAGAGTCACCGGAGCTGAATTTGTGGCCAGAGAAATCATGGAAAATGAGGAAGGATTTGCAACGGTAGGACCGGAGTGGTGAGAGGTGGAGCGGCAACGGAGCTCTGAACGGATCAAGCAGTATAGCTCAAAAATAACTTTGAAAGGAGCGAATGATACAACATTTTTTTTCTTAGAAAAAACATAAAGAAGAAGAAAGAGGCAATTATAAAAGGGAAAAATTTGAAATTCAAATTCAAATTTTTCCTAACTCATACAGCTCATTCAAATAATTCAAATTTGAAATATGAAAAACTCGTCACAAGAGGAAGAGGAAGATGAAGACCAACTCGCGTTTATTATTTTATAGCCAAAAAAATTTGTGGTATTACCACGTTAGCTTGTTGGTTGTTCTTTTATTAATATAGATTTTATCTACATATTAAAAAAATATAAAAATTTATTTTAAAATCAATTTTTTAAAAGATTTAAACAAACTAATCCAAATATTAAATTAAGAACACAGATTACATAATTCCTTCACACTCACTCATATCATAAAAAGATCTAACTAAATAAAATAAGAGACAAACCCTTAGTAGAATGGGTAACCCTTTATTCTCAAACACGAGTAGAAAGGTGATGGATCTATCATCTTCTATCAAAGCACTCTTAATTATTATTATTTTTATTACATTCTTTGGTGCAGAAGCATCTGCGACTGAAGCCACGGCAGTGTCCTCCAGAGAAACCTTCGGTTCGGCAAACAGAGCCACAGTTGGTGTCACTTAAACATGGCCCCTTGAAACGATGGCTCTGAGACTCACAAGTTCTTGCTTCTGCCACCATTGTTGGCCCCATCTCTGCACAATTTTTTGAATAATTTTATTAACAAATCATTAGAAAGAGAAAAAGTAAAATAAATAAAGAAGCTGGCTAAGTATCAAACAAATTTAAATTAATTAAAATAAACTTTACGCATCTTAACTTTAAAAAAAAATCATTTAAATTTGTAAATATTTATAGTTCAACAATTTTTAATTATCATAAAAAAGTCTTCAGTACAGGATTTTGTAACTTGGAAATTAAAATTTTAATTGGTAAGAGAGAAGTCAATTTAACTGAAACTGAACATGGTCGGGTCAAGCTATATAAATATAAATATTAAACACTTGATTAACTAAGATCACAATAAAAGAAACCCAAAAGTGTTTATATTAATTAGCTAGCATCAAGAAAGGCCTACCGGTGGCTATCAGAAGAAGAAGCAAGACAAAAATGGTTGAAACCAAAGGCACTGAGCGAGCCATGTGTGTGAGAGTAAAGTTTCAGGAAAGAATGCACAAGCTTGGGTTGGGTTGGTACAAAATGAAAGTGAAGCTAGTGTGTCTTAAATAGAGCAATAAAAGTATATTAAAGGTTATTAAATAGAGCAATAAAAATATAAACAAATTATCTTTTTTTTTACGTACTTAACATTAAGACATCCTTTGTTTGTTTGTTTTTTAAGAAATCTTTTAAATTCTTTCAAAAAAAGAAAAAAGAAATCTTTTAAATGAAAAATATATTAAAGGTTTACATTTATGACTTCTCTATTAATATTTACTAACTATTCTTAGTTAGTTTTTATATATAGTAACTAAAATATTAAGTGATTCTTTAAATGTTTTTAATGTATTAAATAAATATATTTTTTTTATAGGAATTATTTTTATTTTATTAATTGTAGGGATCATTATAATTTTGAAGATTAAATGATCATTTACTCTTTTTTGTTTATTTATTTCATTAGGATATTGATATTTTTCTTCTTTTTCATGATATATTTATTACTCATCTATTAATATTTAATAACTTGACACATTATTTTTAAATCTTTCCTATAATAAATACAAATATTAATGATTCTTGTATTTCTTTAATGTATTAAATAAATATATTTTTGTTATAACACAATTTTTTCAGTTTATAAATTTTAGGAACTAATTTGACCAATTTTTATAATTTCAAAGACAACTAATTGAATGTTTTTTTAGACAAATATAGTGAAGTGTTTGGATATTATGTTTTAGGTCTTAGATTTAATCCTCATTGTCACCTGTGTTTTTTTTTCTAGTGAAAAGATTGTTGGAGACTCCAATAACCTTTTCTCCTTCTTCATCCGCTACCATTGATCTTCAAGAAGCAAAGGACTTCATTGATGAAGAAGATTCAAGGCCTACAAGCTCTATATGGAGTTACATCATGTGGTATCATGAGCATCTTCATCTTAGTGATGTTCTTTTGCTTCCTCTATCTTTTGTTCGGTCAATTCACTTTAATTTTTTATTCTTCATCTTCTTCTCCATGTATCTCCTTCATTGTCTTGTGGTTTGGTGTTGTTTAGAGAATATTCAAAAAAAAAATAATCCGATTAAATCTTAGATCTACACTTTTCTATGGTTCTGATTTTATAGATCTACCCTTGAATCATGTTTTTGTGCTAATTTTTGGTTCTATCTTCTTTCAGTCATAATCTTCTTATGTTGAACCTTTAGATCTCAATTTTCTTGCAAAATATTGATTAGAAAAGAAAACAAAAAAATCTAAGTGTAAATCTCTTCTTTCATGTTGTCTTAGAGTTATGTTTAGTCATAATAATTGTCACATTATGTTCTAAGTTTGTGTTGAATTTTGATTTTGTTGATTGAATTCTAGATATATTTGTTCATGTATTCTTGCAATTCTTAGTCTGTCATTTGAATTTTGAGTCTAATTCATCCATGTTATTTAGTTCATAACATGTTCTAAATCAATTCCTAGAAGTAGTCTTGTTGTTGAACTGTTTTGCTTTTTTAAGTTTCCTATATGATGCCTATGAAGAAATTGAGTTGTGGTGCTGAGTTGTGGCTAGATTTGTAAATCAAAATAAGTCTTAAGCTCTCTTGAATTGTGTTATTCAAGACAATTGAGCATAAGCAAACACAAATTGTAACTATCCAAGCCTTAAACAACATAAACACTACTCTTTATTTCTAGGCTGAAATTCTGGTTGTTGTCAGTTTTGGCACACTGTGTTCTTAACTCCACCATGGCTTGAATACTTTGAGTTTTGAGATGAAATATTAACTGGATAAAATAGACATCTAGATGAAAACAATGGAAAAAGAATGAACAAAAACGAAAAATAAATGAGCAAGAAAATGTGATAAAGATTAACATCAAAATACACGTCCAGAACAACAACAGAAAATGTGTATGCTTGATTTGCTTGAAAATTGTTCATTATTTTGAGTTGTATTACAAGCTTATTTGAATCTTGAAGTTTTTCATCTTTTAGATGTGTTGCTAAATTGACATAACTAGAATTTTGCTTTGAGTCTTGTTTTTAATTTGTCAATCTAATCTAGTGTCATTCTAGGACTTCCTTTGTGTCCACCTTGGCTTGTGGTGTTGTCCTTTTGCTTTATTTTTCCTTGAATCTCATTGAATTAATGTCATGTTAAATTTCCATTTGTTTCATCTTTCATTTCATCTTTTGGTTTCTTGCTTGTCTTTTTTTTTTGTGTTTAAGTGTTGCCTACAATAAGGATTCAAAGAGGAAATTGGTGCATTGTTTGAAGAAAGATTTTTGAGTCTTGGAGGTTAACCATCCTAGGAGCACCATTGGATTTGAAGCAACCAAAGCCTCACCAAATTTTGAGTGAAACACTTGAAAAAATAGACGAGCATTGAAGATAAATTTGAAAACCTTAATTGTTTTGCTAAATTTGTTGTAATAGAACAATTGAGTGCTGAATTTTTTTTTCTATTGCAATTCCTTGTATTTGGACATTCTTCAAAGGTGTATTGGGAGTCTCCAAGAGACCACCCAAACCTCTATTTTTGTGTAATAGTTGAGTGTAAACCGTGTATACTAAGTGAAGAGCTAGTTAGGACCTCCAAAGGGTCATCCAAGCGTTCACATGGAAATCGTCAAACTTGCTTTAAATTTCTTTTACCTTCCATTGTCAAACTTCCTAGATAGCTTTCTTTTTACCAATTAGTTTTTACCTTATCTTTCGCACCTCTTTTAGTGTTTATTTTGGCTAGTTTCAACCATAGTTTCTTTTACCTTTTATTTTCAAACCCCCAACAAGAAAGAACCATAACTTAGGAACCAACATGAGTCTTCATTTCTCATCTAATGTTAATGGTGAGGGTTACACTCCTAAGGACCCCTTGTATAGGATATTAGATGAGTTGAGATCCCTTAAATTGTGGAAAGAAAAACAAGAGAGAAAAGAAAGGGGAAAAAAAGAATGGAAGAAATAAGTCAAGATGAAAGAGAGAAAATAAGAGAGAAAGAAAGAAGAAAAATAATGAAAGAAATGAAAAGAGAAAAACATGTCTCTTATAGTAGTCATGACTCTTGCAAGAGTTTAAATGAAGAACTTAGCGACTATTATGGAGGGCGGCAGAGGTCACATACTAAACATCACTCCCAAAGAAGAGAAAAGCATAGAAGGTCTCAACAGGTTAACATTAGCCTCCCATATTTCCATGGAAAAGATAATGTTGAGGCATACCTAGATAGGGAAATGAAAGTTGAACAACTCTTTGCTTGCCATCATATTAGTGAAGAGAGAAAAGTTCCATTGGCTACTCTTAGCTTTCAAGGGTATGCCCTCTATTGGTGGATTTCCCTTGTTAGGTAAAGAAGGATTAATGGGGATGCTCCAATAGAGTATTGGAATGATCTTAAGAGTTCCCTTAGGATGAGGAACATTCCTTCCTACTATGAAAGGCAGGTTATGGACAAGCTCCAAATGCTTAGACAAGGGAGTCTGAGTGTTGAAGAATATAGACAACAAATGGAACTACTCCTTTTAGGAGTTGGACTTAGGGAGGAGGAAAAAACAAGCATAGCTAGGTTCCTTAGTGGGCTTAATATGAAAGTGAGGGACAAGGTTGAACTCCTTCCATATAGGGACCTAGATGAGCTAGTCCAACTTTGTATAAGAGTGGAGCAACAACTTAAAAGAAAGTCTTCTTCAAAATCTTATGGCTTTCACTCAAGGAAGGACAAAGCCCAAGGAATTTTGGGGGCTGCACCTTTAAAACCCAAGGAAGATAAGGGTAAGACCATAGAGAAATCCACCCCTAAGACTAGTTCCCAAGAAAGGACTAGCAACATTAAATGTTTTAAATGTCTTGGGACATGTCACATTGTCTCTCAATGCCCCACCAAGAAAACCATGATTATGAGGGGTCAAGGAATTTATAGTAGTCAAGAGGAGACTACTTCTTCCCCTTCCTCTAATGGAAGTGAAGATGAAGTAAGGGGTGAAGAGTCTAGTGAGGAAGTCTACCCCCATGAAGGTGACCTCCTAATGGTTAAAAGACGCCTTGGAGGCCAATCTTGTGATCTATCCCAATGCCAAAGAGGGAACATCTTTCATACAAGATGCAAAATTTTAGATAAAACTTGTTCTCTCGTTGTGGATAATGAAACTTGTTGCAATTGTTGTAGCACAAGATTAGTTTCCACATTGAACCTCACTATCATTCTCCACCCAAAATCTTATAAAATTTAATGGCTCAATGAGCAAGGGGAAATGATAGTTAACCAACAAGTGAAGGTACCTTTCTCCATTGGGACATATAAGGATGAAGTTATTTGTGATATAGTTCCCATGGAGGCAGGGCATATTCTCTTAGGAAGGCCATGACAATTTAATAGGAAGATCATTTTCGATGGCCTAACTAATGACATTATCCTCACCCATCTTGACACTAAATTTGTGTTGCAGCCTCAAACACCTTCATAGGTAGCTAAGGATCAACTTACAATGAAGGACAAGAGGATGAGGAAAAGTTAGAAAAACAAAAGAAAAAAAAGGATAGTAAGGCCTTAGCTCCAAAGGTCAAGGAGAAGGAAAAAGAGGGAGGTTGTTCCTCTAAGAAAACTGTAAAGAAGGAGAGTCATTTTGCAACAAAATGAGATATTAAGAAGGCTCTTATTCTCAAGCAGTCTTTCTACCTTATCCTCTCAAGGGAGACTTCCTTTAGCATTGCCATAATTCCCACACTTGAGACCATTCCCCCAAAGTTCAAAGAACTCTTACAGGAATTTGGTGATGTATTTCCCAAAGAGATACCACATGGGTTACCTCCTCTTAAGGGAATAGAACACCAGTTAGACTTAGTCCTAGGAGCAAGCCTTCCTAATAGGTCAGCTTATAGGACTAATCCTCAAGAGACCAAGGAGATTGAATCCCAAGTTAAGGAATTGTTAAAGAATGGTTGGATCCAAGAGAGCCTAACTCCTTGTGATGTGTCTATGTTATTGGTTCCCAAGAAGGATGGTAAGTGGAGAATGTGTATAGATTGTAGGCCATCAACAACATAACTGTAAAGTATAGGCACCCCATTCCTAGGCTTGATGATATGTTTGAAGAGTTGCATGGTGCAAACATATTTTCCAAAATTGATCTTATAAGTGGTTATCACCAAATAAGGATGAGAGAAGGTGATGAGTGGAAAACCGTTTCCAAGACCAAGTTTGGGTTGTATAAGTGGCTAATGATGCATTTGGGGCTCACTAATGCACCAATCACCTTCATGAGGCTAATGAATCATGTCCTAAGGGAGTTCATAGGTAGGTTTGTAGTTGTTTATTTCGATGATATCTTAGTCTATAGTAAGGACCTAGATGATCACTTAGGACATCTAAGGCAAGTTCTTTTGGTTCTTAGGAAACACATTCTTTTTACTAATATAGATAAATGCACCATTTTTTTCAATAGTGTAGTCTTCTTAGGTTTTGTGGTTAGAAAAAATGGGGTCCATGTGGACCCCGAGAAAATCAAGGCCATCCAAGAGTGGTCCACCCCAAAAAGTGTAGGAGATAATAAGAGCTTTCATGGATTAGCAAGTTTCTATAGAAGGTTTGTTCCTAATTTCTCTACACTTGCTTCGCCACTTAATGAGTTGGTGAAGAAGAATGTGGCATTCACATGGGATGAGAGACAAAAGCAAGCATTTGCTTTGCTCAAAGAAAAACTCACTAAGGTACCCGCTCTAGCTCTCCCTAACTTTTCTAAAACTTTTGAGCTAGAGTGTGATGCCTCTAGTATAGGTGTGGGAGTTGTGTTGTAGCAGGGTGGGCACCCCCTTGCTTAATTTCGTGAGAAACTGCATGGTGCCGCTCTCAACTACCCAACATATGATAAAGAGCTTTATGCCTTAGTTAGAGCCCTCCAAACTTGGGAACATTACCTTGTTTCCAAGGAGTTTGTTATTCATAGTGATCATGAATCACTTAAGTACATTAAAGGGCAATGCAAGTTAAATAGGAGGCGTGGAAAATGGGTAGAGTTCCTAGAGCAATTTCCATATCTTATCAAATACAAAAATGGAAAGACCAATGTGGTTGTAGATGCTCTTTCTAGGAGACACACATTGTTTTCTTTTCTTGGAGCTCAAATTTTAGGATTTGATAACATAAGGGAATTGTATGTTTCTTATGAGTACTTCTCTCTCATTTATGCTATCTGTGGGCACAAGGCCCAAGATGGATTCTACATTGCTAAGGGCTATTTGTTCAAGGAGGGAAGGCTTTCTATACCCCAAGGATTCATTAGAAAGTTGTTGGTCAAAGAGAGCCATGAGGGTGGGCTAATGGGGCATTTTGGAATTGATAAGACTCTTGTCTTCCTCAAGAAAAAATTCTTTTGGCCCCATACCAAAAAAAGATGTTCGTAGGTATTGCACTAGGTGTATAGCTTGTTTACAAGCCAAGTCTAGGGTGATGTCTCATCGACTATACACACCCTTACCCATTCAATCAGTTCCTTAGGTAGATATTAGTATGGACTTTGTCCTTGGGCTTCCTAGGACCCAAAGTTATGTAAACTCTATCTTTGTGGTGGTGGATAGGTTTAGCAAGATGGCACATTTCATACCATGCCACAAGGTAGATGACGCTAGTCACATCTCAAGACTCTTCGTTAGAAAAGTTGTGAGGCTTCATGGTTTGCCTAAGACTATTGTGTCTGATAGAGATGCTAAGTTCCATAGCCATTTTTGGAAAACTTTATGGGCTAAGCTAGGAACTAAGCTTTTTTTCTCCACCACTTGTCACCCACAGACTGATGGGCAGACAGGGATAGTGAGTAGATCTCTATCTACATTGTTAACGGTTCTCCTAAAAGGCAATCACAAGTTTTGGGATGAGTACTTTTCTCATGTGGAGTTTGCCTACAACATGGGGGTTCATAGAACGACTAGGAAATCACCTTTTGAGATTGTCTATGGGTTTAATTCTCTCACACCTTTGGACCTAATTCTCCTTCCACTTGACACTTCTTTTATACATAAAGAATGGGTATCTAGGTCAGAGTTTTGTGAAGAAATTACATGAAAGGGTTAGGAACCAAATAAAGATGTATGTAGCTAAATACAATAAAGGAAGGAAGGAGTTGGTGCTTAATGAAGGGGATTGGGTTTGGCTCTATGTTAGGAAGGATAGATTTCCTACTAAGAGAAAGTCCAAACTTATTCTCAGAAGTGATGGCCTTTTTCAGGTCTTGGAGAGGATCAACAACAATGCTTATAGGCTAGACCTCCCAGAGGAGTATGGAGTTAGTAACACCTTTAACATTACTGATTTGGTTCCTTTTGCATGTTTAACTGATTCAGATGATGAGGGGTATGCAGATTTGAGGAAAAATCCTCTTCAAGAGGAAAGGGTTGATGTTGTCCTCCCAAGGAGAGGACCCATCACCAGAGCAATGGCTAGGAGACTCTAAGAAGATTGGGATAGAGATGCAGGAGAAGGCCCTAGAGTTCTCATGAGCCTTACAGTAGATTTTGGGCTCATGTGCTAAGTATGAGCCCACTTATCTTTGTACATATTAGATTAGGGTTTCATTATTTTTGGGCCTTGTATTTAGGACTCCATAGTGTGGGGAGGGTATCCTAGTAATGTAAGATTTTTCAGCCCTTGTATTTTAGGGCACC
This sequence comes from Glycine soja, assembly GCF_004193775.1. Lineage (NCBI taxonomy): Eukaryota > Viridiplantae > Streptophyta > Magnoliopsida > Fabales > Fabaceae > Glycine > Glycine soja. The sequence continues at coordinate 34,555,441 of NC_041009.1, read as the reverse complement.
TAGACTAGTTTTTGTATTAGGGGTAGTTTTATAATTTTACATGCATTAAGTGCACTATTTGATGTGTGTGTTGGGAGAGAAATTTAATTGAATTGGGAGAAGCCCAATCCAATTAAATTTTGAACCATCCTAAGGGCGAGGTGAGCATTTGCTTGCTACACCCTATTGTCACATTATATAGTCACACTTTGTGTATGTCCTTCATGTTTTACATGCCTCATGACACCTAAGCACACTTAATGGAGAATATTGGATTAGTGGGTTGAACCATAACTAAAATTTACTAATCATAATTAGTGAAATTTTGACTCCAAATTTAGTTCAACAAATTCAAATTCAAGTGAAATTTGTATAGAAACTCAAATTTTCCTCCAATTTTATGTGACACTTAGGCTATAAATGGTTGTCTTGTGTGTGCATTTTTTCAACTATGATCATTTGAGGTATAAATTTCGTGCCATTCTATTGCCATTCACCTTTCCTCATTCTCCATTCTATTGCCATTGATCTTCAAGAATCAAGGAACTCTATTGATGAAGAAGATCCAAGGCCTACAAGCTCTATATGAAACTACATCAAACTCTCTAGAGGTCCCAGCCCATTGAAGATGCCATTTGGGAGCTTGCTTCCTCCATTAGTGACAGGTTTCCTACGTTCAACCTAGAGGACAATGCTAATCTATTAGGGGTAGGTATTGTTAGGAAACAAGACCCAAATGAAAATAATTCGGGTGTTGATAGGTGTACCATCCATATTGCTTGTGCACCCAACAATAAATGGATATTCCAAAAATACCCCTATGTATTTTCTTCTTCCTTTTAAGTTTATTTTTTTACGGTAATGCATTCATTCATTCATTTTCTTAGTTTCTTTTAGTTTTTTCATTGTCGTGAGAGGTGCATTATGTTGCTTCGGTCAAAATGAAAGAGTTACGGAGGTACGTCGATGGTGGTTGTGACGGTGGTTAGTTTGATTGTTAACAGAGGTACATCGGCGTTATTTGTTTTTATTATTTTCTTCATATAATACGGATTCAAGAATCTGTATAAGTTATAATCCGTATAACTCATGGTAATCCTTATGACTTATACAGATCTTGCAATTCGAACAACCAAACAACTCACCCACCAACCAAATAAAGCAAATCAATGACGACAACCACTTGCAACGACGACAATGGCAACGAGTTTAGGGAGACGGTTACATTTTTAAAATTTAAGTAAAGGACATTTTTATCACTTCATATATTATGTTGGGTGCACCTAGAATACCCAAATAAGCCTTTGTTTATTCTCGTAGGCTCAAATGTGGTAAGCATGACACTTGCTTGGTCATATTGGGAAGGAGTAGTGAGGTAATTGCTGAGGTTGTTAGAAAATAGTAGTGTGCCTGAGTTTCTAGGGGAGGGACCTTTCTAATTGTAGGAATTATCCTGGAGGATCATTATTGAAAATTGGGAGCAGAAAGTATTGAAAATTGGGAACAGAAAGTGTTTTCTCTTGCTTAGAAGGAGGGCTTTGGCTCTCGGTCACATCTATCTTCTTTCTTCTCTCTATTTTGTTATTTTCCTTTCCCTGCAGGTATCCCTGATACAAGTCTGTATGAGTATAATGAAAATTTAAATTTATATAATTAAACGATTGAAGGTAAAACGATTTAAATCATATTCCATTTTCAATTCGAATAATTCATTATATTGTTATGTTCAAATTAAAATCAAATTAAATATTATATTAATATTTTTAAATTAATTTAAATAGTTAAGGAATATAATGAAATTTTAAATTTATATAATTAAATGATTGTTAATATAAAAAAAATATTTATCCCGAGCATTTACAGGTGTTAAAACGCTCGTTATAATAGTAAATTAGAGTGTTTCACCACATTATTTTAAAACAACCTATATCGATCACATTATAATGATTAATTTTCGATTTCAGTCGGTTTTCCAATTAAAAGCAAACAGTTAATTACTACCACCATTAACATTTTACTAAACAATTAAGGGAAATCCTTTAAAAATACAATGAAGGGGAAAAGATACAACTAATAACATTTTAATATATTTCCATTAACTTCGTTTAACCCATCATTCGGATTCATATAGTCTATACACAAAAAATGTTTCAATAACCTTTTCTTTGAAATTAAACAACCTCATGAAAAGATGAAAAACGGGATCATATAGATGGGAATCACATATCTGAAGTTCTCAGTCGGCAAATTTAACCCAGTAATGAACCCGAACTCAGTCCCAAGTCACCGAAATCATAGAGTTCGCAAGGCCTGATTCCTGGAAGGTTGAATTACTTTCATAGTCCAGAATTTTAGATGCTCCAGGAATTGCATGTGTTAATCTAAATGGCTTTCTTTCATCTTCCCCTAGTTGAGCAGAAATGAAAGACCACAGCAGCTTCAAGAAAAACAAAGAAAATCAAAACCAGACAAATAACTATGAACATCAAACACAATCAATGTTCATCCCAAAAAGCAAAGTCTTTGGATACTAATTTCCACCCACCACCACTAATACTTGTTTCGAACATTGAAATGAACACGCACCCTTGGTTTGGTAGAGGGAGTTTAGAGTGGGGAGGAGAAATTCAAAAATTAGTGTTGGTCCCACACCTTCTATACACTACTTTAATTCAAATATCTCTCCTATTTCCATCTACTCTATTTCCAGCAGGGTGGTGTAAGAAATTCATGAATTCAGCTGAGTCGATAACACTCTGCTCCAAATTAACAAGAAAATAAAGCAACTTAAACTAGGAAACATAGTTATATTATCATTAGTATAATTATCTCCACAGTTATCCAACGGTCAACAAATAAAATGCCAGTAACACTTCAATAGTATTGTAGTACATAGTCATACTAAAGCAAGAAGGGTGTGCATGGTAAATTTAACAATTAAAATACTGTCACTTTGCCAGAGACCCAGTATCACATACACATCCACAACAATCACCATTTCAAAATAATGTTGCATGATCAAGACACGCAGATATAGAATCATATCAAGCATTTTGTTGAAGAGGGTAAAGAAGGTACAGCATACAGAAATCATACCTAAATTGGCAGCAAATCAACCATAAGATCAATGAGAACATACGGTTGAATGAATTCCTACAGGTATACAAGGGCAACATTTGTTACCTGAATTGGATCAGTGCGTAAGAAGTTACGCTGAATCCGGTGTCCATCTGGAAGACGAACACCAACCCTGCATAGGAGATTTCTTTCAACCTTGGGTTCTTCAGGCAGGGCTGGATATATGGGTCTCTTAGCCAAGGTTGTTTGTTGTCCATAGACTGCAACGTCTGTATCTATATTGTCTCTTCCAGTCATAACAGTTGATTCTTTCATGCTCTCCATAGAAGCAGCTAGAGCTCTTTGAACTTCCTCATCCTCCTCTTTATTCTCATCTGATTCTACCAAGGCTGTGACAAAAAAAAAAAAAATCATGATGATGACAATTCGAAAAAGATGGTTTTTATCATTAAAAAACATGATGTGGACTGTGGACCACTAATTAGGATTCTTTTTTTGGGATCACCATAACATTGGTGCGAAGTATACACCAATTTTTCCGATGACTAATCTCCCTAGGAAAACCTAACTTATCAACTTTAGTAGAGTCTCCCCTTCCAAACACATTTTTCCTATCCACAAGACTCAAACCAGAGACCTTGGTTAAAGAATCCAAGCTTAGTTCCACTCAAACCAATGACATGTTAATAACACTAATAAAGATTATCATATCTCTATTTAAATCTTGATTTATTTTAATTTATTTATTTTGTTTTTTTTCTTTTCCTATCTTAATAAGATCTATATCCCTGATTTCAGATCATAACAATTATTCAAGACAACATAACGATTTTGGCCACTATTTTCCACGATTTTGGCTGCAAAAAAGAGCTGCTCTAGCCGTGTAACAGCCAGGTGAGATGCAATTGCCCTTGGTGCGACAGGGTACCATGACATGATGCCCTGACACAATAGCGCCACTACTGCACGCAACTGACTACTTTGATTGTAATATTATGAATGAGAAATAACCTCCGAAATTTTGTTTTAGCCTAGGAGGGACTCTGCCAAGGGCAAGTTTGCTTCTTGCTTTCACCATAGATGGAAAGAAGGATCACTCTGACTCAATCCTATGTGAAGGGTCATAACAAAATGATGGATATAGATTTGTCAGTAAGTAAAAGCAAGACTTTTAACACGACAAATAAAAAAGTGTCCAGAAGTGGATTAAGGGAGGTGGGTAAGGTCCATCCAATATATGGAGTGTTGATCAGTATAAGAGTATACTTTACTTCTTGTGTTTTTTACTCTTTCTGTTGTATTCTAGATCCTCACTATGGTTAGTAGTGAGTTCTCTTTCTTTTGTATGTTAACTAACTCAGGTTTGTTAGAGTTAGTTGACAGTTAACATAACTGTCTATATAAAGTCTTTTAACAACTTTTTCAGTTGGGCTAAATAATACAAGATTTCTCAATCTCAGTTTTCTCTTCTCTCTCCTTTTCTCTCAACTCCATTATGGTATTCAGAGCATAGGTCGAAACCTAGCCTTCATTCATGGCTTCCACTTCTCCTCCTCCCTCTGTTTTCATTGAAAGTTACATCTTTAGAGATATAAAATCTACCATCAGCAGCAAGACGAGAATATCCTAAAGGTTCAGTCAACAATTACAAAGCCAGGCTTGTTGCCAAGGGCTTCCAACCAGAAGTTAGGCTTTGATTACAAGGAGACCTTTTCCCCTATAATAAAGCCAGTAATTATCACACTTGTACTCTCTCTTGCCATTTCTAACAACTGGCCCCTTCAGCAACTAGATGTCAACAATGCCTTCCTCAATGGCATTCTTGAAGAGGAGGTACACATGTCCCAACCCCCTGGATCCTGTGTCTTCTAACAAGAATCAAGTGTGCAGATTACACAAAGCTATTTATGGTCTAAAGCAGGCACCTAGGGCCTGGTTTGACAAACTTAAAGCTACTCTTCTCAGCTTCAATTTTTCTTCCAGAAAGTGTGATCCATCACTCTTTGTTTTTTCAGAAAATGCTTCTGTTGTCTATATATTAGTGTATGTAGATGCCATTATCATCACTGGAAACAACAAAACTCATTCACTCACTTGGGGCTCAACTCAATTCTTTCTTAAAGACTTGGTGATTTAGATTATTTTTGGGGAATAGAAGTGCAAAGGCAACCAGATGGATCCCTCATTCTGACTCAATCAAAATACATCACAGATCTCTTGGTCGAGACTAAAACGGATGAGTCCATTCCTATCTCTTGTCCTATGGCTGGAGGTTGCAAGTTAACCAAGATTTCTCTGATCCTACCTTATAAAAGTCCAATAGTTGGGGCTTTGCAGTATGCTACTATTACAAGACTGGAGATTTGTTTCTCTGTTAACAAGGCCTACCAGTTCATGTCCAAGCCTTCTAAACAGCACTGCTAGCTGTAAAGTGTATTCCAAGGTACCTCAAGGGTACTATCTCTTGGGGTTTATATTTTCAGGCAGATTCTCTCAAACACCCCTTTCCTCTTCATGCTTACTGTGATGCTGACTGGGCCTCTGATCCTGACGATAGGAGGTCCACCTCTGGTGCTGCTATTTTTCTTGGACCCAATCTCATTTCTTGGCGGTCCAAGAAACAGTCTGTGATGGCTAGATCCAGCGCAGAGGCAGAATACAGATGCATGGCTCTTATTGCAGCAAAGGTCACTTGGATTCAATCCTTGCTGTCTGAACTTCAAGTTGCTCATGCTACACCTCTCATTCTCTGACAACACCAGCACTGTCTCATTAGCTCACAATCCTGTTTTACTCTCTAGAACCAAGCATATGGAGCTGGATTTGTTTTTTGCCCGAGAGAAAATTTTGAACAAGAAGCTTGATGTTGCTCATGTTCCTGCTATGGATCAAATTGCAGATGTTCTGACCAAAGCTTTGTCTCCCTCTTCCTTTCTTTCTTTTAGGCCCAAACTCAAAGTGGTTGAAAGACTTCTTCCCACCCCTCTTGAGCTTGCAGGGGAGTACAAAAGTATACTTTACTCCTTGTGCTTTTTACTCTTTCTGTTGTATTCTAGATCCTCACTATGGTTTTTGTTTTTTTTTGCACAGCAAAAATCAATATATTATATATGGAATTCAGTACTAGGTGTACTGAAATTACAAAGATAAAAAACAAGACAAATTCAGTCTGCAACCCAATAGGGGAGACCGAAAACAGCCCACAAAAAATACAAACCCATCCCCTCTAAGAAAGAACATCCTTTAGATTGGATGACCAGAAATTAAAGTGCATTTGGAAGTCCTTCTCCACACATTTTATCCAGGACCAGGTGTGGAACAAGGCATCATCCATGACCTTTTCAGGAGAGAACTGCTGGTTCTTGAAGATCTTGGCATTTCTATGGTACCAAATGGAGAAGGACAGGGCTAGCCACAGAAATTCCCATGCTTTGTTGGTACTATCTTTGCTATTCCATTGGGTGAATTGTAGAAAATGATTCTTTGGATCTATGGAATAGGGACCCACTCTATTAACCCATCTCATTGTCTCCCACCAAAGACTCCTAGTCTTTTCACAGTTGAACATAAGATGATAAATCGTTTCTTCTTCATGATCACATAAAGGACAAATATAAGAAGGCAGTGTGACCTGTCTCTTTCTAAGATTGTCCCTAGTAGGAAGTCTATTCTTGAAAAGTCTCCAAGAAAAAGCCCTCACTTTTGGGGAATTTTCAAATTCCACATAATGTTAAAAACATTGTCTTCCCTGTCACTATGATGAGCCTCCTGCAGCACTTTGTAGGCAGATTTTGTTGTAAAAACTCCATTAGTGTCGGGCTTCCACCAAAGGAGATCTCTGCTGGTTTGGTGAATGTGAGCAGAGTCGATCTCAGCTAGGAAATCAGCTGAAATCAGCTGCCAACTGAATTTCATGATCAAAAAAATCCCTTCTCCATGATAGCTTCCATTCCCACCTACCCTCCACAAAATCTCCCATAGAATTAATTGATGAATTCTGCTGTTTACTTATTAAATAAAGCTGGGGGTATTTTCCTTGGAGATTACAATTGTCCTCCATCCAATTATCCTTCCAGAAACTGATGCTGGACCCCCTACCCACTCTCCAACTTAAATTATCAGTTAAGCATTCATTGTGTTGCTGCTGAAAGATACTCTTCAAATCCTGCCACCATTGGGAAGTGAAATTCCTCCTACCACCAGAAATCAGCTCCTTCCACCCACCATACTTAGAGATTAAAATTCTAGACCAAGGTTGGTCTCGATTGTTAGCCAGCTGCCACCCCCATTTGCCAAGTAAAGCCGCATTAAATAAGGATAAGTCTTTAATCCCTAGACCCCCTTTGTTCTTAGGAAGACAGACTTTGTCCCACTTCACCCAAGGAATCTTGCTGGCCTCTTGGTGACCTCCCCACAAGATCCTCACTATGGTAAGTAGTGAGTTCTCTTTCTGTTGTATGTTAACTAACTCAAGTTTGTTAGAGTTAGTTGACAGTTAGCATAACTGTCTATATAAACAGCCTTGTAACAACTTTTTCAGTTGGGTTGAATAATACAAGATTTCTCAATCTCAGTTTTCTCTTCTCTCTCGTTTTCTCTCAACTCCATTAATCAGAAAAAGTAAACAAGTAAATATAACAATAAAGACACATTAAAGATCAAGACATCTAACATTGAACAAAGTACTGGAATATAGATAGATACTAGCAACATACCTTTAGATTTTGGTGGGCTAGAACTTCCTCTAGGACGCTTGTGAGACAAGGTAATATGATGGTCCTTAGGCCCTGCATCAAGGAATGCTAGTAGACCCTAAAGTAAAGCACAAGACTCTTCAAATCAGTAAGTAATGTAAAACAACCAAGTTCAGGATTTACATATGAATAATGTTTCAATTCCCCAAGAAAAAAGTATCCATCATAGTAAGTTAAAAAATTGTATTGCATACTTCCAATAAGCTTTCAGGTTGAACCATTCCAATCCAAGAGCGCATCTTTTGGCCAGTGATGGGATCAATAACAAGTACGACAGGAATTGAATCCAGTCTGTAATAAGTGCAAACTTTTCTGCCTTCAGTTGTATCATCATATACCTATACGCAAAAAAAGTAAATGACAACAGAAAATTACATATAATACAAAAATATACTATAAATGAACATGTTTAATATCAGCAACAAATACTTATGAAAATATCACAATAAAACCCAAGTGCAGCACCTACTAAAGCATTCAAAATGCTGAGGAATTAGAATAGCTGCCATGGCAAAAGCCATTGTCATTTACCACTTAAAGCAATATTTATGCAAGCCAAATTGCCAAGACTCAAACCTCCCTTCTTAAACCTACAACAGCATACACTACTGTTAAAGTATTATATTGTGCAAACAGTTGTATGTAGACAGCTGGTGTAGGTGTAGACAGCTGTATTTTGTACTAGTTGTATCTTTGTAAAAGTTTTTTTTTTGGAAGGCAGAAAATATAGTATATTATTAATCAGAGCTATAACAGCACCAGAGGTACTGCTGCAGACAATACATAAGTGCCATACATGTATTACACTATTACACTACCCTCCAGTACAAGATAGGAAAAACAACATTGACCCCACCACATATGCTAGATATGTGTAATCCAATTTAGCCAAAGTATTCCACAAGGTTGGAAGACCAGTGATTGAAAGAAGAACAGAACTTTTTATCTCTGGTCTTTAACCATGACCATAATAGGAATAAGGCATCTTCCATTACTTTGGATGTATCAAATCGATTGCCTTGGAATAACAGTAAATTCCTATGCTGCCAAATTGAGCTAGTTAGTGCAATCCACCATCCACACCATCGATTATGATTCTTCCCATCACCGAAGCCATCACAGAATTGAGCAAAGTGAGATGCTGGGGAAGCTGCAAGTGGTCCCACCATCCGAGTCTTGACTGGTTTAGAAAAGGTTGTTTTTAGTGTGGATTCTGAAGAGCCTAAGTAGGAGTAGGTTCCCTAGTCTGAACCTGTCTTTTCTTCTTTCTTATTGTACTCTTTCTGTTTTATATAAATATATACAAGCAGTGGCTGAGAAAGTGAACTCAGCACTTCTCTAATACAATGTGTATCTCAAACCCTTCAACAATGTAGCCCTTAATTTTTAACATGGTATCAGAGCAAGTACAATCCCGTTCTGACTGTTTCCGGCGTTGCCACCGTCCGCCGCCATCTCCGGCCGCCGCCGCCGTCTTTTCTTCCGGCAAACCCAGGTTAGGTGCGCCTTGAAGAGCGCGATCCATCCCTAGAAGTCGCGTGTCCTGAATCTCAGCCACGCGCCGCCTCCGGTACGTGCAGTCCACGCGCCGCCCTCCAAAAGCTCGCCGGACCAGTTCCAAAAGTCTCGCCATCTCCCTCTGGGCACGTTTCAGCCCCTGTTTCAATCTCAACTGTTCCAGCTCTTGCGTCCCTTTCTTCTTCTCCGTTACACACACACGCACACACGCGCACACGCGCACACACACACTCAACCACGCGCCGCCTCCGGTACGTGCACGCGCACACACACACACGCGCACACGCGCACACACACACTCAACCACGTGCCGCCTCCGGTACGTGCACGCGCACACACACACACGCGCACACACACACACACACACACACACACACACACATACATACATACATATACATATATATAAAAGGTCATATGCAGGTCCTGTCTAATCAAACCTCCTCTTTTGGCCCTTCTTCTTTGTCTTCAGAACTGTGGCATGTTCTAGTCTTGTTTAAGGCCTCGCCTGGTTTCTTGTCTCTCTCTTTTGTTACAAACAGCAACATTGTTACCAAGACAGAGAGTACCCATTGCTTTGGCTTCCTCAAAAGCAGTTGCTCAGTTTGGTATGGTTTTGAATGTTGCCAAGGCTCCCCTTCCAGCTGCCTTCCAAGTTCCATTGTGTTCTGGTTCTGAAAAATGTCAACTTCAGGCCCTGTTCTTTCTATTTCTAGGACATCCTCCATTGGACTTTTGAAGAAAGATTGGTAGGGATGCTACTGTTTTTAAGTTCTCTTTTAGTTTGGCAAGAAGTGCTCACAAGGTTTTTGTGCATATTCCTCTTTGAAGGAAAATTTGAGTTTGTTCAGTTGGGGTTTGGAGTTCCTACCATGCTTGCAAGAGATTATTCCCTCCTCATTTGTCTCTCTTAACCCTTTGTTGTGCAGCTCCATTTTCTCTTGTTCTTCTATTCATCTGTTGTGTGGTCTGCTATTTAATATCGCTGTCCCCTTCATTCATCAAGAGGGTCTCAAGTGTTTATATTACAAAAAAAAAAGTCATTTGTTGATCCTGTTGTCCAGCAACTTCTTCCTTATCTTTGTCCTTGAAGCAATTGCTGTCCCCGGGGTTCGATCTGGTCAAGAATTCCTACTATATATTTTTAAAAAAAATCATTAAGCTTCTATCCATGGTGGTTACGCATTGATGTCAAGCTTCTATCATGGATGGTTAAACATTGGTGTGTTGCTTCTGCCTTTATGGTGGTTAAGCATTCAAATATTGTGTTTAGCTTCTGTCTTGAGTGGTTAAGCACCATGTTTAGCTTTTGCTCTTGATGGTTAAGCTTTGTTGCTTCTGTCTTTGAATGTCTTCAGTCATTTTCAATCTGTTACCAATGTATTTCCAGCATGTTTCATTGTCTATTTTTCTACTTGTATTGTTCATCCCAAGCTGAAAGGTAGAGTCAGCTGGAAGTGTTGACTCCACCTCCCATCTTGTGAGGGGGAGTGTGTTAGTTGTCTCCTAATCAGTACTAATCATTCTGAAGGTCAGCCCCATTGTGTTGTTATCTGAGTTTGAGATCCCTCGTTTTGGTTTGAGGAAGTTTATCATGGCTCAGCATCAGTTTCAGTCATGGGTTTCAGTCAAGCAATCAAGCTCCCCCGCAGCATCTAACTAAAGAAGAAGCGAAAGGGAACGTCCTCCACCACCGCTGCTGCTTGCCATTGCTGCCACAGACCATCTGGAGCACCCTCAACACCAATTCCTCCTTCCTTGTCATCTCCTCGATCATCTACACTGTTTTCTTCAGATGATCAACGTCAAAGGTACTACTCCCAATTCTGCAATCGAGTCATCTTAGACCCTAAGTACCCAGACATTGATTTCTTTTATGGTGAACCATTTGACTGTTATCAAGTCTTTCAAAACTCTGGATTAATTGATTTTATGTCCTTGAAATTGCCTCATTATCCTGAATTAGTTAGTCTTCTATAATAATTTAAGAATTCAAGATGGTATAATTAACTCTAAGGTGCATAACATTCCTGTTGTGATTGATCAATCTCTGTTCTTTTCATTGACTAAATTAACAAGGCAAGGTGTTCTATTTGAGGGCACCCTTGTTTATGACTGCAAGTTCAATTATTCGAGTCATGATGCTCGCCGTATATTCTGTAATGACCAGGCTGATATGATCGGCAGATTGCTCGCTGGGTCATTAACCTTTGATTGCCACATCATGTACTACACAATTGCTCGAATTTTACTACCTTGTTCGTCTAATCTTGCTCAAGCCTCTGAGGAGGATTTGATTCTAATGTGGGTTTTTCTTACCGGTCGTCAGATCGAATGGACCCACTTGGTTCGGTATCGGAAGCATAAGGCATTACCGGCCAATGCACCTCTTTCTTATCCTCAGTTAGTCACTATTTTTCTTCATCACTTCCAAATTCCTTTGGATGACGAACATTTTGTTCAAGTTAAGAGGTCTTTTGCAATTGGTGCTAGAGCGATAACTTCTTTTGGGCACCGCCAATTCCTGACGAGCGTACTCCGTCTCCTCCGCCACAAAGAGATGTTTCCTCTACTCTTATGAATGAAGTCCCTTTCTGAGCTATGTGGCCTTCGAGTGTTCGTCAGTGACTGTTTTTATGCCATGGATAGTCGCCTGGATGTCATGGATGCTCGTTTTGAAGGCATGGATACACCGATTACTCAGCTTGAAGACAACATGGGTTTCATTCGCCGTTGCTTCAATCCACTGGCTGCCCCATAGTTCTTTCTAAGTAGTTCTTTATTTTAGTCGTGCATTTGGCTTTTATTGTCTTAGTTATGGTTATCTTGCATTTTTATTACTATTTCTAGACTTTTAATCAGTGTTGTTAAAAAGCGGTTATGGCAACGCAATGGCAATATGGCGTCGTGGGTTTTCAAAAAAACGTCACCAAATAGCGGTGGCATTGCGGGTTTCGTATGGCGGCAGCCAAAGCCATGGCAGTCATTGCAGAATGGCGATAATGGCGGAATAGCGCTTTTTTTTAAAAAATTTTGCGCAACACGTGTTGGGCTAACCCGACCCAACCCAACCCTACCCAAATTTCGCCTGCAAAAGGAGACTCGGAGCGCGAGCACGAATAGCAATAGCAGTCTCCAGCATGACGCACAGCAGCAACGCGACAACAGCAGCCGCAGCACGACACACGCGAGCACGATGCATGAGTCACGACACACGACAAACCGACGGCGACAACAAAGGCAAAAATATGCACGTGTTCTTTTTTTGTTTTTTTTCTTGTTTGACACCCGTTTTTTATGTTTGGTTTTTTTTTCTGTTTGACACCCATTTTTTATTTTTGACACACTCGTTTTTTATATTTGTTATTTTGAACTCTTGAATGAGTTTATTTGGTGTTGGTATTTGGTTATTTGTGTAAACTCATGAAACTTTTTCAGTTTATTTGAATGCAATCCATTGTTTTTTTTTAATTTTTTATTTATATTTATTTTTTATCTATTGTTTTGTTAATATATATATATATATATATATATATATATATATATATATATATATATATTTGTTCGCCATTTTTCGCTACGCCATCTGCCATATTTTTATGGCGGATTTTTGGCTTTCCGCCATGAACTGCCATCCACCATTAACAACATTGCTTTTAATTGATTGTTTAAGACTTTGTGTGGTTTGCTTTAGTTTATGACTAACTTTGTTTACTATTGATTGTTTTCTTTAGTTCTTTTCCTTATACGTTGTTGGCTTTTTGATGTTGCCAAAGGGGGAGAGAACATGGGTTAGAAATCATTAACTTAGGCAAAAATTCCAAAAGATAAGGGGAGTAAGGGTTGTGTGTACACGTTATCAACTTGTATATAGTTTATCTTGATTTCAGGATATTGTCATCATCAAAAAAGTGTTTCTCAAGTTTGATCCAAAACAAGAATCCAAGAAATCCAAGATAAATGATAAAGTTAGTCTCTAGAGTCTTAGAAAGAAGTTTCCAAATTGATGATGCATAAGTAATGGCCAAAGGTTTTTTCTCAAAAAGTTTTTAAAGGAGATATTTACTCTCTGGTAATCGATTACAGTCACTATAATCGATTACCAGTGGGCAGTGACCAAAATGCTTACTGGAATGTTTTAAAATGTTTTTAATGTTTTTGAAAGCTTGTAATCGATTACACAAGGCTTGTAATCGATTACCAAAACTTTTGAACATTTTTAAAATAGCCTTTAGAAATTTGAATTTAAATTTCAAAGTCTATAATAGATTACAAAGGGTATGTAATCGATTACCAGAGTTAAAATTCAAATATCAAATGTGAAGAGTCACAACTCTTCAGAAAACAACTGTGTAATCGATTACACCATTTTGATAATCGATTACCAGTAAGGAATTTTCTAAAATAACTCCCAACAGTCACATCTATTCAAATGATTTTGAATGGCCATCAAAGGCCTATATATATAGGTGACTTGGGACACAAATTTTTAGAGTTTTTCGAATTAAAATGTCTTATCCTCTCAAAAAGATTCCTTGGTCAAACACTTGCATATTCAATAAGGAATCTTGATTGATCCTCAATTGTAAAATCCTTCTCTTAAAGAGAGAATTCTTCTTCTTCTTATTCTTAGAGATTGATTAAGGGACCGAGAGTCTCTTAAGTTGTAAGGATTCTTGAACATAAGGGAAGGGTTGTGCATGTGTGATTCAGACCTTGTAAAAGGGTTTTTACAAAGAGAGTGAAAAATCTCAAGTGGGTTGCTTGAGGACTGGATGTAGGCACGGGAAGTGGCCGAATCAGTATAAATCGAGTTTGCATTTCTCTCTTTCCTTATCTCATTTATTTTATTGCAATCAATTTTGTCTTACATGTTTAAAGAACATTATTAAATTAATTGTTGCTTCTTCTTCTGCATTCTGAGCCTATCATTTAGAAGGGGGTTAAAAGTTTGTTAGTGAAAAATTTTGAAACTTAATTCACTCCCCTCTTAAGTTATTGAGGCCACTTGTCCACAACTGCTTTAGTGAAAAAGCAGTGTTTAACTTGTATGTAATCTGTTGTATCAGTGAAGTTGAACTACCTGTTAGAATGATATCATCCACATAGACCAGAAGATAAACAACATGCATATGTTAGCAAAAAATGAATAAAGATGAATCACTTTTGCTTCCAATGAAACCAAACTACAGTAAAGTAGAATTTAGCCTGTCAAAACACTGCCTTGGAGCCTGTTTTAAGCCATAAATGACTTGGTTGAGTTTGCAGACCAATGACTTATCTACAACTTCAAAACCAAGAGGCTGAGTCATGAAAACAGTTTCTTCAAGTGACCCATTCAGAAAAGCATTATTTACATCAAGTTGAAGTAATTTCCACCCATGAGACAAAGCCAGAGTAAGGATGATCCAAACAGTAACCAGTTTGATCACAGGAGAAAAGGTTTCATGAAAACCAAAACCATGCACTTGATGAAATCCCTTGGCTACCAATCGAGCTTTGAACCTGTTAATGAAACCATATGCATTTTCCTTTACCCTGAAAACCCATTTACAGCCAATATCTTGCCTATTAATGATACCAAGTCCCAGGTTCTGTTCTTTAGCAAGGCATCATACTCTTGTTGCATAGCAGTGAGCCAATCTGCATTTGCCAAAGCCTGTTTTACAATTTTAGGCTCAGAATAAGTAAGAAATAGAGAAGGATGTAATCTAGGCCTGTGAATATCAGATTTAGACCTTGTTTGCATAGGATGAGTATTGACTGGTAAAGAATTTGGTACAGAAATAGATTCTGAAGAGAATGAAGCAAGGGTAGTAGACTCTGAATTGACATGCTAAACAGAGGCAGATACAATGGAAGTAGAATTTTGAGGTACAAACTCAATGTTGCCAGAAGATTGAGTTGATAAAGGAGAAAACCCAGGAGGAACAAGGGGAACAGAAGTTGTATTAGACACTTGAGATGTTTGAGAAATGGAAGAGACAGAGGGTGGAGAAAGATTTAGATTGAGACTAAAGTAGGAATCAAGGTTAGTGACTAAACTAGTAGAAGTGGAAAACAGATCAGAATAAGGGAACCTTTTTTTTTTATCAGCATAGGATATATATATATATATATATATATATACACATCGTCTTAATCCCTAAGGTGGTCAATCCACAATCGTTGGAAGAGTACAGACCCATCTCACTCATTGGATGCATGTATAAGATCGTGGCCAAATTGCTAGCCAACAGATTGAAGAAGGTTATGTCATTCATAATAGATGAAGGTCAATCTGCATTCATCGAGGGGAGGCATTTGCTACAAAGTGCAGTGATAGCAAACGAGGTAGTGGATGAGGCCAGGAGAAGTCAAAAGCCGTGTATAGTTTTCAAAGTGGACTTCGAGAAGGCATACAATTCGGTATCTTGGAATTTTCTGGTATATATGCTAAGGAGATTGGGCTTCTGCACCAGATGGTTTCAGTGAATTGTGGGATGTCTAAAATCTGCATCTGTATCGGTACTGGTAAATGGCAGCCCCTCGACCGAGTTTTCTCCAAAGAGAGGCCTTCGACAAGGGGATCCACTAACACCTTTCCTCTTCAATATTGTGGCAGAGGCACTGAATGGGTTGGTGAGAGAGGTCGTCAAGAGAAAGTTGTACAGCGGATTCCATGTGGGATCAAACAGAGTTGAGGTCAGCATCCTTCAATACGCGGATTATCGAGAGAGATTCCAGAGCTCATCGTGAACTTGACGAATCTTTGCACGAGTGAGTGACTGAATGCAATCACTTAGTTGCCATGACGATCAGCAACCAACAACTCAAGGAAGAATATCACCAAAAAATAGTGGATTGCAACCACACAAGGAGAAACTGATCATGTTCGTACCAAACATGATACTAATTGGAGACTTTATCAGCATTGCGATCTTCAACCGAAGCATACTTCGGAGGAGTTTGAGGATTAATGATGTAGCCTTCAAGATGATGACTACCGAAGCATACTTCGGAGGAGTTTGAGGATTAATGATGTAACCTTCAAGATGATGACTATGTTCAACCCGTTGAATCCAAAGTAAATAGTTCTTTGTATGCAATTTCTGAGAAATTGATTGTGTGAACGTTTTGGAAGAGCCCACCGATGACAGTGGTGGTGGTAGGGAGGAAGGAGGAGTCAATGCAGAAGCCATGAAAAAAGCTTGGTTTCAACCTAAGCTACGTATACCACCATATTAGATTTCAAAGAGTTTGAGAGAGAGAGAAAGAGAAGATTGAGATTGAGAAACTGTTAATATTCAACCCAACTGAAAACAGTTACAAAGAAAGATTATATAGTTGCAGTGAGTAACTGCCAAATAACCTATCTGTCAACTAACCAGAGTTAGTTGATAGAGCTAACAGACTAAAGACTCCAAACTACAGTAAGTAAAAATACTTGAGGTACAGTATACTCTTATAAAGCTTAACGTCACAAGTGCCATTTTGAGTATTGAGTCAAAATAATAAATACAATTTTTTTAAGAAAGTGAATAATTCTGCAAATATATCTACTGTTATAAGTGACCATGCCAATAAAATTTTGAAAATAGAAAATAACTAACCACCAGTATTCAAGTCAACCGAGTAGGAAACTGACCTGCCAGAATATGCAGTTTGTACTAATAGTCTGAGAAACAGCTTCATTGGCCCACGTATCCCGGTTAAGCTTCACAAAGCAAACAAAATATTATAAGTGTGCATTCCACAAAAAAAAAAAAAATATTATAAGTGCTAATGCTTAAGCAAATCAAGAGAAATGTAAATAGAGCACCAAGAATATAATACCATATGCGAGCTGAATTCCTTGGTAGATTGTATGTTCACCAACAACCATTTGTTCTGCACAGAAGCAGCATCTTTTGCCTGCATCCAAACAACAAATATTAGTCACAACCAAGGTTATCAAACTCGAGAGTTTACGCAAACTCGTGAGAGTTTCATGAACTCGACTCGTAAACTCAACTCGCAGACTCGTAAGAGTTTACTTCATATAAAAATAATATCCAAATATCTATAAATAACATACTAATTAAACATTTCAACAATATAATAAAGCAAAGCAGTATCACAAAGTTCAGAATATTTGAATAACCAAGTCTAGTAATAATACATCACTAGTAGACAATAACTTGTAGAAGTTATAGTAGTGGTAGATCATTCTCATCGAGAGTTTGATGTTATTAAGTTTGGTATTATTAAAGTTAAGAATTTTCTATTTGAGAATAGCACGCTAAATGAATATGTTAAACACTTAGAAAACAATAAAAAAATGACTTACATTTTGGTCTAATTTTTTTAACTTGCTAACTCGTTGACTCGGTGGTAAACTCGAGAGTCTACAGAGTTTACTTTGAGTTTATAGAGTTTACTCAGAGTCTACTAAAAAAAGAGTTTACTGCAGAGTCAACTCGCAGAGTACAAGTGGACTCGTAAACTCGTAAGAGTTAGCGAGTTAACTCGAGAGTTTGATAACCCTGGTCACAACCACTTTTTTTTTTTTTTGGAAGGCAAAATATATATATTATTAATATGTAAAATAGTACCAGTGGTACCAGAAATATAAATTACAAAGCACCAGAGTGCTGCCCTCCAACCAAAAACCCATCCTAAAACAACAGAATTAAGAAAGCCCAGCAGAACATCCAAAGGAATTCGAAATATATGATTATATTTCAAAATATATGTAACTACCCATCTAGAGGGTCAAAATATATGTAACTACCCATCTAGAGGGAACAACAACTTCTATGCAAACAATTCCCATAAACTATGGAGATGGAAATGATTGAAATCAAAATGAGTTTAAGTCATCAACTTGTACTATTAACAGACCAACAAAAATAAAATAGAAATTGAATTTGGTGGGACAAGAGAAGTGCAAAATATTCTCATCGTCTAATGAATATAATGACATCCTCTCTTTTTACATAAGTTCAAGAACAGAGAAAACAAGAGCTTGCTACAAACAGCTTATCATATAAGCTTACTTTTTGTTTATTTTCAAGACATAAATACAAGGTCAAGCAAGTAAGCCCATAAAACCAGAAAATGATAAAAGCCTAAATTTATTCCCAGCATCTAATATTACTCACATGATTTCGAATAAAACAATTTTGTATATAGCAAAGTCCTGGGGTACCAGTAAAACCTAGCAGCTGGATACTGTCAAGTGTATACACTACATAATCTGTGGGCTGATTTATATAAGAAAATATGGAGACCAGCTCCTTACAGCAAAAAGATAGACCACGAGATTTCCTCAAAACAGATAAAGAAAATATATGGCGATAAGAACCTTAGGAGAACCACACAGTAAAAGCTTAGCCATGGCAGTTGGAGAGCACATGGCCTTCTAAACCCCCACAATAGAATCTCATACATTCAAGGCTAAATGTCACTTTTGATCCTTTATGTTTTTGTGTTTTGGTACATTAAGTTTTAAAAGTCTTTTTTTGGTCCTTTTTATTTTTGAAATGTTTCATTTAGGTCCTTTTTTCAATTTTCCGTTAACGACGTTAGTGTTCTGTTAACTTTTTAATTTAGATATAATACTTCAGAAAATATATTGGGGGATAATGCTTGAGTGTCTCTATCTATGACACACTCAGCTGGAGCTTTTATATATATTAGATGACACAAAGGTCAACAAGTACAAAAGAGAGCAGAGGTGCAAACTGAGGCACCTTACAACAGAGAAAAAGAGCGAAAAAACTAAGTACTACCACAAGACAGAAATTAATATAAAACACAATAATTTAACATTCCCCCTCAAGCTGGAGCATACAATCTATATGCTCCAAGCTTGGAACATATGAACTGTATTCGAGGCCCTCTCAAAGACTTGGTCAAAATATTTGCAAGCTGATCATTTGAGCTAACAAATTCAGTACTAATCTCCTTAGACAGTAGCTTTTCTCTGACAAAATGATAGTCAATCTCTATATGTTTAGTTCTTTCCTAAAACACGGGATTGGAAGCAATATGGAGTGCCTGGTGTCACAATACAACTTCATTTGTTTAACTTCACAGAACTTCAACTCTTGAAGAAGTTGTTTGATCCACATACTAACTCACAAGTGGTTGTGGCCATAGCTCCATATTCTGCTTTTGCACTAAACCGAGCAACAGTGTTTTGCTTCTTGCTCTTCCAAGAGATAATATTGCCTCCAATAGATACACAATATCCAGTAGTGGACATTCTGTATATGGGGTATCCAGCCCAATCAGCATCACAATACCCAAGGATTCGGGTATTTCATTTATCCTCATAACAATCCCTATCCTAAAGTCTTTAATATACCTGAGAATTTGAATCACAACATTCCAATGATCAACATCAGGAGCCTGCATGAATTAACTAACCACACTAACTGCAAAGGAGATATCAGGTCTTGTAATTGTGAGATAAATGAGCTTTCCAACCAGTCTTCTATATCTTATTGGATCTGAATATGGCTCACCTTGATCTGCCATTAATTTTTTATTTGGGTCCGGGTCCATAGAACTATCAATAGGGCTACAATTAGTCATGCTTGTCTCCTCCAAAATATCAAGAGCATACTTTCTTTGTGAGACAACAATGCCTTCTTTTGATTGACCTACCTCAATACCAAGGAAGTATTTAAGGGACCCAAAGTCTTAAGTCTGAAAATGACTGGCTATTTCAGCTGGGAGATTTTAGCAACATCATTCCCGGTGATAACTATGACATTTACAAAGACAACAAGATACATGCACTTCCCAGGAGATGTATGACAATAAAAAACAGATTGATCCACTTCACTGCGTTTCAATCCAAAAGCCTCCACAATGTAACTAAATTTTCCAAACCAGGCTCGTGGAGATTGTTTGAGCCCATAGAGAGATCTATGCAATTTACAAACTAAACCAGACTCCCCCTGAGCAACAAGCCCAGGTTGTTCCATGTAAATCTCTTCATCCACGTCGCCATGAAGAGAAGCATTTTTAATATCCAACTGATGTAGAGGCCAATGGCAAATGGCAGCCATGGCAAAGAAGAGACACAGTGGTAATTTTTGCCATAGGAGAAAATTTGTCATTGTAATCAAGACCATATATCTGAGTGTATGGCCACTGTTTTCTTGCCTAGGAGAAGAGGAACCAGCTCCCATGTGCCACTTTTTCAACAGCCTACGTTTCAACAATCATGGCTTGTTTCCATTCAGGAATTGCTTCACGAACATTTTTGGGAATAGCAATAGTAGACAAAGAAGATACAAAGGAGAAATATGATGGAGACAAATAGTGATAACTCAAATAAATGGGATGAGGATTTCGAGTAGATCAAATACATTTTCTAATAGCAATAGGCAAACCAAGGCTTTCATCATGAGGAATCATCATAGGGGTGACTAATGGAGCAGAACATGAATCAAGTGACTCATCCTGTAATGAATTTGTTCCTTGTGTTTTGTGTCAAGAAGTGATGAAAGGAGATGGACTTTCAATTGGAAAGTGGTTTTGAGCAGATAGACTTTTAGTTGAAAAATGGAATTGATTTTCTTCTTGGTTGGGAGGCTCATACTGGAATCTTGCATGGAAGATAAGAAGAAAGGAGTTTCTACAAAGAGTGTAACATCTACATACATGTATAACCTTTTAGTGTCTGGAGAATAACATTGATACCCTTTCTAATGATGGGAGTACCAAAGAAAAACACATTTAATTGTCCTTGCAGAAAGCTTGTCCAGCCCTAGAGAAACATCATGGACAAAACAAGTACAACCAAAAACACGAGGAGACACATGATATAAGGGTTCATTTGGAGAGATAATGGAAAGAGAAATCTTATTATCAAGGATTGAAGAGGGCATTCTATTTAAGAGAAAGCTAGCAGTGAGAACTGCATAACTCCAATAATGAACAGGAAGATTTGCATTGAGCAATAAGGTGTGAGCAGTCTCAACCAAATGTCTATTTTTCCTTTATGCCATCCCATTTTGTTGTGGTGTATGGGGACAAGTAGATTGATGCAAAATGCCCTGTGAGGATAAAAAAGAAGCGAGGGTAAAAGAGAAATGTTCTTTGGCATTATCACTCCCAAGAACTTTAATAACTATACCAAATTGGTTCTGGATTTCATTGAAGGATGTAAAAAATAGACAAAAGTTCAGATCTATCTTTCATTAAATACACCCAAGTACATCAAGAATGGTAGAAAGGGAGAAGTACATTGTGTTTCAGTTTGCTTTGGAAAAGAAGACCTAACATGTTTGCCTAATTGACATGATTCACATTCTAACCTTTGCAGTTTACTAAGACCAGAAACCATTTTCTTCAATTTTGACAAATATGGATGACCCAAACGATCATGAATTAGTTTGGGAAATGGGGCTGCTAAACAGGACACAGAAGAATTGGTTTCTAGATAGTAGAGTCCTCCTGATTCATGTCCTACTCCAATTGTCTAGCCCGTACCACGTTCCTGTAACAAACGAATCAGCATAGAATGTTACAGAACAATTTAAAGACTTGGTTAACTGATTTAAAGAAATCAAATTGAAGGGACAATTAGGAACAAAAAGAACAGATTCCAAGTTTAGGGAAGGAGAGTGAAATTTTATCAATACTGTTAGAAGCTACCTTAGACCCATTGGCTAAGGTTATGAGATGAGGAAACTTTAGAGAAGACAAAGGTAAATAAAGAGGCATTACCAGAAATATGATCTGAAGCATCTAAATCGATTATCCATGGACCTTGACTGTCCAATGACTGAGAAATACAGGTTATTGAAACACTTGGCACCAAACATAATTGAGCTTGGCTGCTGGATTTCAACATCAAATATTCTTGATATTCCTCATCAGAAAATCTTGGCTTAGATTTTTTAAATTTAAATGTGTGCTGTCTTGTTAGGAAAGTCATACAAGGAGTAGCAAGTCTCACGTGTATGGCCTATTCTCTTACAATAGGAACACCAAGGGCGATCACTTTTTCCACTGCTAACTCGGTTTCCAGAGCAAGGGAGAGTAGTGCTTGTGACAGTCATATTTGAAGAAAACAGAGACGACCGAGCCCCTAAATCCCAAATTCACAGCCAAACAGCTATTGTACATGCACGGGAAACCAGACCAACTATCCAAACAGCTACAAAATGATGATCTGAGGGCTGAAACAGAACTGGAAGCCGAAGAACATAACCTTGGCATCGCAATGAAGTTCTGACGACCAGAGACCAGCATGTAACCTGCAGGTGCTTGACGGAGACGCATAAAACACAGGTGCATGGTGAGGTTTCAGACTTTGAAACCTCCTGGGATGGGCTGTGCTAAATGTCAATTTTGGTCCTTTACGTTTTAGTATTTTTTTTCATTTTGGTATATTAAGTTTTAAAAGTCTCACTTTGGTCCTTTATCTTTTCGAAAGGTTTTGTTTTGGTCCTTTTTTCAAGTTTCCATTAATGACATTAGTGTTCTGTTAAATTTTGAAATAATACTTTAGACAATATATTTGGGGATAATGCTTGAGTGTCTCTATCTAGGACACACTCAGCTTAAGCTTTTATATATATTAAATGATACAAAGGTCAACAAGTACAAAAGAGAGAGCAGAGGTGCAGACTGAGGCACCTTACAACAGAGAAAAAGAGAGAAAAAAAAACAAACTACAACAAGACAAAAATTAATATAAAACACAATAATTTAACAATAATTAATTTAAAATAGTGGCAGCTTTATTTTATCTCAAAAATTATAAACCACTGTAAAAAAAAACACTGGCAATTTTGTAATTTTGTTGAACATTTTAACATTGGTTATATGTTTAACTGACGTTAAATAACACATTTTACATCAGTTATACATTTTACCCTTAATCAAATCGGTTTGATATCCGTCATGGTTCTCCCACACATTTAAGCTTCAGTCATTGGTGGCTCCACCAAAGCTCAACCACGAGTCCACGATTTCACTAATCCTTAAAGGATCTCTTATAACAGCTCTATATCAAATAAAGGTGTTAGATGCTTCGGTAGTGATAATGGTTCTTCTGCTGAGGTATTGAGGTGAGAACAAATGTGTCCATGATTTCATGAACAAAGTTGAAGACTTTCCGTCAAGGGCTGTGTGATGTATTGTTATTCCTATCGGAAACCCTTGGTTTGGGAAGAGGGTGAGTTGAAGCGCTAAGACAGAATGTTCTTCATGGTAAATGGTTAAGGGGGTATTAGGTTTTGGTGGTGGATGTTGACTTTTGAGAGGTTTGAAGATAGGGTGTTGAAGTTAGTGTTGAATTTGGTGATTGTGAAGGGGATGGAGTTTCTAGGGGTATAGGTGATGAAGGGTAGGGTTGAGTGAAGGGGCCATGTGATGGTGCCAACGGGAGGTGGGAAGTCTTGGAGAGTGTTTGAGATTTGGGAGAATGATGTCAAAGAATGAAGTGGTTGTTGTTAGGTTTGGGAAGGAATAAGAGAGACACTCGAATGGGTTTGTTAAGGGCCTATGTTGTTGGGTTTGTGGTGCATTTTTTATTCTTCAAAAATAAAATAAAGATAGTGGCAATTTTTAGCCGCCAGAATTTTAAATTTTAAAAATTAACGGAACAGTAACATTGCTAACGAAAAATTGATGTACTAAAAAAACACTAAAGAATAATGGACCAAAAGTGATATTTAGCCTCCTTTCAATGAGGGATTCAAGTTCCACACCTTGCAATTGAATCCTAATATCGACCACACCCCACAACTAGAAGTAGCAAAACAAACTATATCCACCATCCATCTAATCCATACACGAGAAAATCCATCCAATTTTATGGATGGTTAGTGATCCATCCTCTTCAATTTTCAAATCTAATGGATCATTTGTTTTAAAAAAAAGAAGAGAAAACAAAGGCATATAGAGCAGAAACTGTGTGTCTGAATGCACCACAGAAAACAGTTTATATAGGCTTTTATTGAATTAATTACACATGATTAGAGAATCCCGTGGGTGAAGTGGGATGTAATTTGTCTCCCCAAGGAGGATGGGGGTCTCGGGATCAAGGATATCTCTAAATTCAATGCAGCTCTGTTGGGTAGATGGATCTGGGCTCTATCCTCTAATCTAAATCAGTTGTGGGCCAGAATCTTGATATCCAAATATGGAGGTTGGGCAGAACTCAATAATGGCAGAGACAAAGCCTGGCATTCCCAGTGGTGGAGGGATCTCAGAAAACTAAATCAGCAGCCTGAGTTTAGCTCTATCCATCAGCAGATGGTATGGAAGGTCGGGTGTGGGGATAAAATTAAATTTTGGAAAGATAAATGGTTGGGGGTTGACTGTAATATTGAACAGCAGTATAATCAGTTGTTCATGATTAGTTGACAGCAGAATAGTACCATCTCGACAATGGGAAGCTTTTATCAGGGTAATTGGTGTTGGGATTTAAAGTGGAGGAGGAATTTATTTGATCATGAACAAGATGTAGCTGTGGCTTTTATGGAAGCAATTAATGCTACACAAATTCAGACTCATCTGCAGGATATCATGGTGTGGAAAGCTGATCCATGTGGCGTGTATTCCACTAAGTTAGCTTATAGAATATTGATGACCAGTAATAGACAAATCCCAGAGGCAAATATCTTCAAGACAATTTGGAAGCTGAAAATACCCCCAAGGGTCGCGGTTTTCTCTTGGAGACTTATTAAAGATAGACTACCCACTAGATATAACCTCCTTAGAAGAAACGTGCCCATTCAAGAAAATGAATGCCCTCTCTGTGGGTATGATCAAGAGGAGGCTGGCCATTTGTTTTTCAATTGTAAAATGACCAGAGGTCTATGGTGGGAATCCTTGAGGTGGAACCAGATGGTAGGACCACTTTCAGCTTCTCCAGCAACTCACTTTGTTCAATTCTGTTTGGTGCTGGGAATCTATTGATATTCCAGGGCAATCACTTTGAACCTTCCAAAGTGATGGATGATGCTTTATTCCTGCTATGGTCATGGTTAAAAACCAGAGAAAACTTCAGCACTTCTTTCAATCACTGGTCTTCCAACCTTGTGGAGTACTTTGGTTAATATGGGCTTGGTATAGCTATCCTATGTGTTGGGGTCAGTGTTGGGTTTCCTTTTGTTTTTGGAGGGTGACACTGTAGGTGTCTTGTACTCAATTATAGTTCACCAGTACCTCTGGTACTGTTGTTCTTTTTATTAATAATATATATTTTCTGCCTTCCAAAAAAAAAATGATTAGAGAATATTAAGTTTCCGCTAAATCAGATATATGTCTATAAACTCTATCTCATTGTGATTCTCAACACATTTAATTAATACTTAAATGAATTAAAATCAACCCAATATATTTTTTATATTTAATTTTTAATACCCTTCCCCCACTCATTTCTCTCTCTCCTCTCTCTCTTTCTCCAATCCAAACCAAACCAATTTAACTCAATTGTGACTCAATTGAATCAGTTTGGAATTGGAGAAATGGATTTGTCCAATATCACGTCCATTTCATTCCTGCCAATTATACTCGTATCTTCCAGCTTTCAAATTTCTAACTAGGGAGTATAGAAGAAAGTAAATTCAAGAGAGAAGCAAATAGGTTCGATTAGAACTATCATCCCCATTAGTACCTAGTGTTAGTAACCTTCACTACCAATTAGCATAAATTTAAGTCTAACAGGCTTGCTCTTCTTCTATAAGTTACCTTAACCTATGAATTAGTAGTTTCTTGGCATTGGCCGCAATACATGAGTTATGACCAATGTTGTCAATAGTGGATCATGGAAAATTGCAAAAAGCTAAAAATCCGCTATATCATATAACGGATAGCATCGGGGGCAAATAGCGGAAATCACATAGTGGTTTGAATATTATTGTTGAGATATGGCATTTAGAATATACAATTCAGATATTCAAGTTGGTATCAGAGCCAGGTTGAGGGATAATGAAAAATTGTGCTCCACCAACGACCTACTGTCCCTGATGGACCTCTTTGTTTGTCCTCTATTTGTCTCCCTTCTTCTGACTACCTATTTCCACATTCTAGTGGACCTTTATACTCGACATACCTTTTCCAGCTATCATTTTTCATCTGTTTTTGCTTTTCAGCGACATTTTCTACATTTTCCGCTGCAAATCGCCACTGTCGCCGTTCCGACGACATTTTCGACTGGTGACACCATCACGTGACTCGTCTTCTGCCAATCTACATGGCAGTGGACACAACATCAGCATCATACTACTCACGCGCCTTTTCTTCTACGCGCCAAACAGCCCCAATGCAAACCTTCTGTCGGGGCGTGACGGTGTCCTCTTCTACCAGCAACATCACTGACAGACTGGCCATTCCGTTTCAACAATGGTCATCATCTAAGTTGGTGGATGATGCAATTTTTCTCACCTGGTCTTGGTTGAGGGGGTGGGAAAAGGACTTTGCCATTCCGTTTCAACAATGGTCATCATCTATGTCCTTCGCCTTCTCCTAGTATGGGAAGGTTGGGTGGGTTTTGTAAGGTTTATTGTTGGGGAGGTTTTTGTAGCCTTTACTCTCTAGCCTCAGCTTATGGCTTTCTATTTGTATCTTTGTAGTACCCCTGGTACTATCCTTTTATAATATATGATACTTTTGGCCGTTCAAAAAAAAAACTGACAGACTGGCCGACCGCCAATCTTCCCAAATCTGATCTCTGTTTGTCCTAAAGATCTCTAACACGTAAGTACTGTTATGTGTTTTTTGGTTCCCGTCTCTCTCAACAATGGCTTCCACTAGCCTATCTTTGTCCCACATGCAATGGCCTTGACTTTGTCCTAGATGCCCTGGCCCTTGTCTATGTCCTAGATTCACTAGCCCTAGTCTTTGTCCCAAATATACTGGCCCCATTTATGTCCTAGGTGCACTAGTCCCAACAATTGTCCTAGATGCATTAGTCTTGCCTTCAATTTGAATAATTATAGGTCTTCCACAAATGAAATTGAAATTGACTGTCACTTTATGCGAGAGAAGTTAATTTATGGAGAAGTCACTAGTACTAGTTATTTGTACCAAGTCACTTAGACAGTCGAGGACATCCTACATTTCTTCCAAAGCTGGATGCATATGATCTATACACTCAAGCTTGAGGGGGAGGGTTGAGATATGATTCTGATTAGATATCATTCTGATATGATTGTTTCCTTATTTACATTAGGATTGTTTCCTTATTTACGTTATTGATTTAGTTTCCTATTTACTATTTTTATGTAATTGATTTAGCTTGATTATTATCCCTATAATGAAGGGATTAGATTATTATTTTAATTAAACATTGATTACTATAAATAAACAGCCAAGGGTACATTCTCTTTAAGCATCTAGAATATACAATTCAGATTCAAGTGTTATGTGTGTGTGTGTGTGGAATAAACTGTGGTAAAATAAAAAAGAGAAAGGAAAAAGAAAGAGGAAGGACTAAAGAAAAGAACAAAAAAAATAATAATTGATGCTACATGTAAAAAACAGAGGCGCTGGACTGGATAAGAAGGCTGGCGTGTTCAGAGTTTTAGAAGAGGAAAGAAATTTAAGTGACAGAATGATTCTGAAAGGTTGCAAGCAATGGAAATAAATAGGCTACTGTTGGACTATTTTAAAATAAGGAAGTCCAACTCTACGTTAAAAAAGGGGAAAAAAGAATAAAAAAAACAAATGTGACTCTTTGTTTTAAAAGCCACTTGAGTTTTAACATAAAATATCGAATTAAAAAAACAATTATTTCTTATGTTTTAAAAAGGCACGTGAGTGTTAACAGATAGAATTTAAAAAAAAAAAAAATCAGACTCTAAGGTTTATCAGGTGAGGTCTAATTTGCACAAGACCCGCAAGCCCAAAAAGCAATAATCTCTATCACGCAATCCCTAATTCTGAAATCACCAGGACTCCACTCTGCAAATGGCTTTCAAACCTCACTGCTCTGCCTTTCCTGAACAGCACAGTGGTGCAAGATCCGCGATTGCATTTTTTGTGATTTTTTTGTTAAACGAATTTTTAGTGTATTAAATGGATTAGTGGATTGTCTTTATCCACTCCATTATATTAAACAGGAAATTTATCCAATCCATTCATTTTTCACCCCAACCAACAGCCCAGGCAGTTCGCACCCACACAAGCTGACTGAGCACTACCCTTTTGACTAGTCATAAACAAACACTATAATG
Source organism: Glycine soja (assembly GCF_004193775.1). Taxonomy (NCBI): domain Eukaryota; kingdom Viridiplantae; phylum Streptophyta; class Magnoliopsida; order Fabales; family Fabaceae; genus Glycine; species Glycine soja. The sequence continues at coordinate 34,526,943 of NC_041009.1, read as the reverse complement.
CAGGCCTCACCACCTGCACTTCTTGTTTGCAACAAAGAGACACAATGGAAAGCTTCGATATCAATTGATAAAAACCTCGGGAGAACCACAAAAGCTAGCAATTACATTTGAAGAGCCCAAGGCCTCATAAACCCCACACTTCAATGTGTGACTCAAGTCTCATACCTTGCATTTGGATCCTGACATACTACAGAGTAGAAACAGGTCATTGCAAAACCAGTAACTCCCCCCTAAATCCTCACTCAATAGTCAATAATAGCCTACCTCTCATTTCCCACCTCTTCAGATGTATTCCACACAACCTCTAACTTTACCAAATTGCTTCCCACACCCATTTCCATGTAGTCAAGTCTGTTTGTTAAAGCCGAAAAGGGTAAAACCCTCTTTTGCCCATAGTCATATTTTCCACACGGTATAGCATAGGAGTGCCTAACATCTAATAGAAACAAAATGACTAACAAAGCCATCAGGCATCAGTCCACCCAAAAATATTGTGAAATGGCAGATGTACCCCCTTATAGTTTCTCATCCTACACCTACACCTAGAGTCCTCTCTTTGCCTTCAAACCTCCAAACAGTAAGCCAAGATGTCCATCCCCAACATTTTACATTTCAGTTATTAACAGAAACAGAGGGTTTAATTTAGTCCTCTAATTTTTAAAAACGATTCATTTTTTTGGTTAAATTAGTTCTCTATTTAGGTTTGTTAAATTAGTTTTTTGGTCCTCTAATTTATTATTTAGGTTCAATTTGGTCCTCTATTTTTTGGGGTTTAATTTAGTCCTCTAATTTTTAAAATCGACTCAATTTGGTCCTCTAGTTTTTTTTGGTTCAATTTGGTCCTCTAGTTTTTAAAAACGATTCATTTTTTTGGGAAATTTGAATTTTGTGGCAATTTGAAACCACTTAGTGGCAGTTTTGAACATCCACAAAGTGTGATTTCGTACAATTTAGATTGAAGGACCAAATTGAATCAATTTAAAATATTAGAGGACCAAATAGAACCCAAAAAAATTAGAGGACCAAATTGAATCTAAAAAATAAATTGGAGGATTAAAAAACTAATTTAACCAAAAAAGATATCCCAGAGTTGAAGAATGGAATTGATGATGTGTTCAGACAGTGCTCTGAATTTTATTAACAGAAATTGTTTTACAATCTTTTACAGCAGTCAAAATAATTTGAAATAATAACAGATGAAGCTAAAAGACACAGAACTAAGACAATAAGACTGATAGAACAATACCTACCTAAATATATCTAATCTAAATATCTATTAACAGTCATTTTGGTGTTTTGATTGTTGACTGATGGCCCCATTCATTCCTTGCTTACTATGCTTAAATGGATTTAAGTGTAGTGCATTTTCAAAATGCAAGGCAGAGCAAGCTGTGCGAAGACTAAATTTTAAAAATATCTAAATAACATGCAAGTGTTAAGGTTTATTAGCTTTTAAAATAGAGGTTATGTAAGAAATCAAGAAAATAGAGTGAAAATTTGAGTAATTACTATATTTTAATACTTGAAAAGCATAAAAATTATAAACAATAATCAAGATGAGTCTAAGAAATAAGGTTGAGCTTGAGCTTGGCTTTGCAGGCTCATGTTTAAAATCAAATTAAATAAAAAGATGTTTTGGCTGAACTAGGCTTGACTAAGTTCCACTTTTGACAGAATCCATAAAATCCAAACTAAGAAGCATATTTACCTTATCAAAAGGACCATTGAACATTAGATGAAATGGAGGGCGATAAAGTGAAGCAAGATTATCTCGAGAAGTCTCTGCTGTAGAAGCAGCACCTTGTTCCGACTCCCAAACCCCTGGTTGTCTCATTTCCTCTTCAAAGTTACGAAATGCAACCAGGGAGCTCGGTTCGTGGGAACGATGGCTGGCCCTTGATGCTCTGCATAAACGTCACAAAACACAACATGAATGAATAGTTTGAATGTCAAAAGCCACATATATATTACGGAAAAACAAAGTAAACTTATAATGAGCCAAACTAAAACACAGGTAGATATTTCCTAAAGATAAGACAACTAATAAAACAGCATTAATTGAATTCTGACTACAATGTCACTTCATTCACACAAGTATTTATGTAATTTACATTATGAGGCATGGTTCTAAATTGCAATTATTGCAGCCTGCAATTGCGGTGACAATGTAAAGGTTTTTTAACCCACTGCAACCGCAATTGCAATTGCATCAGTCACATTTTCCCACAATCTCCTACACTGTCAAGGATCACAACGTAACCACACCCGCAATTTATAAACATGAAACGAAACAAAAGATCCCAACTGTAACATACTTTAGAGTAATATGCAAGACAATCTAATAGTTCTGATAAGTACATAATAGGGTTAACGGTGTTTTGAGTCCTTGAAACATTTCCAAATTTTAGTTTTAGTCCTCAACTTTTAAAACATTGGTTTTAGTCCCTATATTTTTTGAAATACCCAAACTTTAGTGCCTGTGTAGGGGAAAAACATTAACTTTAAGTGTTAATGTTAGGGTATTTTCAAAAATACGTGGAGAAAAACTGTTGGCTTTAAAAGTCAGACAAAAAACAAAATCTAAAAGTTCTTCAGGTAATAAAAACACCACCGTATATAATACATTTTATATTCCACAAAAAAACTGTCAGCATTAATGCATTATGCTTCTTAGTGGATCGCCATCAAGCATTACCATACACACCACTAAAACAGTGTTGAATCCTTCCAGGTGTATATGGATAACAAGACTACCATCCTAGTCACAACAATTCATTTTTTTTTCACCTGACTTTGTTTCACAGTTTACAAAGGCACAAACAGACAAAGAGTTGCTTATTATACAATTATGCAATCCAAATAACGATAAAAACACCGAATAATATGCATTTCCAACAAAGCAAAGAAATAAATGATGAAAGGCAAAACATACCCATACAGCATTGCATCGTCATAGAGAGTTTCCCTTATTACAGGCAAGGGAGGGCGCACTTCTTCTGCATCATTGAGATCAATACTTTCACTTGCAGCCGCCGCGGCGTCCTTCCTTGGTTCACTAAAAACAACAACTGCAAGTTTAAAAGCAACAACACACAGAACAAACAATTACTGAGTTAGTCCATCAGAGTCATGGTACTACCTCAAAGGCTGTTGATCAGTCCAGGAATCGACATTTTCCAAAGGCGGAGTGTGCAACAACGGCGGCGGCGGCACCGGCAACGGCACCGCCCCACCTTCACTCCCTATCAGAAACAGCTGAAGAGCCTCCTCAAGCTTCCAACTTGTGGCCTGTCACAACATCAATCACAACAACAACAACATTGTTATTATTATTATTTCGTAGATCTGTTCACAACGACAATAATAATCTAATTCTTCGAAATCACGAGTGACCCTAATTTGAGAATTCAGAAGAGAGTGAAGAAACCTGGAGGAACTGGCGCGCAGTCTCGGCGGTCTGGCCCTGAGCGACCTCGAGGAAGGAAGAGACCATGCTCTGTTGCTCGTTCGCGGACAGCACTCCTTCCATTGATGATTCTTCTTCCGATTCCGAAGGGGTTAGGGTTCCGATGAAGACGAAGAAGAATATCAGGACTCCTCATTAACCAGCTAACACACGTCCTTACTCCACTCTTCCGAGTAATGTAACGTCTTTAGGCAATACTTTTAAATTTTTTTAGGTTAACATTTGGTTATTAGTTTTATTGGTTTTTTTAGTTTTTTTAGTTTAAATTTTTTTTTTATAATTTATATTTTAATTATTTTAGTCTCTATAATTTAAGAGTGATATTTATAATTTTTTTCAATTATATTTTAATTCTCTTTTAGTCTCTATAGTCTAAAAATAATTTTCTTAATTTTTATAATTTGTATTTTAATTACTTTTTAGTCTTTATTATAAAAAATATGTAAAAATAATTAATTAAAAATTAGTTATAAATTATTAGTTATTTTTTATTAAAATTATCTTACCATAAATTAGTTATGAATTACTTGTTAATATCTTTGTAGTTAATTATAATTGATAATATTAGTTATATTTTGATAGTAAAGACTAAAAGAAATTAAAATATAAAATATAGGAATCAAAAGAAAATTAAAATGTAAATGATAAAAACTAAAAATATCATTTTCAAACTAATTAAAAGTGAATTAAAATATAAATTATAGAAATTAAAAAAAACCATTTTTTAAACTATAAGAATTAAAAGATATAAATGATGAAATTATAAAGATCAAATGAACAATTAAAATTTTTTTAATGTATGAGTAATGTAGGATGGGATAAATAGTTGTATATAATCATTTAAACAAAAATTATAGTTTTCATGGTGGGTTGTGTTGAATGACATTGTAAAATTATTTTACACTATAATAATTTTTTTACTTGGAAAAGATAAATATATATTAAGGTGATTTTCAATGCTTATTTTTGTACTTATATTATTATTGGGTGTTATTAACTAGTGTTTTGGGGCATTGATTAAAAAATTAAGAAGAAAAAATATTTATTATGAAAATCATAGAATAGTCTAAAAAAAGTTATAGATAGCCCAAATTTTATGTATCCTAATAAAAATATTTCTCATTTTAATTCTTTAATCAATATTATAAGAGAGCATTTGGTACAAGAAAAAAATGTATTAGGAAATCATGTTTTATGGGAATCATAAATATTGTAAATCAGATTCCTAGCTATGATTAAAAAAAATTGGTTTGTAATAAATAATTTATATAAGAATTTTGAAAATCAAATATTAACATGATACTTTTACCAAAAAAATTTAAATATTTATCGAATTAAATAATCTAGTAAGAGTAATATGAAAAAATTTAAATATATTTATCACAATAAAACCTTTTTTTTTAACTCAGAGCATATAGATTCAATCTCCTCCCATGGAATATTTTATGGAAAACATAGTGGAAACTCAATTAAAAAACGATTCCTATGAATTATTTCAGAAATTGATTTTTAAAATATGCATACTAAACATAAGAATTTAAGATTGTCAACCTAAAATTCTAAAAGAAATTAAAAGAATTTTTCTACCAAATGCCCCTAAAGGCATTAGTTAGCATTTGTAATAAATATTTTGATTATTTTCCTCGAGTATCTTGCCCAAAAAAATTCTTTTTTAATGTTTCTAATTTTTTTCGGATGTTTATATTTTTTTTAGCTTCATTATGATGAATGCATAATGTTATTATTACAAACTCCAAAATTATAATATTTTTTATGCAAGTCTATTTTATATTGGATGATTTCCATTTTAATATGTTATTTAGTAAACGTCAAGCCTATTTTTCAATTTCTATAAATCATGCATCACTTAACATAATTAGGATTCAAAATGACATACAAAATCTATAATAATTACTATAAGAAATAATAATTACTTCAAAAAGAAATTATAAAAGAAATAAAGTTTTTTTTATCAGTATGAAGTAGTTCCATAGAATGCAATGACTAACTTTGGTAGGAGACCGTGAGTACATACAAAATAAGTATTATTTCTCTCTTAACATAATTTATTCCACTCAAAGACCAACAATGATATATAATAAAAAAACAAAACAAAAAGTTTGGTTACTTTTGTTTTTATTTCCTGTGTTTTTACTTTTTAATTACAAAATATTTTTAAACATTTGTGCACCAAACAATTAAAACAACTTTTTGTTTGTTTTTTTTATAAATCTTTAAAATAGGAAGCAAATTAAAGATGAAATAATAATTTTGTAGTTAAAAAAGTATAAACAAAAAATGAAAACAAAAGTAAAACAATATGTAGAAGACCAAAACGAAAAACAACTATATATATTATACTAAAGTTTATATATAATATACTTAATACTTAATGTTAAAAATGTGTCATCCAAATATTTATATATACTAGGAGTAAACAAGTTATAAAATTGTATTTTTGAGAATTATATTTGTAAAATTATTATGCTTAGGAATATTATTCCTATGAACATGTTTGGTTGTCGTTTGCAATTTTAGAGAAAAAAAATTATTTAATAAAAAAATAAAGGTAAAATAAGAAATGTGAAGAATGAAGTGGATATAGATAGTTATTGTAGAAAATAACTTTCATTCTCATTATCATGGGAATGAAAGATACCCACCTATTAGCATGGGAATAAGAAGTAACCTAAACATATGTATTATATATTTCTAGGAATGAACCATTCCTGACATTGTTTTTACAAATCTTGTAATAAACATGGAAATGTGTTATGCTTAAATTCACATTCTCAAGAAACTTTCTTTATACCATGAAACATCTTTGTAGCTATGTAGAGAGTCTTCTTCTATATGGCTAGCTCCAATTCCGTCTATTTGGAAATGGTCAAGATAAGCCCTTACTCGTGTTGCAATTAGGCTTGGCACCTTCCCTTATTCTCCTACCTTTCCTTTTGGTAGTGCCAAGTCATCAAAAATTTCCTCAGGCTATTAAGGATCACCTTTCACCTATGTGATGCAATTTTTTAGTGAGGAAGTTTTTGTTAGTCGGTATAAGCCACCCTTTTGTATAACTTGCAATGGGAAGGAATAGAAAGCAGGGATACCCTACAAGGGATATATGTTACGTTACAATCTAGTCCATCATTCAATTTATTTGCTAGTCTACCTCTTAAATTTACTATAAATTACATTACAAGGAATATTGGCTCTAAAAAAGAGAATGGGTATTGTGAGCACATAATGTAGCAATGGAATATCTCTATCATAATGCCTAAAGAGAATTTTATACCCTAACCTCCACACAATACAACTAAAAGAGAACATGATATTTCGATAATTATACTTTGTCGGAATATCTTTAATCTTTAATCCTTATTCTTTATTCTTTATGCGGAAGCTAAAAAATCATAGGTTTATAACCTAGGACAATTCACCATAAGCCCTAGAATCTACAACATGTTTGATTATTAAGAATTAGATCAAATACCTGGATCTATAGTTGGTTCATGATCTAAGTGTTCTTTGCCAATTTCTGTAAGATCTTTGCAGTTATCCATTATGATCACGAACAATGACATTATGATTCTTCCTTAATCGAAGTTTCTTTATTCCTCAATGGGATATTTGTATATCTTCAAATGAGAAGAAGAGAAACTAGGTGACGACTCAACATATTGGAGATCATAGTCTTCTTATAGCATGTTAACCTAATAGGTTTCTCATTATCTCCTAACGAGTCAACACTTACATATGCTTTTTTATGCCCATATCATTTTATTCAATAGTCTAATAGACTCATTTAATTTGACCACATAAAATAAAATCCAATAATGATAAATAACTAATATAATTGTCTTATAATATTAATCCACATTAATTATTGGAATATAAAATTTCAACATATTTATCTATACTTTAACAACTATCGATCTCATGCCAATGACCATTTGACAACTGTTCAAATAATAATGGCTCCCAATTCATTGGGATTCCTTTTGAGAATTCTGGATGTAATAACATATGTTAAAGTCAAAAGATATAAAATCCAAATGTTGTGTGTACTATCTTTATCGATAATCAATGAATAAAAATGAAATTTCATCATTTTCTTGTCAACTTTGAATATGAAAAGGTCTAAATCTTTTACTATTTTAAAACCTTCCAAACTTATTTAATGAAGAAATATGTTTGTAGTGGCAATTGTAATACCCATTCACTTGCACACTATTTTAAAGCATATTTCATTATTGTTTTGTTGGTCATCAATTTCGAAATTGCCAACAATTGTACTGAAGCTAATCAAAATCAACATGCAACAAACATTTTGATTTAGATGTAGTGTTTGGTTTGTTTATGTATTCCAAATTTTCAAATTTGAATTCAATCAACTATAAATAAGTGCATTGCAATGTTGAAATTATCACTCACAAAATTCCTTACATTGAATATCTTTCCTTATTTTATTTTTGTTTGTGGAACATGTTTCCGATTGAAGAAATTACCAATCCATATGTTGTTGAAATAGTGTTGCTTGACACAAATGTATTTCCTTGAGTACTATTTTTAAAATTTATTTTGAAATCTATATATTTTTATTTTTTTTCTAACTCTTGGTTTACTTTGTTATTATAAGGAGGTAAAATTCAAGTGACAATTAAGAAGCCGATGACGAGGAAGTTCAAAGACCATATCATTGAAAATGTGATATATGCAATGAGTTATTTTGGAGTAATCGGTAATAGAGGTTTGTATCATGCCACCGATCATAAGTTTAAACTTTAGTATCACACCAAAACAAGTGTTACCTGATGTGATGATGTTAACATTCATATGATTCACTGAACCCATCGACTTCAAGTGACATTTCAAACACCAATGGTCAATCTGATTTTCTAATTGGTATGAATTTCAATTCTTTTAAATATATGGATACATTTATAAGAATCATGTAGTATGACAAAGTGTCATCATTAAAAAATAGATGTCATGGGTGTTATGAAAGTCATTTTTGTTGAAAAAATATTTGTAAAGGACAGAAAGTCTACACGAAGGATTCAAATGCAACTAATTCATCAATCATAAGTTTATATTTATGGTTTTTTATATTTTATATAGTTGTATCCGAATAGAAATTATTAAAATATTGCAATACACAAATTGACACGAAAACTTCGACTACCATTAGGAATAATTCAATGTGCATTATTTGAGATTACGTTGACATGGTGACTGAAAAACTTGATGCTTCTCAAATTAAGCTTACATTATTGGTCATATAATTTGTGAAGATAAAATTATATAAAGATAATCAAATCATTATTACAAATGATTTAATAGAATAAATATTATTGCATTAGATTTTTTTTAATCATATTTCATAGTCTTTAATTTAGATATCAGTATCTCTACAAATATCATAAAATATATCATTCAGGTGAGACAATTATTCAAAATGTTTTGAATACCTAAAGGGTTATTTGGAATCATCAAGATGAACAAGCAATACAGTTTAAGCAAAGGTATTATTTTTTGAAAGTGTAAATTAAAATAAATTTATGGAGTAGTTAATTTAATTTCAACAAAATAATAAGAATTTGAATATAACTAGGTTAGTCGCAAGTGGGTTGGACATTTACTAGACCTCTTCAAACCATTGGTTTAACCAGACCATATGTTCCCTTAAATAAAGAGATTTTAACTATATGTCCTAATAAAATTGTAATGTCTTTTGTTACAATAACAACCCAAAATAAAATAAAAAACTTTAAAACATATATAATATAAAATATTTAAAACTTCAATGGTTTAAAATACCTCAAATGTCACTATTGGAAAAAACTCTTTATAAGTTGATTAATTTACACATTCGATATCGATTATTAACCGTTGTCATAGGTAACATCGTAGAAAGTTTCAGCTTTCTATGATGATTCCATATAAAACCGTCTTAGAAAAACGTGTTCTTCTAAACCGTCTTAGAATGATAGCATTCAAAGATGATTTTTACTGTTTGTAGCTAAAAATTGTCTTTGAATGCTATTATTCTAAGACGATTATCTGAAGAACTGTCTTTAAATGTTTTTTTAAATTAAAATATATAAAAGATTCTAAGACGATTTTTCCAAAAAACCATCTTAAAATATAAACATTCTAAGATGACTTTTTAAAGAACCATCCTAGAATGTATTTTTAAAAAAAATTAAAAATTAACTTCTTCCAATTAAATTCAAGAAGTTTTGCTCTCTCTTTGTATTGTCAAATTCAACACCCACATAAGCTCATATAGAAGTCATGGCTTTGAAAAAAAAGTACTTGTTGGTGGAAGTAGTAATAGGAAAGAATGAAGACTTGTTCATTTATGTTCTTTTACACAACATACCAATTTTCAGAGAATAAGCTAGTGCACTAACATCAAATAAGACATGTGTAGCATAAATAAAAAAAGAATAATAATAGAGTGGCTACTTTGAAATAAGATTGTGCAGTTGACTTCTATTTTAGTGTAAAGCACATGATCTTTGTTATCCTAAACAACACAAACAACACTCAAAATTCCAAAGCCAAACATAAACACAGACGCAGACGCACAGATCAAAAATCACTTTCCATGAAAACTTTACTAGATCAATCCCGATAGTATCATGAATTCTAGTTTCAATGACAAGTTCAATCAAAATCCAATTATAAGTAACGAAAAGAAAGAGTGAAAAAGTACGTGATCGACTTAGGCAAACCATACAAAGCAATAACTGAATTTTAGAATAAGATTAATACTTCAAAAATTTATTTATTGTTAACAATTCTTTGTGCCCTAAACCAAGTAGATTCTAAGATGTGAGGCATGCACAATTAAGATTATACAGGCTAGAAGTTCAAAAGTATATGTCCTTTTTATGTACATTATGCTAGTAGATATTTGTTTTATAATTTAAAATTTATAAAAATATGTTACTCATAATAATTATGTTTTTATAACATAAACTATGTGACACCCTCTACCCCTCACATATATACTAATAAGGAATAAAAAAAAATTCAAATATTAATTAAAAGTATTTTTAAAACATTTTTTTAAACAAGTCTTTCAAAGGGGAAAAAAGCTCACATTCATTTTCTTCTACATCATATTCAAACTTGTCCAAATAAATAATAAAGTATTCTCGACTCAACAAGGTCGTCTAAGCTTCATACAATTAATATAAAACCTATATCCAAATGTCATATCCTATCAGAGCGTTGTGTTCCCGTGTCCTCTAGCATGAGGTTCTTCATAGTCATCCACCTATTCATCTGCTCCCCCAAACACAAGTTCAAGATCATCACAGGATCCAAACACAACAACACACAGGGAGTGAGTTATCACATTCCTAGCTAATAGAGAAACAAGATAATTAAATATACATATTATATAAATGAGATACCACTTGCTTAAACATAGCTCACGTAACTTCACCACTTTGTCATTCAAAATTCACTTTTCAATTATCAATCACATTACACAAGAATCCCACACTTCGATCAAGATATAATAACACATCAATTAGCAAGCATATGCAATAGTTATGCTAAGACTCAATCCGAAGAGTCCGTCAGGGCCTCTCCCTCCTGATTCAGGTCCAACCCCTAAAATAATTTTTGCATGCAGACACTGCTCATGAATTATACAACACCCACGACCTTACACTCGTGTTTTAAACACGTTCAACACAATTGCGCTACGATTTAACACTGGTTCCTAAATAGGAAACCTACATTTTCTCTTTAACACTGCGCATCAACGCTTTTCTCAAGATAACACTGGTCGGGTTATTGTACAATTCATAGCTTACAACACAAGTAATTTCACATCAAGTGTTAACTACACACTTATCCACAACTAGAACTCATTCACAATTTCACATCTCATAGTGTGACAATCCACCATCACATGTTTACACGTATCTCACAAATTAACACATGTTCAACTTTACACTTATACTTAATCTCAATAACAATATTATAATCTCAAAGCAACATGTTATTCTACAATTCATCACATACTCACAATTTGAATCATCATTTCATATCCTCAATATAACAATTTATATAAAAGACCATCACAACATGAGGACTAAAACCCCTCAAATAATATTACACAATTATATCAAAATCATAGGTCGAAACATACAAATATCAAGAGCACAATTTATCAAGCAATCTTCATTAGGACATCAATATTTTATTTATAATCATAAAGGAAAAAAAATTGTAATTTAACAAACATCCCAAAATAAAACCCAAATTTAATCTTCTAAGGATCCCTACACATGTTCTCACTAATTCCAAATTGTGAATAACTCATCCCTTACCTCTGAGCGGACTCACGTGTCTTCAGCCAGCGATAGCAACATCTCTAGCGGTTCCCTGAAATTCTTTCAATTATTCCTCTGACTGCTCCCATAGAATTCCCAAACGTCATAGAGACGGAGAAGAGATTGAAACCTCCACTTGTACTGTCTTCATGAGATTCCTTTTTCTTCCTCCACGAATATTGTCTCGCAAATCCCAACGGAGGAAGCGTGCGGAATTGAATTTCGAAAAACATATCCAAATTTCATGAAAATCCAACGGCTAACAAAACCGGGATCGTAGTTTTACCGAGACAGTTTTGGGTTTTTGCGGGAAATTAAAATGCTACAATGCGAAGGGATTTTCTCTAATCTCAGATATGATTTTGAAATTTCCAACGGTGAGAATGTTTGGAATTGGGTTGCGAACATGATACTCAAATTTCACGACGATCCAACGGTGAACGAGTTCGAGATTGTCGTTTTACTGAGACAGGTTTGGTGAACTGCGGGAAGAAGAAAGGGTTTTGAGAGAAGAGGAAAAACGAAAATGAGGCCAAAAGGAGGCAGCTGACTTAACATAACTATTTATACCTAGGGTACTCAGCCTATTATTTGCTCTATATTTATTTATTTATTTATTTTTACTAAAAAGCTTTTTAAATTTATTTACGAAAAATTGAGATATTACAAACTATTTGTTTTAGAATTTGTTACGTAAAATTAGATTTCCTATCTTTTCTAAGATTTTTCTTTAATAGGTCAATGCAATTTGTTACGTATTTGTTACATATGTTTTGATATCTATAAGTTGGTTTCCAACGGGTCAGATTTTTGTTGTTGCATAAAGGGCTCTATGCCTATATATATTTCTTTCCTCCTCTCTAGAAAACACACACAAGTAGAAAAATAATTTAATTTCTTTCTCTCTAAATTTTTCTCTTCCTTTTCTTATAAAAACTTATTTTTGAGAGCAAGAACATTGGTGTTTAGAAGATTCGGGGATCCTTTCGCTGCACACGGTCGGAACCAACGAGTTGTCGTATCTTGGGAGAGGAGCGCAACCAGATTTTCCTACCAGTGCAGTAGAGGCATTTTCTTTCTAAGGATAGCGTTTGCATGCTTCAACCCAGACTTATAAAAATTCTCCCTTGAATTATTTTCCTTTATGTTTATTGTATGATATAGTACATTGTTGATTCATGTTCTGAGGTTATTTTGCTATTGTTGTTGTGTTATTTAATTTAAGACTTTGCATTTTCTTCTCATTTATTTTATTTTATTTTATTTTTCTAACAATATTAGAGAGAAAACCTACTTTCTTCTTGTATAGTCTTTTCTACCGTAGCATTTTGTTTTATCAAAAGATGTCTGTTATAGATATGATTGAGTCTCTTTCTAGTAAGCATGAAAAATTAATGGATGAAAACACAATGTATTATCCTCCATTAAAATGTTTTTATTATATTATTTCATTTCTTTAAATTTTAAATTTGTAGGAGATTGTTGGAAAATATTTTCTTATAATTTGAAATTTAAAATTAAAATATATTTTCTTTATCAATTATGTTTTGTAAAGATAAAATGCTTTTAGATAAAATAGAATTAGTACTTCGATTTATATATTAATTTTAGGAAGTTATCCTTTACTTGGTCAAATTCCTTTGTGAACTTACAAGTCTTTAAAATTAGGAAGTTTGTTGTTTGGTTTTTATTTTTTGTTGTTTAACGTTATTGCTGCAAGTATTTTGTTGCTACACGTTGGTGACTGGTTGCCTCTATATATGTAGCTCCTTGCTAAAAAAAAATAAACATGTGAAAATACAATACACAAAATAATAAAATAAACATTTGGGTGAAACTTTATATTCTGCATATCATATTCTTACTTGGGTACCTTATAATTTTTTTTAAAACCCCTTTTTGAGTTATGAAAAAAAAAAGAGAATCACATTTGAAATATCTTAAAGTGTAAGGATGTCTAGCAAAGGTTAACATCCCTATTAATAAGAAAAGGAAAATTGGACCAAAAACTGTTGATTATGTTTTTTTTTGGATATTATTTGCATAGTACTACTTATAGATTCTTGGTTGTTAATTCAAAAGTGTCTGAAATTTCTAATGACACTATTATGGAATCTAAAGATGCCACTTTTTTGAAAATATTTTTCCTTTAAAAAATAAATTGTCTAAATCTGTTTGTGATACTTCTTGTTCTAATTTATCATCTTGTAGTAATGCTAATAAGGACATTGTTTTTGAACCTAGGAGGAGTAAAAGATCTAAAAAAGTTAATGATTTTGGTTTTGAATTTTGCTCTTTTCTACTTGAAAATGATCCTAAAACTTATGGTGAGACCATGAGGTCAATTGATGCATCTTTTTGGAAAAGAAGCTATTAATGATGAAATGAGTTCTCTTAAAACTAATAAAAATTTGATTTTTGATTCTGATGAAACAAAGTCAACAAGTGGTTATGTCTTTACTTTAGCTGGTGGTGCATTATCATGAAAATTTTCTAAACAAACTATTATTTCATGTTTTACCATGGAAGCAAAAATTATTGCTTTAGATACTACTACTAGTGAGGCTGAGTTTCTTAAAAATTTGTTATGTGATTTGCCATTGTTGAATAAGCCTATATCTCCAATTCCAATGCATTGTGATAGTCAAGTTGTTATATCTAAAGTTACTAGCAAAAATTTTAATGAAAAAAGAAGACACTTAAGAGTGAGACATAAGTCTATTAGAAATTTGATTTCTCATGGTGTCATTTCTCTTGACTTTGTTAGGTCAGAAAACAATATTGCGGATCCGCTTACAAAATGGTTGACGTGTCAACAAGTACTTGAGTCATCGAGGGAAATGTGACTAGAGCCCATTGTTTAGTTACAACAATGGACACCCGTCTCCGTGTGATTGATAATTCTATGAATGGAGTTCAACAGGTAATAATGAAATTGGTTGTTGACTAAAGTACACCAAAATAAATTTTTGCGTAATTGTTCTATTTCTCATTCCTATGACGAGGTGTATTATAAATTGTGGCAATATTAAGGTTGAGGTATTTATTTATGTGTATTTTTGGTAAAAAAAAAATACCTCTTAATGAATCCGATGACAATTATTGTAGGGGTGGAGGTCACAAACTACTCTTTGAGGATTCACCTAGTGAGTATGGTAGTAGGGCTGTCACTGTGGGATATGGTCTAATCTCTATGTGACACTCAGGAAACAAGATATATGTGCAAGACCGTGTAACGTACTACCACTGATTAGAACCTAAATGAACGCCAATATTGTAGGAGTTGTGTATTAAAGTCCAGTTAAAGAATATGTAGTTCAAGATAATTAAGTCACTACATTTTTCTCGGATGGAAGTTCATAAACTCTAGGTATAAGGCTCAAATCCGGAAGGTTCCTAATACTAAAATAAAATATCCCATGCTCTTTCTTTTACGTTTCTATACAAATTATTTATTTAAAAAAATATTTTAAATTTTTTATATTATGTGGGGGAATGTTAGTAAATATTTGTTTTATAATTTAAAATTTATAAAAACATGTTACTCATATTAATTCAGTTTTTATAAAATAAACTATTTGTTTTAGAATTTGTTACGTAAAATTAGATTTCCTATCTTTTCTAAGATTTTGCTTTAATGGGTCAATGCAATTTGTTACGTTTATTTTGATATTTGTAAGTTGGTTTCCAACCGTCAGATCTTTATTGTTGTATAAGGGGGTCTATGCCTATATATATCTTTTTTCTCCTCACTAGAAAACACACAAGCAGGAAAACAATTTCATTTCTTTCTCTCTAATTTTTTCTCTTCCTTTTCTTATAAAACTTATTTTTTAAGAGCAAGAGCATTGATGTTCAGAAGGTTCAGGGATCCTTTCGCTGCACACGGTCGAAACCAACAGATTGTCGTATCTTGGGAGAGGAGCGCAACTAGAGTATAAGGGGGCGTTTTCTCTCTAAGGATGACGTTTGCATGCTTCAACCCACTCTAACAAAATTTCTCCTTTGAATTTCCTTTATGCTTATTGTAGGATATAGTGCATTGTTGATTTATGTTCCAAAGTTATTTTGCTACTATTGTTTTGTTATTTAATTTAAGACTTTAATTTTCTTCTCATTTATTTTATTTTATTTTAATAACACATTATACCCATAATTCAACTATATATTAATTATATGAAACAAACCATAGGCAGGTTAGGTCAACATGCCAGTGTTATACATAAATTTACATGATCAAATCATATTTGTTTTCATAAGCACTGTGATCAATTAACAAAATTTATTTCATTTAATTTTTATTTAAATTTGTTATAATTATTTTTTTTATATTAGTTATTTAATTAATCATATTTCGATCCTTCGAATTACAATGAGTAATTAAATGTTTCTATTTCATTTTTAAAATTCAAATTTCTATATTATATAGAAAATAAGATACAAATTTTAGGTATTTTTAAATTATACTAATTATATATAATGTTATATCTACAAATAAATTTAATATTTTCATATATTCCGTGCTGGATGTCATCTCAAATGGTTACCAGATTGTGCGTTGGCTGATCCAGCTCAATAAAAGATGCTTAAATTCCAAAAAAGCGCCTAATTAGTTTTGGTGATTTATTACTACTATGTACTAATTATAAAATTAATGTGTTAGCATTTGGACCACCTGGATTCTAAATGATACAAAGGCTAGCATATGATGATGCCAAATGGTAGCATATGAACTACTTAATTAGTTGGCCTCTGTATAGGCTTAACCAAAGCTAATACCACATAAAAGGAGAAAGGTCATATGAAATGATTAAACCTGACTCTGGGTTCCATCGAAACTTTTTTTTTTTTCTCGACGCATACTTAGATGCACCTGAAAACACCAATTTAAGTTTAAATCATTTGTCAACGAAACCTCAAAATGCGTAACTAAAAAACATAACCATGCCTATTCTTAAGTTGTGTCCTTTCTTCAGTACAAAAGACATGGAATCTCGTTGGTTTATGGAAGAGATCAATGGCTGTTTCAACCTTGTTAACATTCTGGCCTGCAAGATATCTTTGCATGAGAATTCATGGAGGAGTTTATTTCGTGCTTCAAGGAATAGAAAGATTGGTTACTTGACTAAGATAGTAGTCATAGATCTTTACCTCCAGCACCCCCAGAACGTGTCGTTGTTAGTTCAATATCTTTTGGGTCAATTACGACTTCAACTTCATCAGCCCATGTAAAAGGGGCTAGGACATCCCTCTTCCAAAATTTTAACTAGTTAAAGTTGTCTCAAAGGCTCTCAAGTGAAAAATATCTTGTTAAATACATCCTAATCTAAAACACTTAATGTCAAGAATGTTTTCAATGCCTCTTACTCGTTACAATGGTTGAGTGCTGAATTAGAATGTAGCTTGATTGAGAAACGTCAATTCCATCAGTTTTTGGGCTATCTTGAGGTGCAGTGATAGTGGCATTGAATGTGTGTGTGTGATTAGAATTATTTATAGATATATGGTTTCTTGCACTATTGAGATGACTAGTCCCAGTTAGCTGGAGGTTGTTGCAGTTGTGAATAGAAATGATCTGCATAACATAAATAAATGAGCTAAATGTTTTCAACTAGTTCATTAAATATTGTGAGTTCAAACACCTTATTATAGAATACTTAGTACATCACCTAATGTATGAGCTAATAAAAGCTATGCTGCCCATTAGTTCCTGGTTCACCAACATCAATTTCACCAGCCTCAAATGGTAGAGGGACGCCATCAATTGAGACACCCTTGCCATTACTCTCCATGCTAACCTAATGCAAAAAAATTAAAAAAATATATTATAGGAAAAAAAAGAAAATAATATTCAAGCACAATACTGCAACAAGCTTGATTGTTGAACATGTAGGGCAAACTTCTAACTATAAGATAAGATGGCTATAAGAATGTACCAAACGTTTCATTTTTTGAACAAGGCCAGTTTAGAACAAAGAAAACTATTAAATATTTCTGAAGAGAACATGCCAAATAAGTACTAACTCTCGCAAGATATCTAAGAAATGAAACATTTTATATGGTAAAACAAATAGTAGAATGTGTAAATAAACAATTTAATATAAAAAATGTGTAGAAGGAATGAGTAAAAAAAACAAATAATAAAATCTGTTTTATTTAAAAATGATAATAACAAAATTTAATAAATATTTTAAGAAAAAAGAAAATAAAATATAAAAAAATTATAAATTAGCTTAAATTACTTGTCAAATATAATCTATATTTTATTTCATTTCATTTCTTTTGAATTTAGCTTCAGTGAATTTAAAATCAATTAATGTACCATTTTAACTTTATACATTGTTATTTTTCTATGTAGAATACATTTTTTCTAATTAATAATTCATTTTTTTTAAAGGAAAATACATTTTTCCTAACAGGAAAAGGAAAATACTTAAAACATTATAGTCATAACTTTTAGGATCTTGTTAGAGTATATAAAAACATGAGATTCCTCTGATATGGGCATAAAGGCATATAGATATCTATGTAATGTGTAAAGGAAAAAAAATAATAAGAAAGTTTAATTGTGTTTTTTTATCTTAAATACTAGAGAACCTAAGGTCCCTAAGCCAAGGGGTCTGAAAAATTGCAATGAACCAAATTCCTACCCATCCCCGCAATTTCATCTTTTTTTTTTCCAAAAAAAAAAGGAATATATTAAGAGAGAAAAGGTCCAGAGCTAGGGAATTGGTAATGCTCCAACGAGTGAAAGAAAAATGGGAAAAAAATAGAAAAAAGGCAGAAAGAAGCTCCCATACCCTATTTATAACTGTAAAAAATTAATATTAGTTTTGATTAATAATTGAAGACATTTCAATAAAAAAAATATTTGAAGATTTAATTTACAAAATAATAGATCCATATGAAACTTTCAAACTCAAAATTAATACTGCTATAGAATATAAAATATGTTTTGAGATTCATTCACCATATTGGAAGGATAACCCGTATGCAGTATGTCAAACAGCCAAAAAAAATGCTTCAACATGAAGACATCTGCATGTATAATCATACTCAAAAGCATATAAGGTTAGCAAAGGGCACTTAAATGTATATTGCTTTCAAATGGCAGTGAATAGAAATGTTGATCAATGGCAAAACTCCACCAATCATACACAATTGAGCAAAATGTTTTAATAGCACAAGTCATGGAAAACAATGTAGAGTTAAGGATTTAACAAAGCATTTTCCCATTTTTTTTAATCACAAAAATAATATTAGAGATCCAATCAACATATCTTGTAGTTTGAATAAACTAGGCCCTCAATAGCCTTTCAATTTTTGCTTTGATAGTCTCACTGAAGGCCAAGTTTATTCGAACTACAAGGTATATTGATTTGATCTATAATATTCCTATGATTAAAAAGAATGGAAAAATGCGTGTATGTATAAATTTTAGAGATTTAAATGCAACAATCTCTAATATTCGCTCCTAATGCCATCCTTGTTAAAAAAAAACAAGTTTTGATGAACTATCAAAGGAACAACACCAACTCCATGGATCCATTCCCTTCCCAATAGCATATTGAAATTGGCTTGTGACGAAATTACCAAAAACACCATAGGCCTCCTCCTCCTACCTACTGAAACATCTAAGCAAATCACTCCTTCAAAATCTGAAGGTTTTCCAACAAAGTTTGACACCACTATATTGTGAGGACTCAAATCCTTAACCGTCCTCCCAAACACGTGCAACATAGAGCTTGGCAGGATATTAAATGCAACCCCTCCATCAACTAAGATCTTATTAATAATTTGGTCCTCTACCATAGCAGTCAAATGGAGTGGCTTCATATGGAATCTCATATCATCGGTGGGTGGATTGAAAACTGTAGCATCTCAATGTGGTGTGAAATAAGAAACTTGTGTAATCCAAACAACCTTGGGACTCAGAGAAGGATCATTGAAGTAATCCTCTCTAGCATAATCACTTAAGATATTCCTATTCTTATAATCTTTGGCTTATTCTGTGGGTAAGATTGAAATGACTCCACATATGGCTTCCAACGAGTCCTCAAACCCATACTCGAAAAAGTCTGTTATCATTTCTTTCTCCTCCTGATCCTTGATTGACATTTTCTTTTCGAACCCAAGAGGTGGACCTTCCCTAATTCTATCAAAGACTGACGGTCTTACAACATTTTCATGTTGCATTGCTAATATTGCATCTCTCCTCATCCTCTGATGCCTTCTCCATTGGGTTTTTGACATATTTTGATTCACCTAAGTAGGATTTTGATAGTCATAATATCCCTTCCACGAACCCTTGGTGGTTCTTCCCCTTCAAAGCGTCAAACTATTCATTTTGAACTCCTTAAAACGTCAATTGGATCCTTCATTCCCTGGTCAAAAACCACTTGTTTGTTGGAACATTTGCTTGATGGACATAGGACTTCTTTTGAGACAAACTGTAGGGCCTTTGAACCTGCTTCACAGTCATACTTATACTCTACTTCTCCTTTTCCTTAACCTTTGTTTCCTATACTTTGTGGAAACTCTTTCAAATTTTCGACGCCTCGAATGCTTTATCCATCGGCCTATCAAACATGAGGCTACAATGAGGACATAACATAACCCTCTTTATTTGCTTTTTGTTTCTTCAATAGAAAATTGACTAATGATTCTCCTGTGAGTGGAAAAATGGAATCTTCTTGTTTTTTTTTTCGAATTCTTCTAGTGCTTGGTTGACCTCCTCTTTAGATGGAGGAATGCTCACTTTTGATGTTCCAATCGAGGCCCCAATCATCATAATTTGCATGGGCTCGACATAGTTACCTTGAATGTGAAATGGGTCTATGTCCACTTTCATTGGTTTTTCCTCGAATTTCAGTTTTCCTTCATTAATAGCCTTTTGGACCATGTCTTTGAAATGTTAACAACTATTAGTCCAATGTATAAAAATATTATGAAATTTGCAATATCTTTTTCCTTTTCTTTGTTCGAAACTAGGCATTTTATGATCATCACTAAGGACAATTTGCTTGTCTTTCAACAACACATCAAATATTTTATCTGCCATAGTAATATTGAAACTATACTTCGAGTTAGGAAATTTCTATTTTTCCATCTAATTTTAACATTTTACAAGTATAGGGAGGTCAAGGTTGTAGTTCTGCCATGCATATTTGTCTTGATTAGCATCTAAATCTTGATAATTTATAGAATTATCATTATCTTTATATGGTTCCAAATATGCAATTTTTCCCTTCTACTTTTGTCAAATCTTTTATGCCTTTCTTTTTCATATTTTATTTGCTCAATTCTCCTTACTCTTTCTACTAATTGTGTCATATCTTTAACCTATTGATTCACCAACTTCTTTTGAATTGAAAAATCTAAACTTGTAGCAATATCCTGAGTAGTTCATATTTGGGAATTTGAGTATAGCATCGAGCCTTCATCTATCGAAATCTATTTAAATAATCTTTAGTAGTTGCCAAATCTACAAGACTAACCTTAGTCTCTCCTCTAAAGAAATGTTCATGGTGGTAATGTGGTGAACCAAGTAAAAGTGTATTTCGTTAAAGAACTAGGAAAATATTTAATTTTCAGGAATTCATCAATGGCTAGATCACCACATTCTATTTTAAAACAAGCTACATGTATTATAGTATATTCTTCTAATTCTCTCGCAAATTTTGAAAACTTAGGCACCTTATAACCTCTTGGCAACTCAAATTGTAAAATATAATAAGGGAAGACAAAAACAAAGTAAAGTGGTTGTGCATTTCCTACTTTGAAGCCATGCCTATTGTAATATCCCATTTTTTCGTATGCTAATTTAAAAAGGATTGTTAATTATAAATAAATAGAGTTTTAGAAAAATAATGAGTTTTTTTATAATTAATTAAATAAAGAAAAATAGTTGTAATAAAATAATGCTTTGAAAATATATATATATATTTGATTTATTCATTTGATAGGAAATAAAATAGAATTCCTTTATATAAAATAATAAAAATAAATAAATAGAGTAAATAATAAGTTGTGAGTACCCTAGGTATAAATAGTGATATGTTAGGTCAATTTTCAGTAGGGGTGGGTAAACGGGCCCAGGTCCATGGACTGGCCCGCAGGACCCGCGGTCCGCGCGGGTTACAGACCAATTTTTTTAAACGGTCCATGGTTATGTCATATTTTTGGATCCGCCCCGCTTAACTTGTGGACTATGCGAGTTTGGCCCACGGGGTTCGCGGGTTGTCCGCAGCTTGCATTGGGTTTGATTTGTGTGACCTTGACCCAATTACATTAGGTTTGATTTTCTCTTTTTCACTTTAAACTTTTCTTTTAAAATAACAGATAAAGAAGTATATTAGATAAGATAAAGATTTAAAGATAAAAATAAAAGATTTAAATTAAAAGATGATAAAGATAAATAAAAGATAAGATAAGAAAAGTAAAAGATAACAGAAATACAAGATTAAGATAAAAAAGATAAGTGATAACATGCTAAAAATCTTCTTTTTTGATATTTTCTCGATCTTTTTCTCTTTTAATCTATTCTTTCCATATCTGCAAGCCATAAATAATAAAAATATTAATTCTTATCATTTAAGCCAAAAATAATTGCTAAATAAATATTTTTAAAGATATTTCAATATATTTTTATTATAAAAAATAGCTCATATCATATTTAACAGTTATCATTGCAGCAGGCTAAGAACACTTTTTCTCCTCACGGTTCTTCTCCACCACACAGTCATGCACGCGCGCAAGTCATACAACTCTTTCCCTTACAAGGAAAACAAAATGCGACTCACACTCACGTAGTCACGCGACACACCACAGCGGCACAGCCTCGGCCCACCACCGCGCCACCACGCAAAGTACATCTCGTCTCTCTCTAGAATTTGTTTTTATCCTATTTTTGTTGGGGCTGATTCATTGTTGTTGTACTCTTAAGCATCCAAATTACAATGGTGGCTTCCGAATCAACATTTAATATTGACTCACGGGTGCTTAACAAATATCGAACTAGGCTTCTTGCTGACAATGTACAAGCCTTGATATGTACTCGAAATTGGTTATTAGGATTTGATATGCAAGGTAAATAATGTGTAATAATTGTTTTCTTTTAATCACTTAACTTGACTTTATTTTAATATTTATTATTATTTTGAGTTTTAGGAAAAGAAGATAAAGATGTGAAGATAGAGAAGGCTCAAGCTACTTCAAATATGTAATCATTTGTTGTTGCTGATGTTTAAATTTCACATTTTAGATTTATTGCTTGAATTTTTTTTGTTAAGATATTATTTATTTTATTGATGTAATTGACTAATTGTTGAGATTTTATTTACATTTTTATTGAACTTAATTTGATTGTATTATATTTTTATTGAAATTGAAATTCTTTTAAAACTAGACCCGCGGACCGGTCCGTTTGACCCGCGGGGTCCGCGGGGCGGGGCAGACCAATTTATTTGGTATGTGTAAGAAGCGGGCGAACTGGTCTGGTCCGCTGCCAATGCGAGCTTATGTGGGCGGGCCTTACGTGGGCAGGCTGGCCCACTTACCCATCCCTAATTTTCGGACCGACGATGCTTCCTCTTTCCCCCATTTTCATTTTTCTCTCTTCTCCTTCCAAAACCCTCTCTTTTCTCGCAGACCACCAAACATGTCTCAGAAAAACGATGATCTCAGACTCATTCACCGTTGGATCGTCATGAAATTTAAACACCAGGTTTTCAACTCAATTCCGAGCATTCTCACCGTTGGGAATTTCGAAATCATGTCGGAACTGGGAGAAATACACTTCGCATTGTAGCCTTTTCTTTTCCCATAGAAACCCAGAACCATCCCAGTAAAACTATGATCCCGATTTCGTTAACCGTTGAATTTTCATGAAATTTTGATATAGGGAGTAAACCTTAAGACAAGTTTATAGAAGTGAAAAGTGGTATGTTTTGCTTATTCAGTTAGTACCTAGTTAGTATCAGTAGGAAACCATAGAATGGAACCGTTACAATTTCTTGAACCTAAGTGAGAGTTACGAGTCAAGTATACCAAAGTGAGAAAGATCGTGTTGAAGAAAGAGGCTTAGACCCAAGGGTAGGCAAATCGTGTATCCGTGATAGTCTTTTATGGACTAGAGTTGGTAGAGTGTGAGAGTCTCAAAACTCATATTTATTTTCTTGAACCATTCCATGTTCGAAAAAGAGTCGATTAAGTGGCCAGTCGCATTTTCTTGTGTATATTTGTTCGTTTCAAATTGTCATCAGTGTCTCCTATGATATTATCCTACTCCAAATAGTATGTCATTAACATTCTATTGTTGTTGAGATGTCACTCTCATGAGAAAACATAACTTATGAAATACTATCATTGAGTAAACGAGGATCGTCGGATTTGGTTGCTAAGTGCAGAAGAGTCTTATAATCGAAGTCACGGAAAAGAGTTTCAACTGGGCACACAACTTGATTTTGAGAACCATATGCGTAATATTTTTTTTTCGATCTTTTAGGAATGAAACTTCTTTTAAGGGAGTGGAATTATAACATCATATCTTTTCGTAAGCTAATTTAAAAAGGATTGCTAATTATAAAAAAATAGTTTTAGAAAAATGATGAGTTTTTTTATAATTAAATAAATAAAGAAAAAATAATTGTAATAAAATAATGCTTTAATATATATATATATATATATATATATATATATATATATATATATATATATATATATTTGATTTATTCATTTGATAAGAAATAAAATAGAGTTCCTTTATATAAAATAATAAAAATAAATAAATAGAGTAAATAATAAGCTGTGAGTACTCTAGGTATAAATAGTGATATGTTAGGTTAGTTTTCAAGACTGATGATGCCTCCTCTTTTCCTCATTTTCGTTTTTCTCTCTTCTCCTCCCAAAACCCTCTCCTTTCTCGCAGACCACCAAACCCGTCTCAGAAAAACAATGATCTCGGACTCATTCACCGTTGGATCTTTGTGAAATTTAAACACCAGGTTTGAAACTCAATTCTGAGTATTCTCACCGTTGGGAATTTCGAAATCATGTTGGGGCTAGGAGAAATACACTTTGCATCGTAGCCTTTTCTTTTCCCCCAGAAACCCAAAACCATCCGAGTAAAACTATGATCCCGATTTCGTTAACTGTTGGATTTTTATGAAATTTTGATATGTGGTTTGAGATTCAATTCCGCACACGTTCAAGTTGGGATTTGTGAGGTAATATTCACAGAGAGAGAAAAAGGAATCGCACGAAGATAGTACATATGGAGGCTTCAATCCCTTCTTCGTCTCTCTGACGTTTGGGAACTCTATCGGAGCAGTCGGAGGAAAAACTGGAGGAATCTCAGGAAATCGTTAAAGATGCCCTTATCGCTGTTGGAAGACACGTGAGTCCGCTTAGAGGTAAGGGATGGGTTATTCACAATTGGGAATTAGTGAGAACATGTGTAGGGATCCTTGGAGTATCAATTAGAATGTGTTTTGGGGGTGTTTTTGCAATTTTTATTTTACCCTTATAATTATAACTGTGAATTATATATGAATTATATATGTTTGATGAACCAGTTGATGTCCCAATTAGAAATTGTTGTGAAATTAATGTGTTCTTGTGTTGAGTGTGAACCCTTAAAAAGTTGAGTTCTTTTTATTGACGTGAATTATATTCTAAATAGTATTATTTTTAATGACTTATTGTATATGAATTATTATCTTATTCTATATTTTTCCATGACGATGATCAACATGTTGTGTGTATATATTTATTGTAATACTAAAATAATAAAATAAATAAAGTTGTAAGGTTAATGCCTAGTGGTAATTTCTTTTGATGTAACATTAAATTAATTGTTATAAAAACTCTTTTGATTAAAAATAATGTAGCTTGATTTACTATATATATATATATATATATATATATATATATATATATATATATATATATATATATATATATATATATATATATATATATATATATATATATATATATATGTTTTGTGTCTTGCAAATATGATTATTGTGTGATGTGTATGAGTTATGAGATGTTAAATTGTGGGAATGATATTTGGTTGCAAATAAGTGTTTGTGTTTAACACTTATGTGACAATAATTATGTTGTGAGTTGTGAATTGTACAATAACCTGACCAGTGTTGATATTGAGAAAAGTATTGATGCGCAGTGTTAAAGAGAAATTGTAGGTTTCCTATTTAGGAACCAGTAGCCTTTTCAAAGCTTTAAAATTAAGCATAAATTCAAAAAGAAAGGAGGAGAAAGAGATGAGTGAACGGTAGAACAACACTTGTATGTATTCTCTTGATTTCAGGATTGTCATCATCAAAAAGGGGGAGATTGTGGAAGCAATGACTTCCAAGATTATTTTGATGATGCCGAAGAATCAAAAGTTAAGCAAGTTCCAAAGAATCAGGAGTCAAAAAAGCTTCAAGAATCAAGTTTTAAAGAATCAAGATTCAAGAACAATCAAGTTTCAAGATTCAAGATTCAAGATTCAAGAACAATCAAGTTTGAAGAATCAAGATTCAAGTACAATCAAGATCAAGATTCAAGACTCAAGATTCAAGAATCAAGAGAAGACTCAATCAAGATAAGTACTGAAAAAGTTTTTCAAAACATTGAGTAGCACAAGAATTTTTCACAAAATTTTTTACCAAAGAGTTTTACTCTCTGGTAATCGATTACCAGAAGGTAGTAATCGATTACCAGTAGCTAACATTGTTTTTAAACTGATTTACAAAGCTGTAATCGATTACCATGAGCATGTAATCGATTACCAATATTTTAAAACGTTAGATTTCAAATTTCAAGAGTAACAGCTTGTGATAAAACCTTTCAAATAATTTCAAACTTGTGTAATCGATTACACAATATGTGTAATCGATTACTAGAGTTTCTAAACGTTTTGATTTTCAAATTTAAACATGAAGAGTGACATCTGTTGATGTGTAATCGATTACACCTTGATGGTAATCGATTACACCTTGATAGTAATCGATTACCGGTGACTGATTTCGAAAAATAAATTTCCAAAAGTCACAATTCTTCAAGTGACTTGTTTCTAAAGATTTTTTCAAAAGTCACAACTTTTTAAGTTACTAGTTTTCAAAAGAGTCACAGTTTTTAAATGGTGACTGGTTTTAAAGAAATTGCCAAGAGTCACAAACTTTGACTTGAGTCATCAAATGATTATAAATATGTGACCATGGCATGAATTTCCATAAAGAGTTTTTACAGAAATTTTTGATTTATTTCTCAACTTCTTTCTAAGAGTTTTTGTTCAATACCTTCTTTTCCAAGAAAAGTTCATTTTTCAAAAACTTGTGCTACTCTTCTTCTTCATTCACTTATTTCTCTTGCCAAAAGATTCAAAGGACTAACCGCCTGATAATTCTTTTGTTTCTTCCCTTCTCCCTCTTGACAAAAGATTTCAAAGGACTATCCGCCTGAGATATCTTCTGTTTCTTACAAAAGATTTCAAAGGACTAATCGTCTGAGATATCTTTTTCCCTTTCCCTTTATGCAAATGATTTCAAAGGACTAATCGCCTGAGATATCTTTTGTATCCCCCTCACAAAGAATTCAAGGGACTAACCGCCTAAGAATTCTTTGTCCTAACACATTGGAGGGTACATCCTTTGTGGCACAAGTAGAGGGTACATCTACTTGGGTTGTTATACTGAGAACAAGAGAGGGTACATCTCTTGTGGATTAGTTCAAGTGGAGGATACATCCACTTGGTTGTTCAAAGAGAACAAGGGAGGGTACATACCTTGTGGATCTTTAGCTTGTAAAGGACTTTACAAGGTTGAAAGAAATCTCAAGAATCGTTGGTTGCTTGGGGACTGGATGTAGGCATGAGTTGTGGTCGAACCAGTATAAATCTTGTGTTTGTCTTCTTCTTCCCTACACTCTTTAATTTCTGTTGTGTACTTTTAATTGCCGCTTTACTTTTGGTTAAGTTATTGTTTCTGTTATTTACTTCCTCATAACTTAGTAGTAAAGCCTAATTGAATATAGTAATATTAAGAAGGATAAATTTTTAATTAGTCAAGACACATTAATAATTAATGCAATCCCCCTTCTTAATTATTCCGAGCCCACTTGATCCAACAGTTACCACATTGCTTATAAGCTTGAGTCTTAGCATAATTGTTTCATGCGCTTGCTAATTGTTTACTATGAAATTGATGTTTTATTATGTCTTGATTAGTGTGTGTGATTCATGTGTATTGTGATTGATGATTGAAAGGTGTGATTGATGATTGAAAAGTGAATTTTGAATGACAAAGTGTTGGAATTACGTAAGTTATGTTTAAGTAAGTTTTATTTTGTTTATATGATATGTATATCTAGTTATCTTGTTTCTCTCCATTAGTTAGAAATGTGATAACTCACTCCCTGTGTGTTATTTGTGTTTGGATCCTGTGATGATCTTGAACTTTATGTTCGGCGGAGCAGATGATTAGGTGAATCGCTTTAAGGAACCTTGTACTGAAGGACGTCGAGACACAATGCTTTGATAGGATGTGACATTGGGACATAAGTTTATATTAATTGCATGATGTTAGCCTATTTCATTTTACCTCACTGATTTAACAAAACATTTTGTAAATCTTGACGGCCTTGTTTCGAGTTGAAAAGGTTTTATTTGGTAATTGAAGTGAATGTGAACCTTTTACCCATGTGATTTTGTTTACCAATATATTTTTATATATTTTATTTATTTACATATATGTCGAGGTAGAGGGTGTCACATTTAGTGGTATCAGAGCAGGTTGAACCTTTAAGAGTATTGTAGTCACGTGAAAATTCTTTGCTTATGCTTACACCACCAAAGGTAATCGAAACATCAAATTCTCATCAAAATAATAATTCTATCCAAAAGGAAAATAGAAGGAACCATCACAATATTGAAACATAATTACTGTCACAAAAACCCATTTAATATCATACCCATTACATTTAAGGTTTCAAATATAATCCAAACATATTCTTGTGAATACTGAAAAATTCCAATCTCTTTATATCAAAAGCATATACATAACTATACATTCTCAAAACAATTATAGCATGGAAGTTTTAAGAGTATGTTTTACTCACCTCTTGAAGATCTTTTTAAGCCTCTAGACTAGATGCTCCTACAACGTATCCTATAGTCACACGACGTTCCCTTCCTTTGTATTCTCGCTTTTTCAAATGTTTTAATCTCACTTTCTTCTTTATTTCTGTCTCTCTCTCTATTTGATGTCCTTTGATTCTTCTAATCTCTATCTATACTAATTTCTAGCAATTTTAATTATCTATTATTGATTGCATCTTATCTTATCTTATTTATCTTATATATAAATATAAAATAAATCTAATATCTTATCTTATTTATCTTATATATAAATATAAAATAAACTAATATGTTTAGAAAAAATAGAAGATAAAATAAAAATTATATTTCGTCTTATCTAAACTATACATATGTATTTTCTATCTTGTCAATTTTTTATAATAAATATTATTAGTAATTTTAGGATGTAAGCATATGGTCTAAGCTTAACTTTTGTTCTATGCTTTGCTTAAGAAGCTTTATTTTTATCAATCAATTGTAATTTTTTTAATCAATGATATGATATCTTTATATTCTCTATTTTCTGTGTCTTGATTTTAATTGTTTGATTTCTTTATGATTCACACTCTTTTATGCTTTGTGATGCCAAAAAGGGGGAGAAAAATTGATGCTTTTGATGATTGATTACAATTGAGTATAAGTACCACTTAAACTTGAATTGAAAAGATGCCACTAACGTGTTTGTGAAACATGTTGTAGAACATGTACTATGAAAGGAAACATCAATACACATCATATGGATTTGTCATTACCAAAACCAAAAATGGGGAGGTTGTTAGATAGTCTGTTGTGTTTCTCTGTGCATTTTGTGGTTACCTTGTTGAATGTATGATGTTTGAGCACCTGATTGTTTGATAGTTACTTTGGTTGTTTGTGTTTGGAACTTACTCACCTTGTTCTATTTCCATGAGTTATAGAGACTTGATTGTCATAACATGTTTGTATCCCTGATGTCTGCTATACCATGGGTTTCAGTGCCTTGTCATGAGTTATCAGATTAGCCATTTGTATAATTCATGAAGTGCAATGGGACACTATGGCAAGCGGCCAGGAATACAAAAGATGAAAAATGAGTGTTAATGTCTCGAGAGAGAACTGTTTTAGAAGTGATTTCTCGAGGCATCAACTCTTAAGAGTAACTTAAGTAAAGACTTGAGATAGGTGTGATATTGTTATGTTCTTTTTCTTGTGTGTATTCCTTTCATGTTCTCACTTCTTGGTTTGCATAGGGGGAAATGGTTGGACAAAATCATTGTGCCATAGTTGATGCTCTCCAAGCCTTAGCTCTTGCTATGGGGAATTAGAATATGAGAGAAGTTGTTGGAGCTACTGAGTATCAAGGGTTGGATCAGTTCCAACAAAACAATACACCTAGTTTGAATAGAGGATACAACCCTGATGGTGCTCAGAAATGGATAAGGGAGATTGAGAAAATCTTTCAAGTGATGGTGTGCCCGGAGGGGCAGAAGGTTGCATTTGGTACATATACTCTGGTAGAAGCTGAGTATTGGTGGGAGAACACTCGCCAATGCTTGGAAATCTTCAAGATGGTACTTCTGGAGTAATAATATCCCAAAGATGTTAGAAACAAGAAGGAGATGAAGTTTCTAAAGCTCAAGCAGGGGAACATGACGGTGGCTGAATATGCAGCCAAGTTTGAGGAACGGGTGAGGTACTTTCCTCACTACCAAGGAAGAGATGGTGAAAGTTCAAAATGGGGATCTGAACGACCAAATTGCACATCCAAAGCCCACGGGAAGGGTCTTTACTCATAACGGTGCCGAAACTTTGAAATCCAAAGATCTAATCCAAGGTAAATGTATTATAAGTGGGATTCCGTTGCTTGTGCAATTTGATTTTGGTGCACCCATTCATTCATGTCTTGTTCGTGTGAGGAGAAACTTAAGCTTTTTGTGTCTTCTTTAAATAATGATTTGGTGGTAGAGATTGTGACACCCTCTACCCTCACAAATAACGAATAAAAGGAAATATAATCATGCAGATTTTTTTTTTCTAAAAACACATTGACTTTAGATCAATTAGAAAGGATAAAAGGTTCACATCCACTTAGTGAAAACATAGTAAAAATTGTTCGAATAAAAAAAAGTTATCCCGACTCAAAACAAGGTCATCCACGGAAATTATAACACAATCATATCATTCACGGAAATTATAACATGAGGAGTACAATCCTATGCCCCAATGTCATACTTATTAGAGCATATCCCTATCACGGACTAAGTCTCTCAATCTCTAGCGTAGAACTCATCATGTGATGGCTCACCTGAACAAAATGACAATCAGCCCAAACACAAACACACACTGGAAATGAGTTATCACATCCATATATAATAAAACATTAGAGCATGTAAAACATATAATACTCAAAGCTGAATTTATATAAAGAACATCACTTCACAAAATCACACACATTATTCACGTCCATTCAAGTTCACACACTCCAAAAAATAACATCAAATCACAATTGTTAACTCAATGAAAGTCAAACACATGCGTTATGCAACAAATACTCAAGACTCAAGCCTACATGCAATGTGGTACCATTTTTCAGTGAAAAACTCGTCGGGCACCTAGGAGTACATGACAAGACACACCAGACAATGGGTATGTTAGATCACTCTCACTAAGTGAAATCATAGGGAGACCAGTTAGGATCACGCTGTTTTGCGAGAATGCTCTAACCATGTGGGATCGACACAATCTTATAGGAGCACTCAAACCGGGAGACCCCCAAGGCCTACACTCCAAAGAGTCCGTCAAGGCCTCTCCCTCCTAATTCAGGTCCAACCCAAAAGAAAAACATTTGAACACACAAACTCTACCTATGAATTATGCAATGCACACAACTACTCAATTGTTTTCAAAATCTCAATTATTTTTTTTAAATTATTTTAACTCATTGCTCCTGAAGTGATTAAACTTGTCTGGTTCCCATAGTGGATCCCATCACAACTCATCGCGCATAACTCATCCCCCTTAAAAGGTCTTACAGTTGTGTGATTACATGATTCATAGTTCACAACTCAATACATACAACATCTCAACAATCATGTAATTCACAATCCATTATGTACCAAATGATTATCACTTACACACAATCTCAATCCCAATTTCATAATAAAATAATTTATCGCATCTCATGCATCCTACACATATCATTCAATAGTAACATTTACTTGACGCAACAAAACAAAACAAAAAAATATAAATTAAATAGAAATATATTAATTTAACAAAATAATAAAGAAAAACTTCTACAACAATTAATTTATAAGTAACAAAAATAATCACTATGAAACAATAATTTCTATAACATTATTTTACTTATTATTATTATTATTATTATTATTATTATTATTATTATTATTATTATTATTATTATTATTATTATTATTATTATTATTATTATTATTATTATTATTATTATTATTATTATTATTATTATTATTACAGTGAAGATGCATACTTGAAATACACTGAGACAAAAATAAACATAGTATCAAACCATTTTGTATACTTCCAAATGTTTCTTAACGCTCAAATATATATGTTAAACTGCTATAGGAAATCTCAACAGCAAAAACAGTGTCACGAGGAATCAGGTACATGGCACTTTCACCAAAAAGCTTGATATCTACTTTATATATATATATATATATACACACACACGCTTATGAATTAATATTTCCAATTATTAACATATATTATTGCACCTTGAAAATTCATTAACATATTTAACATACATACTACACCTTAACGTACCAGTTCTTTTTTCTTTACCCACTGCAATTCTTTTTAGACCATTAAACATTTGGAAAACAACTCTTCTATATCCTTATTTTATTTATTATTATTACTATTATTTTTTTATGTTCTAAGAATAAGTAAAGTGAGATTAAACTTTCAAGCCACGAGAAGCATGTACCGTGGTACAAGAGTACTTATATATATATAACAACGTCTAAGTACAGTACGTGGGAATTGCAATTTCAACAAAAGGGAATATTTATTGCATTTGTAAATCACAACGTACTGGGAATTTAAAACAAACGTGAGATATATATATTGCATTTCAACAAAGCCACAATATGCGTGATTCATTAAATTTTGATTACAAACAAAAGGGAATACAATTATTTGGGTCAAATCCTTCATTTAAATGATAACAATTCACTGACACATTCCAACAAAAAAATGGTAAATCACAAGCGCAAAACAAAAAAAATCATACACGTTAATATACAAAAAGAAATCAAGTAATAATAGTTGACAATTAAAAAAAATCTGATATACACTAAAAAAATATCATATCAGTATACACTAAACAGGATCATAGAATTTCATGATAATAGATATTACACTCAATTTAGCGTATGAAATATTTAGTTTGAAAGAGTTCATGAATTAAAATTTTATAAAAACAACCAAGAATTGATCTCTGCGGATCCCTATACATGCTTTTTATAATCCCCAAGTGTGAGTAACTCATCCCTTACCTCGATGTAGTCGCTCAAACGTTCTCCGTTACCAATTGTGGCATTTCTGGTGCTCTCTAGAGGTTCTCCTCCGGTTGCTCTGTTAGGGTTCTTGTGCGTCAGAAAAAGAAAAAGGGACAGAAGGTGTTTTGTAAAAGCTGCTATGGATTAAAAGTAGGTTTATATAGTGGGGAAATTATGACCTAACTGATTTTATTTATTTATTTATTTATAGGAAAGCTTAAAAGACATGATTGTTACAATTCCATCCCCCTTGAAAGAAGTTTCGCCCTCAAAACTTACCGGTATCGAATAAGGTAGGATATGCATCACGCATCTGGCCGTCTAATTCCCTAGTGGCATCCTCGCTCGAAGCACTTCCCCATACTACTTTGACCAAGGAAATCCCTTTCCCCCTTAGTTGCTTAACCATACGATCATTGATTCTCAGTGGTAGTGTATCATATGTCAAGTTCTTTTTCACTTGGACGTTATCCAACTCGATCACATGTGACGAATCATGAACATATTTTTTTAGCTAAGAGACATGGAAGACACTATGGAGATTTGAGAGAGATGGTGGCAAGGCCACCTGATACGTAACTGGGCCGACACGCTTTAGGATTTCAAAGGGACCAATGAATCTAGGTGTGAGCTTACGGGACTTCAATGCCCTACCAACCCTAGTCCACGGAGTGACTCTCAGAAATACATGATCACCTACAATAAATTCAAGGTCCTTTCTTCTCCTATCATAGTAGCTCTTCTGCTTACTTTGGGTTGCTCTCATCCTTTCTTGGATCAACTTAACCTTTTCAGTGGTCTGCTGAACCACCTTAGGTCCTAAGGCAATGCTTTCACCGGGATCTACCCAACATAGAGGTGTCCTACATCTCTTACCATACAATGGCTCGTAAGGCGCCATACTTAAACTGGAGTGAAAACTATTGTTGTATGTAAATTCAATCAAGGGTAAGAAACTATCCCAACTACCCCTCTGCTCTAACACATAGGCTCTCAAGAGGTCCTCTAAGGATTGGATGGTGCGCTCGGTCTAACTGTTAGTTTGTGGGTGGTAAGCAGAACTCAACTTAAGTTTGGTCCCCAAGGCTTTATGAAGACTCTCCCAAAATCTAGAGGTAAATCTGGGATCTCTATCAGAGACTATGCTAGAAGGAACGCCGTGCAATCTAACTATCTCACTGACGTACAAGCTAGTCAACCTCTCTAAGGAATATTTGATGTTAATTGGGATGAAGTGAGTAGATTTGGTCAACCTGTCTACAATAACCCAAATGGAATCTAAACCTTTGGGGGTCCTAGGTAACCCCACCACGAAATCCATGGAGATGCTATCCCACTTCCACTCAGGTATCTCTAAAGATTGCAACTTCTCTGAAGGCTTTTGGTGTTCTATCTTAGCTTTATGACACA
Source organism: Glycine soja (assembly GCF_004193775.1). Lineage (NCBI taxonomy): Eukaryota > Viridiplantae > Streptophyta > Magnoliopsida > Fabales > Fabaceae > Glycine > Glycine soja. The sequence continues at coordinate 34,492,050 of NC_041009.1, read as the reverse complement.
CTAGGCATGCAAGAACAAACTCATTAACTTCTCTCTTCATACCTGGCCACCAAAACATCTGCCTAAGGCCCTTGTACATCTTAGTCGCTCCCAGGTGGATACTCAGACTACTTCTATGGCCCTCTTCTAAGATCGTTCTCCTAAGCTTGGGGTACACTAGGAACACAAACCTTATCTTGAAATCTCAAGACTCCATCAGGCCCTACTCTAAACCTACTCTCTCTCCCTGCAACTATGGACTCTAACTGGCTGACAAGAATAGGTCAGACTTCTAACCCTCACGGATCTCGCTCAAGAGTTCATTGGTGACTCTCAACATACCCAACTTAATGCTACCAGAGGTGATCTCACATGCCAAAATCATGTCTCTAAACTGCTCTAAGAGGTTTAACTCTCTAACCATCAAAGCAGACATTTGAAGGGATTTTCAACTCAAGGCATCAGCTACTACATTGGCTTTACCTGGGTGATAACTAAGCTTAAAATCGTAATCCTTAAGGAACTCTAACCATCTCCTGTGCCTCATGTTAAGCTTGTTTTGACCAAACAAATATCTAAGGCTCTTATGGTCACTAAACACCTCAAATTTAGATCCATAAAGGCAATGCGTCCAAAGCTTAAGAGCAAAAACTACGGCTGCTAACTTAAGATCGTGTGTGGGGTAATTCCTTTCATGTATATTGAGCTGTCGAGAAGCATATGCCACTACCTATCCCCGTTGCATAAGCACTCCACCCCAACCCATCTTGGATGCACCACAGTACACCACAAAGGGTTCACTCGGGTCAGGTAATACTAAAATTGGTGCAGTGGTCAACCTTTCCTTAAGGGTACAGAAACTACTCTCACACTGGGCATCCCGCACAAAAACTTGACCCTTACGAGTAAGCTTAGTCAAAGGCAAGGCTAGCTTAGAAAAACCCTCTATGAATCTACGACAGTATTATGCTAAACCAAGGAAACTCCTAATCTCAAACACTGACTTAGGACTCTCCCAACTCATCACCGCCTCTACCTTGGAAAGATCTACTACTATCCCTCCCTTGGATATAGTGTGCCCTAAGAAGCTCACCTTCTCTAGCCAAAAATCACACTTGGACAACTTAGCATACAATCTATTGTCTTTGAGGGTTTGCAACACAACTCTCAGATGCTCCTCATGTTCCTCACTTGTCTTAGAATACACCAAGATATAATCTATGAAGACTACTACAAAACTATTTAGGTAGGGGTGAAAGATCCTATTCATATAATCCATGAACACATTAGGGGCGTTGGTCACACCAAAAGGCATAACCAAGTACTCATAATGGCCGTAATGGGTCCTAAAGGCAGTCTTTGGAACATCTTTAGGCTTTACTCTAATTTGGTGGTAACCTGACCTAAGATCTATCTTACTGAACACACAAGCTCCTACTAATTGGTCCATCAGGTCATCTATCCTAGGCAAAGGGTACCTATTCTTAATTGTTACCTTATTCAACTAAAGATAATCTACACATAGCCTCATTGTCCCATCCTTCTTCTTAACTAACAACACCGGCGCTCCCCAGGTTGACACACTAGGCCTCACAAATTGTTTCTCTAAGAGTTCCTCTAACTGTTTCTTAAGCTCGCTCAACTCCATAGAGGACATCCTATAAGGTGCTATGGATATGGATCAAGTATTGGGCACTAGGTCTATAGAGAACTCGACCTCTTTCTCCGGTGGTAATCTTGACATCTCCTCAAACACCTCTGGAAACTTTCTCACCAATGGTATATCACTCACAACGGTTTTGGTCTCGACACTCATACTAGCTAAGATCATGTATACTCGTGCATCCTCCCTCAAAGATGCCTTAACTTGGTTAGCAGACAAAAACATATCACCTTCACTCACACCATACTCAGGAAAGACAACAAATTTCTCAAAACAATTTAATAAGACGTGATTGGAAGATAACCAGTCCATACCAAGAATAACATCAATCTGATTCAATTGTAAAACAACTAAATCAATCAGAAACTGTCTATCAGAAATTAAGATAGGACATTGCAAGCACACATAAGAAGTTAAAACAGACCCACTAGCAGGTGTATTCACAATCAAGTCAAATTTCAAGGAAGACATAGGTGAGGCAAGTTTTTCAACACAGACACGAGAAATAAACAAATGGGTCACATCTGAATCATACAATACAACCAAGGGAACTTGACTTATGAAACACATACCTTGAATGAGATCATCAGACTGTGCAGCATCAACACCACTAAGAGCAAACACTCTCCCTGTGGTCCTTGGTCTTCTACTCTGGTTATTCAGACTTCCACTCCTTTTCTCCCTCCTCGAATATGGACAACTAGTACTGAGGTGGCCCTTACCTTGGTAGTTGAAACAAGTCACGTCACTATCTGGGCACTCGCGAGCAAAATGACCCATCTTACCACACTTACCACACCGGGTTGGCGTAGCAAGTGTAGTAGGAGCACCACCACCACCACGACCTCTACCAGCAGGCTGAGACACTCTGTTAACTGGCTGAGAACTCCCACCATCTAGGTGATGTCCTCCACTGGTCCTTTCTCCCCAAAATGGTTTCCATATTTGATGCAATCCTACTCCGCAAGGGCATTGGATAGAAAAACTCCAAGTAGCTTGGGCCAGAGATGCAAGAGAAGGCCCTAGGGTTCTTATGAGCCTTAGGGTAGATTTCGGGCCCATGGGCTAAGTCCGAGCCCGCTTATCTTTGTAAATATTAGATTAAGGTTTCATTATTTTTGGGCCTTGTATTTAGGGCTCCATAATGTAGGTAGGGTACCCTAGAAATATAGGATTTTTCAGCCCTTGTATTTTAGGGCACCTAGACTAGTTTTTGTATTAGGGGTAGTTTTGTAATTTCACATGCACTAAGTGGATATTTGATGTGTGTGGTTGGAAATAAATTTAATTGAATTGGTAGAAGCCCAATCCAATTAAATTTTAGAGGGGGAGGTGAGCATTTGCTTACTACACCCCATTGCCACATCATATAGTCACACTTTGTGCATGTCCTTCATGCTTTTCATGCCTCATGACACCTAAGCACACTTAGTGGAGAATCTTGGAATTGATCTTGGATTAGTGGGCTGAACCATAACTAAAATTCACTAATCATAATTAGTGAAATTTTGGCTCCAAAGTTTGGCTCCACAAATTCAATTTCAAATTCAAGTGAAATTTGAATTTCCCTCCAATTTTGTGTGACACTTAGGCTATAAATAGAGGTCATGTGTGTGCATTTTTTTCAACTTTGATCATTTGAATATTAAACTTCAGATTTCAAAGCTCATTTGGAGCACAAAATTTCGTGCTCTTCTCTCCCCCTCCCTTCATTCATCTCCTTCTTCCTCCAAGCTCTTATCCATGGCCTTCTATGGTGGTGAGCTTCTTCTAGACTCATCTTCTCCTTGAAGTGGCGTCTCCTCTCTCTCTTCCTTCTCCATTCCGCTGCCATTCATCTTCCAAGAAGCAAAGGAATCCATTGATGAAGAAGATCCTAGGCCTACAAGCTCCAATGGAGCTTGCATCATGTGGTATCAAGAGCATCTTCATCTAGGTGATGTTCTTTTGCTTCCTCTATCTTTTTGTTCGGTGAATTCTCTTTAATTCCTTGTTCTTCATCTTATTCTCCATGTATATCCTCCATTGTCTTGTGGTTTGGTGCTGTTTAGAGTAGATTAAAAAAAAATAAACCGATTAAATCTTAGATCTACACTTGTTCTTGCATTTCTATGGTTCAAATTTTGTAGATCTACTCTTGAATCTTGTTTTTGTGTTGATTTTAGGTTCTATCAATTTTCATTCATAATATTCTTGTTCTGAACCTTTAGATCTAAATTTTGTTCCAAAATATTGATTAGAAAAAAAAAACACAAAAATCTAAGTGTAAATCACTTAATCCATGTTGTCTTAGAGTCATGTTTAGTCATAGTAATTGTCACATTATGTTCTAAGTTTGTGTTGAATTTTATTTTGTTGATTGAATTATAGATACATTTGTTCATGTATTCTTGTCATTCTTAGCCTATCTTTTGAATTTTGAGTCTAATTCATGCATGTTATTTAGTTCATAACATGTTCTAAATCAATTCCTAGAAGTAGTCTTGTTCTTGAACTTTTTTTTTTGCTTTCTAAGTTTCCTACATGATGCCTATGATGAAGTTGAGTTGTGGTGCTGAGTTGTGGCTGGATTTGTGAATCAAAATAAGTCTTAAGCTCTCTTTAATTGTGTTATTCAAGATAATTGAGCATAAGCAAACACAAATTGTAACTATCCAAGCCTTAAGCAACATAAACACTACTCTTGATTTCTAGGCTGAAATCGCTGGTGCTGGCAGCTTGAACATACGAACTTGTATAAATTACTGGGAATTGGTAACTACGTTTTTTGAGCTGAAACTTTTACTGAATTTTCTAGACATCTGGACCAAAATTATAAAAAAAGAATCAAGCGATTTGGATTAAAGAAAAAAATAATAAAAATCTCACAAGTTGGCAGAAAAATCAGTGTCCAGGAAAAAAAAAGGAAAGTGAAAGGAAAGTGTGCTTGTTGTTTTGGCTCAAAATTTGTTCTATAATTGGTGCATATTTTATACCAATACTAGTTCTGAAATTTCAATTGAACATTATTGTGAAAACAAGTGCCAAAACTAGAGGTTTCTTGAGTCTTTTTTTTTAGAGTTTTTCTACTCTACTCTAGAGCCATTCTAGGTTTCTCTTTGAGTCCTAGCTTGCTTTTTGTGCTTTTCATTGCTTTAATTGTTGAATAATCCTTGGAAATTTGTCTTGTTAAAACTCTATTGGTTTAGCTTTCATTTCATTTTTTTTTGTCTTTGGTTATTGCTTGTCTCTTTGTTTCCTTGCTTGTGAGTTGCCATATAGGGAATTGGAAAGGAGGATTGGTGCCATATCTTGAAGAATTTGAGTCAAGAAGCAAGGGGCCAACCACCTTAAGAGCTATTGGACTAAGAAGCACTCCAAATTGAGTGAAACACTAAAGAGAGAATAGCCACCACAATTGAGGACTTTTTTCTTTGTAATTTTGTAATTGGCAATTTGCTTTGCTTTCAAATTTTGTAACAAAAAGGCCTTTCATTGGAAGTAAGTTGGGAGCCTCCGCTAGGTCACCCTACTTCCATTTGTGTGTAATAATTTTAGGCAATTTCCCCTTAGGATAGTGAGTGTTTTGTTGGGAACCTTAAATGAGGTCATCCAAACACTCTTAGGATCCGCCTAGTTTGCATTTCTTGCACTTTAATTTCTTGCTTATTTTCATAGCTTATTTCCTTTACCCTCCATTGTCAAACTGCCTAGATAGCTTGCCTTTTACTAATTAGTTTTTACCTTATCTTTCACACCTCTTTTAGTGTTTATTTTGGCTAGTTTCAACCATAGTTTATTTTACCTTTTGTTTTCAAACCCCCAACAAGAAAGAACCATAACTTAGGAACCAACATGAGTCTTCATTCTTCATCTAGTGTTAATGGTGAGGGTTCTACTCCTAAGGACCCCTTGTATAAGATATTAGATGAGTTGAGATCCCTTAAGTTGTGGAAAGAAAAACAAGAGAGAAAAGAAAAAGGTAAAAAAAGAGTGGAAGAAATAAGTCAAGATGAAAGAAAGAAAATAAGAGAGGAAGAAAGAAGAAAAATAATGAAAGAAATGAAAAGAGAAAAACAAGTCTCCTATAGTAGTCATAACTCTTGCAAGAGCCTAAGTGAAGAACTTCGTGACTATTATGAAGGAAGGCATAGGTCACATCTTAGACCTCACTCCCATAGGAGAGAAAATGAAAGAAAGCCTCAAGAGGTTAACATTAAACTCCCATACTTCCATGGGAAGGACAATGTAGAGGCCAATTTAGATTGGGAAATAAGGGTAGAGCAACAACTTAAAAGGAAGTCTACTTCAAAATCTTATGGCTCTCACTCTTATCCAAAGAAAGACCAAGGTCAAGGAATCTTAGGGGTGAGACCTTCTAAGCCCAAAGATGATAAGGGGAAGACAATAGAAAAGCAACCCCTTAAGGCTAGTATGCAAGAGAAGACTAGCTCCATGAAGTGCTTTAAATGTCTTGGAAGAGGACACATTACTTCTCAATGCCCCACCAAGAAAACCATGATTATGAGGGGCCAAGACATTTATAGTAGCCAAGATGAGGTTACTACTTCACCTTCCTCTAGTAAAAGTGAAGAAGCAAAAGGGGAAGAATCTAGTGAAGAGATCTACCCCCAAGAAGAAGGACAACCTTTAATGGTTAAGGAGGAGTGTAAGGAGGTAAGTGTCTCCTCCAAGAGGTTAGCTAAGAAGGAAAGACATTTTGAAATAAAGACAAATATTAAAGAAATTTCCCTTCTTAGACAACCTCCACATTTTCTCCTTTGTAAAAAGACACTTGTTAGCATTGCCACATCTCTTAGGCTTGAGTTTATTCCTCAAGTAAAGGAGTTGTTGGATGAGGGTTTGGTTCGCAAGAGATTAAATCCTTGTGCTTTGTTGGTGCCCAAAATAGGTATTATTAGGCACCAAATCCCTAAAATAGGTGGTGTGATGAATGCTTTGGGTGGTGCAACACTCTTTTGTAAAATTACTCATGCACCCAACATCTTCATGATTTGTGTACATAGGGACTCATTAGGTAGGTTTGTTCTTATTTTTAGTTTCAATACAAACTTAGGCACACATATGGGACACCTTAGGTTTGTCATACTTTTTGGTAGGAATAATCAACATGAAAATACAGAAAAAGGTATGTTCTATTGCTTTACTTTTCTTAATTTTTTAAATTGTGATCAAAGGGTTCCCATGAACCCTAAGAGAATAAAGGTCATTCCTGAGTGGCCCGCTCCACCAAGTGTAAGAAAAATTTGGGGCTTCCAAGACTTAACAAACTTTTACAAAAGGTTTGCCCCATATTTTTCTATACTTGTAGCACCACTCATTGAGTTGGTGAGGAACCATGTTCCTTCATGGGAAGATGCCCCGGAAATGAGTTTTCAGACCTTACCTTACTTCAACATACTAAACACCACTAATACATATGTTTTTGTTCTTTTTACAGGTGTTAAGGGAAGGAGCCCAGAGTATCAAGAACCTCAGGATTTGAGGTCAAATCCTTTTCAAGGGGGAGGGAATGATGCAATCCTACTCCGCAAGGGCATTGGATAGAAAAACTCCAAGTAGCTTGGGCCAGAGATGCAAGAGAAGGCCCTAGGGTTCTTATGAGCCTTAGGGTAGATTTCGGGCCCATGGGCTAAGTACGAGCCCGCTTATCTTTGTAAATATTAGATTAAGGTTTCATTATTTTTGGGCCTTGTATTTAGGGCTCCATAATGTAGGTAGGGTACCCTAGAAATATAGGATTTTTCAGCCCTTGTATTTTAGGGCACTTAGACTAGTTTTTGTATTAGGGGTAGTTTTGTAATTTCACATGCACTAAGTGGATATTTGATGTGTGTGGTTGGAAATAAATTTAATTGAATTGGTAGAAGCCCAATCCAATTAAATTTTAGAGGGGGAGGTGAGCATTTGCTTACTACACCCCATTGCCACATCATATAGTCACACTTTGTGCATGTCCTTCATGCTTTTCATGCCTCATGACACCTAAGCACACTTAGTGGAGAATCTTGGAATTGATCTTGGATTAGTGGGCTGAACCATAACTAAAATTCACTAATCATAATTAGTGAAATTTTGGCTCCAAAGTTTGGCTCCACAAATTCAATTTCAAATTCAAGTGAAATTTGAATTTCCCTCCAATTTTGTGTGACACTTAGGCTATAAATAGAGGTCATGTGTGTGCATTTTTTTCAACTTTGATCATTTGAATATTAAACTTCAGATTTCAAAGCTCATTTGGAGCACAAAATTTCGTGCTCTTCTCTCCCCCTCCCTTCATTCATCTCCTTCTTCCTCCAAGCTCTTATCCATGGCCTCCTATGGTGGTGAGCTTCTTCTAGACTCATCTTCTCCTTGAAGTGGCGTCTCCTCTCTCTCTTCCTTCTCCATTCCGCTGCCATTCATCTTCCAAGAAGCAAAGGAATCCATTGATGAAGAAGATCCTAGGCCTACAAGCTCCAATGGAGCTTGCATCAATATTGCCCGGGAGGGGCAGAATATGGCTTAGCACGACTGTGAGTCACAAGCTTCTTCTCTTTCCCATCACTAGCATTGGCATTCCTGTAAAATGCAACCTTCTCCCGCTGATCTTCGTCAAAGATCCTACACATGTTGGTCAATTGTGCAAAGTTGTGAATACCATGATAATTCACCATCATCTTTACTTTTGGTCGGAGGCCATTCACAAATTTCACACAGTTGGACCTCTCCCCAGTTTCCCCCTGATAGTGAGGAAAGTACCTTACAAGGTTCTCAAACCTTGCTGCATACTCTGCCACCGTCATACTTCCCTATTTCAGCTCGAGGAACTCCATCTCCTTCCTATTCTTCACATTTTCTGGAAAATACTTCTTCTGAAAAGTCTGTCTAAAGGTCCCTCATGGGACAACAACACCACCTGCTCCCTCTAGACGTGGGCAAGTGTTCTCCCACCAGTACTCTGCCTCATCTGCCAGCATGTGAGTAGCAAACAACACCTTTTGCTAGTCTGACACTCCGTCACATGGAAGATCTTCTCAATCTCCCTCAGCCAAGCCTTAGCACCCTTAGGATCATAACCCCCTTTGAAGGTAGGTGGGTTGTTCCTCTGAAAGCGATCTAACCCATGGTACATAGTTGCTTCTCCACCACCTCCTTGATTGGCCATAACTTGCGCCAAGTTGTTCAAGGCCTTGGTAAGAAGTCGTTCCCGCTCATTTCTCGCAGCCATTACTTCCTATGTCACACAAGAAACAAAACTTTGAAAAGCAAGAGAAACAAAAATGTACCAACACAATAGAGTACACTTCTAATCAAACAAAACAAACAAGACGCATCAGAGTACACAAGGAAACACAAAAAACTCATAACACACATGGCTGAAAGGTTCGACTTGCTCTGATAACACTAAATGTGACATCCTCTACCCTAAAAAATAACAAATAAAAGGAAATAAAATCACACAAATTGTTTTTTTCTAAAAACAAATTGACTTTAGATCAATTCAAAAGGATAAAAGGTTCGCATTCACTTAGTGAAAATAGAAAATATAACGCAATCATATCATTCACGGAAATTATAACATGCAAAGTGGATCCCATCACAACTCATCGCGCATTAACTCGTCGCCTTTAAAGGGTCTTATAGTTGTGTGATTACAAGATTCATAGCTTACAACTCAATACATACAACATCTCAACAATCATGTAATTTACAATCCATTACATACCAAATGATTATCACTTACACACAATCTCAATCACAATTTCATAATAAAATAATTTATCGCATCCCATGCATCCTACACATATCATTCAATAGTAACATTTACTTGACGCAACAAAACAAAACAAAAAAATATAAATTAAATTGAAATATATTAATTCAACAAAATAATAAAGAAAAACTTCTACAACAATTAATTTATAAGTAACAAAAATAATCACTATGAAACAATAATTTCTATAATGTTATTTTATTTATTCCTATTATTATTATTATTATTATTATTATTATTATCATTATTATTACACATCACAATGAAAATGCATACTTGAAATACACTAAGACAAATAAACAGAGTACCAAACCATTTTGTATACTTCTAAATGTTTCTTAATGCTCCAATATATATGTTAAACTGCTACAGGGAATCTCAACAGCAAAAACTGTGCCACGAGGAATCACGTACAGGACACTTTCACCAAAAAGGTTGATATCTACTTTACACACACACATATAAACTAAAGCTTCACTACTGCACAATCATTTATGAATTAATATTTCCAATTATTAACATATATTATTGCACCTTGAAAGAATGTTCACCTGCCACAATCCATTTATCAATTTAATATTAAAAATTCATTAACATATTAAACATACATACTGCACCTTAATGTACCGATTCTTTTTTCTTTACCCGCTGCAATTCTTTTTAGACCATTAAACACTTGGAAAGCAACTCTTTTATATCCTTATTTTATTTATTATTATTACTATTATTTTTTTATGTTCTTAGAATAAGTACAGTGAGATTAAACTTTCAAGCCACGAGAAGCATGTACAGCGGTACAAGAGTACTTTCACCAAAAGCATGATATCAAATATATATATATATATATATATATATATATATATATATATATATATATATATATAAAACAACGTGTAAGTACAGTACGTGGGAATTGCAATTTCAACAAAAGGGAATATATATTGCATTTCAACAAAGCCACAATATGCGTGATTCATAAATTTTGATTACCAACAAAATAGAATACAATTATTCGGGTTAAATGCTTCATTCAAATTATAACAATTCACTGACACATTCCAAAAAGAAAATGGTAAATCACAAGCGCAAAACAACAAAAATCATAAGCGTTAATATACAAAAAGAAATCAAGTAATAACAATTGACAATTAAAAAAAATCTGATATACACTAAAAAAAATATCATATCAATATACACTAAACATGATCATAGAATTTCATGATAATAGATATTACACTCAATTTAGCGTATGAAATATTCAATTTGAAAGGGTTCATGAATTAAAATTTTATAAAAACAACCCAAAATAACCCAGAATTGATCCTCTAAGGATCCCTATACATGCTTCTTCTAATCCTCAAGTGTGAGTAACTCATCCCTTACCTCGATATAGTCGCTCAAATGTTCTCCATTAGCAATTGTGACGTTTCTGGTGCTCTCTAGAGTTCCTCCTCCGGTTGCTTTGTTAGGGTTCTTGGGCATCAGAAAAAGAAAAAGGGACAGAAGGTGTTTTGTAAAATATGCTCTGGTTTAAAACTAGGTTTATATAGTGGAGAAATTATGACCTAACTGATTTTATTTATTTATTTATTATTTATTCATAGGAAAGCTTAAAAGCTTAAAAGACACAACTGCTACAGAGACCTAAACCAATGGTTCTGTGTTAACTTGTAATGTGTGTTTGAATTGTCATGTGGAAATTTCTAGTAGAACATTCTTAATTGATCTGATTTGTTTTCCCATGAGCCAAATTGATGTTATTCTGGGTATGGACTGGTTATCTTCCAACCATGTCTTGTTAAACTGTTTTGATAAAACTGTGGTGTTTGATGATTATGGCGTGATTAAGGATAAGATGTTTATCTCTGCCAACTAAGTTGTGACATCTTTAAAAGAGGATGCTCAAGTGCACATGATCTTGTCAAACCTAGAAGTAGAGACAAAGGTTTCCATGGGTGACCTCCCTGTGGTCAGAGAATTTCCTGATGTGTTCCTTAAGGATATATCCGATTTACCACTTGAGAGAGATATAAAGTTTTCCATAGACTTGGTACTCAATGTTGGACCCATATCCATAGCCCCTTATAGGATGTCTCCTATAGAGTTATTTGAGCTTAGGAAATAGTTAGAGGAGTTGTTGGATAAGTAGTTTGTGAGACCTAGTTTGTCCTCATGGGGAGCACCAGTGTTGTTAGTGAAGAAGAAAAATGGTGTGTGTAGACTACCTCCAGTTGAATAAGGTGATGATAAAGAATAAGTACTCTTTGCCTAGAATAGATGACCTTATGGGCCTGCTGGTAGGAGCTTGTGTGTTTGACAAGATAGACCTTACATCAGGTTACCATCAAATCCGAGTGAAGTTTGAAGATATTCTGAAGACTTCCTTTAGGACCCATTATGGTGACTATGAGTATCTAGTCATGCCCTTTGGCGGGACTAATACCCCTGGTGTGTTTGTGGATTACATGAATAGAGTCTTTCACCCACTACCTGGATAGTTTTGTGGTAGTATTCATAGATGATATTTTGGTATACTCCAAGACTAGAGAGGAACATGAGGAGTACTTGAGGATTGTACGAACCGACAACTTTATGCTAAACTGTCCAAGTGTGAGTTTTGGTTGGAGAAAGTTAGATTCCTAGGGCATGTGATATCTTAAGGGGCTATAGCTATAGACCCTTCTAGGATAGAAGCTATCCTTGAGTGGGAGAGTTCTAAGTCTGTTTTTGAGATTAAGAGTTTTTCGGGTTTAGCGGGATATTACCAGAGATTCATAAAAGGTTTCTCCAAGTTAGCTCTACCTTTGACCAAGCTTACTCGTAAGGATCAAAATTTTGTGTGGGATGCCCAGTGTGAGCATAGTTTCCAAACCTTTAAGGAGAAGTTGACGACCAGGCCTGTGTTAGTTTTGCCTAACCCAAGAGAACCCTTTGAGGTGTATTGTAGTGCATCAAAGGTGGGTTTAGGAGGAGTATTGATGCAAAATAGCTAGGTAATGGCCTATACTTCTAGATAACTCAAGACTCACGAGAGGAATTATCCCACCCGTGATCTGTAGTTGGCTATTGTAGTTTTTTCCCTTCAGATGTGGAGCCATTACCTGTTTGGCTCCAAGTTTGAAGTGTTTAGCGATCATAAGAGTCTAAAGTACCTATTTAGCCAAAAAGAGCTGAACATGCATTAGAGAAGATGGTTAGAGTTTCTTAAGGATTATGATTTTGAGCTTAGCTATCATCCCGGCAAAGCCAATATAGTGGCTGATGCCTTGAGTAAGAAATCCCTACATATATTTGCCCTGATGGCTAGAGAGCTGGATCTCCTAGAACAATTTAGAGACCTTAGCCTTACATGTGAGGTTACCCTTAACAGTGTGAGACTGTGAGCTTTGAGAATTGGTAGTGAGTTCTTAGGAGAGATAAAAAAGGGCCAAAAGTCTGATCATTTTCTGAAGACTCAGTTAGAAGCTACAACGTCAAGGAAAGATAGTAGTTTCAATGTGGGATCGGATGGAGTCTTGAGACTTTAAGATAGGATTTGTTTCCCCAATGTGCCAAAGCTGAGGAAGATGATCTTAGAGGAAGGACATAGGAGCAACTAAGCATCCGCCCTGGTGCTACCAACATGTATCAGGATCTGAAGACAATATTTTGGTGGCCCATCATGAAGAAAGAGGTTAAAGACCAGGCCTAGTCACTTTATTCCTATTAATATTAGATTTTCTTCGGAGAAGTTGACCTCCCTATATACTAACCATGGTGTGCCATCTAGCGTAGTGTCTGATAGAGATCCTAGGTTTACCTCTAGATTTTGGGAGAGTCTAAACAAAGCGTTGAGAACCAAGCTTAGGCTAAGTCCAGCCTACCACCCTCAGAATAAACAGACCATTTAGTCATTGGAGGACTATTTAAGGGCATGTGCCTTAGAACAAAAGGGGAGTTGGGAGAGTTTTATGCTGCTGATAGAGTTTACCTATAACAATAATTTTCATTCTACCATTGGCATGGCTTCCTACGAAGCTCTGTATGGTAGAAGGCGTAGGACACCCCTGTGCTGGCTAGAACCCGGAGAGAACCTCACCTTAGAACCTGAATGATGCAATCCTACCCTCCAAGGGCATTGGATAGAAGACTCCAAGAAGATTGGGTCAAAGATGAAGGAGAAGGCCCTAGGGTTCTCATGAGCTTTAGGGTAGATTTCGGGTCCATGGGCTAAGTATGAGCCCACTTATCTTTGTACATATTATATTAAGGTTTCATTAATTTTGGGTCTTGTATTTTGGGCTCCATAATGTAGGTAGGGTACCCTAGAAATATAGGATTCTCAGCCCTTGTATTTTAGGGCATCTATAGACTAGTTTTTGTATTAGGGGTAGTTTTGTAATTTCACATGCACTAAGTGAATATTTGATGTGTGTGGTTGGAAATAAATTTAATTGAATTGGTAGAAGCCCAATCCAATTAAATTTTAGAGGGGGATGTGAGCATTTGCTTACTACACCCCATTGCCATATCATATAGTCACCACTTTGTGCATGTCCTTCATGCTTTACATGCCTCATGACACCTAAGCACACTTAGTGGGGAATCATGGAATTGATCTTGGAATAGTAGGCTGAACCATAAATAAAATTCAATAATCATAATTAGTGAAATTTTGGCTCCACAAATTCAATTTCAAATTCAAGTATAATTTGAATTGAAATTCAAATTTCCCTCCAATTTCGTGTGACACTTAGGCTATAAATAGAGGTCATGTGTGTGCATTTTTTTTAACTTTGATCATTTGAAAATTAAACTTCAGATTTCAGAGCTCTTTTAGAGTACAAAATTTCGTGCTCTTCTCTTCCTCTCCCTTCATTCATCTCCTTCTTCCTCCAAGCTCTTATCCATGGCCTCCTATGGTGGTGAGCTTCTTCTAGATTCATCTTCTCCTTGAAGTGGCATCTCCTCTCTCTCTTACTTCTCCATTCCGCTACCATCCATCTTCCAAGAAGCAAAGGAATCCATTGATGAAGAAGATCCTAGGCCTACAAGCTCCATGTAGAAGCAAATGACTTTGATGTTTTGATGATGATCATGATGATTTGATGCAAATGATGCAAATGCGCTTTTCAAGTTTAAATTCAAGACAATGATTCAAGAATACAAGCCACAACATCAAGATGATCATTAGTATTTTAGGAAGGGAATTCCTAATTGATATAGCAAAAGGTTTGGCCAAGTAATTTAAGCTAAAAAGTGTTTTTCAAGAGATTTACTCTCTGGTAATCGATTACCAGAGGATGTAATCGATTACCAGTGGTCAAAATGGTTTACAACAGCTATTAAAAATTTGAATTCAAATTTTAGACTGTGTAATCGATTACACAATATTGGTAATCGATTACCAACAGTTAATAAACGTTTTAATTCAAATTTTTAAACCTGTAATCGATTACATAAATCCTGTAATCGATTACCAGAGGAGATTTTCAGAAAATAACTTCTAAGAGTCACATCTATTCAAATGGTTTATGAATGGCCATCAAGGGTCTATTTATATGTGACTTGGAAACACGAATATAGAGAGAGTTTTCATTGCCCAAAAAGTTTTATCCTCTCAAAAGATTAAGAGAGTTTTTCTGAATTGAAATGTCTTATCCTCTCAAAGATTCCTTGGTCAAACACTTGTATATTCAATAAGGAATTGTGATTGATCTTCATTGTACAATCTATCTCTTTCAAGAGAGATTTCTTCTTCTATTCTTCTTACTTATGAAAAGGGATTAAGAGACCGAGGGTCTCTTGTTGTAAAGGATTCCTGAGCACAAGGGAAGGGTTGTCCCTGCGTGGTTCAGACTTTGTAAAAGGAGTTTTACAAAGAGAGTGGAAAATCTCAAGTGGGTTGCTTGAGGACTGGACGTAGGCACATGAAGTGGCCAAACCAGTATAAATCAAGTTTGCATTTCTCTCTTCCCTTAAACTTCTTTTATTTATTGCTATTTATCTTTGGCTTGAAAGAAGTTTATTTTGAATTGTCTTTTGAGTAATTCATATTAAGAGCATCTTCATCTAGGTGATGTTTTTTTGCTTCCTCTATCTTTTTGTTTGGTGAATTCTCTTTAATTCCTTGTTCTTCATCTTATTCTCCATGTATATCCTCCTTTGTCTCCTGGTTTGGTGCTGTTTAGAGTAGATTCAAAATAAATAAATCGATTAAATCTTAGATCTACACTTGTTCTTGCATTTCTGTGGTTCAAATTTTGTAGATCTACTCTTGAATCTTGTTTTTGTGTTGGTTTTAGGTTCTATCAATTTTCATTTATAATATTCTTGTGCTGAACCTTTAGATCTACATTTTCTTCCAAAATATTGATTAGAAAAAAAAACACAAAAATCTAAGTGTAAATCACTTAATCCATGTTGTCTTAGAGTCATGTTTAGTCATAGTAATTGTCACATTATGCTCTAAGTTTGTGTTGAATTTTTATTTTGTTTATTGAATTCTAGATACATTTGTTCATGTATTCTTTTCATTCTTAGCCTATATTTTGAATTCTGAGTCTAATTCATGCATGTTATTTAGTTCATAACATGTTCTAAATCAATTCCTAGAAGTAGTCTTGTTGTTGAACTCTTTTTTGTTTTCTAAGATTCCTACATGATGCCTATGATGAAGTTGAGTTGTGGCTGGATTTGTGAATCAAATAAGTCTTAATCTCTCTTGAATTGTGTTATTCAAGATAATTGAGCATAAGCAAACACAAATTGTAACTATCCAAGCCTTAAGCAACATAAACACTACTATTGATTTCTAGGTTGAAATCGCTGGTGCTGGCAGCTTGAACATACGAACTTGTATAATTACTGGGAATTGGTCACTACGTGTTTTGAGCTGAAAGTTTTACTGAATTTTCTAGACATCTGGACCCAAAATTATGAAAAAAGAACCAAGCAATTTGGATTAAAGGAAAAAAATAAGAAAAATCACACAAGTTGGCAGAAAAATCAGTGTCCAGAAAAAAAAAGTGAAAGGGAAGTGTGCTAGTGGTTTTGGCTAAAAATTTGTTCTATAATTGGTGCCTATTTTATACCAATCCTAGTTTTGAAATTTAAATTGAAAATTATTGTGAAAACATGTGCCAAAACTAGAGGTTTCTTGAGTCTTTTCTTTTAGTTTTTTTCTACTCTACTCTAGAGCCATTCTAGGTTTCTCTCCGAGTCCTAGCTTGCTTTTGTGTGCTTTTCATTGCTTTAATTGTTGAATAATCCTTGAAAATTTTTCTTGTTAAAACTCTATTGGTTTAGCTTTCATTTCATTTTTTTTGGTGTTTGGTTATTGCTTGTCTCTTTGTTTCCTTGTTTGTGAGTTGCACATAGGGAATTGGAAAGGAGGATTGGTGCCATCCATTGAAGAATTTGAGTCTAGAAGCAAAGGGTCAACCACCTTATGAGCTATTGGACTAAGAAGGACACCATATTGAGTGAAACACCACAAAGAGAATAGCCACACAAATTGAAGACTTTTTTTTTTTGTAATTTTGCAATTGACAATTTTCTTTGCTTTCAAATTTTGTAACAAAAAGGCCTTTCATTGGAAGTAAGTTGGGAGCCTCCAATAGGTCACCCTACTTCCATTTGTGTGTAATAATTTTAGGCAATTTTCCCTTAGGATTGTGAGTCTTTTGTTGGGAACCTTAAATGTGGTCATCCAAACACTCTTAGGATTCACCTTGTTTACATTTCTTGCTTACTTTCATAGCTTATTTCCTTTACCTTCCATTGTCAAACCCCATAGATAGCTTACCTTTTACCAATTAGTTTTTCCCTTATCTTTCACACCTCTTTAAGTGTTTATTTTGGCTAGTTTCAACCATAGTTTCTTTTACCTTTTTTCAAACCCCCAACAAGAAAGAACCATAACTTAGGAACCAACATGAGTCTTCATTCTTCATCTAGTGTTAATGGTGAGGGTTCTACTCCTAAGGACCCCTTGTATAAGATATTAGATGAGTTGAGATCCCTTAAGTTGTGGAAAGAAAAACAAGAGAGAAAAGAAAAAGGTAAAAAAAGAGTGGAAGAAATAAGTCAAGATGAAAGAGAAAAAATAAGAGCGGAAGAAAGAAGAAAAATAATGAAAGAAATGAAAAGAGAAAAACATGTCTCCTATAGTAGTCATGACTCTTGCAAGAGTTTAAGTGAAGAACTTAGCGACTATTATAGAGGGTGCCATAGTTCACAAACTAAACATCACTCCCAAAGAAAAGAAAAGGATAGAAGGCCTCAAGAGGTTAACATTAGCCTCCTATATTTCCATGGAAAAGATAATGTTGAGGCCTACTTAGATTGGGAAATGAAGGTTGAACAACTCTTTGCTTGCCATCATATTAGTGAAGAGAGAAAAGTTCCATTGGCTACCCTTAGCTTTCAAGGGTATGCCCTCTATTGGTTGACTTCCCTTGTTAGGGAAAAAAGGATTCATGGGGATCCTCCAGTAGAGTATTGGAATGATCTTAAGAGTGCCCTTAGGAAGAGGCACATTCCCTCCTACTATGAAAGAGAGATTATGGACAAGCTCCAAAGGCTTAGACAAGGGAGTATGAGTGTTGAAGAATATAGACAACAAATGGAACTACTCTTTTTAAGAGCTAGACTTAGGGAGGAGGAGAGAACAAGCATAGCTAGGTTCCTTAGTGGGCTTAATATGGAAGTGAGGGACAAGGTTGAACTCCTTCCACATAGGGACCTGGATGAGCTAGTCCAACTTTGTATAAGAGTGGAGCAACAACTTAAAAGAAAGCCTTCTTCAAAATCTTATGGCTCTCACTCTTATCTAAGGAAGGACCAAGCCCATGGAATTTTGGGGGCTGCACCTTCAAAACCCAAGGAAGATAAGGGTAAGACCATAGAGAAATACACCCCTAAGACTAGTTCCCAAGAAAGGACTAGCAACATTAAATGCTTCAAATGTCTTGGGAGAGGTCACATTGCTTCTTAATGCCCCACAAAGAAAACCATGATCATGAGGGGTCAAGACATTTATAGTAGTTAAGAGGAGACTACTTCTTTCCCTTCCTCTAGTGGAAGTGAAGATGAAGTAAGGGATGAAGAGTCTAGTGAGGAAGTCTACCCTCATGAAGAAGGTGACCTCTTAATGGTTAGAAGGCTCCTTGGAGATCAATCTTGTGATCTATCTCAATCCCAAAGAGAGAACATCTTTCATACAAGATGCAAAATTTTAGATAAAACTTGTTCTCTCATTGTGGATAGTGGATCTTGTTGCAATTGTTGTAGCACAACATTAGTTTCCAAGTTGAACCTCACTATCATTCCCTACCCAAAACCTTATAAACTTCAATGGCTCAATGAGCAAGGGGAAATGATAGTTAACCAACATGTGAAGGTACCTTTCTCCATTGGGGCATATATGGATGAAGTTAATTGTGATATAGTTCCCATGGAGGCAAGACATATTCTTTTAGGAAGACCATGGCAATTTTATAGGAAGATCATTTACAATGGCCTAACTAATGAAATTATCCTCACCCATCTTGGCACTAAATTTGTGTTGTATCCTTAAACACCTTCACTGGTGGCCAAAGATCAACTAACTATGAAAGATAAGAGGGATGAGGAAGAAAAGCTAGAAAAAAAAAAGAAAAAGAAGGATAGTAAGGCCTTGTCTTCAAAGGCCAAGGGGAAGGAAAAAGAGGAAAAAGATTCTTCCAAGAAGATTGTTAAGAAGGAAAATCATTTTGCAACAAAAAGTGATATTAAAAGAGCACTCCTTCTTAAACAATCTTTCTACCTTCTCCTATCAAGGGAAACATCCCTTAGCACCGCCATACCTCTTGAGCTTGAGGTTATTCCTCAAGTAAAGGAGTTGTTGGATGAAGGTTTGGTTCGCAAGAGCTTAAATGCTTGTGCTTTGTTGGTGCCTAACATAGGTATTATTAGGCACTAAATCCCTATGATAAGTGGTATGATGAATGTGTTGAGTGGTGCAACACTCTTTTCTAAAATCACTCATGCACCCAACATCTTCATGATTTGTGTACATAGGGACTCATTAGGTAGGTTTGTTCTTATTTTTTGTTTCAATGCAAACCTAGGTCCTTTTGCGGGACACCTTAGGTTTGTCGTAATTTTTTGCAGGAATAATAAACATGAAAATAAAGAAAAAGGTATGTTTTATTCCATTACTTTCCTTAAATTTTTAAATAGTGATCAAGGGCTTCCCATGGACCCTAAGAGAATAAAGGTCATTCCTGAGTGGCCTACTCCACCAAGTATAAGGGAAATTTGGGGCTTCAATATCTTAACAAACTTTTAAAAAAGGTTTGTCCCATATTTTTCTATACTTGTAGCACCACTCACTGAGTTGGTGAAGAACTATATTCTCTTATGGGAAGATGGTCAGGAAAGGGGTTTTCAGTCCTTACCGTACTCTAACATACTCAACATCACTAATACATATGTTTTTATTCTTTTTACAGGTGTTGAGGAAAGAATTAATGAGTTTTAAGAACCTCTGGATTTGAGGTCAAATCCTTTTCAAGGGGGAGGGAATGATGCAATCCTACCCCGCAAGGGCATTGGATAGAAGACTCCAAGAAGATTGGGTCAAAGAGGCAAGAGAAGGCCCTAGGGTTCTCATGAGCCTTAGGGTAGATTTCGGACCTATGGGCAAAGTATGAGCCCACTTATCTTTGTACATATTAGATTAAGGTTTCATTAATTTTGGGTCTTGTATTTAGGGCTCCATAATGTAGGTAGGGTACCATAGAAATATAGGATTTTTCAGCCCTTGTATTTTAGGGCACCTAGACTAGTTTTTGTATTAGGGGTAGTTTTGTAATTTCACATGCACTAAGTGAATATTTGATGTATGAGGTTGGAAATAAATTTAATTGAATTGGTAGAAGCCCAATCCAATTAAATTTTAGAGGGGGAGGTGAGCATTTGCTTACTACACCTCATTGCCACATCATATAGTCACACTTTGTGCATGTCCTTCATGCTTTACATGCCTTATGACACCTAAGCACACTTAGTGGAGAATCTTGGAATTGATCTTGGATTAGTGGGCTGAACCCTAACTAAAATTCACTAATCATAATTAGTAAAATTTTGGCTCCAAAGTTTGGCTCCTCAAATTCAATTTCAAATTCAAGTAAAATTTGAATTAAAATTCAAATTTCGCTACAATTTTGTGTAACACTTTGGCTATAAATAGAGGTCATGTGTGTACATATTTTTAACTTTGATCATTTGAAAATTAAACTTCAGATTTCAGAGCTCTTTTAGAGCACAAAATTTCATGCTCTTCTCTTCCTCTCCCTTCATTCATCTCCTTCTTCCTCTAAGCTCTTATCCTTGGCCTCCTATGGTGGTGAGCTTTTTCTAGACTCATCTTCTCCTTGAAGTGGCATCTCTTTTCGCTCTTCCTTCTCCATTCCGCTGCCATCCATCTTCCAAGAAGCAAAGGAATCCATTGATGAAGAAGATCCTAGGTCTACAAGCTCCAATGGAGCTTACATCACTGAAGTGGTACAACAAACCACTAAGAAGGTCATGTTAATCCAAGAGAGGATGAGGACTCCTCAAAGTAGGTAGAAGAGCTATCAGGTCAAGAGGAGGAAAGACCTGGAATTTGAGGTTGGTGATCATGTATTCTTGAGAGTCCCTTCATGGACTGGGGTTGGTCGAGCATTGAAATCCTGAAAACTCACACCTCATTTTATTGGTCCGTTTCTAAATTCTCAAATATGTTGGTCCTGTGGCATACCAAATTGCATTACCCCCATCTCTTTCTAACTTTCATAATCCTGAAAACTCACACCTCTTTATATCCATGATCCATCTCATGTGATCGAATTGGATGACGTACAAGTGAAGGAGAACTTGACACATGAAACATTCCCTTTAAGGATCGAGCTTAAGTGAACAAAACACTTAAGAGGGAAAGAGATTTCGTTGGTCAAGGTGATCTGGGGAGGTGCATTAGGAGAAGACGTCACATGGGTACTAAAGAGTCAGATGCAAGAAGCTTATCCAACCTTGTTTGAGTCAGGTAAACTTTAGGGACAAAATTTCTAAAAGGGTGGGAGAGTTGTAACACCCTGAAATTTTGCTAACTGAAAATCGATGTTTGATGTATTTCTTATGTTATTTGATTATTTGATTGATTTGGATGAGTTGAGGTGTGGTGTGAATTAGCTTTGTGTGATTGCTTGATGTTGATGTTAGGTTATGTGGACTTTTATTGACATATGTTGAAATTGTGAGATTTCAAGTTTTACCCAAACTTGTTCTGATGAAATCGCGATCTCAGACACGTTAACCGTTGGATCACCTTCAAATTTCAACTGTAAGTTCCTAACCCACGTATACACCCATTGACCATTGGGATTCACAAAATAACACTTTGGAGATCTCTTTTAGCAAGACAAGCGTGCTAAGCATAATTCCAACCCAAGGAGATAATTCGCTTAGCGAGATCAACGCAATTCCAATCGGTAAAGAAATTGTGCTCAGCGCGAAATGTTGTGATCAGTGCCAAAAGTTGAATGTCACTTAGCGAGATGAGCTCGCTAAGCGAGAGTTGCAGATTACAAATACATTCTTCAGCGTGAAAAATACGATTTTCACCCCCTTTCTCTTTCTAAACTCCGTCCAAAAACCCTAGAAACTCGTCTTCCACCACCCACGACCATCGGTGGCCACCACAAGCCGCCGTTTCTTGCCATCGGACCATCGCAAGAAGAGGAAAATTTTAATCGAAGCAGAATCTTCAGAATCAATCTCAAGGATTTGGTAGAGAACGAAGCTCCCAACCTTTTCTTTCGAGGTTTGTTTGAGGTAACCTTGACTTCTATGTCTTTCCCTAGTTAGTTTAAGCCTTTCTTAGTATCTCTTATGATTTGAGCACCTTAATAGGATGTTTTTACACTTCCTTTTAAAATGAGACATTTTATAAATCCTTTTATAAAATTGATATGGTTTTAGTGACCTTCAATGAACCACAGTCACATTGGAATGATCGGAATTTCAAAATAACGTCCTTTTGAAGCAGACCCTGAAACACCTCTTAGCCCCTTTTAATTTGACAGAGGTATTCGACCCCGAATGTTGATATTAACCTTGTTTTTGAAATCTATACTAAATTTCCTTAATTTGGCATATAGAACTCTACATTTGGAATGACGAACATGAACGTGAGAGGCCTCCGAGCAACGTAGAGAGGAGCTGGCGGAGGGATATACAAAGGTGAGGGGAGTTTATTTTGGTTTACCGCTTTGATACCATAGTTTGGGTCAAGGAACCCAACTATAATGATGTATGTTTGTCCTTGTTGCATGCAGGTTTTCAAGAAAAACTGTGTTTTTGACTAATGGGATGCGGTTTATTTGTTATTGATGATTGAAATTGTGAATGATACTGTTGTTTTATGAGACTTGTGTTGTCTAAAGACCCGAGGAGTGTGAATTCCAGTCATAAAGTTTATATGTATATATACGTGGAATGTGAGTATTGATGACGTTGATAACATAAAGATGAGATGAGGTTGATGTTTATGATAATAATGAAATGAGATGATGTTGATGTTTATGATAATGATGATATAAGATGATGATGTTTATGATAATGTTGATGTGAAATGATGTTAATGTTGAGAATATCATTGAGATGGGATGATGTTGATGTTGATGATGATATTGAGATGATGTTGATGATCTTAATGATATTGAGATGAGATGATGTTGATGTTGATGATGTCATTGTGATGATGTATGTTGTGTATGTACATGGGGGGTGCAATGACCAAGTTGGATGTCCCTGGTGGGGGAAATAGATAAACAATGTTAAGCATCTTTGGTGGGGGTTGGCTTAGAATCTTTAATTATCCATAGTCAGTGCATTGATGGTGCCTATGTTTCATACTTTATACTGCATGGAAATAGTATAAACTTTGTCTGTAAGTACTTGTAGTTTTTCATGAGGGAAAACACTTGTACTTGAGGGCATGTCACTCGGTTTGAAACTCCCTTATGACTCAGGCTGATCACCATAGGGGGGGAGTTGCCTGTGCACGACTGGGTGACCTCGACACTTGCTGCCTAGTTTTCCTAAGTGCGAATGTTCCATGGACACGCTTAGGCTATTTCCTAACGAATGGTACCACATATCATTTGAGATTTGAGGTTAGGTGGATGCATCATACTGAGCATGATTGATTGGAGTTGAGGAAAAGTTGATGACTGAGGTTAAGTGTATGTTGGACTGATGGATATTTGTGTATGATAATAATATTTGTTATTGTTTTCTTGCTTGTCATGGTCATTTGATGATTGTTGATTTGTTTTATAATAAACTTACCCTTGCAATTTTGTATCGTGTGATTGGTGCCTATGAAGATCGCGAACCTTCATTCGTGGAAGCAGATGAACAACAATAGATGGCATGGAGGGAGATTCTTTTTTGAGGGAGCCACCAAACAGACGTGATAACATTGAGATTATTTTGAAAAAGAGTTGTGTTTTATTATCAATTCCTTCGTAGTGGTTCCATAATTCATTTTGATTTGAGCATGCAAATCTCGGATTTAGATACATGGAAAAACTAATTATTTTTTGTCATTTGAATGGTGTATAATGGTTTAAGATATACATATATATGTGTGTGTGTTTGTTTATGCGTTGTTTAGTGAATGTATATCGCAAAAAATTTTCTCTCATTTTCATAATCAAATTAATGAAGATTTCATTTAAAAAGTTGAAATTATGCGTTTTAGAGTTAGAGATATCATAGCGACGAGGTGTGTTGTTACACACCAAATGCCCGATAGTCACTATTCACTAATTCCCCTAAGTTCTTCGAACCTCTTTGGCCACTATACCTCAATGTCTCTCTGTTCATCTTCCACTTTCTCAATGTAATCTCATGGAAGAAAATAGAATAACTAGTTCCTTACTTTCTCTCCAATCCTCTTGACTTCTACCATTGCATCGCGTGCATAGCCCTCATGCCATATGCATCAACAAACGCACAAACAAGAAAGACAGATGAGGCTCAGGCCTATGTACACTCTCAGGAACCAATTGTTGCCCCTTAAGCGGTATAAACCACTTGTCACACAAAACAATTAGATAGAATAACAACTATGATTACAATAATTTAACAATCATAACAAACAAATTTGCCGAGGGTCGGACACCCCCCGAACCCAAACCACAACGCGTATAGATAAAATAACAATATTATATATATATATATATATATATCATAATATAAATTCGTAGGCCACAAATATAATTTTCTGGAGCTCACACTCTGTCGGTCTTAGCATTCACCAATAATAATAATTATACATGCATGCATCTTAGTAATTTTATCAGTAAAGAATCATCAGAACTTCCAGATCAAACATTAGTCATCAGATCTTGTAGTTTATCTCAACAATAATATAGCAGTTAAATCAACAAATCTTGCAGTTTATCTCAACAATAATATAGCACTTAAATCAATAGTTCTAGAAAATAAATAATTCTAGGGTGACTTATCTACGCACGGATCCCAATGGTAATCTGTTTGCTGTCTAAAATTACTCTGTCACTCGGTTATATAAAGTTTTGCTCCTAACTTATTTTCAATGTTCTAGGTGTTTCAGGAATTGGTTTTTCATGAATCTTGTATGCTACCCTACAATTTCACACCTAACAAACTCATTTTCGAGGTAAAAAATTTAGGAAAAATAGTTTACACATCTATAATAATTAGTTCAATTTCGTGATAGATTTTTATTCTAAAAAATGTCCTTAAACTTGTTTTACTCAAATTTTTCTAGAAAACTCCGATTTAAGTGAAATTTAAGGCTAACCCTATGTTTAACACCCAAAGAACTCATTTTTAACCTTAAAATTTCCATGAAAACAACATATCCTCCAGTTCTAGCCAAGGCAGTAGCTATGAATATTGGAACAACAAAACAACATGCAATGAAGCCTAGCTTCTAAAGACAACAAGTTAGGGTTCAAGAAGTGGGAAAAGCCCCCCTTACCTTGAATGAAGTTACAACAAATGGCTAAAGTAGACATAGGCAAAAATGGTAAAAACTACCTTTTGCCAAAACTGGTAAATACTATCTTAAATGCCTATATTAATGTGCTAACTTCCTAGATTATTATACTAATCTGCCTAGGGATACGTGTACTCAATGTAAACCTCACACATAGTCCACTCGTATAGAGACAAATTACACTGCGACTCAATGCGCAGTGCAATTGATAAACGTCAAATTTATTGAATTTTCATATGCATTTTGTGACATTTATTTGGCATTTTAGTTAAACTTATGCTTTGTTTTGAGTCAAATTAGCTTTAAATTCAGTTTTTACTTTGTCTTAGGTAGAATTTTATGTTTTAGTTATTTTTAATGAATTTTTGATAGTTTTTCAGAAAAAGTTGGCCATTTTAGGAAACAGAGAGCAAAACTCAAAACTCAAAATTCAAATTGGCTCGCTTAAGTGAGAAATCTCCCGCTTAAGCCCCAGAGCTCCAGAGGCCCAAAATCAGTAGAAAGTTCTGGAAGGAGAAATTGCAAAAATTGAAGATATAAGCTAGGAAAATCAAGAGCAAGATATTTTTCTAGGATAAATCAACTGAAGAAGAATACTTGAATTAATTAGAGATATTATTTTTTTTGTAATTTCTTGTGATTATCTCCTTAATTAAACCTAGCTACAATTTTATAAATAAGAGGCTAGGCATTCATTGTAATGGTGTAGAAGTCCTAAGCAGTTCTTAGAATTATATTTTAGACTTCCACCTACTAGAAGCCTTCATTATTCCATTAGACACTATAGGTTTTATTGTATTATTTTTATGTGTGAAATTCCTTCCATCTAGGAGAGGAAAGGATGAACCAACCTTGTTTCGCTTTAATTCTATTAATTCAATACTTCATCTTGTGTTCTTTATTTGCTTCCATACTTAATGCTTTTATTTGATTGACCATCTTATAGATGAATTCAGGATTAGACTTGTGCTTTGGCGAACCTTGTTGATACTCGAACATGAATCAAGTACTTAATTGGGATTATATCTAGGGACAAAATAATCTTGGTTAAGCCTTGCTAATTCTTGACCATTGATGTTGATTGCTTGTGTCAATATGTCCAAGGGATTGGGTATTGGGCAAATAGTTTAGAATTTGTGGCCATGTGAGAGTTGGGGTAGAATACATTAGTAAATTGGGGATGAGCAAGAGAGATGAGTAGATAATTGTGAAGTTATAGTGAATCAAGTGAATTTCAAGTCCAAACTTAGACATTCATTCATCAAGATCGACGTCACCATCCATGTCTAATATTTCTATATTTACTTAATAATTTTATTGTCATTTAATTATTATTGCAATTTATTTTATGTTATTTATTTTGTGATAATCACACAATAAAAATACAAAATCCTAGTTCTTAGTTAAAAATTACATGAAATCCCTCCTTTATTCCTTTGGGAGACGACCTAGATGATAGTTTAGTTACTACATTATGATTGAGTTATATTTGGCCTATAAGTTGAATCAAACGTGAAATAAAACCCTAACAACAACTCTTCCACAGATGGAAATGTAGCTCAAACAGTTTTTATTTCTTTGTCAAGGTTCACTAAACTAATCACATACTTATGTGTGTGTATATATAAGCTCAAAAATAAGAATTAAAAACATATAATCACTACAATTAAATACATACATGCACAGATGACACAACATAGAGTTTCCTCTATCAACTTGAGTTATAATTTTTGGTAGGATGTTACATGATGCACCAAAGGTTGAAACTATTATTCCTTGTGAATTTCTCAATCTTAATTATGTTTACCATTTTCTTTATAGGATCTTGAAGATGCAACACAAACAAATAACAAACAAAATGGTTGATCATTGATGACTTGATCTACCAGAAAACAAATGCAGAGCTGATTTTGAACCAAAGCTCTGATACGAATTTGTTGGGGAGATTCGAGATATTCTATTAATATGATAGAAGGAAAAAAGAGATATCAAGCAAAGTGTTAGTTTATTGTGAATAAAAAAATTAAAATGAAAGGGTTCAATAGTGTTCTCAACCTCTTTGAACCTAGAATACAAAGCTTCCTTATAAAGGAAGAAACAACTAACTATTTAACCAAAAAAATAAAAAATCGTTATAGTTATAACACAACCTATGTTAATGAACCAACGATTTGGACGCTCCATTCTACATGACTGGATGTTCCACTAGATTATAGAAGATTGAATGACCAATAATAAAAGTGGCAACAAGAGCACTGGGATAGACAACAAAAGTTGTCATGCACCCTATCTCCATTGTCCATCGTCCACCAATCAACAATAATACTTACAAATGATGTTCTAGATAGTATGTGTTAGTGCTTAGCTTTACTAAGCTTTAAAAGATTGGCTAAGATTTTGTTAAAACATAAGCACTTAGACAATGAAGGAAAGCTGGAGTTGCTGCACATGATGTCCAACGTTATGTCAAAGAATAAGATCGGGCTGCACAATGCACAAGGCAAGATAAAGTGTCAAATGAAGAATTGAAGCTGCAGGATTCACGATGTCGGATACAATGTCCAGGACATCCTGCCTGAAAATACTGGAATTGCTAAAAGCATTG
This sequence comes from Glycine soja, assembly GCF_004193775.1. NCBI lineage: Eukaryota > Viridiplantae > Streptophyta > Magnoliopsida > Fabales > Fabaceae > Glycine > Glycine soja. The sequence goes on along the minus strand of NC_041009.1, from coordinate 34,463,990 downwards.
AAGCTGCAGGATCCACGATGTCGGATACAATGTCCAGGACATCCTGCCCGAAAATACTGGAGTTGCTAAAAGCATTGAAGTTGCAGGATCCACGATGTCGGATACGATGTCCAGGACATCTTGCCCGAAAATACTGGACATATAAATCTGTTATATCTTTAACAGATTATTGTGCAGTTAGCAAGAGATTAGATGATCTATCTTTAGGAACGAATTAAAAGATAATTAAAGTTCGAATTACAAACTAGAAGAGTTCGTTCAGGGATTAAAGATTAAAGATAAAAACTAAAAGATCAAACGTTATCTTTTAGTTCTTTAAGTGCAGATTTTCAGGAAGAATGATAGATCTCATCCAGCACAAGCTGTTGCAGCCCAGACCCACACACTGCTATAAAAACATGGAGGCTGCACGAGTTCTGTACCAAGTCCGGGATTGAAGAGTTATTTTGTGAGTTTTGGGACTTGAGTCTTTTGTGAGCCACCTTGATGTTACACTAACATCAAGTGTTGGACCTGAGTGTGTAGAGTTGATCTCTATAGTGTGTGGAGTTGATCTCTATTGTTCAGAGAGCAATCTCTGGTGTGTATTTGAATTAATTGTAAACACGGGAGAGTGATTGAGAGGGAGTGAGAGGGGTTTCTCATATCTAAGAGTGGCTCTTAGGTAGAGATTGCACGGGTAGTGGTTAGGTGAGAAGGTTGTAAACAGTGGCTGTTAGATCTTCGAACTAACACTATTTTAGTGGATTTCCTCCCTGGCTTGGTAGCCCCCAGATGTAGGTGAGGTTGCACCGAACTGGGTTAACAATTCTCTTGTGTTATTTACTTGTTTAAACTGTTCACACTGTCAAATATAATCTCCATGTTCTGAAGCGCGATGTCGTGACATCCTGTACGACATCTGTCCCCAGTATCAGAATTTCAATTGGTATCAGAGCGGGCCAAAGAAGGAGGTAAATTCACTGAGTGAGACCTAGGGAGATAAATTCTGATGAACATGGAGAAAGAAGGAGGACCAGTGAACAGACCACCAATTCTGGATGGAACCAACTATGAATACTGGAAAGCAAGGATGGTGGCCTTCCTCAAATCACTGGATAGCAGAACCTGGAAAGCTGTCATCAAAGGCTGGGAACATCCCAAGATGCTGGACACAGAAGGAAAGCCCACTGATGGATTGAAGCCAGAAGAAGACTGGACTAAAGAAGAAGACGAATTGGCACTTGGAAACTCCAAAGCTTTGAATGCTCTATTCAATGGAGTTGACAAGAATATCTTCAGACTGATCAACACATGCACAGTGGCCAAAGATGCATGGGAGATCCTGAAAACCACTCATGAAGGAACCTCCAAAGTGAAGATGTCCAGATTGCAACTCTTGGCTACAAAATTCGAAAATCTGAAGATGAAGGAGGAAGAATGTATTCATGACTTCCACATGAACATTCTTGAAATTGCCAATGCTTGCACTGCCTTGGGAGAGAGAATGACAGATGAAAAGCTGGTGAGAAAGATCCTCAGATCCTTGCCTAAGAGATTTGACATGAAAGTCACTGCAATAGAGGAGGCCCAAGACATTTGCAACATGAGAGTAGATGAACTCATTGGTTCCCTTCAAACCTTTGAGCTAGGACTCTCGGATAGGGCTGAAAAGAAGAGCAAGAATCTGGCTTTCGTGTCCAATGATGAAGGAGAAGAAGATGAGTATGACCTGGACACTGATGAAGGTCTGACTAACGCAGTTGTGCTCCTTGGAAAACAGTTCAACAAAGTGATGAACAGAATGGACAGGAGGCAGAAACCACATGTCCGGAACATCCCTTTCGACATCAGGAAAGGTAGTGAATACCAGAAAAGGTCAGATGAAAAGCCCAGTCACAGCAAAGGAGTTCAATGCCATGGGTGTGAAGGCTATGGACACATCAAAGCTGAATGTCCCACTCATCTCAAGAAGCAGAGGAAAGGACTTTCTGTATGTCGGTCTGATGATACAGAGAGTGAACAAGAAAGTGATTCTGACAGAGATGTGAATGCACTCACTGGGAGATTTGAATCTGCTGAAGACTCAAGTGATACAGACAGTGAAATCACTTTTGATGAGCTTGCTACATCCTATAGAGAACTATGCATCAAAAGTGAGAAGATTCTTCAACAAGAAGCACAACTGAAGAAGGTCATTGCAAATCTGGAGGCTGAAAAGGAGGCACATGAAGAGGAGATCTCTGAGCTTAAAGGAGAAGTTGGTTTTCTGAACTCTAAACTGGAAAACATGACAAAATCAATAAAGATGCTGAATAAAGGCTCAGATACGCTTGATGAGGTGCTACAGCTTGGAAAGAATGTTGGAAACCAGAGAGGACTTGGATTTAATCCTAAGTCTGCTGGCAGAACAACCATGACAGAATTTGTTCCTGCCAAAAACAGCACTGGAGCCACGATGTCACAACATCGGTCTCGACATCATGGAACGCAGCAGAAAAGGAGCAAAAGAAAGAATTGGAGGTGTCACTACTGTGGCAAGTATGGTCACATAAAGCCCTTTTGCTATCATTTACATGGTCATCCACGTCATGGAACTCAAAATAGCAGCAGTGGAAGGAAGATGATGTGGGTTCCAAAACACAAGACTGTTAGTCTTGTTGTTCATACTTCACTTAGAGCATCAGCTAAGGAAGATTGGTACCTAGATAGCGGCTGTTCCAGACACATGACAGGAGTTAAAGAATTCCTGGTGAACATTGAACCTTGCTCCACTAGCTATGTGACATTTGGAGATGGCTCTAAAGGAAAGATCACTGGAATGGGAAAGCTAGTCCATGATGGACTTCCTAGTCTGGACAAAGTACTGCTGGTGAAGGGACTGACTGCAAACTTGATCAGCATCAGTCAGCTGTGTGATGAAGGATTCAATGTAAACTTCACAAAGTCAGAATGCTTGGTGACAAATGAGAAGAGTGAAGTCCTAATGAAGGGCAGCAGATCAAAGGACAACTGTTACCTATGGACACCTCAAGAAACCAGTTACTCCTCCACATGTCTATTCTCCAGAGAAGATGAAGTCAGAATATGGCATCAAAGATTTGGACATCTGCACTTAAGAGGCATGAAGAAAATCATTGACAAAGGTGCTGTTAGAGGCATTCCCAATCTGAAAATAGAAGAAGGCAGAATCTGTGGTGAATGTCAGATTGGAAAGCAAGTCAAGATGTCCCACCAGAAGCTTCAACATCAGACCACTTCTAGGGTGCTGGAACTACTTCACATGGACTTGATGGGGCCTATGCAAGTTGAAAGCCTTGGAGGAAAGAGGTATGCCTATGTTGTTGTGGATGATTTCTCCAGATTCACCTGGGTCAACTTTATCAGAGAAAAATCAGACACCTTTGAAGTATTCAAGGAGTTGAGTCTAAGACTTCAAAGAGAAAAAGACTGTGTGACCAAGAGAATCAGGAGTGACCATGGCAGAGAGTTTGAAAACAGCAAGTTTACTGAATACTACACATCTGAAGGCATCACTCATGAGTTCTCTGCAGCCATTACACCACAGCAAAATGGCATAGTTGAAAGGAAAAACAGGACTTTGCAAGAGGCTGCTAGGGTCATGCTTCATGCCAAAGAACTTCCCTATAATCTCTGGGCTGAAGCCATGAACACAGCATGCTATATCCACAACAGAGTCACACTTAGAAGAGGGACTTCAACCACACTGTATGAAATCTGGAAAGGGAGGAAGCCAACTGTCAAGCACTTTCACATCTTTGGAAGCCCATGTTACATTTTGGCAGATAGAGAGAAAAGGAGAAAGATGGATCCCAAGAGTGATGCAGGAATATTCCTGGGATACTCTACAAACAGCAGAGCATATAGAGTATTCAACTCCAGAACCAGAACTGTGATGGAATCCATCAATGTGGTTGTTGATGATCTAACTCCAGCAAGAAAGAAGGATGTCGAAGAAGATGTCAGAACATCGGGAGACAATGTAGCAGATACAGCTAAAAGTGCAGAGAATGCAGAAAACTCTGATTCTGCTACAGATGAATCAAACATCAACCAACCCGACAAGGGACCCTCCATTAGAATCCAGAAGATGCACCCCAAGGAGCTGATTATAGGAGATCCAAACAGAGGAGTCACTACAAGATCAAGGGAGATTGAGATTGTCTCCAACTCATGTTTTGTCTCCAAAATTGAGCCCAAGAATGTGAAAGAGGCACTGGCTGATGAGTTCTGGATCAATGCTATGCAAGAAGAATTGGAGCAATTCAAAAGGAATGAAGTCTGGGAGCTAGTTCCGAGACCCGAGGGAACTAATGTGATTGGCACCAAGTGGATCTTCAAGAACAAAACCGATGAAGAAGGTGTTATAACCAGAAACAAGGCCAGACTTGTTGCTCAAGGCTACACTCAGATTGAAGGTGTAGACTTTGATGAAACATTCGCCCCAGTTGCTAGACTTGAGTCCATCAGATTGTTACTTGGTGTAGCTTGCATCCTCAAATTCAAGCTGTACCAAATGGATGTGAAGAGCGCATTTCTGAATGGATACCTGAATGAAGAAGCCTATGTGGAGCAGCCAAAGGGATTTGTAGATCCAGCTCATCCAGATCATGTATACAGGCTCAAGAAGGCTCTCTATGGATTGAAGCAAGCTCCAAGAGCTTGGTATGAAAGGCTAACAGAGTTCCTTACTCAGCAAGGGTATAGGAAGGGAGGAATTGACAAGACTCTCTTTGTCAAACAAGATGCTGAAAACTTGATGATAGCACAGATATATGTTGATGACATTGTGTTTGGAGGGATGTCGAATGAGATGCTTCGACATTTTGTCCAACAGATGCAATCTGAATTTGAGATGAGTCTTGTTGGAGAGCTGACTTATTTTCTGGGACTCCAAGTGAAGCAGATGGAAGACTCCATATTCCTCTCACAAAGCAAGTATGCAAAGAACATTGTCAAGAAGTTTGGGATGGAGAATGTCAGCCATAAAAGAACACCTGCACCTACTCACTTGAAGCTGTCAAAAGATGAAGCTGGCACCAGTGTTGATCAAAGTCTGTACAGAAGCATGATTGGGAGCTTACTATATTTAACAGCTAGCAGACCCGACATCACCTATGCAGTAGGTGTTTGTGCAAGATATCAAGCCAATCCTAAGATAAGTCACTTGACTCAAGTAAAGAGAATTCTGAAATATGTAAATGGCACCAGTGACTATGGGATTATGTACTGTCATTGTTCAGATTCAATGCTGGTTGGGTATTGTGATGCTGATTGGGCTGGAAGTGCAGATGACAGAAAAAGCACTTCTGGTGGATGCTTCTATCTGGGCAACAATCTTATTTCATGGTTCAGCAAGAAGCAGAACTGTGTGTCCCTATCTACTGCAGAAGTCGAGTATATTGCAGCAGGAAGCAGCTGTTCACAACTAGTTTGGATGAAGTAGATGCTCAAGGAGTACAATGTCGAACAAGATGTCATGACATTATACTGTGACAACCTGAGTGCTATTAATATTTCTAAAAATCCTGTGCAACACAGCAGAACCAAGCACATTGACATTAGACATCACTATATCAGAGAGCTTGTTGATGATAAAGTTATCACACTGGAGCATGTTGACACTGAGGAACAAATAGCAGATATTTTCACAAAGGCATTGGATGCAAATCAGTTTGAAAAACTGAGGGGCAAGCTGGGCATTTGTCTGCTAGAGGAATTATAGCAGCTACTGCTATCTGAACGTGCTCAAACGTCTCACTTAACATTAATAGCACGTTCACTACTAAGCCAAAACAAATTCGACCGTTGCTTCACACGCCCCTCTACATTCTTCATTCAAATTTATATTTTCGTGGCATTCTTGTTTTCATCAGCATTCCACAACAGCTCTCAGAAATTCACGAAACCATTCCAAAGGCTCTGCTTCTCCATGGCTACCGCACCAAAAGAAACCTCAGCTCCTGGTTCACCCTCTGTACCATCATCCACCAAAGCACCATCAAACCAGGAACAACCTGAATTCCATATCCAACCCATACAAATGATTCCTGGTCAAGCTCCTGTCCTTGAGAAACTGGTTCCCAAACGACAACAGGGAGTGAAGACTTCTGAAAACCCTAGCCTTGCAACAAGTCCTAGGGAAGTAGACACGGAGATGGACAAGAAAATCCGCAGTATTGTGAGTAACATTCTGAAAAAAGCTTCTGTCCCTGATGCTGATGAAGATGTTCCAACATCTTCCACCCCGAATGTTTCTGTGCCTGATGCTGAGAAAGATGTTCCAACATCTTCCACTCCAAATGCTGAAGCCCTCCCTTCACCCAGTGAAGAGGAATCAACAGAAGAAGAAGATCAAGCCACAGAAGAGACCCCTGCACCAAGGGCACCAGAACCTGTTCCAGGTGATCTCATTGACCTAGAAGATGTAGAATCTGATGAGGAGCCCATTGCCAACAAGTTGGCACCTGGCATTGCAGAAAGGTTACAAAGCAGAAAAGGGAAAACCCCCATTACTAGGTCTGGACGAATCAAAACTATGGCACAGAAGAAGAGCACTCCAATCACTCCTACCACATCCAGATGGAGCAAAGTTGCAATCCCGTCCAAGAAGAGGAAAGAAATTTCCTCATCTGATTCTGATGATGATGTCGAACCAGATGTTCTCGACATCAAGCGGGCCAAGAAATCAGGGAAAAAGGTGCCTGGAAATGTCCCTGATGCTCCATTGGACAACATTTCTTTCCACTCCATTGGCAATGTTGAAAGGTGGAAATTTGTATATCAACGAAGGCTTGCTTTAGAAAGAGAACTGGGAAGAAATGCCTTGGATTGCAAGGAGATCATGGACCTCATCAAGGCTGCTGGACTACTGAAAACTGTCACCAAGTTGGGAGATTTCTATGAAAGCTTAGTCAGGGAATTCATTGTCAACATTCCCTCTGACATAACAAACAGAAAGAGTGATGAGTACCAGAAAGTGTTTGTCAGAGGAAAATGTGTTAGATTCTCCCCTGCTGTAATCAACAAATACCTGGGCAGACCAACTGAAGGAGTGGTGGATATTGATGTTTCTGAGCATCAGATTGCCAAGGAAATCACTGCCAAACGAGTCCAGCATTGGCCAAAGAAAGGGAAGCTTTCTGCAGGGAAGCTAAGTGTGAAGTATGCAATCCTGCACAGGATTGGGGCTGCAAACTGGGTACCCACCAATCACACGTCCACTGTTGCCACAGGTTTGGGTAAATTTCTGTATGCTGTTGGAACCAAGTCCAAATTTAATTTTGGAAACTATATTTTTGATCAAACTGTTAAGCATTCAGAATCTTTTGCTGTCAAATTACCCATTGCCTTCCCAACTGTATTGTGTGGCATTATGTTGAGTCAACATCCCAATATCTTAAACAACATTGACTCTGTGATGAAGAGAGAATCTCCTCTATCCCTGCATTACAAACTGTTTGAGGGGACACATGTCCCAGACATTGTCTCGACATCAGGGAAAGCTGCTGCTTCAGGTGCTGTGTCCAAGGATGCCTTGATTGCTGAACTCAAGGACACATGCAAGGTGCTGGAAGCAACCATCAAAGCCACCACAGAGAAGAAAATGGAGCTGGAACGGCTGATCGAAAGACTCACAGAAAGTGGCATTGATGATGGTGAAGCAGCTGAGGAAGAAGAAGCAGCTGAGCAAGAAGAAGAGGCAGCTGAGGAAGAGGAAGATGCAGCAGTGGATACAGAATCGGATGATGATGATTCTGAGGCCACCCCATGACCATCAGAACTTTATTTTTACTTTTACTAGCTAAAGGGGCATGTCCCTTTGAACAATTAATTACTATTGGTCTGTAATATTTGCACCTTAAGTTCATGCATTCTACTTTTGTCAAATTCTGTCTAAAAAGGGGGAGTAATAGTATTATATGCATGATTTTGTGTATGCAGTAGTAGTATTATGCATGACTTATGATTTAGAGAAGTAGGATACGATGTATGCATGATTCATGATTTTGAGGGGGAGTTGTATGTATATGATTTTGAGGGGGAGACTGCTGCTGCTGATGATGACTGATGTAAGCTACTAGTAGCTGATAGAAGATGCTGCAGTAAGAGCATGGAGACAAGGGAAAGCTGATGTCACATGAGATGTCTTGACATCCTGGAAAAGACTAGTAGCTGATAGAAGATGCTGCAGTAAGAGCATGGAGACAGGGGGAGCAGAAGAAGAAAGCTGATGTCATGTGAGATGTCTTGACATCCTGGAAACGACTTGCAACTTGCAGAATTTCCGCTGTGCTTGATTACTCTGATAATGAAAGTTGCTGATCCCACTTGCATAACTGCTCGTACCTGCTCAGGAAGTGTCTAAGTATGTTTTAGACAAAATTTGCCAAAGGGGGAGATTGTTAGTGCTTAGCTTTACTAAGCTTTAAAAGATTGGCTAAGATTTTGTTAAAACATAAGCACTTAGACAATGAAGGAAAGCTGGAGTTGCTGCACATGATGTCCAACGTTATGTCAAAGAATAAGATCGGGCTGCACAATGCACAAGGCAAGATAAAGTGTCAAATGAAGAATTGAAGCTGCAGGATTCACGATGTCGGATACAATGTCCAGGACATCCTGCCTGAAAATACTGGAATTGCTAAAAGCATTGAAGCTGCAGGATCCACGATGTCGGATACAATGTCCAGGACATCCTGCCCGAAAATACTGGAGTTGCTAAAAGCATTGAAGTTGCAGGATCCACGATGTCGGATACGATGTCCAGGACATCTTGCCCGAAAATACTGGACATATAAATCTGTTATATCTTTAACAGATTATTGTGCAGTTAGCAAGAGATTAGATGATCTATCTTTAGGAACGAATTAAAAGATAATTAAAGTTCGAATTACAAACTAGAAGAGTTCGTTCAGGGATTAAAGATTAAAGATAAAAACTAAAAGATCAAACGTTATCTTTTAGTTCTTTAAGTGCAGATTTTCAGGAAGAATGATAGATCTCATCCAGCACAAGCTGTTGCAGCCCAGACCCACACACTGCTATAAAAACATGGAGGCTGCACGAGTTCTGTACCAAGTCCGGGATTGAAGAGTTATTTTGTGAGTTTTGGGACTTGAGTCTTTTGTGAGCCACCTTGATGTTACACTAACATCAAGTGTTGGACCTGAGTGTGTAGAGTTGATCTCTATAGTGTGTGGAGTTGATCTCTATTGTTCAGAGAGCAATCTCTGGTGTGTATTTGAATTAATTGTAAACACGGGAGAGTGATTGAGAGGGAGTGAGAGGGGTTTCTCATATCTAAGAGTGGCTCTTAGGTAGAGATTGCACGGGTAGTGGTTAGGTGAGAAGGTTGTAAACAGTGGCTGTTAGATCTTCGAACTAACACTATTTTAGTGGATTTCCTCCCTGGCTTGGTAGCCCCCAGATGTAGGTGAGGTTGCACCGAACTGGGTTAACAATTCTCTTGTGTTATTTACTTGTTTAAACTGTTCACACTGTCAAATATAATCTCCATGTTCTGAAGCGCGATGTCGTGACATCCTGTACGACATCTGTCCCCAGTATCAGAATTTCAGTATGTTTAGTTGATCTTATCAATCCTCCAGGTTAAATGTTAGTCGATGAATAAGACTAACTTTTGTATATAAAACCTGTGTAAATTATATCAAACTCCTCCAATTTATGGTTATTTTGTAGTGTTGTAATTACTTTTTGTTAAAGATAGGTAATAAATACTTAGTACTTCCATTTTGTGTGTTTAATAATCATTTCCTCTCAATTTCAGTCTAATTAGGCAATTTTGTGAAGTGCTGATATTCATCCGCTCGCTAAGCCATGTTGGCTTAGCGAGCCATCCGCTGAGCGCGAGGAAGAATATGGAAGAAGGATGACTTGTGTGTGTTTGTTGAGCAAGGGATCATCCTGCTAAGCGCACCGCTTGAGTCCATCCGCTGAGTGAGAAGACGCGCGCTAAGCTGAAATTCACTAATGCGTGCAAAGCGGTCAAGAGTTGCACTAAGCGTGCAAGCACCAACAAGGCCACCTATTTAAGCTTGAAATCAGATTTTGGAGGGGATTTTGGCCATTTTCTCGAGGAGCTTATGCATGTGAGAGATTCTAGAGAGAGAAGGGTCTGAATCCAGAGAGTTTTAAGAGATTTTGCTGTGTGAAGACCTACAGAGAACGGAGCTTGAAGAGGAAGTTGTCCTGAGAGCTTGAGATGAGTTTGTGAGTGATTGGGAGGTTCTAGAGGTGGAGGAGACATCCTCACCGCTTATATTTCTTCAATCCTTCATTTTTCTCTTCTCTTTGTTGTAAAGGAAGCTTCCCAGTTATGGAGAGCTAAATCCTCTGTTGGTTCTTCCTTGTAGGTACTTGATGTAAATACCTGTATATCTATTTAATGATGTTTTATGTGTTCTATGTGTTATCAGTACGTCATTTCAGTGTGTTTCTGCCTTGATCACATAGATGCATGCTTTTTTAGGATGATTCAACAGTGGAAACTGGTCTAATTCTTAGAACTTGATAGGATAGGGCTAGTTTATCGTATTATCAAGAGGGATCGGGGTACGGTAACCTAGTTGTTTGTATGTTTGTCTTAATGCGATTCTGGTCGAGTTTAGTCCAACAAGAGGAATCTTAGGATGATACTTGATCGGGATTAGGCTAGACTATCATGAGGAATCAGGGTTTAGCATTTCAAGAGACACTATAGAACACATAAGCATTCTTAAGTAGAGAATATCCTTTTAACATCAAGCACTTAATAGGAAGACCAACATGTTGTCTACTTGTCTTTACATATCAATACTCACATGATTTTCTTTTTTATAGTTAGTTTACATACCTGTTCATAGTCAATATATCTCTTTTCATAGTAGACACCTATTCACTGAATATAGCTTTACCAAGTAACACAAGTTCCCCGAGAGTTCGATACTCGGCTCTTACCGTTTTATACTACTTGCGCGATCCGGTGCACTTGCCGGGTTCCAACAAGTTTTTGGCGCCGTTGTCGGGGAACTTCTTTGTATTTGGAGAGTTAGTTCAGTCCTTGGTGTCTATTCTTTATTCTTTGATAAACTGTGAATATTTACTTTCAATTCATATTTGTTTTCCTCTTGAACAAGATAACCGTTGTTTCTGTTAGTGTTTTATATGTATAGAATCTCATACAGGTAGCCTAGTTATTCCAAAGAAATACAATCTCCTACCTCTGTATCATAAAGATTGTTATCTCTATTCCACTAATAAATTGTGATTTTGCTGGAGGAGAACATTACCAGGACAATTGTTATTTCTATTCTATAAATAAATCCGACTAGAGACAAAATTTGACTATGTACAATTATCATGAGAAAGGAAGAGCTCCTGATCTTGAAAGTGTATTGGCAGACTTCATGACATATCAAGCTAGCTCTAAAGGTGATTGCTATTCAATGCAACAGCTGGGAACTCAGTTTGAAAAGGACTATTCTTTTGCAGATTATCAATGGGAGTCAGAATGGAAACCTTATTATCACTATGAAGCAGAAGGATTGTCTAATCTGGATGACCTGTTAATGCAATTCAAAGGTATAGTAGATTCAATGCAACAAGCATTTAAAAGAGTTGAGACTTAGATTGGTAAGTTGGTGGATGACATGACTAAAGTTATGGTCAGAAGAGAAGAAGAGTATGTGGAGTTTGAAACACATCAAGAAAGCATTCTTCAAGTTAACAAAATACACCATCAATTGATCACCAAAGAAGAAAAGGATGAAGTCTCCAGTATTCTAGAATATCCCTGTATGGCAACTACTGGATATGTTGTAGGCAAAGATAAAGGTTGATTGGAACTCAGTGTAAAGGATAAGAAAATCTCCTTTGATCTTTTTAAAGCAATGAAACGCCCAGATATGAGTGATGCCTGTTTTGAAGAAGAAGAGGTGGAGCAGGAAATAACATTATCAACTTCAACCATGGTACTACAGTTCCCTTTGGAAAAAGAACCTAATTATGTGACAGACTGCCTAGTTTTTGATGAAGACCTTGATGATCCAAAAGGCAACTCTGTTGGTCATGTGGTTCTTGAAGAATTAGAAAAAATTAGACCAACAGAAAATCCCAAAGTAGAATTGAAGACCCTTCCAGCGCATTTAAAGTATGTATTCTCGGAGGATAATGAGACTAAACCAATTATAATTAGCAGCTCTTTGCAGAAGGAAGAAGAGGATCAACTGGTGCATATTCTAAAACGTCGTAAAGTTGCTATTGGTTGGCACATCTCTGATTTAAAAGTAATCAGTCCATCATATTGTATGCACAACATCAATTTGGAAGCTGATTACAAGCCCATGAGACAACCTCAGAGAAGATTGAATCCTATAATGAAAGAAGAAGTAAGAAAAGAAGTGCTCAAGTTGCTAGAGGCAGGGCTCAGCTATCCAATTTCGGACAGTTCATGGGTTAGTCCTGTTCAAGTTGTCCCAAAAAAGGGAGGTATGACAGTGGTCAAGAATGATAGAGATGAGCGAATTCCTACAAGAGCAGTCACCGGATGGAGAATGTGTATTGATTACAGGAAGCTCAATGAAGCCACAAGGAAAGACCATTACCCGCTTCCCTTCATGGATCAGATGCTTGAGAGACTTGCAGGGCAATCTTTCTACTGTTTCTTGGACGAATACTCGGGCTACAATCAGATTGCAGTATGTCATACCCTAATTTCGTCCGGGGATTATTATTTGATTATATGCAACCTTTAATTGGCCGCTTCGAGATACTTGGCACCCTTTGTTGCACAATATGTGAAGTCCCGAGACGTGCCGGAAATCAAAAGGAAGCAGGCTTACGCGATCCGTGAAATTCCGTAATGTGACGGAAATCAAAAGGAGGTGTTTTTGCGTAATTCGTGAGTTTCCGTAACTTCTTCGAAAGCTAAAAAAGAGTGAGTACATAATCCGTAAGGATTCGTAACCTTGCGGAAGGAAAATAAGTATCGTTACGAAATTCGTAAAGTTTCGTAACGTTACGGAAAAAGAGTTACCAAAAAAGGTAAAGGGGGGTGCATTTAGTAAAAAGGGAGGGTACAAATAGCAATTAGGACCACTTGGGCCTTCCAGTTTCTTCCTCCAGAAGGCGGTTGCTTCTGGAGGAAGCAACCTTGCTCGCCTGGGCGAGCTGGGTGGCAAGCTCCTCCCCTATTTTGCTATAAATAGGGGGAGGAGTGAAGAAGAAAAGGGTTCAGCCTTCTTGACACTTCTTATTCTCTCGAAATTGCTGAGGAAAATTGTTTCCATGAAGAAAATCAAAGACGAGGCGCTTCCGTAACGTTTCCGTGAGTAATTACGCGAAGATTTTCAACCGTTCTTCGACATTCATCGTTTGTTCTTCGTTTTCTTCAGTCTTCAATTGGTAAGTACCTCAAACCGAGCTTTTCAATTCATTCTATGTACCCGTGGTGGTCCATATTTTGTTTCATGTACTTTTATTCTCGTTTTCATTCGCTTTCTATACCCCCTTTTGACGTGCTTCAGTCATTTATTTAAGTCATTTCTCGCCTAATCTAAAAATAAAATAAATTTCCACCGATCATTTGAATTGTGTCATCTATTAATTTCTGTTAAAATAAATTCCGACCGTTCGGTCGTGCCGTAACCACGTTGGAAATAAAAAAAGAGGTAAAATAATGATATAATAGTCAAAAAATACCTTTTAGTAAAATAAAGCGAAAAAATCAATAAGACGTTTTCTCTTTGGGATTTCTCATTCTTAATCGAATTGACTAATAACTAAAGTGAAACTAAGGCTAAAATCAACTCGCCTAGTCAAGCTCGTCCACAAAAAAGGTCATTAAATGGGGTTTGAAAGTTTATCATTTCAGTTTTCCTTATCAAGTAAATGGATCATTTTTAAGGTCCAACGCCTTAAAATGATCACCTTCCAAAGTAAAAAGAATCACTTGATTCACTCTTATGAAAGAACTACGTAGGTTTGATTTCCTCTTCGATGGAGGGTACGTAGGAGCAAAAGCCCCGCTTTTGTCGACCTCAAAAAAATAAAAAGAAATAAAAGGTAAGATAACACAATTTCCACAATTCTAAAAAATAGGCTGTTGTCCTTTGAGACAAACGTGAGAGGTGCTAATACCTTCCTCAAACGTAAATACAACTCCCGAACTTAGAATTTTCATTTTGACCGGTTTCCTTCGGTTTTTCCGACGTTTCCCACAAATAAACGTTGGTGGCGACTCCGCGCATCTTTCCTCCTTTGGAAAGCGCACCCGTGAGCCTCGCCTTCGCTCGCCCGCGAAAGGGCACGTTGCGACACAGTAGATCCTCAGGACCAAGAAAAGACAGCTTTCACATGCCCCTTTGGTGTATTTGCTTATCGTTGCATGCTGTTCGGTTTATGTAATGCCCTAGCTACTTTCCAGAGATGTATGATGGCAATTTTTGCTGACATGGTAGGGAAATGTATTGAAGTCTTTATGGATGGATTTTTTGTCTTTGGTGCATCTTTTGGAAATTTTCTAGCAAATTTAGAGAAAGTGTTACAGGAGAAATGTCACTTTATGATTCAAGAAGGTATCGTTCTAGGACACAAGATTTCTAAAAGAGGAATTGAGATAGATAAAGCAAAACTGGATGTTATTGATAAACTTCCACCTCCAATTAATGTGAAAGGCATACAGAGTTTTTTAGGTCATGCTGGATTTTATCGGCGATTCATTAAAGACTTCTCCAAAATTGCTAAACCCTAAAGTAATATGTCAAACAAGGATGTTGTGTATATGTTTAATGAAGAATTTTTAGAAGCCTTTAACACTCTCAAAGCCAAGTTGCTCTTTGCTTCTGTGATTACAACACCAGACTGGGGACAAGAGTTTGAATTGATGCGTGATGCTAGTGATTACGTAGTAGGTGTTGTGCTGGGGCAGCGGAAGGGCAGAATGTTTCATACCATCTATTATGCTAGCAAAGTTTTGAATGATGCTCAGATTAACTATGCCACCACTGAGAAAGAATTGCCGACAATTGTTTATGCACTTGAGAAATTTCGATCTTATATGGTGGGATCAAAGATAGTGATTTACACTGATCATGCATCAATTAAATATTTGTTGTACAAAGCTGATTCCAAGCCACGATTGAACAGATGGATACTGTCACAACCTATCCTTTGGCGGGAGGGCGACGCGAGACTCACCGGAGCGTCTTCCAAGAAAGGAATACGCGTGGAGTCGCCACCAACGTTTATTTGAGGAAAACGACAGAAAAAATAGAAAAGACGTAGTCTACGAACTTTAAGTGAAAGGTACGGGAGTTGTATTTATGCACGGGGAAGGTATTAGCACCCCACACGTCCGTCACAAGGGACGACAGCCTTTAATCAAATGTGCAAACATGACTTCAATTTGTGTTATCTTCCCTTTTTTACGTTCTTATGTCTTTTTATGCCTTTTATATTTTTTATCTTTTTGTGGTCGACAAGGGTGTTTCCCTTGCTCCTACGTATTCCTCAATTTGTGATAAGGAAATCAGACCTACATAGTTCTTTGAGAACTAAACGTTGGTTAAATTGCTTTTATCCTTTTTTGCAAGATATTAAACTTTGGATAGTCACCAAAGCCTTCAACAGCTCTCAATCTCTCCTCAATGAGATCGAGTTTCCTTCTTTCTTCCGCTGCCGAGGGTGGTCCTTCTGTGGACAAGAATATTGGCTGTGCTGTGAGATTGTGTTGAGGCAATGTGTTGGGCGCTGGCCCCTTGACGGGGACTGGGGGGTAGAAATCAACATCCCCTTGGGCATACTCTCGATGATCCTCGTGAACCTCGTCGGGCTATCAAGGAGGCTCCCCTTTCAAGGATGGGAGAAGGGACATGACCCGTGTCATCACGCATGACTGGTGGCGTGTAATTAGGTGGTAATCCGTAAGTGTGAGCCACCCGGTTGTATCCCAAATGGGGGTTGCTAGTGTGCCCTAGTGTGCTCCTTTCTCGTCCTACCACGTTTGGGAGAGGATAGTGCGCGGTAGCTGGGAGAGTTGGGTCTGCTTCGGCAGCCGAACTAATAGCGGCAGCGGTGGCCACGTTATTCTCCATGAGTTGTCGCATTCCTAACATGGCCTCCATCATGGAAGCCATTTGTTCTTTCAAAACCAACATGTCGACTTTCATCTATTCCCGTGTCTCCTCTTGATCACCCATCGTTCTAGATTTGGATATGGTGCGATAGGGATACCTTGGGGCGCGTTTAGTTATGGTGTTTTTCCTACAAAACCAAACATGAGGAGTAGGTAAAGAAAAATGAATGCACGCTAGAGATAAAATGCGAGAGTGATTTGATTCGCACTGATCTTTGGAATAAAAAAAACATGGGATAAACTCATTTTATTCAGAAAGTTATAACTAGTCAAGATCTGAGTGATAGTACAAACTTCCTAGCGGTTTCTAATTATATGGGCCATTAAATCTATCATATGCTAACAATAGCTGAGAAGTCCGTGGATCTCCTCGGGGGCGAAGTAGGTGTCCGCCATCGCTTTGGCCTTGGCTAACAATCGGGGAAGTTCTTGACTCTCGTTTAAGGTAAGAGCAAATCGGTCCATCCACATTTTTGCCTCTTGATGTAACGAGTCGATCACCCTTCCTCTAGCCTCCTTTTCCGCGTACACTTGGGCATACTTGTCCGCCACTTTGTGCTCGTGGGCCGTGGCTAGATTTAGCTCTTCTTGGTACTTGCTGACGATGGCTAACATGTTGGTCTCTGTCTCGCATAAACGCTGAGACAAGTTTCTTTTGGACCTTGAGCAAGCAACTAACTCCTCTTTCAAGACCATGCTATGTGCTCGTGATTGGTCTCTCTTTTCCCTTTGAAGCTTGAGCTCACTGTTTCTGCCCTACAAAGCTCCATGAAATTTGTCACGGCCATGCTCTTCCTTGCGAGCCCTCTTGGTTTCTTGTTCAAGGGCTCTTGCGGTAGCTGTGTTTACATCTCTCAGTTCGGCATTCTCCTTTCGGATCTTAAGAGCTGCTGATTTGAACCTTTCTTTGACTGTTTGGGCTTGCTCGAGTTCTGCCCTAAGGGCATGCACCTCTTCGTCTTCCTCCGGTGCCTCAACTTCTTCCTCTTTAGCGGTTCTCAAACTCGGGAGCCAATCCAAACCTTGCACATGGGCTTTCAACCACTTACAGTAGCCACCGATGGGCCCATTGTTACTGCCTCTGAGTTCTTTGTCCTTCTTTTGCACCACCTCCCATGCCTTGCGGACCTTCTGATGTGCCTCCATGTTGGTCTTATTGAAACCTCGTGCAATAATAGGCGAGAGCTCTTCCTCTAGTGGTGCCCCTCTCATAGGGTAACCAAGTTGCCTTATAGCAAGAACGGGATTGTAACTGATGCAACCCCTTGTCCCCATTAAGGGAACATTCGGAAATCCTCCGCACGAACTAAGAAGCCCAGTTCTTCCTTCTTTCCAACGAGGGAACCAGTTGACAGATGCTCCTTCCTTGCTTGCTAAGAGTTGGTCCCAATTTTCCCCTCTTTTCTCTGTGCATGAACCATTAATGAACTATTAAGGCATTGGACCATTAATGATCTCTTGTTATTTTTGAAAGAGGTAACAAAGCTACGTTTTGATTTTAGTGAAATAAAAATTTATTATATTTTATTTTTTTAATGAAATAAAATGTTAAATTAAAAAATGAAAAAAATAAAAAAGAAGGAAAACACTTGCAGTTCAAAAAAGACCTAAATTGGAACTCTCTTGAACCCTTGCGCGACCACCTTTCTCCTATGGTTGCTCCCTCCGTTTCTTTAGCCTAACCTTTGCATCGGTGAACCCCCTCTTATGCAATGTGACCCCCTTGTGTTGCTGCTCCCACATTCGTTGTGAAGGTTGTTCCCAATTTCTCTTGTTGTAAAGCTTTGACGCACCACTTTTGAAAGTGGTTCAACTTGAGCTATTGGAGCTATTGTTGCGGTTATGTTAATCCCTTCACCTGAAGGTATTATTGTTCTTTTATATGGAAATATCATTGGTCTAACCTTGGACCCTTTCCATTGTAATTTTTGAGATTTTTAATTGTTTATTAGGTTTTGTGGGGTAGGAATGTAGTTTCTAGTCATAACACGTGTTCTTTTCACGGTTGTTTTCACTTAGAGTGATCTCATTGCAAATGTGTTCTCTTAGGATTTTGTTCATCCTAATACTGATGTTGAGGTGATGCCTTTCAATGTTGTTGTCCCTAGGGAGGCATCATCCACTTTGAGTCTGATTCCTTTGGTTGCACAATCCCCACCTGTGATTGATGATGACATGGAGGACGCTATGGAGTTGGAGTTGGAGCCTGAGGAGGATCCCGAAGAGGATCTTGAGGAGGACACTCGTATGGAATCCTCCTAGGGGTCTTTTTATGGGACTTCTTGGGATAGGATTAGTAGTGGTGTTTACTTTTGTAGCCGGGATAGTCTAGGGATAGTTAACTACTCTATCTAGGTTTTGGCTTTCTTGATGTACATCAAGGGAGCGTAGCTTAGATATGGTATTTGTATTGTGGTTATCTATTCCACCTTTTGATATACTTGTACTTTATATCCCTAGTCTGTAGGTGGTAACTTCACGATATTTCGAGACACCGTACCTTTACCAGTATTTATGTTATTGTGATGTTTATTCAAAAAGTGACATGTGCATTTTTATTACTGCAGTTAATTAAATGCATGTTATGTTTTTTAGGATGATTTTTTATGAGTACAACAAAATGAGAAAGGAAAGAAAGATAATTTTTGTATATATAGTTTCAACTTTTATTTTGAACTACGTTCTCCTTATCATAACATGTTTTTAAAAATAAGGATTATGCTAAATTGTAGTATTTGAAACCAATCTCTAAATACTATTTCTACAAATTAAGTAAATTCGTTATTTTATTACTCGGGAAATAAAGTTACAAAAAGGAGCGTTACACTTATAACATCCTTTGTAAATACTCTTGGTTCATTTTTGAACTCTTAGAAGTAAAATCTTGAATTCTCTCACTACTCTCTCTTTTCTCCCTTATCTCTTTCTCTTTTCCTCCATAGTTGTTCTTTTGAGGTTCTATTTGGATCCATAAATTTCACAATTGTTGAGTGATGAAAATAGAATTCAAGTATGTAATCTATGTTTTTCTGATCAATTCTCGTAGTTAATATGATCCATTTCAGTTATGTGCTTAGTAATCAATGCAACTTTTAGGAATTTGAATTGTGTGGAAACAAGTTGAAATCCTAGATTTGAATTGAAATTGTGCAAAACTTTGATGTCAGGAATGAATCATACTTGCATTCATAGATATTCACTAAGCTAGCTATGAGTTTCTAGGTCTAAATCACCTAAGGAATTAGGGATTTGGCTTGGAACTCAAGGATTAATCACTAAGGGATTAGGACTAGTCATTGTACTTTGGATCTTGGTTGTATTGAACTAGGGGATTGATTAGAAATGAGTTTCATATGAAGAATTCTATGAATTTCATCTCAGCAACACTTTTTTCTGTCTTATTTCATTTTCACACCAAAATTTTGTTTGAAAACAAAAAATAGTTTAGTTTCTCCATAGCGAATTAACGACTTGCTACAACGAAACTTTGTTTTCTAAAAATTGAAACTTAGCCCATTTGCCATAGCGAGTTGCCACATTGAATTGACAACTCGCTGTAGTGAATGTGTATAAAATTGTTTGTTGATTTCCTTTGTGTTGCACATAGTCTCTATGGATACAATAATTCAATACTTTTGTTTTTTTTCTACAATTAGACAATGCTTACTTGTCCATTATTTATGAAGCACAACAAGAAATTGACATTGTTGTTAGTGACTTGTGTAACACCCCAATGAATCACACCTGAAAGAAAAGGATCCAGAGGTTGTACAAGTATGAGACTGTAGAGTTGAGGATAACTTAAAGGAATTAATTGATACTCCCTATACCATAAGATGCATCTACTTTTTGGCAGTCCATCGCTTAAGATTGTGTAATTTGTAGCATTCCTTGCATTATAGTAACATGAGGTTTATTGGGTGGGTTGAAATGCTTAGCAAATTACTTGCTCACAAGGAATTACAAGTAAAGTGATGATGACATGCTTTTTTGCGTTGGAGGATTTTAATCTTTTTATGGAAGATTTGGGATATAAATATAGTAAATATTAAGGAAGAAAATTATTAGGGCTATTAACCACCAGAAAATGGTTCAACAATTTTAAGCGTATTCAACAAGGAATTTATGGTTGTTTCTTGACTGCTAGAAAAAAAATGTCAAAATTCATTTGTCAGGTCATCATTTAACAGAGCAACTTGACTGCATGGATCAAAAGTCAAACAAAAAAATAGTTTGAGGACCAAAACCAATCAACATTTAGTTGAGAGACTAAAAATATATTTTATCCTTTATTGAAATTGAATACAAGGAATAAAACATGGGGGGACAAAAAAAATAAAACCCATGCAAAGGAAATAACCAATAGGTTAGCAGTCTAAATTAAAATATATATCCCAATCAATCCTTGATATTATCTTTTATTTTCTTTTATGCATACTTAGGGTGTATTGGATTAGGATTTTAAACACTTTTTACATAAAAGAAAGTCTTGTCTTGTGGATTTTAATAGACTACCTAAATCATATGACTTATTAGATTTTTTAAAATGAAATTTATAATTAAAATTTTGTAATTTAATTTATATTTTTAATAGATTCGTATCATAAGAATTTATAAGATTTGCAAGAATTTTATAGAGTTATAAAATTTTAAAAAATAACTCGTTAAATTTTAAAAAAAATTCAAAATTATGGGTCAATTAAAAAATAATAAAGAAATGATAAGATTTAGATAAAAAGGTAAAATCAATATAATTGTTTCAATTTTTTCTTGAAAAGGTGAGAGAGAAATTTTTATTAATAAAGAAGACTCAAGCAAGTTGGGGCCACTATCAGTACATAATAACTTTTGCTGCTATATGATTTGCATTTAAAATTATAATAAAGCATGATCAAACATAAAGTCTCTAATCTTCCTCTGATGCATTACTTTTGTGGCTTGTGATTGCATCTTTTCCTCAATGTCACACGACCCCATCCATCCAATTTCATGCATTGGAATTTTACAAAAGTTAAAGTATGTTCCTCTTTCCTTCCATGTAATTATAATATTTGTTAATTTTTTAATCACTAATTGATTCTAATTTTATGTCCTACAATATTAGTCCTCATGCATTAATATATTCTCATTCTTGTTCTTGGATTTAAATAATAGGTTCAAAATTGTGTTTTAATTTAAGATTAAGATTTTGTCTATTGATTTAATTCAAAATCATTAGAATAATGTTCTTTGTGCAAAAGCTATAAAGTGTTACACATAAATGTCTACATCGTCTTCAATGAAGAAATAAGAGAAATTGGCAAAAAAAATAAATAAATAAAGAATTTAGGAAAATCTCAAGGATTTAAGTGAGATTATTTGTTGAGTGTGATATTAATACATCCTATTAAAAAAAAAATAAGTGAAACTCATCAAAATTCATCCTAAATAATGATACAAATTTATATACTTTTGAATATTAGAAACTTTTTATTAGTGAAAATTTTTAATAATTAAATATTACCAAATTTTATTACACTCCTTAAAAATCATATAGTTTTGATTGAATACTATAAGATTTATTTCTATCATTTAAAAGTTTTGATTTAATACTACAATTTTTTTACTAAAATAACTTCTTTAAAATTCTTTGAAATCCTAATTAAAATTAATCATATTCTTTCCTAAACCAAATCAGATTCTCAGTATTTAATGATAACAAAAAAGTTTCTCAATCTCCAGAAAAAGATAAAAAGAAATCAGATTCTCTCTCAATCCGAACTTCCCAACTCTGGTCCTAAACCTTGCAAGCAAGAGTTTGATAATAAGACAAGACACACCCCCTACATCCAAAAGAACCAACAATGTATACAAAAAAGAAACAACACAACACAAAACAGAACAAAACTTTCCCTGATCCAGAACCCCATCTTCCCCCTCTCATGAAAAGAGAGAGCAAGTTTGAGAGAAAGCATGTACATAACGCTACAGAATTGAAGCTTCTTCTCGCAACTCTACTCCTCCTTTGCAGTGTTGCAACTCTCCTTCAGTTCATCCCTTTACGTTTCACCAATATCTCACCCTCTAATCTCCACTTGTGCATCTCAAGTGTATCCCAACAACCCCCACCACCCTTTACATCACATTCTACACTCTCACCATCTTCCTCATCCAATACACCACTTTCTACACCCTCTTCAACCCAACTCCTTCCCAATGGCACCATCAAGCGTGCCTTCATCCCTTACGGCTCTGCGGCCTACAACTTCATTACCATGGGAGCATACCGAGGAGGAACCAATACCTTCGCCATCGTTGGTCTTTCTTCTAAGCCTCTCCATGTCTATGGAAAACCCACCTACGAGTGTGAGTGGATCCCTTTCTCTTCTCCAAAACCCATCATTACAATGGGCTACAAGATAATCCCCGACATTTGGGGCTATGATCATGTCTACACTGCTGTGGTTGTCAACTGTACCTTCAACCACACCATCATCAATGGTGAGAACCTAAAACACACTGATACTTTTATTTGCTTCACATATTCGTATTTCTTTTATACTTTATCGTTTATGTATCTGTGAAGTACTCAAACCCATAAAAAAGGTTATGAAAATCTAATATAACATATATATTATAGAAATATAAAATCATTTTTGATGAAAATAAAAAATAAAAACTCTTCTTTTTGTACAATATCTTATCATCCGTTAATTCTTAATTAATATAAGATACCGGTAATAGAATTATATAGACCAATAAAAATAAGTAAGTTTATTGAGTGTTTTTTTTTTAAAAAAATTTACTAATGTAATAATTTTATCCTTGTTAATAATCATTAACTTATTATAAGTGATTTGAAAGCATTAAAGTCTAAGAGAATTATGTATCACTATCAATAAAGAACACAATACATAGAGTAATTGTATTGTTGTATCAGATATCAAATACATAGTGTATTTAATACTCATATTATATATATGCATGATAGGTGACAACAACGGTGGCAAGTTGGTGCTCTATGCCTCCACCTCAGGAGCTGGTGACACCAACTTCAATCTCACTGATAGGATAGAGGTTCTCCAAGAAGCACCAAATACTTTAGATGTTTCACTCTTTGTATCAGAGCCTAAGTATGACTATTTCTATTGTGGCTCTCCTCTGTATGGGGACTTGAGCCCTCAAAGGGTAAGGGAGTGGATCACTTACCATGTGTGGTTGTTTGGCCCAAGGTCACATTTTGTGATTTATGATGCTGGTGGGGTGCATGAGGAGGTGCTAGAGGTGCTGAAGCCATGGATGGAACTAGGGTTTGTGACCTTGCAAGATATTAGGGACCAAGAAAGGTTTGATGGGTATCTTCATAACCAGTTCATGGTGGTGAATGATTGTCTGCATAGATACAAGTTCATGGCCAAGTGGATGTTCTTTTTTGATGTTGATGAGTACATTTATGTGCCACCTAACAATACCATCAAGACTGTGGTTGACTCGCTTTCGAAATACGACCAGTTCATCTTTAATATGATGCCTATGAACAACAAGATTTGCCTCTATGAGGATTATGGCAAAACTTGCAGGTATATTTATTCATGCCTCGATTCAGAATACTATCTTTTCATTTTGTTTGAATCAGGTAAAACATGATTATAAGGTACCTCAATTTTTGTTGATTTTTTTTTTCATCTATTGCAAACAATAGTTTTGTTCCTTGCATTTTTTTTTTTATAATTAGTGAATTATTCCTTACTCACCCTATTATCCTTTATTTTTTTAAAGGAAACAAACTTATGTTATTTCATATAAAATAAGAGAATCAATACAATCCGGACTTAAAAAAACACATGTGGACTAGCAAAAGATCTAGATGCCCATGCTAAGCAATGAGCAACAAGATTAGCTAGTCTACGAACTAACTGTGTATTATAGTTGACTAGGGTATTTTGAATATGAGTGCAACATCTAAGAGTATCTCCAACTTCATTATTCGAAAAGTTCTTGTTGTGGACTCCATCAACGATTGATTTAATTGCAATCCATCTCTACAATGATATTATTTAAGTGCAAAACAAATATTGGTAGAAGAGCTGTGAGGAGAGCCACTGCCTCCACCTCTTGGGGTGTGGGGTCTCCTTGATAACTTTGAGTTCTTGCAGCAATATAAACACCATTAGAGTCCCTCATACAAGCTGAGATGCCAAAAGAGTTGGTGCTCTTGAATAGCGTTGTGTCAATATTGCACTTCATATAAGGGGTAGATGGTGGTATCCATGTGTTATTTTTGGAATTGTTGGTGATGAGAGATTGATGTACTCTTAGGGAGGGGATTTTACCACAAATTTGCTTCCAATCAGATAGATGTTGAAGAGCGAGATGAACTGAAAGCTTCGTTGGTATTTTGTTTACCTTCCAACAACTTTTTATTACTTTGCCTTCAAATACACCAAAATAAAGCCACAAACTTATCAATGTTGACCTGGCTAAAGTTCCCAGTATATGGAATATGAGTGCCTTTATGTCCTCCATGCTATGGGATAATGGTCTCGCGTGGGGGGCTGTCCACAAATGTATGCCATTCATTTTCCAAGCTATTCTCATAGAAAGGACATGCTAAAGGGAAGCTAACTCCTTTGGATGAGAGACGCCATCTGGTTGAGAGTACATTTCAAGCTAATCTCCAAAGGAAAAGTTTCATTTTGTGTGGAACATGCAGCTGCCGTAGTCTCTTCCATTATCCACCAACATGCAGATCATCATTGTTTGTCATCTTCTCCATTATATGATAGTAGGCATATTTCAAAGAAAACTCACCATTCTTACTAAGCTTCCGGGTAATAAAATCTTTGGTGTTTGGAAGACAAATGGGCATTGATAGGATGTTGTTCACGTCACTTGGCAAGAAAATTTCATGGATGTAAGAGTGATTGTTGAAATTGCTACAAATTTCTAGAATATTCTTAAATATAGTGTGTATGAATATGGTAGAACAATCTAGAACTATAATGTGTATGAATATGATAGAACAATCTAGAACTATAAGTGTATATATAAGATAGAAGAATCTAGAACTATTATGATACTAATCTATCATGAAAACTCTAGAAAGACCTAAAGTAATGTAGAAACATTCACCACCATTGAGAGGTTGGTGACTTGAGCCTATAAATAGGCAATTGGTATGTTGTAATTGATCATCCAAGAAATCAATGACATAGCCTTCTTTCTAAAGCATTTTTCTAAAACTATCAACTATCAACCATCATCTAATCAACTATCAACAGTGGTATCAGAGTTATGTTCGGTCATACATTGGGCGTAGTTATATTACCTACCTACCATTCCAAAATCCTCCCAACTACTTCAAAAATTTCCTTTGTACTATTAACCCACTACAATAATATTTTTTCTAAGCTATGCATAACATTACTCAATCATTAACTATTTCTGTCCCTATCTTCAATAGTGAAAATTATGATTTCTGGCATATTAAAATGAAAACATATTTTTCATCTCAAGATTTAAGGGACATAGTAGAAGAAGACTTCACCGTTCCCGTGGATACTTCAGCTCTTAATGCATCTCAAGAAAAAGAGTTGAAGAAAAATAAACAGAAAAATTTAAAGGCGTTGTTTACCTTGCAACAAGCGGTGACTGATCCAATTTTCCCAAGAATTATGGGAGCTAAGACTGCCAAAGAAGCGTGGAACACATTGCAGGAGGAGTTTCAAGGAAGTGTTAAGGTACGTGCTGTTAAACTTCAATCTCTAAGAAGAGATTTTGAACTATTGAAGATGAAGGAGTCTGAGATAGTTAAAGATTACTATTCTAAAGTTAAAGAAATAGTTAATCAAATGAGAGCTTTTGGGAAATATATTCTTGACAAGAAAATTGTAGAGAAAATTCTAATTATTATGCCCCAAAAGTTTGACCCAATCGTGACAACGATTGAGGAAACCAATGATCTGTCCACTCTATCAGAGACAAAACTTGTGGGCTCTCTTGAAGCATATGAGCAAAGACTGTATAGGCATAAAGAAGATACACTTGAAAATGCCTTCCAGTCAAAGTTTAAATTTCAGCCACAAAACAAAGAAAATGGAGGAAAGAAAAATTATGGAGAAACTTCCAGAAGAAGAGAAGGTTCTAGGAATTTCCTTAAGAACAAAACAGATAAAAATCCTCCATGCAATATATGCAAAAGGCAAGGCCACACAGAGAAAAATTGTTGGTTTCGTAATATGCCACAATGCAACCATAGCAAGAAGTTTGGGCACGTAGAGAAAAATTGTCGCAACAAAAATAGGCATCAAGCCAATATCGCAGAGGAGCATGATCAAGAACAATGTATGTTCTATGCCACTCAAGACTCAATAAAAGAAAAGGGAGGAAGGTGGTACTTGAATAGTGGATGTAGCAATCACATTGGCCAAATGATGGAGAGAGGCTACACACTTCACTTTGAAGGAGGTGTATGCAAAATCTTAGACAACAAAAATAAAAGGTCTGAGATAGCCCAAGTAAAGATGAATAAGAGCAATAGAAGATTCCTTCTAAATTTAAAATATGCAACAAACATTGCCATGAAGGTACAAGTTGATGATTCATGGCTATGGCATTGAAGATTTGGCCACTTCAACACACATGCCTTGAAGTTGTTACATGAGAAGAACATGATGAGATATCTTCCAAGCATAAAGGAGAACAATGAAGGGTGTGAAGGATGTCTCCTTGGTAAGCAACACCGATTTCCTTTCTCAACAAGCGGAGCATGGAGAGCGAAAGATCTATTGGAGTTGATACATACAGACGTCTGTGGACCAATGAGGACGCCATCACATGAGAACAACAGGTACTTCATACTCTTCATTGATGACTTCTCTAGAATGACATGGGTATATTTTTTAAAAGAAAAATCAGAAGTCTTTGGAGTATTCAAAAAGTTCAAGGCCCTTGTTGAAAATCAAAGTGGAAAACGAATAAAAGTACTAAGAAGTGATCACGACAAAGAGTACATCTCTCGTGAGTTTGAAAGATTTTGTGAGGATGAAGGCATTGAGCGACAACTTACAGTCGCATATTCTCCTCAACAAAATGAAGTGTCCGAGAGAAAGAATCGCACAGTTATGGAAATGGCTAGATGAATGCTCAAGGAGAAGGGACTACCTAACACATTTTGGGCTGAAGCAGTCTACAATGTTGTTTACATACTCAACAGATGTCCAACTAAGTCTGTAAAAGACAAGACTCCAATTGAAGCTTGGAACGAGAAGAAGCCATCAACAAAGCACCTAAGGGTCTTTGGATCTATATGCTACATTCATATTCCAGACGTGAGGAGGCACAAGCTTGAAGACAAGACTATACGAGGTATCTTCCTTGGGTATAACAATATCTCTAAGGGCTACCATGTTTACAACTTGCAAACTAAGAAACTCGTCATCAGTCAAGATGTTGAAGTTGATGAGTACGCTTCTTGGAATTGGGATGAAGAAAAATTGGAGAAGAACGTTCTTATACCCGCTTAACTACCTCAAGAAGAAGCTGAGGAAGAAGACCGAGGTGAACCACCTTCACCTCCACCACAACAACAAGATCAAGAACTATCATCACCAGAGTCTACTCCAAGACGAGTAAGATCTTTGGTGGACATATATGAAACCTGTAACTTGGCCATACTTGAACCTGGAAGCTTTGAAGAAGCGTCAAAGCAGGAAGTATGGGTCAAGGCAATGGAAGAAGAGATACAGATGATCGAGAAAAACAACACATGGGAGTTAGTAAATCGTCCCCATGGAAAAGATATCATTGGGGTTAAGTGGGTCTATAAGACGAAGCTCAACCTTGATGGAACCATACATAAACACAAGGCAAGGCTAGTAGCTAAGGGTTACTCATAGCAACCCGGAATTGACTACATTGAGACATTTGCACCAGTAGCTCGCCTTGATACCATAAGAGCTCTAATAGTTCTTGCGTCACAAAAAGGATGGAGTATCCATTAACTAGATGTTAAATCTACCTTCCTTAACGGTGTACTTGAAGAAGAGATCTATGTGGAGCAGCCATAAGGATTCGTGTCTGAAGGCAAAGAAAGCAAAGTGTTAAGACTAAGAAAAACACTCTACGGTTTGAAGCAAGCACCTCGAGCATGGTATAGTTGAATCGATCAGTATTTCATGGATCGAGGATTCAGGAGGAGCAAGAGTGAGCCTACACTTTACATCAAGTTTCAAGGTCAGTACACTCTCTTACTCTCTCTATATGTAGATGATCTTATCTACACGGGAATTAATACTAAGATGATGATGGAGTTTAAAGAAGACATGTTGAAGACCTTTGAGATGACCGACCTTGGTTTGATGAGTTACTTCCTCGGCATAGAGGTAAGTCAGAGAAATGAAGGGATATTCATATCGCAAAAGAAATACACAGAAGGCTTACTTAAGAAATTCAAGATGTATGGTTGCAAACCTGTTGCTACTCCACTCATAACAAATGAGAAACTACAGAAGAATGACGGAGCATCAGAAGCTGATGCATCCAAAAACTGAAGTCTAATTGGAAGCCTCCTATATTTGACAGCTACACGACCTGACATAATGTATGCTGCAAGTCTTCTATCAAGATTCATGCAAAGCCCAAGTCAAATACACTTTGGATCAAGAAAAAGAATTTTGAGGTATCTACAAGGAACAAAAGAGTTTGGTATATGGTATACTACCGAAACCAACTCAGAATTACTTGGCTACACCGATAGTGATTGGGTAGGTTCGGCAGATGACATGAAGAGTACCTCTGACTATGCTTTCTCACTAGGATCGGGAATGTTCTCTTGGGCGTCGAAGAAGCAAGCTACAGTAGCACAATGAACAGCAGAAGCAGAGTATGTAGCAACTGCTAAAGCAACGAGTCAAGCTATATGGCTTTGTAGGATACTTGAAGACATGGGAGAAAAACAAGATAAGCCTACTAAAATCAACTGCGACAACAAATCAGCAATTGCAATGGCGAATAATCCAGTTCATCACAGCAGAACAAAACACATAGCAATCAAGTATCACTTTATCAGAGAAGCTGAAGCAACTAAAAAGATCAAACTCGACTACTGCAAAACAGAAGATCAAATTGCAGACATATTCATGAAGGCGTTGCCGAGACCAAGATTTGAAGAATTACGAGCTATGCTCGGAGTCACAGAAATTTGCATCAAGGAGGAGTGTTGAAATTGCTACAAATTTCTAGAATATTCTTAAATATAGTGTGTATGAATATGGTAGAACAATCTAGAACTATAATGTGTATGAATATGGTAGAAAAATCTAGAACTATAAGTGTATGTATAAGATAGAAGAATCTAGAACTATCATGATACTAATCTATCATGAAAACTCTAGAAAGACCTAAAGTAATGTAGAAACATTCACCACCATTGAGAGGTTGGTGACTTGAGCCTATAAATAGGCAATTGGTATGTTGTAATTGATCATCCAAGAAATTAATGACATAGTCTTCTTTCTAAAACAATTTTCTAAAACTATCAACTATCAACCATCATCTAATCAACTATCAACAGTGATTCCACAAGGTTAGTGAGGCATCCATCAAGAGCCAAACTGTTAAATTTTTTAGCCCATGTGGTGGAAGAGTTTGAACAAATGAATTCTCAACTGAGAAAATCCAAGGGTCATTATATTCTAGATATTTATTGAATTTCCATCTCACAATCCCATCTAATGCCTGCTTTGACTAGTACCCGTGAAAAGTGGATGCTACACCATGTATAATTTGGGTTATGTCATACATTGGAACCCCAAAAATCCACCTTTGAAAAATATTTAGTTTTGAAAACTTGTGTAACAATAGCATCAAGGTCAGACATAAAATTCCAATCTTGCTTCCCTAGCGTAACAAAACTATAAGCATAAAGATATCTAAATCTCATGCATTCGAGTTCCTTTATTATTATTAATTGATCCCAACTGAGCCAATTTATGCCTTTACTATCATTTCCGTTTGAACCCCACTAAAAAGAATTCATCATTCTCTAGATCTCTTCTTGAAGGGTGGAAGGGAGAAGAAAAGTGCTCATGCAATATGATGGGATTGCTTGAGCAACTGATTTGATGAGAATCTCCCTACTAGCCTTAAATAGATGTTTCCTTGTCTAGTGTTGGATCCTTTTCCAGATTTGTCCCTGAGATAGTTGAAAAATTATTTCTTCTTTCTCCAAATCATGGATGGCATTCAAAGATATTTGCCAATCCCTATGCATTTTATGAATCCCAGTGCTTGTGATATGTTCTCCTTTATAGGCTGAGGTGTATTTCTATTGAAAAATCTAAGACTTCTAGAAATTTACTGCAAAACCATAAAAGCCCTAAAAAATACCAATAATATTATGAATTTTATCAACCTTTTTCTTCAGATGCCCTACAAAATAAAAAATAATCGCCAGCAAGAAACAGGTGTGTGAGGAGAGGAGCTCCTCTTCACACTTTCACTCCATTAATCTCACCTCTCCCCTCATAATTTTTTAATATTTTTTAGAGTCCCTCCATACACAATATCAATAGGTAAGGTTACAGTGAGTCATCTTGCCTCAAGCCTCTCCCTGGCAAAAAAGTTCATACGTCCTCCCCATTCACAATCACATTATACTCCACAGATTCAACACACATATGCATCCAAGAGATCCATTTTTCATCAAAAGCCCATCTTGTAGAGAATAGAAATCATGTATCTCCAATAGATTTTATCAAAGGCATTGCTAATATCAAATTTTCCTCTAATTTGCATTTCTTGTGCTGAATAGTTTCAATTGCCACCAAAACATTATCAATAATAGAACACCCTTCTACAAAAGTAGGTTGTTCCTCAGAAATACACTTTAGAAGAATACTGGGTCTCTTTCCTTAATGATGCTGAGAATGAGAAGAAATTTTCCAAAAAAACCAAGGCCCATCTTTCATTACATACTACATATCATTTTGATGGTAAAATTGAAAGATAAAGACTCATTTTCCTGTTTTTGTGATAGAAATTGCTTGCTTTGGCTGCCATACTTCTGCCATCCTCTCTTTGATGATGAGAGTGTATATTGTCATATTTGTGAGAAACCTTCCAACCAGACAGAATGAAAGGTTTCTTGTTTCCTTCACAATAGCCTTTTTTGCAAAAATCAACTCTTGTTAGTCATCATCCAGTGAAAGCTTTTCGATCTCTGGATACTACATGTTCAAAAAGAAAGAAAATATGAAACAAAACTCTGATAACTTCTCACCTCAAAGGTTGAAACCAGGAAGGAGAGGAGGACCTTCTCATAGGGACCTACTCACTCTAGTATCCTAAATTCCATAAAAATGGATGAAATTCATTAATTGTAAAAATATAAATACAAGGATCAAAACTATTATTTTGTAAGTATAATGATTAATATCAATTTTAACTGAAAATTGAAAAACTTAAAATGCATTTTTCCCATAAAATATTGATTTAGCCAAATAGCTTCAGTCCCACAGTCTAACTAATTTCTATTTAAAGTAGCTGGTTGCTTAGTTAAATATCTTTGTTCTTTACGTAACTGAATAGCAGATTGAGATAACTGAAATGGATCAAACTAGGGTCGGAACCAGAAAAACATAATAGGGGGCCAAAATTTATTACATGGTAAGAAAAAAAAACAATGATTGTTACGTTTTACTATTAATAATTGTTTTAAATTTAGTTCAATAAAAAATAAAATATGATGTGCATGAAAGTAAATATAAGTACTTTTGTAACTTCTTTTGTAACTACTTTTGATACAAAGAAAACAATAAAAGCAAAAAAGATTTCTTTCAAGTCATCAAAATCATGATATTATTTGAAATCTTGATTTGATAAACTCTTCCATAATTTCTTTAAGTTAAGCCAAAGTTAATTTTTTGTTCACATGTGTGATAATGATCTATTTGTCAAAAGAACTCATATTCAATTATCACCTTGTACAAAATTTCTTAAATAATGTGTTTAGTTAACCATACCAATCTTTCAGGGTTAAGCTTATAATGAATAAGCTTTTTATCTTAAGCTCTTATTGAATGAGTATTATTTATCAAAATTTATCCATAATGTTATTTAGTTATGCTTGTGTAATATGTGGTGTTTGACATGTTGTGATGTGAATTTGACAGGAAATGGGGTTTTGAAAAGCTTGTATATAGAGATTCTACCACAAACATTCGTAGAAATAAAAAATATGCTGTGCAACCACGCAGCTTGTATGCAACAGGAGTGCACTTTTCACAACATCTAGCAGGAAAGACTTACAAAACTGAAGATAGGATGAAATACTTTCACTATCATGGAATCATAGCAAAAAGGAGAGAATCATGTAAAATATTCGCAACCTCAACACAAGTCACCCAAGCTAAAATTACTTATGTGATTGACACCACAATGAGGGACATTGCTAGGGTAATCAAGAAATTTGAGTTCAAGATGATTGGATCTAGGTTGGAGAAGACAAGGCAATGACATACCTCAATTGTTAAAGGGAAGTAATTATATTTTTACATGTTTTTCGAGAAAGACTAGCATAATAAGTTGTGGCTTTGGAGTTGTAAAATTATAATTTAAATAAATTAATAATTTAATACTCCGAAAAGTCTTTTTTATAATAGACGATTAATGAATTAATCAGGATGAAGAAAATAGTTAGTTTATTTAATAACATTAAATTTTTCCTAAATCATATGTTTTTTTTAACTACTCATAATATTAAAGAAACATATTTTTATGACTTAATATTTTTTCATCTCCAAAAAAATTACTGATTTTGTATTTTGTTCCTGATTTTTTTATTTTGTATTTCTTCTCTAGCAATATGTTTGCTTAGTTAAGTGGTCTCTACAATACTTTTGGATTTTTCTTTTGCTTCTTGATTTTTTTATCACAACCATTGATATTTTCCATGGGATGGTGACATAAAGCCAAAGAAATGGAAAGGACCAAAAGAAAAAAAATAATTAAAGACCAAAATTTTTTATTAGAGACCAAATTCGAAATTTGTAAATTTTGAAGGACTAAAAACATATTTAAATCTATTTTTATTCTTTTTAAAAATATTTTATTATTTTTAATCCTTGTAATCTCTCTCATCATTAATATATTTATTACTTTAATTTGTATTGGCTATACATGTGAATAGTGCGAAGTAAGATTCCAAAATACTTTTAAAAGATAAAGTTAGACTCCCAAATACTAGTTTAAGACATTAATGTATTTTCACCTACTTAAATATGATTGTCTCATGAACATTAAAATTAAAATTCTCACATTAAATTTGAATAGTGGTTGTGATATTTTGAAAATACTTGTTTGATTCTCTCACGTTTATATTTATATACTTCGAAACATTTTTTTTAATTTTTTGTTTATATATATATATATATGTATGTATTTATGTATATATGTGTGTGTGTGGGTGCGTGCATGGGTGTGTGGGCATGTGTGCGTGTTTGTGTGTGTGAGCGTGCGTGCCTGGATGCATGCGTGTGTTTGTGTGTGTATGTGTGCATGTGTGTGTGGGTGCGTGTGGATGCACGCGTGCGTGCGTGTGTCTGACATATTTTATGAGATGAAATATCTTACATGAGAGTGAGATGATTAGTTCTAGGCCATATATAACCATACATAGGGATTGAGATTTAATGTCAAAAAGTTACATAACTTTTTAAGTGGTCACGTGACATTAAATTTTGATGGTTCATGTTGAATTATATGATTGAAATTTAATCTTTTCACTCTCGTATAAGATATAGTTTTTTCTCATATGATATGTCCTCTCTCTCTCTCTCTCTCTCTCTCTCTCTCTATATATATATATATATATATATATATATTACACTCACTTGTTTTTTAGGAAGAGTAAGTTAGCAAGTTACACCTGAGTGTATTTTAAGGAAATTTATTTATTGTTATAACTTGTTAACTTACTCTTTGTAAAAATTAAGTAGGTATAAGTTAGCAAATCCTATACGTATTTGCTAACATACACCGACTTACTTTTTAG
This sequence comes from Glycine soja, assembly GCF_004193775.1. Taxonomy (NCBI): domain Eukaryota; kingdom Viridiplantae; phylum Streptophyta; class Magnoliopsida; order Fabales; family Fabaceae; genus Glycine; species Glycine soja. The sequence goes on along the minus strand of NC_041009.1, from coordinate 34,429,824 downwards.
AATGAGTAAGTAAGTTACACCTGAGTGTATTTTAAGAAAATTTATAGTTATAATTTGCTAGTTTACTCCTTCTAAAATATGTGGATGTAAGTTAGCAAACCCCATATGTGTGTGTGTGTGTGTGTGTGTGTGTGTGTGTGTGTGTGTGTGTGTGTGTGTATAGAGAGAGAGAGAGAGAGAGAAGATCAAGTTACTCCAAGTCTTTTATGTATAATTATTTTCTTTAAAAATAAATAATAGAGTATATGAGACAGAATCAATCATTTATACCGTGATCAAACATTCTTAAAAATCTACTTATATATTTTTTTTTTAAATGATAGAAAACCAAACATTTCAATGGAAATCAAACAACATGAGAAATTTATTTATATGTTTAAATTTTGAAAAACATAACATGATAGAAAATTAAATAAAATTCTAAAAAGTACTTTTATATTTAGTTAATTAATTTTATATAATATTATTTCATATTTAAGTTTGGATAACAATATTGCAAATGTTAGTTAATTAGATTTTTTTTAGTAGAGACCGCATGTCCCCTACGGGAGATAATCTTGCTTGAGCCATATAGGATCATTATTGACAACAAAATTCTCCTTTACCTAGCTAGACTCAAATTTGAGTTGAGATCACAAATTGGGAAATTGACCAAAATGGTTTTTTTTTCAAACTAAATACCATTTTAGGTTGTTTTCCAAACTATTTAACAGAATGGGTGATTCAAGTCATGTAGGATTTTGGTGGCGCTAGTCAACTCCTCTCCACTTGGGTGGCTCCACTCTGCATAGTGTCACCAGTTCAGGTGACTAGGTGAATTTGTGGCACCACCCTAGGTGGCTTCACCCAATCAGATATGCTTCTCCAAGACTAAGCAGCCTTCCACACATTGGGAAATGTTGTTTTTGGTAAATGGCGTAGGGAAGTTAACGTGACAAGATAGGGGAGCAATTTTGACTGGACTTTCCCTAGGTGAAGGAACTAGTGGCACTAGGTTGCTTGGCTCTTCCAGGTGCCACCAGCCTAGTCCTTGCTATATGGTAAAGTGCCGTCTAGCCCTTTGCTCTGGCTATAAAATGCAAAGTCCAACTGCAAACTTTTTGCATTGGAGCTTTTGTTGTAAGTTTGAGTGTGTTGTTGAGTTGTTGTGAGTGTGTTCTTGAAGGTTTTTTTATTTTGTGGTAATGTTATTTTGGTGTTGCAGAGGTTGTTGCTAGTGGTGTTGTACATTCTCAAACTTGCTTTGGTTTGTTTATCTTGTAAGTTCTATTTTGTTTTATTTATATATATATTTTTAATAATTCAGTTATTTATGTTTTACAGTTGTTTAATTTTGTTCGTCGTTATAGAACAAAATATGTGACGCTATTGCTTTTTTTATTATTTGGTTCATAAGTGATTTTTTTGCCCAGGTTTAGTTAAAAAACTGTAGGAAAATATATGCTTTCTATTTATTACTTTGTAGGAATAAACTATAGTTGTAGAAAAAAATTTGTAGAAAAATTATAGTTGTAGAAAAAAACAATGAGATACAACATAGGATTGGAGACATTTCCAAGAAATTGATGAGGAGACCCAGGGTGGTCTTAACCAAGTCACTCGGTGACTTGAATTGGTGACACTTTTGTAGAATGATGTCACCCAGGTGGAGAGGAGGTTACCAACACCACCAAAATCTTACATGGCTTGAATTACCCGCTCTTGTAAATAGTTTGAAAAACAACCTAAAATAGTATTTAGTTTGAAAAAAAACCATTTCGGTCAATTTGCCCCACAGATTAAACCCAAGACAACCTTGTGTTGTAACATATCTTTTCATTTCCAGATCCCATATCTTTTCATATACATTGCTAAAAGACTGATGTTGGACCCGATCCATCCATTGCCCCAACTTTTGCAAGCTAGCTACTTCCATACTTTGGACATTGAATTGATAAAACATTTTCTTAACAGACTATGCTCGGTTCGGCCCCATGTTCCAAGGAATAGAAATTTTTATCATCAATACTTCAGTGACCTATCATAGAGGAGATATGATGAATGAGCAGGATATACTTATGCAATGCATGACAGATGTATTTATGAGATCGACACGAGACGCCCGAAAGACCACCCTTTCTTGCTTTCAAACGCGTTGGGTACCATGTTCACATGATTTTTGATCATTTTCAGGAAAAAGGAATGTATAACCCTACCATGGTTTGCTTATAGCTATTACCATGGTACCCAACGCATGTAACCAAGAACACAGTGTAAGCTTTGGGGCTCCATTGTGACTTTTGGCGATACATTGGAGAATGCAAGGCATGAACAAATATATGTCAGGGTCATGCATGGGTGACGAGGCATGTGAATAATGACAAAAAAATATATGCAATTGCTGGGACAAGCAACATATTAAATGAATGAAAATGCAATGACTTATACGAATGCAGTGCATGAATATGATACATGATGAATGTGGAAATGATATGTCCATCGCAATGCTATGAAGATACGCATGATGTGATCAAGGAAACGAGGTGGGGTGAGTTTACTCCGTGTCCCTAATTCAAGAACCTAGCAGAAAGGGTCTAATAGCCCACTATCCAGTGACAACTTTCAAGGGTAGTTTCATGTAACCTCACCGGCCTCTAGAGATATCATCCTCTCAAGTAACAGCACTGCGACAATAGGGACTACCAGCAACAATGCATCAAAAAAAGAGGAAAATTTTAGATGAGGCTTCACTATCATCAAGCGAATGACCACAGATCAACCTCTACTCCCTATGGCTCACACAGACCCGGGTATAGGGCCCAATATCTCAATGTGTGTGCAAAAAGTGTATGAATCGTGTGTGAATGGAGCAACCTAAGAACTACCCAACCCACCTGCAAAACAACCAGAGAATTCCTAAGTGGATACAACAAATATAGTACATGTTATCTACCTTAGGATTCAATGACACAATTTATTTTTAACTATGAAAGTAATAAATAGATACAAGGATACACACAAAGAAGTAACAATGTAGCAAAATATATATACAAGCATAAGCAAAACAAAGTATAAAGGAAACAAGACCAAAGCAAAACCACGAAAAGAATAGTACCTGAATGAAATGATAACAAACGGTAACACAACGAAAAGATAAAAGAAAAAGGAAAAATAAAGAAAAAGTCATGATAAAATTGCACACTTGATCAAATGGCTTAATTCTCTAACCAATCCATAGTGGATTCGCCATCTGTCGCAGCATGGCTATCACAACAGAATGATGATAAAAAAGATAGAGAGGTCTGATAACAACTACTGAATCGATTCAAAACAAATTAAACTAGGAAATTCTAGAATACAAGATTAACCTAGGTTGACTTAGAGATACGATTCAATATGATTCCTAATTTAATTCACTTATAAACAACAAGGGGAATTTCAACAAATAGTATGTAGGCACTGGAAAGAAATGCAAAATCACAAAACAAAAATGTGAATTCTAAATTGAAACAGAGTTTAATTGTAGAACACAAATAGAATTGCATAAAGAGGTTGTAAAACAGATTCAAAATCATCAATCCAATTCACCAAACCGATACAAATCATTATCACAATTCTACAGAGAATGATCAAGTTGTGAAAGTTCAATCAATGTCATTAGAGTTGTTTCAATCAAATTAATCCCTAAATTCATTGAGATCACAAATTAGGTTGGAATATCATCTAAAACAATCTGTGATTAAAGTCGAAATTAGGAAAGGAATCCCTAAACTATTTCATTTTCAATCCTAAGTATATTCATAATCATGAAAATCGAAAATAGGATTGAAGAAAAAGATGAGCATTCACACATATTAGAAATACTAAACCAAAACTCAAATTAGGCTTTGCTTGGAGTGGAACCTTGGATTGATTGAGTGTTTAGCCTTCCATGATCATCACCAGTGGAAGAGCCACATAATTTGTGCAAGAAAAAGGAAGAACAAAAGTGAAAAGAAGGAGAAGAATAAAGAATAGTCGAGAGAAAAAGAGAAAAGATTTTTGATAAAGCTTGCACAACAATTTACTAAATTTGTTTTTGGTACAAAAATTAACTAACTAACTAACTTCCACTAATATATACAGTTACTACAAAACATAAAGCGATGGGCCTTGATTAGGCCTATCTAATTTACCTAATTAAACTAATTACACAAAGCAAAGCCCAAATTCGAAGTCCAATTATTCAAGTGCAGAGGTTCTGACTTTCGAGCCCATTTTGACCCTCAAAATGGCAGAATTGGCCCAAACTTATTTACGACAAAAGTGAAGATCTTTTTCCTAGATTTCCATGAACTACTCACATGCTCTATTTGGAGTTCTCTAGTGTCCTATAGGCTCTGCACAAGGCAGATAGGTCAAGTAAGCACAAAAATATGAAAATAACCCACAATTATCAATTAAGCTCAATCATTTTCCTAAGACCAAAACTAAGTTAAAGTGAGAAAATAAAGGTCAAAGAGATGTTAATTGAGCTAAGAAGAATAGAAAAATACTAAACTACAAATGCTTAATCAAATTCCCCCACACTTTATCTTTTGCACTCCTAGGCAAAACTAAAAGAAAGACCAAGAAAAAGAAATCAAACTAAAAAAATAATCACAACTAAAAGGAAGTATGAACAAGGCACACATATTTTTCAATGGATCCCAAAAATGCACAAAACATGAGAGAAATGGAAAATAGAAGAATGGTCTTAAGGTAACTAGCAATCCATGAACACATGATCACAAAATGCAAAGTGGACAAGTAGTTAAGTCAAAATTAAGAATGTATCATGGTGATAGAAATTTCTCAAAGAACAACACTCAACCTCATCAAATGTGTATGGGTTTGTGTTTACACTCAAGCACCACATGTAACTAGCACATCCAAATTTTGACAAGACTCTAATCCATTCAACTTGAAATACACATGCATCGAAAGATCTAAAGGACTTTTTGATGCAAGCTCCATTGGAGCTTGTAGGCCTAGGATCTTCTTCATCAATGGATTCCTTTGCTTCTTGGAAGATAAATGGCAGCGGAATGGAGAAGGAAGAGAGAGAGGAGACGCCACTTCAAGGAGAAGATGAGTCTAGAAGAAGCTCACCACCATAGGAGGCCATGGATAAGAGCTTGGAGGAAGAAGGAGATGAATGAAGGGAGAGGGAGAGAAGAGCACGAAATTTTGTGCTCAAAAGGAGCTCTGAAATCTGAAGTTAATATTCAAATGATCAAAGTTCCAAAAAAAATGCACACACATGACCTCTATTTATAGCCTAAGTGTCACACAAAATTGGAGGGAAATTCAAATTTCACTTGAATTTGAAATTGAATTTGTGGAGCCAAACTTTGGAGCCAAAATTTCACTAATTATGATTAGTGAATTTTAGTTATGGTTCAGCCCACTAATCCAAGATCAATTCCAAGATTCTCCACTAAGTGTGCTTAGGTGTCATGAGGCATGAAAAGCATGAAGGACATGCACAAAGTGTGACTATATGATGTGGCAATGGGGTGTAGTAAGCAAATGCTCACCTCCCCCTCTAAAATTTAATTGGATTGGGCTTCTACCAATTCAATTAAATTTATTTCCAACCACACACATCAAATATCCACTTAGTGCATGTGAAATTACAAAACTACCCCTAATACAAAAACTAGTCTAGGTGCCCTAAAATACAAGGGCTGAAAAATCCTATATTTCTAGGGTACCCTACCTACATTATGGAGCCCTAAATACAAAGTCCAAAAATAATGAAACCTTAATCTAATATTTACAAAGATAAGTGAGCTCGTACTTAGCCCATGGGCCCGAAATCTACCCTAAGGCTCATAAGAACCCTAGGGCCTTCTCTTGCATATCTGGCCCAATCTACTTGGAGTTTTCTATCCAATGCCCTTGCGGGGTAGGATTGCATCATTCCCTCCCCCTTGAAAAGGATTTGACCTCAAATCCCGAGGTTCTTGAAACTTTGGGCTTTTTCCCTCAGCACCTGTAAAAATAACAAAAACATATGTATTAGTGGTGTTTAGTATGTTGAAGTAAGGTAAGGTCTGAAAACTCATTTCCTGGGCATCTTCCCATGAAGGAACATGGTTCCTCACCAACTCAATGAGTGGTGCTACAAGTATAGAAAAATACGGGGCAAACCTTTTGTAAAAGTTTGTTAAGTCTTGGAAGCCCCAAATTTTTCTTACACTTGGTGGAGCGGGCCACTCAGGAATGACCTTTATTCTCTTAGGGTTCATGGGAACCCCTTGATCACAATTTAAAAAATTAAGAAAAGTAAAGCAATAGAACATACCTTTTTCAGTATTTTCATGTTGATTATTCCTACCAAAAAGTATGACAAACCTAAGGTGTCCCATATGAGTGCCTAAGTTTGTATTGAAACTAAAAATAAGAACAAACCTACCTAATGAGTCCCTATGTACACAAATCATGAAGATGTTGGGTGCACGAGTGATTTTACAAAAGAGTGTTGCACCACCCAAAACATTCATCACACCACCTATTTTAGGGATTTGGTGCCTAATAATACCTATTTTGGGCACCAACAAAGCACAAGGATTTAATCTCTTGCGAACCAAACCCTCATCCAACAACTCCTTTACTTGAGGAATAAACTCAAGCCTAAGAGATGTGGCAATGCTAACAAGTGTCTTTTTACAAAGGAGAAAATGTGCAGGTTGTCTAAGAAGGGAAATTTCTTTAATATTTGTCTTTATTTCAAAATGTCTTTCCTTCTTAGCTAACCTCTTGGAGGAGACACTTACCTCCTTACACTCCTCCTTAACCATTAAAGTTTGTCCTTCTTCTTGGGGATAGATTTCTTCACTAGATTCTCCCCCCTTTGCTTCTTCACTTTCACTAGAGGAAGGTGAAGTAGTAGCCTCATCTTGGCTACTATAAATGTCTTGGCCCCTCATAATCATGGTTTTCTTGGTGGGGCATTGAGAAGTAATGTGTCCTCTTCCAAGACATTTAAAGCACTTCATGGAGCTAGTCTTCTCTTGCATACTAGCCTTAAGGGGTTGCTTTTCTATTGTCTTCCCCTTATCATCTTTGGGCTTAGAAGGTCTCACCCCTAAGATTCCTTGACCTTGGTCTTTCTTTGGATAAGAGTGAGAGCCATAAGATTTTGAAGTAGACTTCCTTTTAAGTTGTTGCTCTACCCTTATTTCCCAATCTAAATTAGCCTCTACATTGTCCTTCCCATGGAAGTATGGGAGTTTAATGTTAACCTCTTGAGGCTTTCTTTCATTTTCTCTCTTATGGGAGTGAGGTTTAAGATGTGACCTATTCCTTCCTTCATAATAGTCACGAAGTTCTTCACTTAGGCTCTTGCAAGAGTTATGACTACTATAGGAGACATGTTTTTCTCTTTTCATTTCTTTCATTATTTTTCTTCTTTCTTCCTCTCTTATTTTCTTTCTTTCATCTTGACTTATTTCTTCCACTCTTTTTTTACCTTTTTCTTTTCTCTCTTGTTTTTCTTTCCACAACTTAAGGGATCTCAACTCATCTAATATCTTATACAAGGGGTCCTTAGGAGTAGAACCCTCACCATTAACACTAGATGAAGAATGAAGACTCATGTTGGTTCCTAAGTTATGGTTCTTTCTTGTTGGGGGTTTGAAAACAAAAGGTAAAATAAACTATGGTTGAAACTAGCCAAAATAAACACTAAAAGAGGTGTGAAAGATAAGGTAAAAACTAATTGGTAAAAGGCAAGCTATCTAGGCGGTTTGACAATGGAGGGTAAAGGAAATAAGTTATGAAAATAAGCAAGAAATTAAAGTGCAAGAAATGCAAACTAGGCGGATCCTAAGAGTGTTTGGATGACCTCATTTAAGGTTCCCAACAAAACACTCACTATCCTAAGGGGAAATTGCCTAAAATTATTACACACAAATGGAAGTAGGGTGACCTAGCGGAGGCTCCCAACTTACTTCCAATGAAAGACCTTTTTGTTACAAAATTTGAAAGCAAAGCAAATTGCCAATTACAAAATTACAAAGAAAAAAGTCCTCAATTGTGGTGGCTATTCTCTCTTTAGTGTTTCACTCAATTTGGATTGCTTCTTAGTCCAATAGCTCTTAAGGTGGTTGGCCCCTTGCTTCTTGACTCAAATTCTTCAAGATATGGCACCAATCCTCCTTTCCAATTCCCTATATGGCAACTCACAACCAAGGAAACAAAGAGACAGGCAATAACCAAAGACCAAAAAAAAAATGAAATGAAGCTAAACCAATAGATTTTTAACAAGACAAATTTTCAAGGATTATTCAACAATTAAAGCAATGAAAAGCCCAAAAAAGCAAGCTAGGACTCAAAGAGAAACCTAGAATGGCTCTAGAGTAGAGTAGAAAAACTCTAAAAAAAAAGACTCAAGAAACCTCTAGTTTTGGCACTTGTTTTCACAATAATTTTCAATTGAAATTTCAGAACTAGGATTGGTATAAAATAGGCACCAATTATAGAACAAATTTTGAGCCAAAACAACAAGCACACTTTCCTTTCACTTTTCTTTTTTTTTTTTCCCTGGACACTGATTTTTCTGCCAACTTGTGAGATTTTTCTTATTTTTTCCTTTAATCCAAATTGCTTGGTTCTTTTTTTATAATTTTGGTCCAGATGTCTAGAAAATTCAGTAAAAGTTTCAGCTGAAAAAACGTAGTGACCAATTCCCAGTAATTTATACAAGTTCGTATGTTCAAGCTGCCAGCACCAGCGATTTCAACCTAGAAATCAAGAGTAGTGTTTATGTTGCTTAAGGCTTGGATAGTTACAATTTGTGTTTGCTTATGCTCAATTATCTTGAATAACACAATTAAAGAGAGCTTAAGACTTATTTTGATTCACAAATCCAGCCACAACTCAGCACCACAACTCAACTTCATCATAGGCATCATGTAGGAAACTTAGAAAGCAAAAAAAAAAAGTTCAAGAACAAGACTACTTCTAGGAATTGATTTAGAACATGTTATGAACTAAATAACATGCATGAATTAGACTCAAAATTCAAAAGATAGGCTAAGAATGACAAGAATACATGAACAAATGTATCTAGAATTCAATCAACAAAATAAAATTCAACACAAACTTAGAACATAATGTGACAATTACTATGACTAAACATGACTCTAAGACAACATGGATTAAGTGATTTACACTTAGATTTTTGTGTTTTTTTTTTCTAATCAATATTTTGGAACAAAATTTAGATCTAAAGGTTCAGCACAAGAATATTATGAATGAAAATTGATAGAACCTAAAATCAACACAAAAACAAGATTCAAGAGTAGATCTACAAATTTTGAACCATAGAAATGCAAGAACAAGTGTAGATCTAAGATTTAATCGGTTTATTTTTTTTTTAACCTACTCTAAACAGCACCAAACCACAAGACAATGGAGGATATACATGGAGAATAAGATGAAGAACAAGGAATTAAAGAGAATTCACCGAACAAAAAGATAGAGGAAGCAAAAGAACATCACCTAGATGAAGATGCTCTTGATACCACATGATGCAAGCTCCATTGGAGCTTGTAGGCCTAGGATCTTCTTCATCAATGGATTCCTTTGCTTCTTGGAAGATAAATGGCAGCGGAATGGAGAAGGAAGAGAGAGAGGAGACGCCACTTCAAGGAGAAGATGAGTCTAGAAGAAGCTCACCACCATAGGAGGCCATGGATAAGAGCTTGGAGGAAGAAGGAGATGAATGAAGGGAGAGGGAGAGAAGAGCACGAAATTTTGTGCTCAAAAGGAGCTCTGAAATCTGAAGTTAATATTCAAATGATCAAAGTTCCAAAAAAAATGCACACACATGACCTCTATTTATAGCCTAAGTGTCACACAAAATTGGAGGGAAATTCAAATTTCACTTGAATTTGAAATTGAATTTGTGGAGCCAAACTTTGGAGCCAAAATTTCACTAATTATGATTAGTGAATTTTAGTTATGGTTCAGCCCACTAATCCAAGATCAATTCCAAGATTCTCCACTAAGTGTGCTTAGGTGTCATGAGGCATGAAAAGCATGAAGGACATGCACAAAGTGTGACTATATGATGTGGCAATGAGGTGTAGTAAGCAAATGCTCACCTCCCCCTCTAAAATTTAATTGGATTGGGCTTCTACCAATTCAATTAAATTTATTTCCAACCACACACATCAAATATCCACTTAGTGCATGTGAAATTACAAAACTACCCCTAATACAAAAACTAGTCTAGGTGCCCTAAAATACAAGGGCTGAAAAATCCTATATTTCTAGGGTACCCTACCTACATTATGGAGCCCTAAATACAAAGTCCAAAAATAATGAAACCTTAATCTAATATTTACAAAGATAAGTGAGCTCGTACTTAGCCCATGGGCCCGAAATCTACCCTAAGGCTCATAAGAACCCTAGGGCCTTCTCTTGCATATCTGGCCCAATCTACTTGGAGTTTTCTATCCAATGCCCTTGCGGGGTAGGATTGCATCACTTTTATTGGTTTGTAATGTATGACTTAGGTAAGGGTGGATATGAGAAGAATATTTAGGCTAAAACTAAGGGAAAAGAGGGGCAATGTAAGCCAACAAGTAAAAAGAGGGTTACAAACTAAGAAACAAAGTGGAGAACAACAAAATTAAAATAACAAGATCTTACAAGAATGAAAATGAATCACAACACATTTTTTTTCTTGTTCTTTTCTATACAATTTTGTTTCCTGAACTTTTGCTTTTTATACTCGCATTTTCTCTCCTTTCTTTTATTATTTATTTTATTTTACTTTTCTTTTTTATTCTTCTTTTTTTTTTCTTTTGAACAAGTCATAAGAAAATGAACTGATGAAAACAAAGGAACTTTCATAAAACAAAGTACAAATCCCCCACACTTGTTTGAAACCCACTCCCAAAACAATTCCAAGGCCCCTTTTCTCCCTAATGTTTAGGACAACATGGTTTTCCACTTTTTGGCTTGTAATGAGCTACAAAATTAAAGGAGTTAAAGGCTCAAAGAGGGTGACAATGAATATCCATGAAAGGTAGGCTTATTTTGCTAGTGACTAAAAGAAACCTAGAGAAGATAAGCAAGGCAAAACCTAGAGTAATCTAGCACAAGGGTGAAATCATACATGAAAGAGCATGAATGGAATAATACAATCCATCCACAAAATCCCAAAACTCACAAGGCATCATTTTATCACACATGATCCTCCTCAAATTTTTCAAGCCTACTTATCACTTCGACAATTGCAACAATGGTTCACATTAAGCATGAAACCTCTAAACTAAGGCCCGCCATAAATTCCTCCTCCACTTGGGGGCTCTCATGAAAAAGCTTGAGTTGGTGACCGTTCACTTTGAAAACTTTGTTGATAACTTCATTTTTAATCTCAATTGCACCATGGGAAAAAACATTAGTAATAACAAAAGGACCATCCCATCTAGATCTAAGTTTATCGAAAATAAGCTTGAGCCGAGAATTAAGCAAGAGCACTTTTTGGCCAATATGGAACTCCTTCCTAAGAATCCTAGAGTCATGAAACCTCTTCACTTTCTCCTTGTAGATCTTGGAGTTCTCATAGGCTTCTAAGTGGATCTCCTCAAGTTCTTGCAATTGAAGATTCCTTTCCATACCCGCTTCATCAAATGTCACATTACAACCCTTCACTGCCCAATACGCACGGTGCTCAATCTCCACCGAAAGGTGGCATGCCTTCCCAAAACCACCCTATAGGGAGACATCCCCAAAGTTGTTTGATAAGCGATCCTGTGGGCCCCATAGAGAATCCTCAAGTAGCTTGCTCTAATCCTTCCTATTGGGCTACACTACCTTCTGTAACACTTGCTTGATCTCTCTATTAAAAACCTATGCTTTCCCATTAGCTTAGGGATTGTAAGCTGTAGCAACTCTATGCATAACCCTATACTTCTGGAGCAAGGATGCCAATGAGTTGTTACAAAAGTGGCTCCCCTGGTCACTGATAATGGTTCTAGGCACATAAAACCTGCAAACAATGTTAGATCTCACAAAATCCACAACAACTTTAGAATTATTAGTTCTGGTGGGCTTAGCTTCAACCCACCTGGAAACATAATCAACAACAAGTAAGATATATGAAAAACCATGAGAAACAAGAATTGGACCCATAAAATCAATACCCCAAACATAAAAAATCTCATAGAAAATAATGGGCTATTGGGGCATCTCATGCCTATGTGTAGTGGTCTCTCCTACTCTTTGGCACTGCTCACAGGTGGTGGAAAAATGATGAGCATCTCTAAAAATGGTGGGCGAATAGAACCCATAGTCTAAGATCCTCTTAGTGGTCTGTTGAGGATCAAAATGATCGTCAGTAGGTGTGCCATGACAAAACTGTAGAATAGAGTGAATCTCATGATTGGGAACACACCTGGGGGATCACTTGGTCACTACTAAACCTCCAAAGTAAGGATCATCCCACACATAATATTTGTCATCACTCTTAAGTTTATATATTTGAGTCCTAGTTGCATGCGGTGGGACAATAGATGCAACAATGAAATTCACAATGTTAGCAAACCAAGGTGTGACATATGATGAATGCAACTGCATCAAATGCTCATCAAGGAAGTTATCCCTAATAAGGAAGGAATCAATAGGTCCCTCAATCTTGCTCAAATGATCAACCACCATGTTTTCTGCACCACTTTTGTCTTTGATCTTAAGATCAAACTCTTGAATATGTAGCATCCACCTGATCAATTTGGGTTTAACATCAGGCTTCTTCAACAAATACCTCAAAGCTTCATGGTTAGTAAAGACAGTAATATGGGAACAAAGCAAATAAGATATGAATTTATCTAATGCAAAAACAATAGCTAAAAGATACTTTTTGGTAGTGGTGTGGTTGACTTGGGAATTGGGATGCATCCAGAGTGCGTGAGGCATAAGCAATGACATGTGATAGTCTATCAACTTTCTGTGATTTAACAACCCCAAGTGCATAATTGGAGGCATCACACATGAGCTCAAATGGAAGCTCCTAATCTGGTGGCTGCATAACGGGAGAGGTGGTAAGCCTCCTCCTTAACTCCTCGTCAAGCACAAAAATTTGTGTCCTTTTGAAGAAGCTTGGACAATGGCAGGGCAATCTTGCTAAAATTCTACATGAGTCTCCTACAAAAACCTGCATGTCCAAGAAAAGAATGTACTTCCCACATAGAAGTGGGGTAAGGAAGAGAAGTAATAACATCAATCTTGGCCTTATCAACCTCAATACCTCTACAGAGACGAAATGCCCTAAGGCTATACCTTCATCTACCATAAAATGACATTTTTCAAAGTTAAGAACAAGGTTAGTCTCAATGCATCAGTCAAGAACTTTAAGAGGCTATCCAAACATGCATCAAATGAACAACCATAAACAGTGAAATCATCCATAAACAACTCCATGCAACTCTCTAATAAATCAGAAAAGATACTCACCATGCACCTTTGAAAGGTGCCAAGAGCGTTGCATAGGCCAAAAGGCATCCTGGTGTAGGAAAATGTGCCGAATGGACAGGTGAATGTGGTCTTATGCTAGTCCTCTGGTGCAATATGAATCTGCATGCAAACTGAAAAACCATCAAGAAAGAAATAACATGATTTACCTACCAACCTCTCTAGCACCTGATCAATGAATGAGAGAGGGAACTGATCCTTGCGAGTTGTCTAGGTTAATCTCCTATAATGAATGCAAACTCGCCAACTGTTGGCCACTCTAGTCAGGATCAACTCATTATCTTGGTTCCTCACAACAATGATTCTTGAATTCTTAGGGACTACTTGGACAGGTGAAACCCAAGTGCTATCTGAAATGGGATAAATGATCCCTGCAACTAGTAGCTTTATCACCTCCTTCTTCACCACATCAAGAATGGTGGGATTCAACCTCCTTTTTGGATGCCTTATAGGCCAGGAATCATCCTCCAAAAGTTTCTGATGCACGCATATGGAAGGATTTATTCCAGGAAGGTCAGCAAGTGTCCATCCAATGGCCTTTTGTGGCTTCTCAAAACATGCAACAACTTATCCTCATGCTCAAGTGATATGCTGCCAAATATGATGACTGGGAGCTTCTGAACATCATCTAAATAGGCATATTTAAGGTGCTTAGGTAATGGTTTTAGCTCCAAGGAAGTTGGCTGAATGGTGGAAGGCAAGGGGAGGTTGACGGTTGGTGAAAGAGAGATAGAAGGATCAGAACCTGCACCTAGATCACAATCAGAGTGAATTGCAGAGGAAATCTCTGCACTGATACTACATACAACAATGGACTCATCAAAATCATCACATATACAGTCAAAAGAAGCAAGATCAAAGTCATAAGAGTCAGAAAAATCATAAAATAAATTTGGACAAATATCTACCCTATATATCACATAATCAATTATATGTATAAGGAAAACATAATACTTCTCTATAAGATGTCTCATGGCCTAAAAAATGTTGAAATCCACAACATCATCACAAACTCCATGGAAAGAGTTCCTGTATGCACATCAATTTTGGTCTTGACTGTCATCAAGAATGGTTTCCCTAGGATGAATGTGGACCCATTGCTAGAAGACTCATTCTCCATATCCAAAATGTAAAAATCTGCTGGAAAAATCAGATCCTTAACTCTCACTAGCACATCTTCAATGACTCCTAGTGGAATCACAACACTCTGGTTGGCTAGATGAATGACAACACCGTTGGCAGAATGGCAGTAACACTTTTCTTCTGTATAAGTGCAGAAACATTTTTGTCCATCTTCATTTGCTTATTTCCTTTCAACTTCCTCTTATGGGTGCACAAAATCCTTTAAGAACTTTGCATATTTTGTAATCTGTTTGATGGCATCCAAGAAGGGAATGCTGACTTCCATCCTCCTTGAAATCTCAAAAATATTAGAATCAAGCCCCACTTTCTTTGCAGGAATGGATCTAGAAGGAAAAGGTAGAGGAATTTGTTTTAGTGTAGAATTTGTTTTGGAACTATCATCAATTTTGGCACTAGCATCTGTTGGCTTTGGAAGCTCTCTGCCACTCCTCTAGGTAATAACACTCAAATTCCTCTTTGGATTAATAATTGGCTATGGGACAATATTAATTGTCAGAACCTTGTTGCTACAACTGGTTGACAGTTGTAGCTAACTGTCCAATCTAAGTTTG
The DNA here is from genome assembly GCF_004193775.1 of Glycine soja. Lineage (NCBI taxonomy): Eukaryota > Viridiplantae > Streptophyta > Magnoliopsida > Fabales > Fabaceae > Glycine > Glycine soja. Next base: position 34,414,645 of record NC_041009.1, on the reverse strand, counting down.
TAGGTCTTGGAAGGTGGCACTCACATTTTGTTGAAATTGAATGTTTCTGGTGGCCATTTACTTCATCAACTCCTCCAAGAAAGGTTCAAAATTTCTATTTTGCATAGGTTGTACATGTGTAGGTGTAAACTGCTGGAATTGCTGTTGTTGTTGTCTGAATGAAGGAGCTTGATATTTGCTGGTGGAGGGTTGATATTGTTGTTATCTGAATGGTTGCTATTGTTGTGTCTGCTGCTGCTGTTGTGGACCAGGACCATACTTCAAGTTTGGATGATCTCTCCAACCAGTATTATAGGTGTTGGAGTAAGGATTATATTATTGTTGTTAAGGTCTGAATGACTATCCAGGTTGCAAGGCAAAAACATCAATAGCCTATTCTGAATCTTGGAGTATGGAACATGCATCTGTTGGATGATCAAGAGCACAACATATACCACACAACCTTGGTTGATTGGCTGCCATTAGATTCTATTGTTAACCAATGGGTAGCTGTCTCACAAGGGATGTCAATTATGTAAGCTTATTTCCCAACCTCTGATTATCTGCAACCATAGAAACAAAAACTTCATTTGCAACAGCCTTGGATGGTACATAAACTTTAGTACCAAATTGTTGGTAATTTGCTGCCATGTTGGAAATCAATTGTTTGGCAGCAACATTTTTGTCCATTAAAGCGTCTCTACTGGCTGCATCAATCATACTTCTGTCCATCCATTAACTTCAGCCCTTCATAAAAATACTAAATCAACAATTGCTCACTGATTTGATGGTGAGGACAGGTAGCACACAACTTGGTGAATATCTCCCAATACTCATATAATGTCTCTCCAGGTTGCTATCGTATACCATAAATTTCTTTCTGGATGGATGCTATTCTGGATACAAGGAAGAATTTCTCTAAAAAGCTTGTCTTCATATTTGTCCAAATGTTGATAGGATCTGGTTGAAGGAACAACCAGCCCTTAGCCACACCATCCAGAAAGAATGGAAATGATTTCATCTTCACATAATCTTTATGAATGTCATGTGGTCACATGGTGGAACACACTACATGAAAATCCTTAAGATGCTTGTGTGGATCTTCACCTGCAAGACCATGAAACTTTGGCAGGAAATAGATTAGTCTAGACTATAGTTCATAACTAATCTCAGTCTTAGGATGAATACACCAAGGTTGATACAGAACATCAGGTGTAGTTAATTCCTTTAGAGTTTGATTGTTATCAACCATTATATCAATACTAATGTTTTTAGAATCATAAGCAATAAAGTAGGCTGAGAAATATAATCAACAATGAATTCAATATGCATTATACTACTATCCAAAACTACACTATCATGAACAACTACACTTCTACTCCTATTACTTCTACTTAACCAATGAAATGTCTTATCTATCTCAGAAACATATGTGTCATACCCTAATTTCGTCCGGGGACCATCTGTTTGTTGGGATGCGACCTTCGCTTGACCGCTTCGAGGAACTTGAAACCCATCGTTAAGCAATCCGTGAAGTTCCGCAACATGTCAGGAGTCGAAAGGAAGCATTGTTGCGCAATCCGTAAAGTTCCGCAACATTCTAGAAGTCAAAGAAGGGATTGTTGCACAATCCGTAAGGTTTCACGACATTACGGAAAGAAAACAAGTATCGTTACGTAATTCGTAAAGTTCCGTAATGTTATGGAAAAAGAATCAGCAAAAAAGCAAAAGGGGTGTATTTAGTAAAATAGGGGGGTGCAAATAGTAATTTTCAAATCTGGGCCCTTCTAGAGGGTTCTGGGCATTTCCTTGCTTAAGGTGGAAGCAACCTAGCTCGCCTGGGCGAGCTGGGCGGCAACCACCTCCCCCATTTTGTTAAAAAATAGCTTCAGGGGCTTTCGGGGCTCCCGTAATGCTTCCGTAAAATTCCCATAACCCTAAATAAGCATATTTCACTTAATATGGGTGAGAGGGAAGATAAAAAAAAGAAGAAAATCAAGTCCTATATGCTTCCGTAAGGCTTCCGTAAAATATGAAAAAAGGGGGGGGTGAACTTATCAAAAAGGGGGATGCAAATAGCTATTTTTGAAAATTTGAATTTGGGCCTTCAAAAGTTTTTTCGAAGCAGGATTGCTTCTGGAGGAAGCAACCAGGCGAGCTGGGCGGCAACCTCCTCCCCTTTTTTCCTATAAATAGGCAAAAGGGGGTTGTTCGAAGGATCCCTGAGTCCCCTGGCTATGCATTTCAGCTATTTTGGGTGAAAAAAATTGTTGTCGTGAAGAAAATCCATGCCGAGGTGCTTCCGTAACGCTTCCAAGACACTTCCGTGAGCAAATCCATGAAGATTTTCCGTCGTTCTTCACTGTTCTTCATCCGTTCTTCGTTCTTCAACGAGTAAGTTTTCGAATCCGAGACTTTCAATTCATTTCTTATTTTTTTAGCTTGCATCTTTATTTCGTTCATTTTCGGTTTTCTTTTCTTCCGTCTTTAACGCGCTTTTACCGTTTATTTAAGCTGTTTTCTCACCTAATAAATGATAAAATGAATTTCAACCGATCATTTGTGTTGTAATGTCGACCGATCGTTCACGTTGTAACCTCGGTTAAACCAAAAAAGGTAAAATAATAATAAAATAATCAAAATATCTTTGAATAAAGTAATCAAAAAAATCAATCGGACGTTTTTCTTTGGAAGTTTCCTTGAATGAATTGATTAATAACCAAAGTGAAACTAAGGCTAAAATCAACTCACAAATCAAGCTTTGTCCGCAAAAATCACTAAAAACCGTTTTAAGGTCCAACGCCTTAAACGGTCCTTTTTGCTTTTATCGGTTAACATGGACCGTTCAAAAGCATAAAATCAACATGTAACTTTACCACTTTTGCAAGAACTACGTAGGTATGATTTCCTCATCGCAATTGAGGATACGTAGAAGCAAGAGCCCCGCTTTTGTCGACCACCCCAAGAGATCGTTAATGGTCCAATGCCTTAACGTTTCTCTCCTTTCAAAAACCAAGATATCGTTAATGGTCCAACGCCTTAACGTTTTCTCTCCTTTCAAAAACAAAGAGATCGTTAATGGTCCAACACCTTAACGTTTCTCTCCTTTCAAAATCAAAAGATCGTTTAATGGTCCAACACCTTAAATGACCTTTTGTTTAGTCAAAATATATCTTGCAAAAAAGATTAAAACAACTTAACCAACGTTCAGTTCTTAAAGAACTACGTAGGTCTGATTTCCTTATCACAATTGAGAAATACGTAGGAGCAAGGGAAACACCCTTGTCGACCATAAAAAGATAAAAAAATACAAAAGGCATAAAAGATATAAAAAACGTAAAAGGGAAATAAAACAAATTGACGTCATATTGGCACACTTGATTAAAGGCTGTCGTCCTTTGTGACGGACGCGTGGGGTGTTAATACCTTCCCCGTGCGTAAATACCACTCCCGAATCTTTCACACTTAAAGTTCATAGACCACGTCTTTTTCCAATTTTTCCGACGTTTTCCTCAAATAAACGTTGGTGGCGACTCCGCGCGTTTTCCTTTCTTGGAAGACGCACCCGTGAGTCTCGTGTCACCTTCCCGCCGAAGGGTAGGTTGCGACAGTTGGCGACTCCACTGGGGAATATTGTTAGAGAGTTAGGCCAATCAATCAGTGTGCTTTCTTTACTATGACTTCCCTTTTGTTCTTTTTCTTTGACTTTTTTTCTTATGATCTTGTGTATATAAACTCTTTTGATGCTTTAAGTGTGTTTTAAAATGTATGCATGAGGTAAATATTTATTCATTTGATGCACACAAACACCAACACTATTTGCACACACAGTGAGTTGAAAAGGGGCCCTATACCCGGGTCCATGGGAACATAAGGAGTGGAGGTGAATCTATGGTCATGCTAGGTCTCCGACTTGCTTGATAACAGTGAACCCTCATCTAGAGTTTTTCTCTTTGATAACACATTGTTGCTAGTAGTCCCTACTGTCGCAATATGTTCTTCGAAGGGGATGATACCTCTAGAGACCATCAAGAGAGATATGACCACCTTGGGAATTATCACTAAAAGCCCTTTTAGTTTCCTCCCGTGTAGGTCCCTAAAATAGGGGCACGGAGCAAACACGCTGCGTGCCATTTTAAACATTGCCATGCATGTAGTCCTAAATATCATGTACGCCTTTGCTGTATGATTATTTGTGGATATTGCCATACTGTGTACGTCCCCGTGTTGTGCTTTTGCGCGTCTGCATCATGTCGTCATGCACGCATTGTATCTTGTTCTTGTCTTTTGTCATGGGAAGCCGGAAGATCCATATCACCTTCTTGACTACACACATGGGGCACTGCACCCCCAAATGTGCAAGTAAGAAGAGATGATTTTCCGGGCTCTCGTGTCCATAAATGCATTCATATCATGCATCACATAAGCATCTCTTCATGACATCATAATGAACATATCGTTCTTGCATTTGTCCATTATCATATTCCTACATCACATTTTGCATGAGTCATTGCATCATCATGCATATGCATTCAACATACTTTTTGTTCTACAAACTGCATACCTTTTGTTTTCATGTTTACTCATGCATGATCCTAGCATTTTCCTCTGTGAAACAAAAACAAAAAAAACAAGCATGAAAATTCACGATGCATTCTTAGTTGCATATGTTCGGTACCATGAGCCAACCATGTTGGGATCATAAACTGATTTCTAAAATAAAAAACAAAAAACAAAAAACAAAACAAAATGATTGATCATGGTACCTAATGCGTGGTTAACTAGGAAATGATGTTTCTTGGGGCATCTCAATCTTATAATTACATTTTCCATGCATAGCATACGTATTCCCGAGTCTTTCATCTTTATGAAATATTGTTGAAGTATTGGCGATCAGAATTGCCATTCCTTGGATTACGGGGTTGAACCAAGCTCATGCTTTTACAAAAAGGTTCATCAAGTCAAGTTGAAGTATGGAAGTAACCATCTTGCAAAAAATTGGGGCAAAAGATGGATTGAGTTACATCGCTGCTTCATCTACTGCCAAACACGTTTAGGACTGTTGATGTCCTTGTTACTTCCAGTTTCACCTTGACAAAGATGTCATGGACCATGTTGAAAATCTAAATTGATTCAACCCCGTGTCCTGCGTGAAAATTCGCAATACTTCAACTGTGCATCATTCGCATACATCCATGCTTTTCATTGGTTGCATTGCTTATTGCATTCTTTCCTTGAAAAAAAAATGAACTTAATCATTATTATCAAAAAGAAAAAACACGCTTTACGGCGCCCTTACCGAACCTGTGCTAGAGCTAGAGTAATTGGTGAAGTAGAGGAGGTGCAAGAGCAAATGAAGGCCGACACAGAGGCCTTGAAAGAGAAAATGGCCACAATGATGGAGGCCATGATGAGCATAAAGGAGATAATGGAGGTCAGTGCGGCTTACCGAACCCGTGCTAGAGCTAGAGTAATGGGTGAAGTAGAGGAGGTGCAAGAGTAGATGAAGGCCGACATGGAGGCCATGAAAGAGCAAATGGCCACAATGATGGAGGCCGTGATGAGCATGAAGAAGATAATGGAAACCAATGCGGTTGCAGTTGCCGCTACCAGCGCTGTTGCTAAGGTGAACCTGATGCCCCCATCTGATCTCAACCAAATGAATCATCCAACCTCAGATATGGTGGGCAAAGATTTGGGAAGTATGAACGGCCCCATGATGTGCAAATTCAAAACGAGCGCGCCTTCCTGCCATATGGCTTGCCTCCCAACTATACACCACCCAATGTTGCATACGCTCCCAATTAGGATGTCAATAACTCCACTCTGATACTCATTGAGAGCCAATAACCTCAATCTAATCATGCACATGTCTCTCAACCCATGGGGGAGACACATGAAATTCCCCACCACAATCTAGTCGACTTCGAGCCTTGCCTCAGATATGCCACTGAAGGACAAGTAGTTGGTGGTATACTCCTGCAAAACACTTTGGAGGGCCCTCAGTATCACCCACAACCACACCCCTTGCATTCCACAGAGGGTAAAAACCCTCGTGCCATGGCATAAATGGGAAAGTTGGATCATCTAGAGGAAAGACTCAGGGCCGTTGAAGGAGGCAGAGATTATGCCTTAGCTAACCTAGAAGAGTTGTTCCTAGTACCCAATATCATCACCCCTCCCAAGTTCAAGGTGCTGGACTTTGACAAGTTCAAGGGGACTACTTGCCCCAAGAACCATCTAAAGATGTATTGTCGGAAGATGGGGGCATACACAAAAAATGAGAAACTGCTGATACATTTCTTCCAAGAAAATCTTATTGGGTAGCTGTTACCTGGTACACTAACTTGGAACCTTCTCGAGTCCATTCTTGGAAAGACCTAATGGTTGCCTTCGTTGGGCAGTATCAGTATAATTCTGATATGGCTCTGAATAGGTTGCAACTACAGAACATGTGCAAGAAGGGGCATGAATCTTTCAAAGAATACGCCCAAAAGTGGAGAGACCTGGCAGCTCAAGTGGCACCCCCAATGACGAAAAGGGAGATGATAATTGTGATAATAGACACATTACCAGTGTTCTACTATGAAAAATGGTGGGCTACACACCTTCAAGCTTTGCTGATTTAGTTTTCGCTGATGAAAGGATTGAAGTGGGTCTGAAATGAGGCAAATTTAAATCATCCTGCTTGGACGAATGAGAAAACTGTGGCAAATGAAGAGGGTGAAAATGAAGGAGAAACCCATGCTGTGATTGTCATTCCTATACGGCCAAGTTTCCCACCAACCCAACAATGTCATTACTCAGCCAATAACAACCATTCTCCTTACCCACCCCCCAGTTATCCACAAAGGCCATCCCTAAATCAACCACAAAACCCACCTTCTTCACAACCAATGCTAAACACCACCTTTAGCACGAACCAAACACCAACCAAGGAAGGAATTTTGCAGCGAAAAAGCCTATAGAATTCCCCCCAATTCCGATGTCATATGCTAACTTGCTCCCATATCTACTCGATAATTCAATGCTAGCCATAACCCCAACCAAGGTTCCTCAAACTCCATTTTTCTAAGGATACGACTCTAACGCAATGTGTGCTTATCATGGAGGAGCCTCGGGGCATTCCATTGAGCATTGTAGGGCCCTGAAGCATAAGGTGCAAGGTCTAATTGATGCGGGCTGGCTAGAATTTGAGGAGAATCGCTTGTGAATCCTAACATTGACAAACGACACCACACATGGGGGAATTTTGAAAGCTGTTGTTAGATGTCTCTAATGACTCATTAGGATTTTCAAGTTTATGCCATTATTATAAACCAGCTACAATGCTAAAATGGATGAATTTGACATCCTTGTCTCTCTCATCCTCTCACAAACACATCTTTGCTTATTCAACTTCCACTGCAATGTGAGTGTAAGCCATTGGTTTGTTTGCTCAAAGCGACCTGTGCTCCTGAGTGTTGACTTCCAAGACCGTTCAATAAGAGATTACTCGTCCTGCACGTTGGTGGGGGTGCCGTAAACAACGAGTAAAGCAGAAAAGTTCAAAAAGAAAAAAAAGCATTTGATTGACTGTGTTTTCAAGTAAAAATATAGACATTCATGTGACCTCATTTTATCATTCCAGAAATTTTGTCTTTTTAGAGAGAAGTGAGTTATCAAGAATAGGAGTCATTTGACTTAATCCGTCGATTGAAAAAATCCTTCAACTATTTCTCGTCCTTGGAAAATTCTTTTTGCAAGAATCAACCGCTTCTTTCATTCTTCCTTGCTACCAGGTTGTGGAAACAAGACAACGATTGGTACCACAAAGCCCCACACTGGGGCAATGAAAGGCACCATGCATAAACCTTAAGTGAACCTAGGGGCAGATTAGAAGTTCTCACCCAATAGGTTCCCTGCTACAAGGTCATGACGAAAGACAACGATTGGTACCTCAAAGCCTTACACTGGGGCAATGAGGGGCATCGTGCATGAGCCTCAAGTAAACCTAGGGACAGATTAGAAGTTCCCACCCAATAGGTCCCCAGCTACAAGGTCATGAAGAAAGATAACTATTAGTACCTTAAAGCCTTACACTGGGGCAATGAGGGGCACCGTGCATGAGCCTCAAGTAAACCTAGGGGCAAATTAGAAGTTCTCACCCAATAGGTTCCCTGCTACAAGGTCATGACGAAAGACAACTATTAGTACCTTAAAGCCTTACACTGGGGCAATGAGGGGCACCGTGCATGAGCCTCAAGTAAACCTAGGGACAGATTAGAAGTTCCCACCCAATAGGTCCCCAGCTACAAGGTCATGAAGAAAGATAACAATTGGTACCTCAAAGCCTTACACTGGGGCAATGAGGGGCATCGTGCATGAGCCTCAAGTGAACATAGGGGCAGATCAAAAGTTCCCAGCCGTCGATGTTTTTAAACATAAAGAAAAAGGGGGGGGACAAACTCGAGAATTTCAATGGATTGGTTAAACATAAAACGACTCCATTGTCGTCACTCCAAAATGGTCAAGTGACTAAATCAAACAGAACATAAACTCTGAGGGAGTTCTCGGAGAGACTTGCAAAAGATAGGATAAGGTTGCATGAATTATCATCTCTTTCAAAAGGACAGTCAATCTGTGTTTTCCAAAAAAAATTAATTAAATCAAAATCAAAAATCATAAAATAGGGAAAGAATGTGATGAACATTTTACAAACTTTCCATTACATTGCATTTTTTCATATGAAGTTCGCATTTACCAAATTTCATGACAAAGGTTGCATGCATCTGCATCCCTAAAAATCATGTTAACTGCATAGATTTCCTACGTCTAATGTCCAATCTTTTGAATTTGGGATGATCGGCCCTCTCAATGAGTCAATCTCATGCTTTCTCCTAAGGGTGGACCCTAGGGTACTAAAACCTATCACCTTTAGAGGACTACACGTCCTTGCCTTCAGAGGACTACACGTCCTCGCCTTCAGAGGACTACACGTCCTCGCCTTCAGAGGACTACACGCCCTTGCCTTCATAGGGCTACACGCCCTCACCTTCAGAGGACTACACGTCCTCGCCTTCAGAGGACTACACGTTCTCGCCTTCAGAGGGCTACACACCCTCACCTTCAGAGGACTGCACGCCCTCACCTTCAAAGGGCTGCACGTCCTCATCTTCATAGGACTACACGTCCTCGCCTTAGAGGATTACACGTCCTCACCATCAGAGGGCTGCACGTCCTCACCTTTAGAGGACTACACATCCTCACCTTCAGAGGACTACACGTCCTCACCATGAGAGGGCTGCACGTCCTCACCATTAGAGGACTGCACGTCCTCACCTTCAGAGGATTGCATGTCCTCACTTTTAGAGGACTACACATCCTCGCCATCAGAGGACTGCACGTCCTCACCTTCAGAGGACTACACGTCCTCACCTTCAGAGGATTGCACGTCCTCACCTTCAGAGGACTGCAGGTCCTCAACTTCAGAGGACTACATGTCCTCGCCTTGAGAGGACTATATGTCCTCGCCATTAGAGGACTGCACGTCCTCACCATCAGAGGGCTGCACGCCCTCGCCTTTAGAGGACAACACGTCCTCCCCTTCAGAGGATTACATGCCCTCGCCTTCAGGGGATTGCACGCCCTCACCATCATAGGACTACACGTCCTCCCCTTCAGAGGACTACACGCCCTCACCTTCTGAGGACTATACGTCCTCCCCTTGAGAGGACTACACGTCCTCGCCTTCGGAGGACTACATGTCCCCCTTTTCAGAGGGCTACACGCCCTCGCCTTTAGAGGGCGACACGTCCTCACCTTCGGAGGGCTACACACTCCCTCGCCTTTAGAGGACTACGTGTCCTCGCTTTCAGAGGGCTCCACATCTTGCACTCCCGGTTAAGGGGCCAGTAGTTTCCTTTTGTCAAATCCTAGGCTACCCCTTGATATTGGAGGGCGCCAACTGTGCGAATACAGCCAGAGAGGGAGGCTATCACGCAGCTACTATACATACCGGGGCAAGATTTCACCCGTGCCACTGCAAAGAGATGAGTGCGGATCATGCACACCAACTTGACCACTCTTACACATATATGGATGACATTGCTTAGCAACATTCTGCCCAACGGCCGTAATGCCGATCTCCCCCTGCAGAAGTATCAGTTGGTCTATGTCGTCCCGACATAGGTAAGTATGCATATGGTTCAACTGATTTCTAATGTCATCTACTATTTGTAGGGATCACGACCACAAGACACCCAGTGGACCCGGAGGAGCCCAACAGGGCCCTGGGGTTTCCAGCTTTGGTTATGGGCCTCTGTCAGTCCTACAGGGCGCCCGTCCCCACAGCAAGTTCATGCCATCGTGACATAGGTGAGTATGCACATCTCTCATCTGATTTCTGATGTCATCTATTGTTTGAAGGGATCATGCCCGTAAGACACTCAGTGGACCCGGAGAAGTCCAATAGGGTCCTGGGGTTTCCAGCTCTGATTACGGGCCTTTGTCAGTTCTACGAAGTGCACGTCACCCCCAGCAAGGTCATCAGGCCCCCTACCAACCGAGCTTTAATCAAGAAGTACTGCGCCCCCAGGAAGGCGCAGGGCGAGACACCACAGCAGCCCGAAGATGGCCGATAGCGGGCAATCGACGCACCGCCGCCACCTCTAGGGCCCCTCATCTCATTTACAAAGGCTAGAGCATTGCCTACGACCCGTTGCTGACCAGCAGGCGACGAAGTCCAAAGCCAAAGATAAGCAAAAGTACTAGGTCCGTGACCGACAAGTCATCACGCGTCCAGCTCAAGACGTTAAAGAAGCACTACTAGGAGGCAACCTAGTATCTTTTAAATTTCTGCTTGTTATTTGATCACCTTTTGTTTCTCAAGTCATAGTAGGACACACCTAGTTGCTCATGATCCTAGGAATTTAAATGAAACAAGCACAAGCTCGGAAGGTAGTCATGCCTCAAAAAATATATGTATGTGTGTTTAGGTAGTGAAAATACCTTAGACATGCATGTATGTAGCAAAAAGATACCTCACAAAATATATATATGTATGTAGGTAGTAAGATACCTTGTATATGCATGTATATAGCAAAAATACCTCACAATATATATATATATATGTATGTTTAGGTAGCAAGATACCTTGGATATGCATGTATATAGCAAACATACCTCACAAAATATATATATGTATGTTTAGGTAGCAAGATACCTTGGATATGCATGTATATAGCAAAAATATCTCATAAAACATATATATGTATGTTTAGGTAGCAAGATACCTTGGACACGCAAGTATATAGCAAAATACCTCACAAAAATATACATATGTTTAGGTAGCAAAATACCTCATGGAAAAAGAAAAAGAGAGAAAAAATAATAATAAGTTGTCTAGCTAAAAAACCAACATGCTTTTGAAAAGAGATAACTTCCAGCTTTTCTTTGAAAAAAAATTCACTTATCATAACCAGTTTTTGAAAGAAAAATGTGTATACACCTGAAGGGTGAATGCTGAAATTTTCCCGAACACCCAAATAGACTCGAATGAATGCACAAATTGATAAAAGAACATATTTTGGAAACATTGGGTTGACTTAAATAGAGGAAATGAATCATGAGCCCTAGCATCACATGACCATAAAAACTTGACACTTGAGTGTCCACATGGGTGCATGCATGGCTAGTTTTGCATAAAATTTCCAAATCATCATTGTTGCATGTGTATCATGGAAATAATGTGGGACATCCCCTTTATCCTCGAACTGCTGGCCAAAACCTGACATATATCATGTCCAGCCGTTGTACAAGCCTTGAGCCAAAATCTCAACTTACCATAAACCTTGCCCTCGAAAGAAAACAAAGAAAAGAAGGTTCCCGATCAAAGAATCGGAAGAAAGCAAAAAGAGAAAATTCCCAATCAAAGAGTGGGAGAAAGCAAAAAAGGAAGAAAATTCCCAATCAAAAGAGTGGGAGAAAGCAAAAAAAGAAAATTCCCAATCAAAGAGTGGGAGAAAGCAAAAAAAGAAATAAAATTCCCAATCAAAAGAGTGGGAGAAAGCAAAAAAAGAAAAAGAAAAATCCCAATCAAAGAGTGGGAGAAAGCAAAAAAGGAAAGAAAATTCTCGATCAAGGATCGGAAGAAAATTGAAGAAACATCCAGAAAGGTCTTTGGACCAGACAATATCTGAACAGTACAGAATTGTCACCAAGTAAACAAAAAAAAGAAAGGAAACCACGACCTAAAGTGGTCCTTTCCCTTTGATTGCCAACCAAAAATCCTGTGCGTCGGTGGCTTGTTCACCTCACACTAAACAAAAACAGAAAAGGAAAAGGCCAAGAACACTCAAAGCCCAAATTTCCCCCAAAAAAACAAACCATTCCCAAGAAAAAGTCCTATTGATCCATGATCACGCATGTAATCCTTGATTTGATAGGAAATGATTTGCAAAACCAAGTCATGACATATCTATGGTTCGGAATTAGGATGAAACACTTACCTGTGTGAGATTGATACACTTTGAGTGTTTTTCTTCTTTTGTTGAACCCAGTGTTTCCTCTAAATGTTCATTTAGATGCGAAATGCTAACATCCAAAATCAAATTTATGGTTACGAGAAAATTTCATCAGCATACTCTCCTTCCCCGGTAGACACATTGTTTTTCATCCAAAAAGCATATGTTGCTCTGATCAGTTGGAAGTTTTGTCTCTTTACTAAAGCATGTTCGCATTTTAGTGAAGAAAACACCGAGACTATTTGAGTCTCACAGTTATCCAGAACTACGTAGGTCTGAGTTCCTCATTGAGGATACGTAGGAGCAAGAGCCTCGCTTTTGTCGGCCGCCCCACAATCTCTGTCATACTAACCCTGAGGTCATATGACATGCGGAGACAAATTATGGTCATTCCGCACCTTTTCGCCATCTAGAGACGATCGAGTCCGATGGCACGCAGAGACAAATTATGGTCATTCTGCGCCCTTTTGTCATCCTGAGGCAGTTTGCCCGATGACATGTGGAGACAAATTATGGTCATTCCGCATACCTTTTCGCCATTCGGAGACAATCGTGTTTGATGGCACGCAGAGACAAATTATGGTAATTCTGCGCCCTTTTGTCATCCAGAGGCGGCGAGCCCGATAACATGTGGAGACAAATTATGGTCATTCCGCACACCTTTTCACCATTCGGAGACAATCGTGTCTGATGGCACGCAGAGACAAATTATGGTCATTCTGCGCCCTTTTGTCATCCAGAGGCAGCGAGCCTGATGACACGCGGAGACAAATTATGGTCATTGCGCAACTTTTGCCATCCAGAGACAATCGTGTCCGGTGGCACGCAGAGACAAATTATGGTCATTCTGCGCTTTTTGTCATCCAGAGGTGGCGAGCCCAATGAAATGCGGAGATATCATTATGGTCATCCGTGCCTTTCGTCAATCGAGAGGAACGAATTCGACAGTATCAGAATGATCTTGGTCATTCGGTGCTGATCATTTTCAAAACTTTTGCAGGTTCCACTGGCGGGGAGATTGACCAGTCGAATGATGTTCTGCTCAAACGAAATTAGTGTCTTATCTTTACTTCCCTTTTATCCCCAATAAAAGACAAGTAAAGAGGGGCAACTATCATACCCTAATTTTATCCGGGGACCATTTGTTTGTTGAGATGCGACCTTCGCTTGACCGCTTCGAGGAAATTGACACCCATCGTTAGGCAATCCGTGAAGTTCCGCGACATGTTAGAAGTCGAAAGGAAGCATTGTTGCGCAATCCGTAAAGTTCCACAACATTCTAGATGTCAAAGAAGGGATTGTTGCGCAATCCGTAAGGTTTCGCGACATTACGGAAAGAAAACAAGTATGCTTACGTAATCCGTAAAGTTTCGTAACGTTATGGAAAAAGAATCAGCAAAAAAAGCAAAAGGGGGTGTATTTAGTAAAATAGGGGGTGCAAATAGCAATTTTCAAATCTGGGCCCTTCTAGAGGATTCTGGGCATTTCCTTGCTTAAGGTGGAAGCAACGTAGCTTGCCTGGGCGAGCTGGGCGGCAAACACCTCCCCTGTTTTGTTAAAGGATGGCTTCCGAGGCTTCCGGGACTCTTGTAATGCTTCCGTAAAATTCCCATAACCCTAAATAAGCATATTTCACTTAATATGGGTGAGAGGGAAGGGAAAAAAAGAAGAAAATCAAGTCCTATATGCTTCCGTAAGGCTTCTGTGACTTTTCCGTAAATTATGAAAAAAGGGGGGGGTGAACTTATCAAAATGGGGTGGGTGCAAATTGCAATTTTTGAAATTTTGAATTTGGGCCCTACATTGTTTTTTCGAAGCAGGATTGCTTCAGGAGGAAGCAACCCAGCTTGCCTGGGCAAGCTGAGCGGCAACCTCCTCCCTTTTTTCCCTATAAATAGGCAAAAGGGGGTTGTTCTAAGGATCCCTGAGCCCCTTGGCTATGCATCTCAGCTGTTTTGGGTGAAAAAAGTTGTTTCCGTAAAGAAAATCCATGCCGAGGTGCTTTCGTAATGCTTCCGAGACATTTCCGTGAGCAAATCCGTGAAGGTTTTCCGTCGTTCTTCACCGTTCTTCGTTTGTTCTTCGTTCTTCAACGGGTAAGTTTTCGAATCTGAGACTTTCAATTCGTTTCTTGTTATTTTAGCTTGCATCTTTATTTCGTTCATTTTTGGTTTTCTTGTCTTCCATCTTTAACGCGCTTTTACCGTTTATTTAAGTCGTTTTCTCACCTAATAAATGATAAAATGAATTTCAACTGATCATTTGTGTTGTAATCTCGTTTAATCACTGTTAAAACAAAATCTAACCGATCGTTCACGTTGTTAAACCAAAAAAGGTAAAATAATAATAAAATAATCCAAATATCTTTGAATAAAATAATAAAAAAATCAATCGGACGTTTTTCTTTGGAAGTTTCCTTGAATGAATTGATTAATAACCAAAGTGAAACTAAGGCTAAAATCAACTCACAAATCAAGCTTTGTCCGCAAAAATCACTAAAAACCGTTTTAAGGTCCAACGCCTTAAACGGTCCTTTTTGCTTTTATCGGTTAACATGGACCGTTCAAAAGCATAAAATCAACATGTAACTTTACCACTTTTGCAAGAACTACGTAGGTCTGATTTCCTCATCGCAATTGAGGATACGTAGAAGCAAGAGCCCCGCTTTTGTCGACCACCCCAAGAGATCGTTAATGGTCCAATGCCTTAACGTTTCTCTCCTTTCAAAAACCAAGATATCGTTAATGGTCCAACGCCTTAACGTTTTCTCTCCTTTCAAAAACAAAGAGATCGTTAATGGTCCAACACCTTAACGTTTCTCTCCTTTCAAAATCAAAAGATCGTTTAATGGTCCAACACCTTAAATGACCTTTTGTTCAGTCAAAATATATCTTGCAAAAAAGATAAAAACAACTTAACCAACATTCAGTTCTCAAAGAACTACGTAGGTCTGATTTCCTTATCACAATTGAGGAATACGTAGGAGCAAGGGAAACACCCTTGTCGACCACAAAAAGATAAAAAAAATACAAAAGGCATAAAAGACATAAAAAAACATAAAAGGGAAATAAAACAAGTTGAACTCACATTTGCACACTTGATTAAAGGCTGCCGTCCCTTGTGACGGACTCGTGGGGTGCTAATACCTTCCCCGTGCGTAAATACAACTCTCGAACCTTTCACACTTAAAGTTCGTAGACCACGTCTTTTTCCGGTTTTTCCGACGTTTTCCTCAAATAAACGTTGGTGGCGACTTCGCGCGTTTTCCTTTCTTGGAAGACGCACCCGTGAGTCTCGCGTCGCCCTCCCGCCGAAGGGTAGGTTGCGACAATATGGATGCAAGTCACCTGATTTTGAGCTATTCATGCACAAATCAACTTATTAGTGACAACAAAGATAGAAATAACACATAACTACTCTATTAGGACACTATTCACAATATTTGTTGAAATGCTACAGAAAATGGAAAACTGCCTCCAAACAATTTTAAAAAAATTCAATAACACCATAGTAAATGTCAAAATCATTTTTGAATTTTTCTAATTTTAGGTGATTTTTAAAAATCATGAAAATAGAAAAAAATTCCAAAAGTGGCCTAGATCATCAAATTTGGAAAAAATGATCCTTAATGCCTATGTTTGTCCCTCACACAACACCTTGATGTATGAATTTTTTCTACACTCTAGCAAAGTTTCAGCCTATTATGAGCTTTTGCATGTGAAATGACCAAAATGCCCTTATCACTAAAACTCATATTTAGAGGCTGAATTTGCAAATTTTGGCCCAAACCTAACCCCAATGGAGTTACTTTTGCTCATAATGTAGGATAAACATTTGACACCAAGTTGCGCAGCCAAACTCCACATGATAGTTTACTTCTGCGACACACAATGCACAACACTACTGTGCACTACTACTCTGCATTACTGCTCTATGTTAAGCACTCTACTACTCACACATATTCTACATAACAAAATTAACAAGACCAATACAATATGTCAAACAGTTAGTGTATGAAGAATGATAATGCAAAATACAAATTGCTATAAATGCAGAACATGCACAAATATGTATATTTTCTTTTTCCAATAGACAAATGCAAACCAACTATACTAAAGTCAGTTATACCTATACTACTGTTCACTTTCCCATATGGTTCCTTTTTCTCCAATTTTTAACAAATATATTCAAGGGAAATGAAATACCGAAAAGCGCACCTGGTCGTCAAGTATTTAAAATTAAAACGGAGTGATCCGAGTATCGAACTCAGGGAACTTGCTTGTTAGACAGAGTTCTATTTAGAAGTAATGCATTGTTGGAACAAACATTGATAATTGATGGTTAAAAATAGAAATAAACTAATTCTATGGTAAAAACAATAAATGCAAGTAAAAGTTGACAGCAATAGGTAAAAAGCGTTGGGTCTTTCTAACAAACAAGTTGATGCATATGAGGATGTTTCTCTAATTAATCATGTTCTTGTGTTCTATGTTGTAGCCTAAAGTACTAAACCTTGATCCCTCATAAGTTTAGACTAATTTAACCTAAGCTTTGTCCGCAGATCCCTCATGTAAGACTAGGCTTAACTTAAACAACATTATCATCACATCATATTCAGAAAACCAAAACCCCACAATCCATCCCTGGTAATGTAGTTATTTAGTCCTGCTTCTATCAAGTTCTAAGGCAACAGTACATTTCCCAATGCTAAAGTCACCTAACAGTACACGCAAGTGGGTGATCAGACCAAGAGCATGCAATAATTAAGCATTGAAAGAAGCATCGAACACACAAAACACAATTAGTTAGATATGAAAAGTAATTACATCAAATGTTCATTAGAAATCCCCAACTAGGGTTTTTAGCCAGCCATACATGGAAACCCTAACACAAATGAGATAGAGAGTACATAATAATTATTGCTTACACAAGAAGGGAGATCCCTTCTCCTCTTCTTGGCACCTCACAATTACTCTAACACTCATTAATCTCTCTAAAAATGCAGAACCCTGGGCTTTTTTGAACAGCTACTCCTCTTTGCTGCCTCCAGAGCACTATTCTCGAAGTCTATGCAAAAATATGCAGCTCTGGTCTCTCAAAATCCTCTGTTGTCTTCTGTACCCTAATTCTGACAATTCAGGCTTAAATAGGCTTTGAAATCACAACGTCGCGTTTAGCGCCACCCTCGCGCTTAGCGCGAGTAAGTGGATTTGGGCTTGGCGCCAGTCGTGCACTGAGCCTGGCTACAGACAAACATCTTGCTTAGCAAGCTGATCTCGTGCTTAGCGTGCAACCTTGATTCTTGTGCTCTGCCAGATTCCCTTGTCACACTAAGCGTGCTGAAGCTGCGCTTAGCGGTGGATGCGCGTTGAGCCCAATTGTCTGCTGAGTGCGACTGCGCCTTTTAGCACTTCAAGATTTTAGCCTCTTTTGACCTGAAATTGTGAAAATTTTATCATTAAATCACATGGGATATACTCTAAAGACAACTATTCAATCAAAACAAGATTTATATACAAATTCCTACAAAATAACTATAAATTAGGGAACTATACAAGTTTTAGAAATTGTTTTCTATACTAAAAAGTCGTATAAGATGACTAACAACTACTATGTAGTTATGAATGAATTAAGGTTGGCACAGAATGAATCATATCCCTGGCAATGACGCTAGTTTTGATAATGATTGTTGAATCATTCCAAAACAAATAAAACTAGGAAATTTTGCAGTACAAGATTAACCTAGGTTGACTTAGAGATACAATTCAATTTGGTTCCTACTCCAATTCACTTATAAACATCTGGGGGAATTTCAATGAACATTTTGCAAAAAATAAATGAAAATTATAGAAACACAAACAAAATTGCAAATATATATATATATATATATAGAAACTAATTGAGTTTATGAAATAGGTTGTAAAATAGATTCAAGACCACCAATCCAATTCACTAAACCAGTCAATTCGAATTATCACAGTTCTACAGAGAATGATCATGTTCTGAAAAATCAATCAATGTCATTAGAGTTAGTTCAATCGAATTAATCCCGAAATTCATTGAGATCGCAAATTATATTCAAATATCATCCAAACAATCTGTGATTAAATTCAAAATTAGGAAATGAATACATAACCTAATTCATTTCAATCCTAAGGATATTCATAATCATGAAAATCTAAAATAGGATTGAAGAAGAAGATGAACATTCACACATAATTGAAATACTAAACCAGAACTCAAATTTAGTCTTGCTTGGAATGGATCCTTGGATTAATTAAGTGTTTCGCCTTCCATGATCATAACTAGTGGAAGTGCAATGAAATTTGTGCAAGAAAAAAGGAAGAACATTTGAGAGAAAAAGAGGGAAGAGAGTTTGATCCTAAAGCTTGCACAACAAGTTTCTAAATCTGTTTTTGTACAAAATGAAGTAACTAACTAAATATCTAACTAAATCCATTGATACATATAGTGACTACTCATAAGAAAAGGATGGGCATTGATTAGGCCCTACTAATCTACCTAATTAAACTAATTACACAAAGCAAAGCCCAATTTCGCAACCCAATTATTCAAGTGCAGAGTTTCTAACATCCAAGCCCATTTGACCCTCGAAATGGCAGAATTGGCCCAAGCTTATTTCTAACAAATTGAATATCTTTTTCTTAGCTTTCCAAGGACTACTCACATGCTCCATTTGGAGTTCTGTAGTATCCTATAGGCCATGCCTCTTCAATTTTTGTGTGTAATTGATGCCAAGACCTCTCCCTTTTATACTATTCCTTCTCCTTCTGTTCTCTTTGACCTAATGGGCTTTCAAAGAGAGGCCATTAGTTCCTTTTGGATTCTATCCCATTTTATTATTATTTTTTTCCATTTTATTATTGTTCTTCCTTTCCTCTTTTTCTCTTTTTTTCATTATTATTATTATCATTTGTTTTTCATTGTTTTACATCTCCGGGCAGAATTAAGGTCAAACATGCTCAAAAAACTATTTTTCATGTTATTTTTAGCTTTTCATGCATAAAATTGTTTTCGTATTTTATGAAAACTTTTATACTTTGATGCATATAATTGAACTGGTTTTAAAACAAATCTTGTTATCACAAAGATGATTTAGTTCAAATATGTCACTTTACAAAACATTTAAGCTTGTTATAAAAACCTTCTTATCTATGCATTTTGTTATTTGTCATTCTGATGCTCAAAACATTTTAATGTAGATTCAGTATATCAGACAACAAATAGCATAATGTAAAAAGGAAGGGAAGAAGAGATTCAACACAAAGTTTTTTTATATTGGTTCACTCCAACCTTGTGTTGCATTTAGTTCTCACCTAAAATGATGAGATTTTCACTAACACAACCAACAACTTGTTGAACCAACAAATTGTTGGATTTTTACAATTGCCAACACCCTTGTTGGACTTTCCTTGCCAACCTTCTACTAGAATTTCCTTGCTAGCCACATGTTGGACTTTCAACATCTCTCCACCATAGCACCATACTTGGTCTTGGCTTGGAGATCACACACTTAACCATGACACCCACCTGGTCATAGGAGACAATGTAGGTTGTCTCCTAGCTTCTTTCTCAAGTTTTGTAGTTGCCATGTGTCATTTTATAGGCCACACATGTCTAACTAGCCATTACCTAGTTTTTATGACAACTAAGTGACTTTTTTTATGTAGATAGACTACTTTTAACTTTACAATTGTCATAAATCCTTTTTATCAAGTGACAAGACTTGCCATAGACCATCTGAAATGGAGATAAGCCTATCGGCGTCTTGAATGTTGTTTTGTACACCCATAAAGCATCATCTAATTTAATAGACTAGTCCTTTCTAGTAGAAGCTATAGTATTCTCCAAAATCTTTTTCAATTTCCTGTTCGATACTTCTGCTTGCCCATTGGTCTGGGGGTGATAAGGCGATGTTACTTTGTGTGTCACATTATATTTCTTCAACACCTTCTGTAGCTGATTATTGCAGAAGTGTGTGCCTCCATCGCTAATCAGAATTCTGGGCACCCTAAATCTTGAGAAAATGTTCTTCTTCAGAAACTTTACCATAGTCTTAGCATCATTATGCGGGGTAGCCACTTCTTCAACCCATTTAGAGACATAGTCAACAACCACTAGTATATATTCATTGCCAAAAGAAGAAGGGAAGGGACCTACAAAATTAATCCCCCAACAATCGAACGCCTCAACCTCCATAATATTCTATAGTGGCATTTCATTTCTTCTTAATATACCCCCTATCCTCTAACATTGATCACAGTGTTGCACATGCTGGTAAGCATCTTTAAAAAGTGTGGGCCAAAAGAGTCCAGATTGCAAAACATTGGCCGCCGTCTTATCTCTACCATAATGGCCGCCACATGGAGAATTGTGGCAATGCCATGATATTTTCTTGGTCTCTTCTTGTGTCACACATCTTCATAAGAGATTGTCAACTCCTATCTTGAACAAGTGTGGATCATCCCAGATATAGAATCGAGCATCATGTAGGAATTTCTTCCTCTGCTGCCAAGTTAAGTCCTTTGGGATGATTCTTGCAGCTTTGAAGTTGGCCATATCGGCAAACCAAGGTCTCTCACTCACCAAGAATAATGATTCATCAGGGAATTCATCTCTCACTTCAACTTCTTTTGATGTGATTTCCTCATTAATCAATCTAGACAAATGGTCAGCTACAACATTTTTCGATCCCTTTTTATCCCGAATCACCAAATCAAATTCTTGAACAGCAAGATCAATCTTATCAATCTAGGTTTGGGATCAGACTTGTTGAGCAAATATTTAATAGCTGCGTGATTAGTGTAGTTGATAACTCTTGAGCCTACCTAATAAGATCTGAACTTTTCAAGTGCATAGACAATTGCCAGCATTTCTTTTTCTGTGGTAGCATAGTTCACCTGTGCATCATTTAGAACCTTGCTAGCGTAGTATATAGCATGCAAATTTTTTCCCTTCCATTGTCCAAGCACTGCACCTATGGCATAGTCACTCGCATCACACATCAACTCAAATTCTTGTCCCAATCCGGTGATGTAATTACTGGAGCAAACACTAATCTGGTTTTCAGATCATTAAATGCTTCCATGCACTCTTCATTCAACACAAAAGCAACATCTTTATTCAACAAATTGCTAAGTGGTTTGGCGACTTTTGAGAAATCTTTGATGAATCGCCTGTGGAACCCTTCATGTTTTAAGAAACTTCTCACTCCCTTGACATTCATTAGAGGAGGAAGTTTCTCAATTACATCAATCTTTGCCTTGTCCACCTCTATTCCCCTTACTAAAATTTTATGCCACAACACTATTCCTTCTTGAACCATGAAATGGCATTTCTCCCAATTAAGAACTAGGTTGGACTTCTCACATCTCTGTAATACTCTTTCAAGATTTGATGGGCACCCCTCAAAAGATGGCCCAAAAACAGAGAAATCGTCCATGAAAACTTCAATGCATTTTTCCACCATATCAGAAAAAATAGCCATCATACACCTTTGAAATGAAGCTGGGGCATTCCACAGACCAAAAGGCATGCACCGATATGCGAATACACCAAAAGGGTAGGTGAAAGCAGTCTTCTCTTGATCTGAGATCTACAACAATCTGATTATAGCCAGAATACCCATCTAGAAAAAAATAATAAAATTGCCCTACAAGTCTTTCAAGCACCTGGTCCACAAAAGGAAGTGGATAGTGGTCCTTCCGAGTGGCATCATTCAGCTTCCGATAGTCAATGCACATTCTCCACCCGGTGACAGTCCTTATGGATATTAACTCATCTTTATCATTTTTTATGACTGTCATACCCCCTTTCTTGGGGACAACCTGCACAGGGCTAACCCATGCACTATTTGAGATGGGGTAAATAAGGCCAGCTTCCAATAACTTAAGCACCTCCTTATGCACCTCCTCTTTCATGATTGGGTTCAGTCTTCTCTGAGGCTGTCTCACAGCTTCCATATTGATTTTGTGCATGCAATAAGATGGACTAATTCCTTTCAAGTCAGATGTGTGCCAACCAATTGCAGCTTTGTGCCTCTTCAAAATCTACACCAGCTGATCTTCGTCTGCTTTCTTCAACAAGCTGCAAATAATTACTGGTTTGGAGTTATTGTCTTCCCAAAATACATACTTCAAATGTGCAGGCAAGGTCTTCAACTCTACTTTTGCATTTTCTATTTGCCCACCGTTCTTCAATTCTTCAAATGCAGTACATCCCTTAGAATTTTCTCTTGCACCATCCAACTCTTTAATACAAGTATGCACTTCATGTTCCTCCTCTTTAGTAAGACATTCTACATGATTAATCAATGCTTTTTCCAAAGAAGAGTGTAGTGCCATGGCTATAGCAACTATTTCTATTTCTTGTTCTACCTTGTCCAGATCAAAGCAAGCTTTCATATCATTTGGATGCTTCATTGCTTCAAATAAGTCGAATGAGACTTTCTGATCCTCCACACCCAATTCTAACTTGGCTTTCCCCATATCTACTATACAGTTGGTCATGGACATGAAAGGACGGCCCAGTATTATGGGAATGTCAGGATCCTCCTCTATATCCATAACCACAAAATCTGCAGGAAATACAAGCTGCTTGACCTGAATTAACACATCCTCAATCACTCTATATGGTCTAGCAATGGAGCGATCAACCAACTGGAGGGTTATGCGTGTGGGCATTATCTCTATCTCTCCAAGTCGCTGACACATGGAGAGAGGCATTAAATTGATACTGGCTCCCAAGTCTATGAGAGCTTTACCCACAGCAACCTCGCTAATGGAACACGGTATAGTGACACTTCCAGGATCTTTGTGCTCCGGGGGAAGGATGCATTGAATGACCGCACTACAATTTCCTTCCACAACTATTGTGTCACTGTGTATGTACCAGTTCTTTTTTGTCAGCATGTCTTTTGAAAATTTGGCATAGAGTGGCATCTATTGGAGAGCTTCTCCAAAAGGCAAAGTGATCTCTAGCTTCTTGAAGATGTCAAGAAATCTGGCTAAGTGTCGCTCTTTATCCTTCTTGGAAGGTACCAATGGATATGGTACTTCCTTGCCCTTAGCTGAAGTAATCTCTCCTTTTTTCTCTCTTGAAACCTCACTCTTGCTCTTCTTTTTCTCCTCATCAACCTTCTCCTTTTCTTTTTCATTTTTCTGATTTTTTTCTTTTTCTATTTCTTCTTTTTCTTTTTCTTTTTGCTTTTCTTTTTCTTGTCCCTTCTTCATCTTTATTCCTATTTCACTATCTTTTATTGGTGTCTCTCTCTCTTGTTGGTCATCTTCGTCTTCCATAACCTCCTCAAGTTCAATAAGATCAAAAACTGGTTCTAGTGCTGGCTCAGTTGCCAGCTATTGTTTATATCCCTCCACCTTCTCTTCAGCTTTACTTTCATCAGCCTGAATTGCCATTCTGCTCCTTGTCATTACAACTTTACATTCTTCCTTCGGATTTTTCTCAGTGTTAGCACTAAAGCTGCTTGACGGCCTATCCGCCAACTGTTTTTCCAGCTGTCCCACTTGGACTTCCAAATTCTTTATGGCGGACTCTGTGCTCTTATGGTTTGACATAGATACCTACATAAATTAAGCTAGAGTCTCTTCCAGCTTCATTGTTCGATCATAGAGACTAGGCCCTTGCTGTTGTGGCCTTGTAGATGGACCACCCTAGTCTTTGTTGAATTGGTTACCAGTGTGGTTTTGCCATTATCTCTGCTGTGAATTATATGGCTGGCCATGCTGAAATCCAGAATATCCACCTGCATTGAAATTTTGTCTTGGCTGGTTCCCCATATAGTTGACTTCATGAGCTGGTTCTTCATTAGGGATACAGCAGCCAGAATTGTGAGCTCCACCACAGATGGCACACCCTGCAACCTGCAAAACAGTAGATGGTAAAGATTGCGCAAAATGTATTTGAGTTGGCAACTTACTTAGTGTTTCGGTCAATGCTTCCAATTGCTTGGACAACAACTTGTTCTGTGCCAAAAACGCATGTTGTGATGTAAGTTCTAGAAGACTTTTCTTTGTTGGTATGTGGGCTCTATCTTTGAGAATAGCAATGTCACTTGCAACCATATTTTCAATAAGATCCATTGCTTCTTTAGGAGTCTTCAACTTTATCTTTCCCCTAGCAATGTAAGTGGCCAGGTGTGCGTATGGGTCTTCATTTGGTAGACCATGAAATAGATTATTTTGAATCAGCTGTATCAAAGAAGGAGGATATGTGATTGTTTGTGCCTAAACCTCTACTTGTGCAATGCTAGTGAAAAATTGTGACACACTTGAATTTGAGTAATCTTCTGGGTCACTCTCCTTGGCTCTTCAACCATGATAATTTCTTCAATTAAGTCTGTATGAGATTGCCTTGGAATAGGAAACCTAGAAGATGCCTTGGAAGATCGAGGTTCTTCTTCTGGAGTTGTTGCTGCTTCTAAGGCCTGCAAAAATTTTCTAATATTCTCTGCGTTGCACCTCCTGCAAGTAGCGTTAATCTCCAAATCGATAGGGATCAAATCACCTGCAGTAGATCTTCTTTGCATACAAAAGAAACAAAATAGCAATTATCCAGTTCAAAAAACAATAAAATATGCAATAACTAAAATATGAACAAAAAGAATCAATGAATCATAGAGAAAAATATAAAGCAATGATGTAAAACTGAAATGAACTCTTCTAATGAATTATGTTCCCCAGCAACAATGCCATATATACTTTGTTGGATTTCCCCTACAATTACTTTTTGTTCCAATTTTCCTTTATAAAAATATGTTCAAGGGAAATCCGATTCGCCGGAAAGCGCACCGGGTCGTCAAGTATTTAAAATTAAAACGGAGTGATTCGAGTATCGAACTCAGGGAACTTTCTTATTAGAAAAAGTTTTATTTAGAAATACAGCATTGTTGGAATAGCATTGATAATGGATGGTTAAAATAGAAATAAACTACCTTTATGGTAAAAAAAATAGTAAATGCAAGTAAGTAAAAGTTGACAACAATAGGTAAAAAGCGTTGGGTCTTTCTAACAAACAAGCTGGTGCATATAAAGATATTTCTCTAATCAATCATTCTTTTGTGTTCTATGTTGTAGCCTAAAATACTAAACATAGATCCCTTGTAAGCTTAGACTAATTTAACCTAAGCTTCATTCGTAGATCCCTCTTGTAAGAGAAGGCTTAAATTAAATAGCATTATCGTAATAGCATATTCAGAAAACCAAAACCTCAACAATCGATCCCTGGTAATGTGGTTATTCAGTCCTGCTTCTATCAAGTTCTAAGGCAACAATACATTTCCCAATGCTAAAGTCACCTAACTGTACACACAAATGGGTGATCACACCAAGAGCACGCAAAGATTAAGCATTAAAAGAAGCATTGAACACATAAAACACAATTAATTAGATATTAAAGTAATTACATCAGTTGTTCCTTAGAAATCCCCAACAAGGGTGCTTAGCCAGCCATTACAGAAAAACCCTAACACAAATGAGATTGAGAGTACAGAATAATTGTTCCTTACAAAAGAAGGGGGATCCCTCCTCCTCTTCTCAGCATCTCACAATCACACTGCAACTCACTAATCTCTCTCTAATTGAAGAACCCTAGGCTTCTTTGCAAAGCTGCTCCTCTTGTTGCCTCCAGAGCCTCTATCTCGAAATTAGCACTGTGGTGTCCTTGCTCTGGAATTCTCAAAAATTATGTTTGTAGCCTAATTCTGCACAAGACAGTCTTTAAATAGGCTCTGAATCTGCGACGTCGCGCTTAGCGCGAATTAGTGGATTTGAGCTTAGCGCCAGTCCTGTGCTGAGCCTGGCTAAAGACAACCATTATGCTTAGCTGCAGCCTTCAAATTGATGCTCTGCCAGATTCTTCTGTCGCGTTAAGCACGCCGAAGCTGTACTTAGCGATGGATGCGCGCTGAGCCCAAATGGTGAGCTGAGCAAACCTACCACTTTTAGCACTTCAAGATTTAGCCTCATTTAACCTGAAATTGAACATATTTCATCATTAAATCCAATGGAAAATATTCTAGAGACAGCTATAACAAGAAAACAAGATTTATTTACAAATCCCTACAGAATAACTATAAATTGGGGAAACTTTACAAGTTTTGGAAAATGTTTTGTATACAAAAGTTAGTCGTATAAGATGACTAACAGCTGATGTGTCATTATTTTCTCCTATTTGTTAACCCTTTTTGTCTCCATTTTAATTACTGATTAGCCTTAATTGTCAAATTAATTATGCAGTTTTATCATTTGGGCCTACTTGACTAATTTTGTGTTTTTAATTTAATTTCAGGAGAATTATAAGCAATTGGGCTTGAATCCAAGATTGGGCTTGGACTTGAAGAGAGCAGACAATTTTATTTTATCAAACCTTATCTTATCCAGATTTTATTTCATCTAGATTTTATTTTGTCCATATATTATTTCATCCAATCTTATCTTATCTTGTCCAGATTTTATTTTATTCCGTTTACGGGCTTGGACTTACAATAGATTTGTAAGCTTTGGGGCTGAGGACCTATATAACAGCACCAGGGTTTTAGTTTAGAGAGAGTTTTTGAGAGGAGAATAATTTTAGGGTTTTGCAATTCCAGTTTTTACTATTCATGCGCACTATTCACGTAGCAATAAAATTCGTTTTCTGCAATTTCATTTTCTGCTTCCAATTGCAATTTCATTTTCTGTTGATTAATGGAAGGCTAAGTCTCTAGCGTTGTTTTCTCTTGAGGATCAAGCATAGCTCTCTTTGAGGTTTTGTTATTACTATTGAATTCTGATAAGTTTTTCCTCTTCACCAATTGCTCTGTATTTGTTGCTATTAATCCATGCATGCTTAGTGCTTGATTAATTGTCTGTGCACTTAATTTACGTTCATGCTTAATGATCAGTTTCATTCACGATTAATTGGTGTATGTGTTTCTTAATCACATAATGACAGTCTTATGTTAATTTTCGCTTAGTAATTTAATTTAGGGTTGGATTATGTGGTTGAACTGATTAGGGATAAATCCTCGTAACCTAGGATAAGAGACTTGCTTGTGAATCAAGGGGAAACAACATGTTTTAATTATGTTATTTCTTTAATTAGAATTTGCTTGCGGTTTAATTTACAAAAAACAAACAACCCCCCCTAATTCGTTACTATTTTATTACTATCTGTTATGAACGTTTGGTTGACCATTGCTCGTTGGGAGACGACCTAGGATCACTTCCTAGATACTGCATTTTTAATGCTTATTTGATTTGGGTACGACCTCGATCAACAACCATCTGATTTTCCTCTCTATGAATGTGATGAAAAGATATGTCATCAAAGAATTCTATCAACTTTTTATTGTAAGTCTGGTAAGGCACCAATTTGTGGTCTCTGGTCTCCCATTCACCCTTCAATCGATGAATTACCAATACAGAGTCCCCATATACATCGAGCAACTTGACCTTGAAGTCAATCGCCGCTTGGATCCCAAGGGCACACACCTCATACTTAGCTATGTTGTTTATGTAGTCGAAACCTAACCTAGCTGTGAAAGGTATATACTATTCGTCCGAGGAAACCAATATTGCCCCAACTCCGTGGCATAGTGCATTAGACATGCCATCAAACCACATGATCCACTTGTCCCTGTCCTCATCCTCCACTTCCTCCTCAAACAAGGTCATGATGTCCTCATCAGGGAATTCTAGATGCATATGTTGATAGTCATTGATGGGCTGTTGAGCCAGGTAATCTGCCATGGCACTCCTCTTTATTGCCTTCTGAGTGACATAGACAATATCGAATTCTAACAATAGAACCTGCCACTGAGCTATCAGTCTAGAGAGAGCGGGCTTTTCAAAGATGTACTTGACGGGATCCATTTTGGATACCAACTAAGTAGTGTAATTTAGCATGTACTGCCTCAAATGGTGAGCCGCCCACACCAAGGCACAACACGTCCTTTCTAGCAAAAAGTAGTTCATCTCGCACGCCATGAACTTCTTGCTCAAGTAATAGACACCATTGACTCATCTAACACAGTCATATACATGATAAGGGGTCTTCCGTGTGAATGTATGAATACATGATTTTGATGATGTCAAAGAATAATCAAACAAGGTTTCTTTCAATATTATTTCAACAAACATTCAAAGGTTAAGCATTGCTTCCAGATTAATACAAGGTTGCTTCAACAAACAAGCATTGCTTCAAGATTAATTCATGATCAAGCTTTTACCTCAAAACAAAGTGTTTCCAAGAGATCACGGCTTTGGTAATCGATTACCAGGAAGTGTAACCGATTACCAGAAGACAATTTTGAAAAATAAGCTTTTAGAAGGTTTTGAAATTTGAATTTAAAAGCTGTAATCGATTACCATTGAGGTGTAATCCATTACCAGCAACAAAACTCTTGAAATTCAATTTGAAAAGTCATGACCCTTCAAAATATAACTACGTAATCGATTACCAGGTGAAGAATTTTAGAAAAAGCTTTTTGAAAAGACACATCTCTTCAAACCATTTTGAAAAGGCACGAAGGGCCTATATATATGTGTGTCTAACTTCAAAAAGTAAGAGAGAGATATTCTAAGAGAACTTAATTGCCAAATGCTCTCTCAACAACTCTTGGGCAAACACTTGCAAATCTATTGAGAATTCATTTAGGAACTTCAATTTGTATCAACCACTCTAAAGGAGAGAAATCATTTTGTTCATCTCTTAAACTCAGTTGTAATCAAGAGACTGGTTGTCCGCTGGATTGTGAGAATCTTAAGCACAAGGGTGACGGATCCCAAGGTGTGTTCAAAGTCTATAAAGGATTTACAGAGATAGTGAAAAATCTCAAGTGGGTTGCTTAAGGATTGGATGTAGGCACGAGAAATGGCCGAACTTGTATAAATCGAGTTTGCATTTCTCTCTTCCCTTATCTCATTTATGTTATTGCAATCAATTTTGTTTTGCATGTTTAAAGAATATTATTAAATTGATTGCTGCTTCTTCTTCTACATTTCGAGCCTATCATTTAGAAGGTGGTCAAAAGTTTGTTAGTGGAAAATTTAGAAACTTAATTCACCCTCCTCTTAAGTTAAGGTGGCCACTTGTCCAACATTTGGAGCACCGGTGGCTCGAGCACATAAGGATTCATGTGGCACTGTTTAATCCTTTCGAACGCCACTTGACAATCATTGTCCCATTGGACGGACTGATTCTTATGCAATAACTTGAAAAGAGGCTCGCAAGTGGCAGTCAGCTGTGATATGAACCTTGCTATGTAGTTCAATCTTCCCAGGGAACCTCAGACTTGCTTCTTGGTGCGTGGCTCAGACATTTCGAGGATTGCCTTTACTTTGTCTGGATCCACCTCTATTCCTTTCTGACTAATGACAAAGCTGAGCAATTTTACATATTTAACCCCGAAGGTACACTTTGCGGGATTCAGCCTTAACCTATATTTACGTACTCGCTCAAACAAAAAGTTTCCTACAGAGTAATGAAGGTTGTCTTTTCCATATCCTCCGGTGCCATCTTTATCTGATTATAGCTCGAAAACCCATCCATGAAAGAAAATAGGGCAAAATTGGACGTGTTATCTACGAGAACATCGATGTGCGGTAAAGTAAAGTTATCCTTTGGACTGGCTCAGTTTAAATCCTGATAGTCCACGCACATTCGCACCTTCCCATCCTTTTTAGGGACTGGCATGATGTTGGCGACCCATTCTGGGTACCGAGCAACGGCCAAGAAACCATCGTCGAATTGCTTCTTCACTTCTTCTTTTATTTTCAAGGACATCTCGGGCTTCATTCTCCTCAGCTTTTGCTTTACCAGGGAACACTCTGGATTTAGAGGTAGTTTGTACTGCACGATATTCGAGCTTAAACCAGACATATCCTGGTAGGACCAAGCAAAAATGTCTTGGTAGTCTTGCAACAGAGTCACCAATTCATCTCTGACGGACACGCAAGTTCTGACCTTGACCTCTTTTCTCTCTCTATTGACCCCTAAGTTCACAACTTCTGTTTCCTCTTGGTGTGGCTTCACTTCCCTTTCTTCTTGCTCCACCATTCTTTTCAAATTTGGAGGAAGCCCACAATCCTCATCTTCTCCTTTCTCGGCATGATTTATTAATTGCTCAAAATCAACATTCGGGTCCTCGATATCACTACTCCCATAGGACTCATTGTTGGATTCGCATCAAATCATTTAATCGCAATAAAAATAAATATGCAGAAGAATGAAAATAGACAAAGGTGAGAGAGGGAACACATCAAATGAAAATTTGAACCATAGAAATGTAAGAACAAGTGTAGATCTAAGATTTAGTCGGTTTATTTTTTTGAATCTACTCTAAACAGCACCAAACCACAAGACAATGGAGGATATACAAGGAGAATAAGATGAAGAACAAGAAATTAAAGAGAATTCACCGAACAAAAAGATAGAGGAAGCAAAAGAACATCACCTAGATGAAGATGCTCTTGATACCACATGATGTAAGCTCCATTGGAGCTTGTACGCCTAGGATCTTCTTCATCAATGGATTCCTTTTCTTCTTGGAAGATGAATGGCAGCGGAATGGAGAAAGGAAGAGAGAGAGGAGATGCCACTTAAAGGAGAAGATGAGTCTAGAAGAAGCTCACCACCATAGGAGGCCATGGATAAGAGCTTGGAGGAAGAAGGAGATGAATGAAGGGAGAGGGAGAGAAGAGCACGAAATTTTGTGCTCTAAATGAGCTTTGAAATCTGAAGTTTAATATTCAAATGATCAAAGTTGAAAAAAATGCACACACATGACCTGTATTTATAGCCTAAGTGTCACACAAAATTGGAGGGAAATTCAAATTTCACTTGAATTTGAAATTGAATTTGTGGAGCCAAACTTTGGAGCCAAAATTTCACTAATTATGATTAGTGAATTTTAGTTATGGTTCAGCCCACTAATCCAAGATTAATTCCAAGATTCTCCACTAAGTGTGCTTAGGTGTCATGAGGCATGAAAAACATGAAGGACATGCACAAAGTGTGACTATATGATGTGGCAATGAGGTGTAGTAAGCAAATGCTCACCTCCCCCTCTAAAATTAATTGGATTGGACTTCTACCAATTCAATTAAATTTATTTCCAACCACACACATCAAATATCCACTTAGTGCATGTGAAATTACAAAACTACCCCTAATACAAAAACTAGTCTAGGTGCCCTAAAATACAAGGGCTGAAAAATCCTATATTTCTAGGGTACCCTACCTACATTATGGAGCCCTAAATACAAGGCCCAAAAATAATGAAACCTTAATCTAATATTTACAAACATAAGTGGGCTCGTACTTAGCCCATGGGCCCGAAATCTACCCTAAGGCCTATAAGAACCCTAGGGCCTTCTCTTGCATCTCTGGCCCAATCTACTTGGAGTTTTCTATCCAATGCCTTTGCGGGGTAGGATTGCATCAAGTCATGCCACTCGTACCGGATATATTTGTAACTTTAACGGAGGGCAGATCATCCTTAACATGTATGATGGACACGTCCTTCCTTTCGTCGGGCCCTTGTGTGGCGTACTTCCATGGCACCGTCCTATCACTTTTGTAAGGGAAGGGCACATGCTTCTTAATCGTAAAGGGTTGGAAACCTCGGGGCCTTTGAGTGGTGATGTCCCTGGTGAAGTGGATCACCAAAGGCTTGGGCTTACTCGAGTTTTTATCATCTAACTGCATGCATACATCCACTCCCCTTTCTTCACATTGCAGACTTCAATCTGGCCCCTATTCATCAATCCCTGTAGCAACTCTTCCGCCATTAGACACGTCTCCACATCGTGCGATGCCCCCAGATGCATTAAACAAGAATCTCCTTTGTCCCCATCAAGGCGAATCATACCACCCTCATGCAATGCTTCCAATATGAACCTTATAGAGGTTGACACATCCTCTATTTGTTTCAACCCCCGAGACTCCCATTCTTCCACTATGTTAACCGCCGAGCCCCCACGACTAGCAAGTGGACTAGTCCTTACATTCAAATTGTCCTCTTGAAATGTCAGCCATCCTCATCAATCAAGCTTTGTACTTTGTGCTTGAATGCCACACATTGCTCTATGGAATGTCCCGAAACACCACCGTGATAAGCGCAGGTTGCATTAGGATTGTACCATCGGGGAAAGGGAGATTGATAGACTTTCCCGGGGCTCACCACAACCATTTGGTTACTGAGCAAAGATGGTAGTAGGTCGACATAAGGCATTGGTATCGGGGTGAACTCCGAGGGCTTTGTTTCCGAGAAATTCCTCCTCGGGTTTGTGTTTGTGTTGGGATTGGTGTTTCCAGTTAGTCGAGGCTATGCAGGAAATGCATTTTGTGGGGGAGGCGTTTGTGGTTGAGTGGGCAATCTTTGTTGGATGGGTGCTGGATTGGGAGGAGTTTCGATGTTGGCTGAATAATGGCACTGATACGGGGAATATGGGTAAGTGGGGTTGTGAGGGGTTTGTTGGGATTTTGGCCATGTGGGAGCTAAAGTTACAACATGGGCGTCTCTATCCTTCTTCTTAGCTCCACCCATTCCGAACCTCGTATTGCTTGTCCTCGTTGAAGTGGCATAATCGAATTTTCCCCTTTTTAAGCCCACTTCAATTCTCTCGCGCCACAAACACCTAATCTGTAAAGCTTGAAGGCATATAACCCACCGTTTTCTCATAGTAGAACACTCATTGGTAATGTGTCTACTATCATGGTTATCATCTCCCTCTCCATCATGGGAGGTGCTACTTGGGCTGCCAAATCCCTTCACCTCTAGGCATTCTCCTTGAAAGACTCATGCTCCTTCTTGCACATGGTTTGCAATTGTGTTCTATCGGGAGCCATGCCAAAGTTGTATTGATACTGCCTGATGAAAGCAGCCATTAAGTCCTTCCAAGAACGGATCTGGGAAGCTTCCAGGTTATTATAGCAAGTGATTACAACCCTAGCCAAACTCTCTTGAAAAAAGTGCATCAAGGGTTTCTCATCTTTTGAGTATGCCCCCATCTTCTGACAATACATCTTCAAGTGGTTCTTGGGACAAGTGGTCCCTTTGTACTTGTCAAAGTCTAGCACCTTGAATTTGGGAGGGATGACGATGTCGAGCACTAGGCATAACTCTGCCATGTCAGCAAAAGGGTAGTTACCAATCCCCTCAATGTCCCTTAGCCTTTCCTCTAAAGATCAAATTTTTCTCTTTCTTCCATGGCAGGAGGTAGTCTCCCCACCGAGAAATGTAAGGGTTGCATCGGGCGATGTTGAGGGGCCCCAGTCGCAACCTACCCTTTTGCAGGCGAGCGAGGCGAAGCTCATGGGTGCGTCTTCCAAAGGAGAAAAATGCGCAGAGTCGCCACCAACGTTTATTTGTGGAAAATGTCGGAAAAACCGAAGGAAACCGGTCATGAAGAATATTCCAGATTCGAGAGTTGTATTTATGTTTGAGGAAGGTATTAGCACCTCTCACATTTATCCCAAAGGATAACAGCCTTAAATTAGAATTGTGTGAAGTTATGTTTTTAAACTTTTATTTCTTTTTAATTTTTGAGGTCGACAAAAGCGGGGCTCTTGCTCCTACATACCCTCCATCGAAGAGGAAATCAAACCTACGTAGTTCTTTCCAAAGGGCGAATCAAGCGATTCTTTTTACTTGTAAGGTGGTCCTTTTAAGGTGTTGGACCTTAAAATGATGCATTTTTACTTGGTGAGAAAAACTGAGGTATCGAACCTTAAAATCCTTTTTAGTGATATTTTGCGGACGAGCTTGACTTTGTGAGTTGATTTTAGCCTTAATTTCACTTTAGTTATTAGTCAATTCAATTAAGAAAGAGAAATCCCAAAGAGAAACGTCCGATTGATTTTTTTTGGTTTATTTTACTAAAATATATTTTTTTATTATTATATTATTATTTTACCTCTTTTTGGTTTCCAACGTGGTTACGGCATGACCGAACGGTCGGATCTCATTTTAACAGAAATTAACGGATATTACAATTCAAATTATCGGTGGAAATTTATTTTATTTTTTGATTGGCGAGAAAATGACTTAAGTAAATGACTAAAGGACGTCAAAAGGGGGTACAGAAAGTAAATGAAACGAAAATAAAAGTACGTGAAACAAATGGGGACCACCAAGGGTACATAGAATGAATTGAAAAGTTCGATTTTGGGAACTTACCGGTTGAAGACCGAAGAACGATGAAGAACGGTTGAAAATCTTCGCGAAATCACCCACGGAAACGTTACGGAAGCTCCTCGGCTTGGATTTTCTTCACGGAAACAATTTTTCTCACTAATTTTAAGTGATCCCGAAATACCAGGAGGGTTGAACCCCTTTCTCCTTCACTCCTCCCCCTATCTATAGGAAAATAGGGGAGGAGCTGGCCACCCAGCTCGCCCAGGCGAGCCAGGTCGCTTCGTCCAGAAGCAACCGCCTTCTGGAGGAACATCCTGGAAGGCCCAAGTGGGCCTGGTTGCTATTTGCACCCCCTTTTTTTTACTAAATACACCTCCCTTTCTTTTTTTGTGATTCTTTTTCCGTAACGTTACGAAACTTTATGAATTTTGTAACGATACTTGTTTTCTTTCCGTAAGGTTACGAAACCTTACGGGTCACGTAATTACTCTTTTTTTGGCTTTCGAAATGTTACGGAACCTCATGGATTGCGTATCAATGCTTCCTTTTGATTTCCGGCATGTTACGGAATCTCACGGATTGCGTAACAATGCTTCCTTTTGATCTCCGGCGTGTCACGAAACTTCACGTATTGTGCAACAAAGGGTGCCAGGTACCTCGAAGCGATCAAACAAAGGTTGCATGCCATCAAACAATGGTCCCCAGATGAAATTAGGGTATGACAGATGCCCCTCTTTACTTACCTTTTATCGGAGATAAGAGGAAAGCAAAGATAAAACACTAATTTCGTCCGTCTTCGCCCTCTCCGTGATTAGTCTATGATGACTCCCGTCTCTCCTTCTTCTTTCTCTGCACAACACAAAACAAACACAAACAAAAAACACCAATAACATAATATATACGTATACACATGTTTGGCGAAGGAACCAATCGGGAAAATAACAAAAAACCATATTTTCCAGTCACCGGAGGCTCCGCGCTTGATAACGGAGGATGCATGAACAGCGCTAGGCAATCAATTCGTGGGGCTCCGAACTCGATGGTGGAGGATGCATGAATGACAATCAATTCATGGGGCTCCGGATAAGATTCGTTGGTGGAGGATGCACGAACAGCGCTAGGCAATCAATTCGTGGGGCTCCGGACTCGATGGTGGAGGATGCATGAATGACAATCAATTCATGGGGCTCCAGATAAGATTCGTTGGTGGAGGATGCACGAACAGTGCTAGGAAATCAATTTGAGGGGTTCCGGACTCGATGGTGGAGGATGCATGAATGACAATCAATTCATGGGGCTCCGAATAAGATTTGTTGGCAGGACCGAATGGTCCACTGTGTTCTTTCACCTAAAAGGTGAACATGCTTTAGCAAGGAAAAATAAATCATTCACGAGAGCACCATATTTTAGAGAAACAATATACTCATGCCAAAAGTAATTTTCCTTGTAACCGAAAATGAAGGGCAGGATGTCAACATTTAGCTTTTAAATGAACATTCAGGGGAAACGTTGGGTCAAACTGAAACCGGGAATAAAATCACTCATAGTGTATAAAAAACTCACATAGGTAAGTGTTTTACCCTAATCCCAAACCATAGCTGCACCATGACTTTATTATGCACATGATTTCCTATCGACCCAAAAAGATCACACGCACGATCACGGATCAATAGGATTTTCTCGAGGGTAGTGTTTTTGGAGAGGAAGCTGGGTGTTTCGGTCTTTTCCTCTTTGTTTATGTGGGGCGGGATATCACCAGTCGAGAGCGACTTTGAATGGCAATCCCAAAGGAAGAACTACTTCAAAAATGGGTTTTCCTTTGCTGGCAGCCATTTACCCTGCCGAAAATTTATCTGGTCAGAAGATCTTCCGTTCTCTTTCCTGGTTTCCTGTACTGAATGGGAATTATTTTGTTTTTCCTTCAATCTTTTTCTTTTTACTTTCTTCTGATCTTTGATTGGGAATCCTTCTTTTCCTTGTCTTTTCATTTTTCCTTTGCGATCTTTGATTGGGAATTCGGCTTTTAGCATTCGTTATTTGCTCTCCCTTGAGGAGATTCTGCTGTCCTTTTCTTCGGGGGAAAGGATGAGGATTCTTTTCATGGGCCAAGGTTCAAAGTAGCTTAAGGTTGTGTCTCAACATGGTCTTTTCATCGTGCAAGCCCGATTTTGATATCTGGGGAAAAACAAATTCGTGTGTCAAGGTGTCGGTCTCGGGTTGAATTCCCATATTATTTCTACGAGGCACGCGTAACAATGATGATTTGGAAGCAACATGCAATATTAGTCATGACTACATCTAGGTGGGTACTCAAGCATCCAGTTTGTGGCATTGTGATACTAAGGCTTGGGATTTACATAGGTAGACCCAATATTTCCAAATTATGTTCTTTCATCGGTTCAATGAATCCATCCATTCCTATCTCGGTTATTCTAGAAAATAAACTCTTAGCACCAGTCTCTTGTTTCCAAAAGATATGTTTGCTCTCTACGAATGATTTATGCTTTCTATGACCATAACATGCCGACCTTCGAGGTCTTTCTTTCTTTTTCTTTTTGTTTCATTTTTTATGTTTGCAAAAACTATGCATCCATTGCCATCTATGAGAAAAGCTTTTCTTTGTACACCTACATTCCTATACACGACAAACTTTTTCTGTATACACACGCATTAAAAACTCTTTCTCTTTATATCAACACGGTCTATATATAAAAACTCTATTCCTATTCAAAGATTTCTTTTTCATTTTTCAACATACACTCGTGGTTTATACAAAAATTTCTTTATATACACTCATTGCTTCATACACAAGAAT
Organism: Glycine soja; assembly: GCF_004193775.1. Classification (NCBI taxonomy): domain Eukaryota; kingdom Viridiplantae; phylum Streptophyta; class Magnoliopsida; order Fabales; family Fabaceae; genus Glycine; species Glycine soja. The sequence continues at coordinate 34,377,192 of NC_041009.1, read as the reverse complement.
TTCTTTTCACACATTATTTACACACACAAAATCTTTCTATACACTTTTTACATATAAAAAACTCTTTTCTTTTCTTTATATATAGACACGACATTTGTTCACAACACCTCTTTCTTTTTCTATTCTTGGTGTTATCATGATTTTTGTTCGTTTTATTTTCAAGACGACGTTCCTAAAGGAAAACTCTACAAGGTTCCGGAATTTCAACAAACATTATCGACAATAACAAAGTAAGCACTAACGCAACAGTCCAAACAAAATGTATGCACAAAACAAAAGACAATCGAAAAAACAAAACAAACGTTAGTCCCTCAAGTTATATATAAAAATAAAATAATATGTAACAGATAAAGGATGAAACATAAAATGAATATGAATCTGGGGATCTCCCGGTCACGTGGCTCCACTCCCTCCCAAGAAACAGAGTAAATCTATCATCTCCTCATCCATGCGGGCCTCTTCTACATCACCGGGAGCCTCTGTAGGCGCCTCCCCTGCCTGGGCCTCAGGCCAATCTCCGAGCCATGCGACCTCAGCCCTGAACTGATCAAGAGTAGGGCACGCAAAAGGAGCGAAACCCTAGCTCTACTAACTAAGGCTGAGCTGGTAGAGATACTCATGTATCTGCACCTGCCCCCTGCGGACCAAGTGTTGTAGATACCGCTCCGTGCCAAATGATCCAACTGGATCAGCCTGATGAGGTGGTGGCGGTGCGTCTGCGGCCTGTGGTGCATTACCCTGTGCCTGTCTAGGCGTGCAATACTTCTCAATGAAGGCCCAGGTGATCGACGGTCGAATCACCTTTCTAGGTGTGACGGGAACCCCGAATGACTGGCAGAGGCCCGTGATCAATGCTGGAAACCCCAGGGTCCTGTTAGACTTATCTGGGTCTAGAGGGTGCCTGGTAGGTGGCATACCTGCAAATAAATAAATGGCATCAGCGATCAACTAAGCCACATGGACGCTCATCCGTGTCAGGATGGCATACACCAACTGACACTTCGGCAGAGGGAGGTCAGAGTTATGATCGCTGGGCAGGACATTGCTGAGCAGCAACATCATCCACATCTGGGTCAAGGTTGTCATGCTGGTGCGCATGATCCGCACCCGCCTCCCGGCAGCGGTCCGGGAAAAATCCTGACCCGGTATGCATAACAGCTGGCAATGGTCTCCTCGTCAAATCCATCGGCCCGGTTCCTTCTCTGACTAAACTCGCACTCCTGGCCCTCCTCTAACACTAGCGGGTCACCCAAGAACTGGCTGAGGGCGTCTACATCAAAAGGAATCCACTGGCCCCTTACCCATGACCGCATGTCCCGCACACCCTCCTCTGTGGGCCAAGCATTAGCGTAAAACTCTAGGACTATATCTGGGTCAAACTTAGCCATGGGAGTGACCAGCGACGTCCAACGCCGGCGAGCTATCTCTTCCTGAAAATCTGGGTACTCATCGTCCCTGAGCTGGACGCATCTCTCTCGGTGGAACGACCATCCTTTGATGGCCTCGAAACGCTGCTGGTGCTCGGCGCTCCTGAAACGATGGCTGTCAAACTCGGGAGTGGCACTGGTTCCTTCGGCCGCGGCGTCCCTCCTAGATCTCTTTGCGGAAAGCTTCCTTGGAGCCATTTCCTGCGAGGACAACATTTGGAAAGTTAGTCTACAAGAAATATACCAATCATTACAAACAAGAGCCAAACAACACTTCATATGGCGCGAGTGTCAACATGCATTTTATAAAATAATCATATCGGGGCCGTGCTATTTTATGACACATATGCATTTGCACACATAAAAATTTGGTGAGAGGCATTTTACGACATACATCCATGTACATATTTTTTGACAAACCTTTTCATGCTACATCCTATATATATACACATTTTTTTTGGAAGGCTTCTTTTGCTACCTACTCACAAATACACATATTTTGAAAAACACTTTTACGCCATCCAAACACTTTGTAAGGCACTTCATGCTATATATATTCATATTATGCAAGGCATTTTCATGCTATATATATTCATATTTTGCAAGGCATTTTATTCAACATTTTGCAAGGCATTTCATGCAACATATTTACATACATACATATTATCGAAGGGTTTTTTCATGCTATCTAAGTGCAAGGCATTCCTCATGAGGCCGCAAGCTTTGAATTCTAGTAAAAAATCTCCTCAAACATGTTCTAATACTCATGCATCTTTTACATTCAAAACCGGAAACTTAGATTCGTAGGCATGAGTCATCCTTTTGGCACTTTAGTCTAGCTTCTACAAACTACCCACACACTCACAATGTGCATAATTTTTTTCGCAAGCTAAGTTCCCCAAAATCATGCGCAAATGCCATTGAGGCATTTCACCGAACACTTGGTGGGCGCATGTTTAAGCATGAAAATCAAGGGAATGGGGGCAATGCGACATGCCCCATTATCTCAGAATGCACCCTAGGCCTAAGGCCATCCCCTACAACCCCTCAATTCAACAAAAACAAGCAATAATTCAAGGATAAATCCCTCACGTTTTGAGCAAATACATGCAACTTAGAGCACCAAAATACATCAATGGAAAGCCAGAGAGCCCAAGAATGAGGTACTTGTTGGAGATGAATAATAGAGCAAAATGGAATCAAAAACGCGAAAAATGGTGACCTAGGGGCTGCAAAAATTGGTGATTCCCGTAGCTTTCTTTTTGAATGAGGGGGGGGGGGGAAGAGTTTTTGGTGCAGAAACCTTCCCCTTTCCCACTTTTTAACCCATTTCGTGCAGGGGCTGCATTTTTTTTGGGAGGAAATAAGTAAGACTTCTAAGGGTCAGCGTTCGCTTACTCGAAACCCCTCAGGGTAGATTAGGCATCTAATACTTACTTTATAGACACAACAACAATAATTACTGGAGATTTTAAAGGACACTAGGCTGCTTTGCAACGGTGCTTTCCGTTTGTCCTGGGCTAGGCAAAGGATGACGACCTATTGGTCGTGACCCTAGCCTCTACTTGCGTCCGTCACAAAATATGCATGCATATGCATATGCATGAATGTTTTCAAATGCAATAATCTTCTTAGTGAAAGCTGGTTAGGTTCAGTTTTAATTAAGCGCTTGGGGCACCCCATGAACTGAGCGAAAGGGCTTAGGTTATCACAAACCGCACATGGTTTAAAACCAAAGTGAGGACTGAAGCCTCAGACCCATGTTCTCTTCTTTTAAAGAACTGTGACGAGACAATTACAGTGGACAGGAATCCCTGGAGGAAACCAAAAAGAACACACAAACACAAAAATAAAAAAAACATGCAGCGGTTTCCTCAATTGCCCCAGATTTTAAGCGTAATATCGCTTAACGACATCGGAGTTCACGGGCGAGGGTAGCTCCTCGCCATCCATGTTGGTGAGCACTAGAGCCCCCCCAGAAAAAGCCCTTTTTAAAATGAAAGGTCCTTCGTAATTCGGGGCCCACTTCCCTCGATTATCTTTAACAGTGTGGGATATCTTTTTCAGGACAAGGTCCCCCTGATTGAACTTGCGCGGGCGTACCTTCTTGTCGAACGCGTTCTTTATCCTTTGTTGATACAGGCGCCCATGGCTCATGGCCGTCAAACGCTCACCTTCAATAAGGTTGAGTTGGTCGTAGCGCGTTTGAGCCTACTTTGATTCTTCTAGGCCCGATTCCGCTAGTATCTTCTAGGAAGGGACCTCTACCTCAAATGGGAGTACCGCTTCCATCCCATAAACCAAGGAATACGGCATTGCCCCAGTAGAAGTTTGTATCGAGGTTCAATATCCATGCAGGGCAAACGGCAACATCTCATGCCAATCTTTGTATGACACCGTCATCTTCTGAATAATCTTCTTAATATTTTTATTTGCAGCCTCCACAGCCGCGTTCGTCTTTGGCCGATAGGGGGTGGAGTTATGATGCTGGATCTTGAAATCCCCGCGCATTTCCTGCATCATTTTGTTATTCAGATTGGTGCCATTGTCAGTAATGATCTTCCTAGGGAGTCCGTATCGACAAATCAGTTCCTTCTTTATGAATCTGACCACCACACTCCTCGTGACATTGGTATAAGAAGCCGCTTCGACCCATTTGGTGAAATAATCTATCGCCATGAGAATGAAGCGATGACCGTTCGAAGCTTTGGGTTCGATGGCCCCAATGACATCTATCCCCCACATGGAAAAAGGCCAAGGGGCGGACATGACATTCAGAGGATGTGGCGGAACATTGACATTGTCCGCGTACGCTTGACATTTATGGCATTTCCTTACATGGGAGAAGCAATCGCTTTCCATAGTGAGCTAGTAATAACCTGCTCTAAGGATCTTCCTGGCCATAGCATGCCCATTGGCATGTGTCCCAAATGAACCCCCGTGGACTTCCTCAATCATGTAGTTCGCCTCTTTGGCATCTATGCATCGCAGGAGGGTCATGTCGTGGTTTCGTTTGTACAGGATGGTACCACTCACAAAAAAACCAGTAGCCAATCTCCTTAATGTTCTTTTGTCAATGTCGAAAATCCCTGGTGGATATTCTTTGTTCTCGACATACTGTTTGATGTCGAAATACCACAGTTTCGCATCTCGCTCTTCCTCTATCACACAACAATGTGCCGGCTTGCCCCGAGATCTGAATTCAATGTACGGCAAATCCCCGTGTAGGGCAAGTTGTAACATGGATGCCAAGGTGGCCAATGCATCGACCATTTGGTTCTTTTCCCGAGGATAGAGTTTGATAGAGTATCAACTTTTGATCCCTAGTTTCCCATTCTCCTCTCAACTGGCGTATTACCAAAGCCGAGTCTCCATACACTTTGAGTAGCTTTACGTCAAAATCAATGGCCGCTTGAATCCCAAGGGCGCATGCTTCATATTCAGCCATATTGTTGGTACAATCGAAACCTAGCCTGGTCATGAAAGGAATACATTGATCATCTGGGGATACAAGGACTGCCCCTACTCCATGGCCCAAAGCATTAGATGCCCCATCGAAACAAACAATCCATTTGTCTATATCCTTGTGCGTCCGCTTCTCTTCGAATAGGGCCATGATGTCTTCATCCGGGAACTCAGGGTGCATCGGCCGATAATCTTGGAGGGGTTGTCGGGCCAAATAATCTGCCAAGGCGCTTCCCTTTATCGCCTTGTGGGTGACGTACACAATATCGAATTCAGATAGTAGTACCTGCCACCTAGCGATTCGTCCCGTGAGGGCCGACTTCTCAAAGATGTATTTCACGGGATCCATTTTGGAAATAAGTCACGTGGTATGACTAAGCATGTACTGCCTAAGATGATGTGACGCCCATACCAAGGCACAACACGTCCTTTCCAACATTGAGTAATTCATCTCACAAGCAGTAAACTTCTTGCTTAAATAGTAAATGGCTTGTTCCTTTTTTCCAGAGTCATTGTGCTGACCCAACACGCACCCCATAGACTCGTCTAACACAGTCATGTATAGGAAAAGAGGTCTTCCTGTTACAGGTGGCATGAGCACTGGGGGATTCGCGAGGCGCTGTTTGATTTTTTCGAAGGCCTCTTCGCAGTCGCTGTTCCACAGGACCGTCTGGTATTTACGCAATAGTTTGAAGATGGGCTCGCAGGTAGGGGTGAGTTGCGAGATAAATCTCGCGATGTAATTCAACCTGCCCAAGAAACCTCGAACCTGCTTCTCCGTGCGTGGCTCTAGCATTTCAAGAATGGCCTTCACTTTCTTGGGATCTATATCTATCCCTTTCTGGCTCACGATAAATCCCAATAACTTCCCTGATTTTATCCTGAAGGTGCACTTGGCTGGGTTTAGTTTCAGTTGGTATTTCCGCAGCCTTCCAAACAGCTTACGCAGGTTGACGAGGTGTTCGTCCTCGGTCCAAGATTTGGCAATCATGTCATCTACATAGACTTCTATCTCTTTATGCATCATGTCGTGGAACAAAGCTACCATGGCACGCTGATAAGTTGCCCCAGCATTTTTCAGCCCGAAGTCCATCACTTTGTCGCAGAATGTTCCCCATAGTGTGACGAAAGTGGTCTTCGCCACATCTTCGGGTGCCATTTTTATCTGATTATACCCTGAGAAACCATCCATAAAAGAGAAAAGGGCAAACCTGGCTGTATTATCTACCAGTATATCAATGTGTGGTAAGGGAAAATTGTCTTTAGGACTGGCTCGGTTTAAGTCCCGATAGTCTACGCACATTCGCAGTTTGTCGTCCTTTTTGGGGACCGGGACAATGTTGGCTACCCACTCCGGGTATCGAGCTACAGCCAAGAAACCCGCATCGAACCGCTTTCTCATTTCTTCTTTAATTTTCAAAGACATTTCGGGTCTCATCCTTCGTAGTTTTTGCTTAACCGGGGAAGACCCAGGATTCAATGGCAACTTATGCTGCAGAATGTCGAGGTCCAGACCTGGCATGTCTTGGTACGACCATGCGAAGATGTCTTGATATTCTTCAAGAAGGGTTAACAAACCTTGGTGGATAGGTGCGGTTATATCGGTTCCTACTTTCACTTCTTTCTTTCCCTCTCTGGTCTCTAAGTTTATCAGTTCGGTTTCCTCTTGGCGAGGCTTCATTTTGCGTTCTTCCTGAGCGATCAATCTCTCCAACTCTGGTGAAAGGACGTCCTCTTCCTCTCCTTCATTCATCGTTTGACTTACTTCTCGGTCAAAATCGATTATCAAACCCTCGTTGTTAGGATCCTCAAAGAATCGACCCTCACATCTATACCATTCAAGACAAAAAAACAAAAACATGCAAAATGATATGAGAAAAGGTGGAATCGCAAGAACAGATGAAACAACATCTCTTTGATATTTAATAAGGTAGGTTTCACAAAACAAAAGAGAAAGGAATCTATAGCCTCTAATTATATTGAATCAGCGGTATAGACTTCCGACTGGCTCATCACGCGCCAATTCCCCACTTGGGAATTGGGATGGCACAGTCGCACGAAACTTGGCGGATCTTGTGGAGATTCCTCTCCTATTGCCGCCACCTCTTCCTCGAACATTATCCCAGCACTTGTGAAACACTAGCTAACATGACCAGGCCATGCCCTATCTGCCCGGAGTCTTGACGGTGCATTCCTTCTTCCCGGTTTCCCGGATTCATACCCCAACCCATATTTGTACGGGTTATCCCTAATGGCGACCACATTGGCATTCCCGTGGCTGTCCTTGCCCAGACCCATTCCGGGCTCATAACCGTGCCTGAGCATTACCCGCGCCACCATTAGGGCCACATTAGAGAGACAAGGTAACAACGGACTCGTTTCCACAGAGGCACAACTCACCACCTCGAAGGATTGGAAAGTTGTTTCCAATGATTCCTCCGCTGCTTCTACATATGGCGTGGAGGAGGGGCAGCTCACCAACATATCTTCTTTGCCTGACACTATCACCAAGAGTCCACCAACCGCGAATTTCAATTTCTGGTGAAGCGTCGAAGGGACCACTCCTAGCACGTGAATCCAGGGTCTCCCCAAAAGGCAGCTGTAGGCAGGATTTATGTCCATCACTTGGAAAACCACATTGCAAGTGTGGGGGCGTATCTCAATAAGGATGTCAATTTCTCCCATCACCTCCCGCCGACTACCGTCAAAGGCTCGTACTACCATCGAACTTGGTTTTAGACATGACACATTAAAAGGAAGGGGCAGGCATTTTTTCTGTTGCGGGAGGCCCTTCCACTTGAGTTGGGAGGGAACTTCTGGCTCGGATCGAAAAGTTCGGGTGGTTGTGTTGGTATGAGTTTTGGGCATTTTGGGGCGTTTTCATCCATGTTGGGGCGGTGGTGACCGCGTGGGTATCTCCTTCCTTTTTCCGTGTGCCCACCACTGGGGCTCTTCTATTGTTGTTGGGGGTAGCGTTGGAGGCATATTCAAACTTGCCTTTCCTCAGTCCGGACTCGATTCTTTCTCCGGCGAAGACGAGGTCTGCAAAGTTAGCCGGCATATATCCTATCAACTTCTCGTAGTAGAACGTAGGCAACGTATCTACCATAATCGTGATCATTTCCCTCTCAGTCATAGGTGGGATAACTTGGGCTGCTAGGTCTCTCCACCTTTGAGCATATTCCTTAATGGACTCATGTTCCCGTTTGCTCATGCTCTGAAGTTGGTTCCGATCAGGAGCCATATCCGTGTTGTATTGGTACTACCTAATGAAGGCAGTTGCCAAGTCCTTCCATAACCGGATCTGAGAAGCTTCCAGATTGGTGTACCACACCACTGCTGCTCCGGCTAAGCTGTCTTGAAAGAAGTGCATTAACAACTTTTCATCCGTAGAATATGCCCCCATCCTTCGGCAATACATCCGAAGATGACTCTTTGGACACGTCGTCCCTTTGTATTTATCAAAATCTGGTACTTTAAACTTGGGAGGAATTGATGGAAGCTTGCTTGTAGAGCTTCTATGGAGGCTGGATCTTTGAGCTTCAATGAGGTCCTTTAATGGTGATTTTCCACCATGGAGATGCAGTGGAAGACAAAGGAGAAGAGGTGAGAGGAGGCGCCATCCACTAGGGAATAAGCCATGGAAGAAGGAGCTTCACCACCAAGATGAGCCTTAGATAAGAAGCTTTGAGAGGATGCTTCAATGGAGGAAAAGAAAGAGGGAGAGAAAGAGAGAGGGGGGAGCACGAAATTGAAGGAAGAAAAAAGGGAGAGAAGTTGAACTTTGAGTTGTGTCTCACAAGACTCTCATTCATCAAAGTCACAACAAGTGTTACACATGCTTCTATTTATAGACTAGGTAGCTTCCTTGAGAAGCTTTCTTGAGAAAACTTCCTTGAGAAGCTTCTTTGAGAAAACTTCCTTAGGAAGCTAGAGCTTAGCTACACACACCCCTCTCATAACTAAGCTCACCTCCTTGAGAAGATTCCTAAAGAAGCTAGAGCTTAGCTACACACACCTTTCTAATAGCTAAGCTCACCTCCTTGAGATGAGAAGCTAGAGCTTAGCTACAAACCCCCTATAATAGCTAAGCTCACCCCATGAAAAAAATACATGAAAATACAAAAAAGTCCCTACTACAAAGACTACTCAAAATGCCTCGAAATACAAGGCTAAAACCCTATACTACTAGAATGACCAAAATACAAGGCCCAAATGAAGGAAAAACTTATTCTAATATTTACAAAGATAAGCGGGCTCATACTTAGCCCATGGACTCGAAATCTACCCTAAGGCTCATGAGAACCCTAGGGTCTTCCCTTGGATCTCTGGCCCAATCTACTTGGAGTCTTTTATCCAATGCCCTTGCGGGGTAGGATTGCATCAGGAATGATGATGTCAGGTACCAGACATAGATCCGCTAAATCTGAGAACAGATAGTTGCCGAGGCCTTCTACCGCTCTCAGCCTCTCTTCAAGTAGATCAATCTTTCCCTTGTCTTTTGCAATGGGAACGAGTTCCTTAATGGGTGCGGATGGAGACGGGACGTGGCGGACTATGTTTGGTTGGGGCAACTCATGGGGGGCTGGTTCCTTGAGGGGAAGTAGAGGGCCTAAATGGGCATCTCCTTCATCATCTTCCTGCAAAGGATAGTCGGCATGAGGAGAGAGCTGCCCCTCGAAGGTAGGGGCTTGGCTCAAATCGTCTAGAGCGGTACGGGGAGTGAAGTCTGGAGGCAAACCATAAGGGTAGGCTTGAGGACTATACCTCTGATTGAAACCTGTCGCGTTTCTGTCTCGGCCCAAGTTTATTGTAGGCTGTAGCACTTGTTCCGCTTCCCTAGTTGTATTGGAAGCGGCCGCCGTAGCATTATCTTCTATTGATTTTTGAATTTTTAGCATGGCTTCTGTGATAGAAGCCATCTGATCTTTTAAGGCCGACATGTCGGCCTTCATCTGTTCCTGCACTCCCTCTTTATTATCCATCTTACTTTTGGACCGGGTGTTATAGGGGTGCCTTTGCACTTTTTTAGTTATGGGGAGTTCCCTAAAGAAACAAACAGTGGTGAGCATGCCACCAAATCATGAATATGCTAATGAATGATCAGAGCACTTGGATCCACCTCAAGGCCTTTTTAGACAATGTGATGAGTTTCAGAACTTCTCTTTTTATAAAAAAGGGAACAAAAGCTTTTATCTAGCCAAGATCATATAAAAGTGTTACAACAGAACCTAATGGTTTCTAATTATATGGGCCATCAAATCCATCATGTGTTGACAATAATTGATTAGCCCGTGAATTTCCTCTAGGGCTGAACACACCTCGGCGATGGCCTTTGCTTTGGCTAGTAGTCGCGGGAGGTCTTGACTTCCATTTAAGGTCAAGGCGAACCTATCCATCCACATGGTCGCTTCTTGATGCAATGTATCAATCACCCTCCTTCTTGCTTCCTTCTCGGCGTATGCTTGTGCAAAGTCCTCTACTAGTTTTTGTTCATGGGTCAAAGATTGGTTTAACTCTTCTTTGTACTGCCCTATTATAGCTAGCATGCTTTGCTCCATGGCTTCTAAGTGTTGGGCCAAACTCCTCTTGGATATTGAGCAGGCAGCTAACTCCTCCTTTAAGACCATGCCATGTACTCGTGACTGGTCTCTTTCCTCTCTCTAGAGCTTGAGCTCATTGTTGCTGCCCCACAAAGCTCCTCGGAATTTATCTCGACCATGCTTTTCCTTGCAAGCCCTCTTGGTTTCTTGTTCAAGGGCTCTTGCGGTAGCCGCATTTTCCTCTTGTAACTCGGCACACTCTTTCCAGATGTCTGTAGTGACTAACTTGAATTTTTCTTTGGCGAGTCTTGCCTTTTCTTGCTCTGTTTTTAGAGCTTGGACTTCTTCATCCTCTTTCGGAACTTCGAAGTTCTCCTCGTTGATAATTTTCAACTTGGAGAGCCAATCTAACCCTCGTGTATGAACTCTCAGCCATTCATGATAACCATCGATGATGCCATTACGGATGCCCCTAAGTTCTTTATCTTTCCTTAACGGGCTTTCCCACGCCTTGTGGACTCTTTGTACAATCTTGAACCTTTGCGCGCCGAAATCTCTCACAAGGAAAGGCGAGAGGCTCTCTTCCGTCGGTGCTCCCCTCATGGGGTACCCTAACTGTCTTATAGCAAGTGCGGGATTGTAGTTAATACAACCCCTCGTCCCTATCAACGGAAGTTTGGGTAGTCCCCACATGAGAAGAGAACTCCCTCCTTTCCTTCCTTCCATCGAGGAAACCAGTTGATTGTTCTGCCTCATATCCCAGCCAAGTATTGGTCCCAATCTACTCTTCTCTTTTCGACGCACGAGCGATAAATTTGGAGCGGACATGGGTGCCTTATGTCTTGTCGGAATAGGTGCGAAACCAACCACACACAAAGAGCGGGTATGCAGCAGACAATCTGTGCACTGTTCTTCTCGCACCTTCGGTCAAATGTATCAAATAAGTCTGCCAAGATAGCTACCACCGGGCTTTCCTTGATATGGTGATATGCAAGGAAAGCATCAATCGTGGCTAGGTCCACCAAACCGTCCACGTTTGGAAAGAGGACAACCCCAAAGATTAGCAAAGCTAGTATATCCGCAAACGGGACCCACTCTTCTTGATTCGCCATATCCCTTGCCTTGCCTTCCATGTATTTTCGCGGTAGGCCCACTATGCCATTTCGAGTTTGCTTCATACGATCCAACTCTCTCGCCGAATCTCCGACCACAGCTGCAATCTTGCTCAAGGAGGGAAGAAACCCGGAGAAAAGATACGGTTTTCTTCCCCCAAGAGGGCATCCTAGAATCTCCTCAAATTCTTCAACAGTCGGTACTATTTGGAAGTCCCCAAACATGAAGCATCTCAATGGCTGGTCATAGTATTGGGCGAGGGATACAACGACTTCTGTAAATACCTCCGATGTGGTCAAATCTAAAATCTTTCCGTACACTTTGCGGAAGGCTTGCCTTTGGAGGGGTCCCATCAACCGTCCCAACTCCTTAAGGCTGGTGACATCTAGGCCCTTAATCTTGACTTGATAGAATCTTTTTCCGATTTGATTTGTCCCCATCATTTACCTAAAAAGGGGTGAATCAAGGCTCCGATATGAATGATGCAATGCGCATGCATGAAACGAAAAGAAAAACAAGTGGTAATTTACATATACGAGACCGAAAAAGATCCATCTTTTTAATACTACGTTCTAGGCATTGCGGCGCCCCAACGTATGCATTAAAAAGTGACGCATTACTCTAAAGAGACAAGATATCACTAGCTATATAGCAAAACTATAATTTATGTGCTATTCGCAGTAGAATGCATGAGAACAAATGGCACAGAGCGTGCTTGCTCCATGCCCCTATTTGGGGACCTATAGGATAATATCTATGAGCCTCTAATAACTACTCCCAACAATCCATATCTCACATGGCTGTTTTCTAGAGGTATCATCACTCAAGATAATAATATTGCGGTGGTATGGAATACCAACAACAACACATTATAAAGAGAGAAAGCTCTAGCGAGGTTTCACTATTATCAAGCAAGTCGGAGACCTAGCATGACCATAGATTCATCTCCACTCCTTAGATTTCCATAGACCCGGGTATAGGGCCCCTTTTTTTACTCAAACCCGTGTGTGCTTAGAATGCAGTGTAAAAATGTGAAAAAAACAGCATTTATTATATTTACACAGTTCAAAAAAATGCACACACAAAGTTTCACAATTCCACACTTTCCTAAAATAGGCCTAACTCACAAAAACAGTCCTTAGTGGAGTCGCCAGCTGTTGCAACCTACCCTTTTGCGGGCGAGCGAGGCGAGGCTCACGGGTGCGTCTTCCAAAGGAGGAAAATGCGCGGAGTCGCCACCAACGTTTATTTGTGGAAAATGTCGGAAAAACCGAAGGAAATCGGTCATGAAGAATATTCCAGATTCGAGAGTTGTATTTACGTTTGAGGAAGGTTTTAGCACCTCTCACGTTTATCCCAAAGGATATCATCCTTAAATTAGAATTGTGTGAAGTTATGTATTTAAACTTTTATTTCTTTTTAATTTTTGAGGTCGACAAAAGCGGGGCTCTTGCTCCTACATACCCTCCATCGAAGAGGAAATCAGACCTACGTAGTTCTTTCTAAAGGGCGAATCAAGCAATTCTTTTTACTTGGAAGGTGGTCCTTTTAATGCGTTGGACCTTAAAATGATCCATTTTTACTTGGTGAGCAAAACTGAGGTATCGAACCTTAAAATCCTTTTTAGTGATTTTTTGTGGACGAGCTTGACTTTGTGAGTTCATTTTAGCCTTAGTTTCACTTTAGTTATTAGTCAATTCAATTAAGAAAGAGAAATCCCAAAGAGAAACGTCCGATTGATTTTTTTTTTTGGTTTATTTTACTAAAAGATATTTTTTGATTATTATATTATTATTTTACCTCTTTTTGGTTTCCAACGTGGTTACGGCATGATCGAACGGTCGGATCTCATTTTAACAGAAATTAACGGATATTACAATTCAAATTAACGGTGGAAATTTATTTTATTTTTTGATTAGGCGAGAAAATGACTTAAGTAAATGACTAAAGCACGTCAAAAGGGGGTACAGAAAGTAAATGAAACGAAAATAAAAGTACGCGAAACAAATGGGAACCACCAAGGGTACATAGAATGAATTGAAAAGTTCGGTTTCAGGAACTTACCGGTTGAAGACCGAAGAACAATGAAGAATGGTTGACAATCATCGCGAAATCACCCACGGAAACATTACGGAAGCGCCTCTGCTTGGATTTTCTTCACGGAAACAATTTTTCTCACTAATTTTAAGTGATCTCGAAATACCAGGAGGGCTGAACCCCTTTCTCCTTCACTCCTCCCCCTATTTATAGGAAAATAGGGGAGGAGCTTGCAACCCAGCTCACCCAGGCAAGCCAGGTTGCTTCCTCCAGAAGCAACCTCCTTCTGGAGGAACATCCTGGAAGGCTCAAGTGGCCCTGGTTGCTATTTGCACCCCTTTTTTACTAAATACACCCCCTTGCTTTTTTGTGATTCTTTTTCCATAACATTACGGAAGCGCCTCGGCTTTGATTTTCTTCATGGAAACAATTTTTCTCACTAATTTTAAGTGATCCCAAAATACCAGGAGGGTTGAACCCCTTTCTCCTTCACTCCTCCCCCTATTTATAGGAAAATAGGGGAGGAGCTTGCCACCCAGCTCGCCCAGGCGAGCCAGGTTGCTTCCTCCATAAGCAACCGCCTTCTGGAGGAACATTCTAGAAGGCCCAAGTGGGCCTGGTTGCTATTTGCACCCCCTTTTTTAACTCAATACACCCCCTTGCTTTTTTTTGTGATTCTTTTTCCGTAACGTTACGAAACTTTACAAATTTCGTAACGGTACTTGTTTTCTTTCCGTAAGGTTACAGAACCTTACGGGTCACGTAATTACTCTTTTTTTGGCTTTCGGAATGTTACGAAACCTCACGGATTGCGTATCAATGCTTCCTTTTGATTTCCGGCATGTTACGGAATCTCACAGATTGCGTAACAATGCTTCCTTTTGATCTCCAGCGTGTCACGGAACTTCACGTATTGTGCAACAAAGGGTGCCAAGTACCTCGAAGCGGTCAAACAAAGGTTGCATGCCATCAAACAATTGTCCCCGGACGAAATTAGGGTATGACAACCCCCAAGGTATTGGGCTGAGGCAGGCCACCAAATGCTGGTCCCTTAGCGACATATGCAGGGTAAGGCTCGAACTCGCCCAATGCATGGTATCGGGGCTCTTCATAGGCCTCTCCCATAGGTTAAGCAAAGGGTGCATGCCCCAACTAGGGTTGTTGGCTTTCAAGGAGAATGGGAGCAGAGTGGTTGGCGTTCTTGCCGGGCACATGCACTGCATTGGGTGGTGTATAGTTAGGTGGCAAGCCGTATAGTGGGAAAGAATTCTTACTTTGCACAACATGGGGACCGGCTGCACTTCCCAACACTTCTCCTCCCTAACCTACCATGTCTGGGACTGGATGACTTATTTGGTTTATGTCGGATGGGTGAGTCGAATCCGCCCCAACGGCAGCGCTGGTGGTGGCGACTGCGACCGCATTGTCCTCCATTATCCTTCTTATACTCAACATGGCCTTCATCATGGAGGTCATTTGGTCCTTCATGGCCTCCATGTCGGCCTTCATCTGCTCTTACACCTCCTCTATTTCACTCATGATTTTGGTTTTCGCACGTGTTTGGTAGGGGTGTCGTAAAGCGCATTCGTTCTTTTTGGTTATTGTGTTTACTTTTTTACTACGACTGCTAAAAAACAAAATGCAATGAGTAATGCAACAATGAAATAAACATGAGTGAATGATAATGATAAGTTGCTGAAGTATTGAACCTACGTAGAAATTTCAGTAAAGACATAGGGTCGAATCAAATCTCATTTTCATTAAGAAACAACACCATTTATCTTGCCAAAGCCAAAGCATAAATACAACACAAACGCCTCAGCGGTTCCTAATTATGTGGGACATTAGTTTGACCAGGTGTTGGCAGTAATCAAAAAGCTCATGAACTTCATCGGGAGCCAAGTATACATCCATCATTGCCTTGGCTCTAGCTAACAACCTTGGAAGCTCTTGACTCCCATTCAAAGTGAGAGCGAACCTATCCATCCATTTCATAGCTTCCCCGTGCAATGATTCTATCACCCTCTCTCTTGCTTCCCTTTCAATTTATAGAGCCGATACCTTCGCATGCTTATCCTCTAGTCTTTGCCCATGACTAGCAGCTAGGTTTACCTTCTCCTTATATTGATCAATAATTGTCAACATATTCTCTTCCATTCTACTCAACTATTCGGTCAAAATTCTCTTTGACCTTTGACAAGTCTTTAATTTATCCTCTAACACCATGTTTTCCACCCTTGACTCGTCCCTTTCGGCCCTTCTAAGCTTGATCTCGTTGCTGCCGCCCCATAGAGCCCCTCGGAACTTGTTCCTGCTCCATTCTTCTTTCGGACCCTCTTTGTTTCCCGCTCTAATGCTTCGACCATAGTCATTGATTGAGGTCGTACCCGAATCAAATAAATATTAAAAATGCAGTATCTAGGAAGTGATCCTAGGTCGTCTCCCAACGAGCAATGGTCAACCAAACATTCATAACAGATAGTAATAAAACAGTAACGAATTGGGGGGTTTTTTTGTTTTGTAAATTAAACCGCAAGCAAATTCGAATTAAATAAGTAACAGAATTAAAACATGTCGTTCCCCCTTGATTCACAAGCAAGTCTCTTATCCTAGGTTACGAGGATTTATCCCTAATCAGTTCAACCACTTAATCCAACCCTAAATTAACTTACTAAGCAAAAATTAACATAAGGTTGTCATTATGTGATTAAGCAACACATACACAAATTAATCATGAACGAAACTGATCATTAAGCATGAACGTAAATTAAGCGCAGAGACAATTAATTAAGCACTAAGCATGCATGGATTAATAGCAATAATTATAGAGCAATTGGTGAAGAGGAAAAACTGATCAGAATTCAATAATAATAACAAAACCTCAAAGAGAGTTGTGCTTGATCCTCAAGAGAAAACAATGCTGGAGACTTAGCCTTCCATTAATCAGCAGAAAATGATATTGCAATTGGAAGCAGAAAATGAAATTGCAGATTGAAGCCGAAAACGAAATTGTAGAAAACAAATTTTATTGCTACGTGAACAATGTGCATGAACTATAAAAACTAGAATTGCAAAACCCTAACATTATTCTCCTCTCCAAAATCTCTCTAAACTAAAACCCTGGTGTTGTTATATAGGTCCTCATCCCCAAAGCTTACAAATCTATTTTAAGTCCAAGCCCATAAACGAAATAAAATAAAATCTGGGCAAGATAAGATAAGATTGGATGAAATAAAATATGGACGAAATAAAATCTAGATGAAATAAAATATGGATAAGATAAGATTTGATAAAATAAAATTGTCTGCTCTCTTCAAGTCCAAGCCCAATTGCTTATAATTCTCCTGAAATTAAATTAAAAACACAAAATTAGTCAAGTAGACCCAAATGATAAAACTGCATAATTAATTTGACAATTAAGGCTAATCAGTAA
The DNA here is from genome assembly GCF_004193775.1 of Glycine soja. Taxonomy (NCBI): domain Eukaryota; kingdom Viridiplantae; phylum Streptophyta; class Magnoliopsida; order Fabales; family Fabaceae; genus Glycine; species Glycine soja. The sequence goes on along the minus strand of NC_041009.1, from coordinate 34,360,174 downwards.
TTAAAATGGTGAGAAAAAGGGTTAAGAAATAAGAGAAAATAATGACACATCAGTCATGTTGACATCTCTTAGCTTGTCACACTCTTTCCTGACCCTAGTGACTGTCGTCTTTAGCTTTTCCTTGACCACTCTCATTTTTTCAAGCTCTGCTTTCAAGGCTTGCACTTCTTCGCTTTCCTTAGGGACTTCAGCTTCTTTCCCACTTGGACCTTTTACCTTTGGGAGCCAAGTTATCCCTTGCGTCCTAGCCTTCAACCACTTATGATAGCCACCGATGACACCATTGTTGCTTCCCCTAAGCTCCTTATCTTTCCTTTCCATTGTGTCCCACGCTTTACGAATTCTCTGAAGTATTTTTTGCATTGCCTTCATTGAAACCCTATGCGATGAAAGGCGCGATGATCTCCTCTGACGGCGCACCTCTCATAGGGTAGCCTAGTTGTCTTATGGCCAGCATGGGATTGTAATTAATACAATCCCTTGTTCCCATCAAGGGGACGTTTGGGAATCCTTCACACGAGCACAACACTCTAGCCCCTCCTTCTTTCCATTGGGGCAACCAACTAATGGACGCTCCTACCACACCTGCCAAGAGTTCCTCCCAATTTGCTTTTCCCTTTTAGGTGCACATGTGATGACCTTGTAGAGAGCAGACAGGTCTACCTTCATAACAAAAAATGTGGGAGACCAACCACACATAAAGAGCAGGTGTACAACAGACAATTCTTGCACCGCTCTTTTCGCATCTCATGTCAAATGTGTCATATGCATTGGCCAAAACAACAATGACTGGGTTTTCCTTGCTGTGATGATAAGCAGAAAAAGCATCAATCGCTGCTAAATCCACAAGCCCATCTATATTTGGAAAAAGTATGGTCCCAAACACCAAAAGTGCTAATAAGTCAATGAATGAGGTCCATTCTCCTTGATCTGCCAAAGCTTCTTCCTTCTCCCCTAAGCGCTTCCTTGGTATCCCTACCACTCCATTCCTATTTTGCTTCATTTGGTCTAACTCTTGTGCCGAGATCTTGACCACTTTTGCTACTATTTCCATGGAATGGTAGAATCCGGAAAAGAGATATGGCTTCCTTCCTCCTAGCGGGCATCCTAAGATCCCTTCGAACTCTTCTATGGTTGGTACCATTTGAAAGTTCCCAAACGTGAAGCATCTGAGCGACTGGTCATAGTATTGAGCAAGGGATGTGATGGCTTCAATGGACACTTCTATCATGGCCAAATCCCAGATTTTCCCATATGCTTTGCTGAAGGCTTGACGTCGAACTTGATCCATCCGCTGCCCTAGCTCTCGTAAGCTGGCTAGTTCTAGGTTCTTGACTTTGACATGATAGAACCATTTTTTTAAAAGAGGGCGCTTGGTTTGACCCCATGTTTGCTAGAATGAAAATTCTGATGACCAATACTTCAACACCTTATCATAGGGGAGGTATGATGAATGCATCAGGGCTTGTTTATGCTATGCATGACAAAATATGTTTATCTACGGACACAAGAGCCTGAAAGGCCATCCCTTCTTACCTACAATGCATTGGGTATCATGGCTCATTTGTAGTCATTACCATGGTGCCCAACACATGCAATTAAGAAAGTGATACAGACCTTCTGGCTTCCTATGACGAAGATGACGAAAACAAATGCAAGGCATGAGCATTGACAAGACATAAGTATGCATGCGTGAAAGGAATGACTAATGACAATAAAGAGTATGAGGTTAGTAGCACAAAGAGAAACATGCTAGATGAATGAGCATGATAACACAATAAATTAATGCCACAATGACATAATAACATGGTAAACATAGGAATGATGCACACAATCATGACGTTAAAAAGATATGCATGGCTAGATCAAGGAAACAAAATATAGTGTGTTTGTTCCGTGCCCCTAATTTAGAAACCTAATGGAAGGGATTAAAGGTTTGCTATGTAGTGAGAACTCCCAAGGGTGGTCGCACATAACATTCAAAGGTTTCTAGAGATATCATCCTCTTTGATATCAAACATTGTGGCAGTAGGGACTACCAGCGACAACATATCATCAAAGAGAAAAACACTAGATGAGGCTTCACTGTTATCAAGCAAGTCGAAGACCCAACATAACCACAAATCAACCTCCACTTCGTATGTCTCCATGGACCCAGATATAGGTACCAATAACTCACTATGTGTGCAAAGGTGTAGGTGCCATGTGTTCATAGAACAAACAAATATTTCTAAATATGCATGTAATAGATAGACAGCGACACCCAACATAACAACACAGTGATCGAGGCCGTACCCGAATCAAATAAACATGAAAATGCAGTAACTAGGAAGTGATCCTAGGTCGTTTCCCAACGAGCAATGACAAACCAAATGTTCATAATATACTTGCGCAGTAACAGTAACGATTGGGGGGGTTGTTTGTTTTGTGATTAAAGAGCAGAACAAGTAAGCTGGAATATGAAACTACTAATATTAAAAACGGGTTGTTTCCTCTGATTCAGAAGCCATTCTCTTGTCCTGGGTTATGGAGAATTCGCCCCTAACAGTCAACCACTTAATCCAACCCTATTTCAATTTACTAAGCAAAAATCAACTTAGGGTTGTCAATACGTGATTAGGCACCACATACACCAGTTAGCCCTTCGTCCATTAAGCATGAATGCAAGTTAGGCTTAGAGGCAATTAATCGAACACGAAGCGTGCACTGATTAATGTTCACGAATTTGGGATAACTAGTGAAGGGAAAACTGCCAGGAAACCACATTACAAACGATACCTCAAAGAGAGTTGGGCTTCGTCCTCAAAAGGAAACAACACCAGAAAAACTAGCCTTCCATAGATTCAAACAAAAAACGCAAATGAAACATGAAGCAGAAACGTAAATGAACAGAAATGTAAATGAAACAGAAACGTAAATGAGACAGAAACGTAAATGAAAGTAGAAGAAGAAGCAAGAACGAAATTGTAATAAGAAGCAGAAAAGCAGTAGCCTTAGAACAGAAAAACGTAAAAACCTAAAACAAAAGCTCTGAATAATAAAATAGCATAACAGAATAGCCTTGCACGAATCCCAAGGCTGCTATTTAAAAAGAGTCACTCAAAGTCACTGGGCCCTATTACAATACTCTGGCCCAAAACGAAATAAACACTGAACAACATAAAATAAAATTGCGAAATTTCCTAATTAGAAATTAACTAAGGTAAGCGCTGCTTTATTTGCCCTCTTCAAGTTCATAACCAAAATCCGGATTAAGCTCAATGTTTCATTAATTCCTGAAATTAGATTAAAAACATCAAATTAGCTAAATGAGCCCAAATAATAAAACTGCTTGATTAATTGACAATTAAGACCAATCAGTAATTAAAATGGTGCAAAAATGGTTTAGAAAATAGAAGAAAATGATGGCACATCACACAGAAAAAAAGTTATATGAATTTAGGAACATAAAAGAAGAAAGGGAAACCAAATAAAGAAAAGGTCACGATAAATATTGCACACAAATTAAATGACTTAACTCTTTAACAAATCATCCCCAATGGAGTCGCCAACTGTCGTAACCTACCCTTCGGGGGGAGAGTGAGATGAGATAAATAGTGTGTCTTCCAAAAAAGGAGAACGCGTGGGAGTCTCCACCAATGTTTATTCAAGGAAAACGTTAGAAAAACCAAAAAGGAGGTCTACCAATTTCAAAGAAAAAGGTTCGGGACTTGTTTACGTGCGGGGAAAGTATTATCACCCCATGTGTCTATCACAAGGGACGACAACCTTTAATCGAGTGTGCAAAAACATGACTTCAATATTATTTATTTTCCCTTTTTATGTTTCTTTATTTTTTGGGGTCAACAAGGGTGTTGCCCTTGCTCCTACATATCCTCAGGTGCATTGAGCAATTCAGACCTATGTAGTTCTTTAAAAGCGAGAAAGTTATGTGTTGAATTGATTTTAAACTTTTGAAAGGTTCATTTTAACCAACAAAATCAAAAGAGACCATTAAGGCATTGGACCTTGAATGGATTCAAGCGACTTTTATGGATAATAACTCAATTACATGCTGATTTCATCTTGGTTTACTTATTAACTTTCAATCTCTTTAAAAGATGATTTGTGACGTAAATGATCGGTCAAAATTCACTTTACAAGAAGAAAAGAGATTACATATGGTAGAAGAATGAGATGAAGATGTGCAAAGCAACAAAGAGGACCCCTAAGGGTGCATAGATCATATCCAAATTCTTAAAACAAATACTAACCAAATGACAAATGAAGAACACCGAATGAAGAATGATGTAGAAATCGATCACTGTCGTGATTCGTTAGCTCTTCGGCCTAGTTTTTTCTTCTTCTTTCTTCTTCTTCTCCTCAATGTTCACTGAACACTCTCAATACTGAATGTTGAACCCTTCCTTCAGCCCCCCTCGCGCTTGGGACTTTGGTAGCTCGCCTAGGAAGGCTGGAGCTTGCCCAGGCGAGTTGTTGCTTCACCCTAAAGTAACCTTGCTCACCTAGGTAAGCTGGTTAGTTCACCCACAAGCTATTTGGGGGCCCAGGCGTGCTAGAGGCTAGCATGGGCGAGCCAAGGTCCAAAAAAATGCTAAAAATGACCCTTTTGCCCCTCCCCTTGGGTATTTTCCACATCCTTGACCAAAACATTGAATGATCTTTCGTCTTGCGTGGTAATAGTCGTCGAACAACTCAATTTAGCTAGCAGGAATCAAAATATCCATGAATGATAGTCCCCAGATGAAATTAGGCTCTGACAAGCATGAAAGTAGGAAAACAACCAAAGAAGAAGGTGAGGAGATAGTGCGAGGAAGAGAGAGAAGAAAGAAAAAAACCAAGCTGGAGCTGCAGAGATCGACATGGAAGTGATCTTGGATTGCATCCTTTATCATTTCATTTGTTGATCACTAGTTTCATGAAATTGAATTGAATGAATTAATTCTTTCTGTTATGTTGCTAGGAAAAAAGCATAACGTTTTGTTTGCTAATAGCAAGGATTATGATTGTAATGCTAGAATATTTATTTCATATGTGAGGAATCAATATTTGACAAATATTCTTAGGATTCTCGAATATGTGGAATCGATTCTGGATGATCTAACGTGTACATCAAAGATGTTGGAAAATGATTCATATAGATACTGAAGATATGAATGATGAAATCCAGTCCTATGCTTTTCTTGAATTAATTAAATCCATTTTATTCATTTTCTTAATTTTAGATGTTTACGACTTTTATGCTATTTACCTTTCTTTCATTAAACCCATGAAATTTCGGTTAAATCCTTTGTATATATCTATCAAACTGTTTACTTTTATCTGGAGAAATTGAGTAACTCAAGTCCCTGTGGAGACGATCTCATTTATAAAAATTGTAACCTCACTACTAGTTATGCCCAAAACCGATGTATAAAATTGTCAAATCTGTACAAATTAACATCAGTTTTTACCAAAACCGATGTCAATTTATGCCGAAAACATCGGTTTTTTAAAAAAATCAATGTTAATATATAAATACAACATTAGTTTTTAGAAAAAATCGATGTTGATTTATACTCCCCAACATCGATTTTTTTAAAAAAACCGATGTTGTGTTATGCTAAACAACAGTTTTCATAAAAAACCGATGTTGATGTTCAACATCAACATCAGTTTTTTAGAAACCGATGTTGTGAGTCCAGCATAACATTAGTTTTTACAAAAACCGGTTTTTACAAGAATTGATGTTGTTTGTAAACATCAATATCAATTTTATTTGAAAACCGATGTTGTTTATTGAATTTTGTTAATATGCTGTCTATTTTTTTAATTACCCCAAATTAACCTATAAATTTAAAATCAGACCCATATTATATAATTTTCAGTTTGTTTTCAAACACTTTTTAGCAAAAATTCCATAAAAATTGAATATGTACTATGAATTAAAAGAATATTTAATGTGCATACATGAAATGAATTGTAAAAATGTAAATTAACTAAATGAAAATTCTAAAATTACTTAAACACTAATTGTTTAATTTTAACTTTCAAATAGTAGGTTACACAGTAATAAAATATAATTAGAAGCATTGTTTAAATGACATACTTTAACAACAATCCACCTAGCAACAGCCTTCGATTTACTTTGTGGAGTATCGTCAAATCCTTTCAAAGCATTGTTTAATACAAACATGGATGCGTATTGTACAATTAAAACATCAATGTTCCCGACTAATGCTAATGTAAATGTTTTGGACAATATAATTGGCTTGTTAATAATTCCATTCAGGTAGTTGTCTGCCTATTGTGCAAAGAACAAAACCAGATGACAACATTTTTCTTAGGTTAACCATTTGCCAATGTGAACTGTAGTGGAGAACAATAAATTATTATAGTGCATAAATTATTTAAATTCATTTGTTTAGTTTAACTTACCCATTCAAGTAGGCTCCTAGGTACACATCCCTCTTTGAAGTCTGCATCTAGTTCTTAATATAAGTTTCTGATTCAAATTGTGATTGCCCAGATCTCAGTATGAACTGTGGCTCAAGGAACCCATAGACATCGGCATTCCCCGATCGCATACTTGTCTCACTCATATGCCTATTGTTGTTAAAATAAAGTAAATTGCGTATAAATTTAAAATAATAAGTTAGGCAATAACACAATAATGTAAAGTGACTTACAGAACCCATAATTGTATAACAGAGATGCTAAGACATTGACCACCATGTGAATTATGTACAAGTGGAAGTTGTCATTAAACACCCCAAATACTGTAGCATCCCACATAACCTGCAACGACTTTAGAAAAAACTGTGGGATGGTCAATGTCATCAGATATAAGGGATCATCGACATCATGATCTGGCCTATCTACAGGTTTCCCCAGTCCCATAACTCCATGTTTATCTAACACAATTAATTAACATAATTTAATGACAATGAAAACTTTAATTGGAAAAAATCATTTAATGACAGTGAAATACATGTTATGAGAAACGCTTGATAAGATGTGTTGGCCAAGCAACAAAGGTGTTAAGTGCTTGCCTCATTAACTGAACCTATTGAGTGGGTATAGGAATATGTGCATCTGAATCTCAAACTTCCTCATCACCAACCTTGACTTGATCATTGCCTAAAGGGATGTTGTGAACGACGGTCGACCCCTCATAAAGTCTTTCTAGAGCAACCAAGTAAGGAGGATTTTCTTCAATGGACCATCCACATTTCTCTAAATCACCAATGTCTGTGTCATTCCTTGAGGGATCAACACAACTCTCCTTGGTGCTGACACAAGCAACTGAAGGACCAACCTCAGGCTCAGGAGGCAGTGCGAGTCCCTGTGATTGCATTTGACTAAAGGACTACATTAGTTGTCGAGTTACTTTTTCTATGATCTACTCCTCCAGCTGGTCCCTGATTGTTTGTGTCAGCTGCTCTAGGTCTTCGGTAGCCATCGATGAAGATGAATGGGAAGTCCTTGGGGCGGGTTCACAATATTGTTTAATGGTTACACCAACTCCAGTAGCGCACGGATACGACTAAGGTGTTTTGGTTGCCCAATGACAGCAGTCAATACATCCCAACGTCCATAGGCGACAAAGGAACCTGTGAGGCTTGCTCCTCCAAGGAATCCTGTAATTAACACATTTATTGGTTTACTCAATCAACTTGTTTTCTAGATATTCATAACCCCCACGAGACAACACGTGAGGGGCAATGTTTTGTTTTTGAATGGCCTGTGCCTTCTTTTGCACATCCTTTAAAAATTATACATTTTCCAAAGTTATTTTTACTAACAATAATACGTAAATTTAAAGATTAAAATAATGAAAATCACAAAACTTACCTCCCACAAAGGGTCTCCACGGCTCTGACAAAATTGGGTCCATTTCTCTTTGCTAATGATGTACTTTTGACATACAGTCATCGAAATTGTCCTTGTCGGCTGTAAGTGCCCATTTGTCATCAAATTAGACTTAAACTTCTCCACCTCTTGCCAATAATCTGAAGTATTTTCTCTTTCATCCTCAAATCAGATGCTTCAGACATATCAAATTCAGTTTAACAAACGAAAATTGCATTTTATTGCTAATCAACAACATACAATATTTAACTAAAATACCTGAATATCCTCCCATATCAAATCCTTCTAGGCAGCAGGGACTTGTTTCCAATTCTCGTATGTCACATCCACCTTATCTCGAGTGTCGATCCCCAAATATGTCCTTAACTTCTTTCTGTGGGGACCGTTGGCTTTCCTGGTCGCAGGATCAGTAACACCCCCAAGATCCACATGGACCAGTGGTGGTCTAGTCGCCAATGATCTCAACCGTGTCATTTTTCTTGTCCGTTTCAAGGTAGAAGGGGAATGTGTTGCTGAATCAGTAGGTGGAGGAGGGGGGAGCTGGGTGGTGTAGCCATCAGCCTATCAAGAAAAAAATAACATTAATGAAACAATGTCTAAAAACTATATTATGTTATGTAACTTAATGGACTGAAAGCAACTTAATATAAAATAATTTATACTATATGATGTTTGTTAATTCTCCTTTATCATGATCATTATGATTTGCATGCATGTCGTCAACTTCATCTTCTCCATTGACGTTAGGCGAGATTTGTATGGACAAAGGACTGGCATAAGTATCAATTAGTGAATCATCATCATCTTCAACATTAACACCAATTGTTTTGCCATGTAGAACCATTGGCCACCTTTCATCACAAGGGTTTTGAACATAAAATACTTGTTTAGCTTATTCTGCCATGATGAAAGGATCATTCTGGTAAGCGAGTTTCTTAAGATCTACTAACGTAAATCCTAAATCACAAATAGTGAATTTGACATAATTAAGCTCTTAGATTTTTTCAGCAAAATCAAAGTAAAGGAGGAAAGCTACATGGGCATTGTCATCATGTACACTCACGAAGTATTGAGATTCATCCCTTAGGCTAACCCCACTATTTTGCATTGTACTTTTGTCATCTTGTGCTTTTGTATAAAAAGAATATTTGTTTATATCGTATCCTCGCCAAGTTATAACATTTATTTTAGGCCCATCTGCTAGCTTTCTTAACGTTTCAGAAGTATTGTCGTCACCAAAGATTGTGTCTTTAAACCAATTTAGGAAAGTCTTATTATGCTTTTTCAACACCCTATTCTTCGACATTTTTGGATCACTTTCCTTCACTAAACTGTCATGGCGAACTATCTATGGCAAAACTTCATTACTGTTATTCAATACATACAAATGAGCTTGTTGCAAATCTTCTAGACTTGGAGTGATAACATGCAGTCCTCTTGAACCCTTACCTCCCACTCTTTTGTCATGCCAAGACTCGGGAAGCCCAACAAGTTTTGCCTTTTCAATGTACCCTGAACAAAATTCAATAGCTTATTCTTCAATGTACCTTTCCACAATAGATGCTTTAGGGCGGTGTAGATTCTTTGTATACCATTTTGAGATCTTGATGTATCGCTCAATCAGGTACATCCACCACAAATAAATAGGACCACAACATTTAATTTCCCATGATGTCGAAGAACACAGGAGGAAAATACATCTCTGGCTGACATAATGTAATGTCAGCCTCATTTTCTAGCTCATCTAACTTGGCAGGATCAAGGACTTTGTTACATATGACATTGAAGGAAAAGCACAGCCGAGTTATGGCATGTCTGACTTTGTTAGGCAAAATGTCTTGTATGGCCACGACTTACAATTGTTGCATCAAGACGTGGAAATCATGAGACTTCAAGCTTACTAACTTTAGATCTTTCAACTGCATAAGACTCTTAATATTTGAAGAGTATCCCTGTGGGACTTTGACATGGCGTAGACATTGACAAAAACTCATCTTCTCCTTTCTGGACAAAGTATGACAAGCTGGAGGCAAGTATATTTTCTTAGCATCATACCTTGGATGTAATTGGGCTCGTATACCCATCTCGGCTAGATCTTGATGAGTATTCAAACCATCTTTCATCTTGCCTTCAATGTTAAGGAGCGTCTGAATGACACTATAACATTTTTCTCTACATGCATATCATCAATACATTGTCTAACATCTAGATTGAACTAATACGGAAGCTCAAACAAAATCAACCTTTTCTTTTATATGCAAGTCTTACTTTTTTCCTTCTTTTGGATCTTTCCAAATATAGTATTCAAGTCTTTAACCCACTCAAAAACCTACTAACCAGTTAACGGTATTGGCACACTTTAATACTATTGACTTCCATTAAATGCTTTTTTCAATTGCCGGTAAGGGTGATAAGGTTTGAGAAAACATCGATGCCTCATGTATATTGTTTTTCTACTGTGTTTCAATTGTATGTAGCTTGTGTCTTCTTCACAGATGGGTCATGCACGATGGCTCTTAACACTGTACCCACTCAATTTCCCATATGTTGGAAAGTCATTAATGGTACAAAAAAACATTGCACACAAATCAAAAGTCTCATTTCAAAACCCATCAAACACTGAAACCTCCTCGTGCCACAACTTTGTTAATTCTTCAATCAAGGGACTGAGATAAACATCAATGTCATTTCCTGGTTGTCTTGGGCTCGGTATCATCATAAACAACATCATGTATTTTTGCTTAATGCCAACCAAGGAGGCAAGTCAAAACTAGCCACGAACTGTGTTGAGTGCTTAAATTGCCATATGGATTCATTCCATCAGTGGCAAGTCCAAGCCTAAGATTTCTTGCCTCTTTGCCAAAATTCGGATACAAACAATCAATCTTCTTCCACTAGGAGGAATCAACAGGATGACTAAGCATTCCATCGCAGTTTCTCCCATTTGTATGCCATGTAAGGTCTTTTGCATCTTCTTCATTAGCAAAGAGATACTTAAACCTTGGAATGATCGGAAGATACCACAACACCTTCGTTGGGGGGCCTTTTTTTGAGTTTTCTTCACTATTATAGTCGTCATCATCCTTCACTTCATATCATGATACCCCACACCTAGGACAATTGTTCATTTCTTCAAACTCATGTCTGTATAGTATGCAATCATTAAGGCAAACATGAATCTTCTGATACTCCATACCCATTGGACACAGTGGTGTGTCATCATTTTCTCCTATTTCTTAACCCTTTTTGTCACCATTTTAATTATTAATTAGTCTTAACTGTCAATTTAATTATGCAGTTTTATCAATTGGGCCTATTGGACTAATTTTGTGTTTTTAATTTAATTTCAGGAGAATTATAAGAAATTGGGCTTGAATCTGGGATTGGGCTTGGACTTGAAGAGAGCAGACAATTTTATTCTATCAAATCTTATCTAGATTTTGTCTCATCTAGATATTATTTCATCTAGATCTTATATAGATTTTATCTCATCTAGATATTATTTCATCTAGATCTTATCTTATCTTATCTAGATTTTATTTTATTTATGGGCTTGGACTTAAAACAGATTTGTAAGCTTTGGGGCTGAGAACTATATAACAGCACCAAGGTTCTAGTTTTAGCTCTCTCTCTCCTTTTTCACTTTTAGTTTTAGGCTTCTCTCTCTCTTTTTCATTTTAGTTTTAGAGTGCTACTCTCAATTCGTTTTAGTCTTTTTTTTGTTTTGGAAGAATAATTCTAGTTTTCTTCGTTTTCTACTGATTAATGGAAGGCTAAGTCTCTAGTGTTGTTTTGTCTTGAGGATCAAGCACAGCTCGCTTTGAGGTTCTATTATTAATATTAAATTCTGATCAGTTTTTCCTCTTCACCAATTACTCTGTATTTGTTGCTATTAATCCATGCATGCTTAGTGCTTGATTAATTGTCTCTGCACTTAATTTACGTTCATGCTTAATAATCATTCATGATTAATTGGCGTATGTGTTGCTTAATCACATAATGAATTCCTTATGTTAAATTTCGCTTAGTAATTTAATTTAGGGTTGGATTAAGTGGTTAAACTGATAAAGGATAAATTCTCGTAACCTAGGATAAGAGACTTGCTTGTGAATCAAGGGGAAGCAACATGTTTTAATTTGATATTTTTTAATTCAATTTTACTCATTGTTTAATTTACAAAAACAAACAACCCCCCCCCCCAATTCGTTACTATTTTATTACTATCTGTTATGAATGTTTGGTTGACCATTGCTCGTTGGGAGATGACCTAGGATCATTTCCTAGATACTGCATTTTTAATGTTTATTTGATTCGGGTACGGCCTTGATCACACAATATCTTATTCACTCTAGAAGCAAATCGTAAACTACTTCAAGTAGTGAACTGAAGCTTTTGTCACTCCACCCATATCTGGCCTTGATATTAACCAGATTTAACACTGCTAACAAAAGTGTTAACGACTTGTTGCACCCCGAATACAAAGGCTTATTCGAATCACTTTGCAATGTATAATACATAGGGGCATGTGCTTGTTGAAAAGACTCCTGCCCAAGATCATGAATCATATCCTCCAAGCGATCTCCCATTTGTACATGAAACGCTTCAAATTGTGACCCCCTCTGCATGTCTATCAATTCACCATGCCATATCCACGTCTTCCTTTTAATCCCATCACACAAAAGATGTTCGCGTATAACATCTAGTACTTGTTGTCTCCCATTCAAACAGTTTATACAAGGGCAAAAATATTTTTCTTCCTCATCCTGTCGATTTCTTTTGGAAGCAAATTACAATAACTATTCCACGCCTTCCTCAAACGTAGGGCCCATGCGAATTTCGTTCATCTAACTTCAATTCATCTAATTAATAACTCTGTGATACTCACAAAGTTATTCGATGCATGAAAATCTCACTTTTTCATTAAAGGTGTGGCCCTATCCCATTTAGGACGACATTTTTTTATGGTAGATTCATACGTCAAGATTAAGTCTTTTTTGTTAAATTTTATGAAATTTTGGCAACATTTCGCATTGATCTCCAAGTACATGACATGAAAGCTATAAGATTAATTCCCCAACTATCAAGTATGCACTCAAAGAACAACTAGAAATGAATTGTACTGAAATTTCATCAAATTGAACAAAATAATCTTAACCTTTACACATGAATCTTCCCAAACTATCCAAACAGGACAATCCAAAATTCAATACAATGATTAATGCAAACTGTCCGCAAGAATCATTGTATTAAATCTCAAACTAGAATCTAAGGTTCACTCATGATGAACATTAATTATATACAAAGCAATAGTCATTAATCACATAAAATAAGTTAAAAAAGGACTCACTCATAAGAAAAAACACCCTATCAAAAGTATGAAAGACATTCATACCTCTGATAATGCTCGCTAACAGTCTCCAACAATGAATATCATTATCACGATGCAAACAAAAAAATGAAAAGTTCCTATCACATAGATTGAACATGTTAATACAACAACCTTTAAAATACAAACTTTAATCATCACTTTGTTTTTTTTTTTGTTAGGATAAAATGATATTTTTTTAATTACAACTCCATGTCCAAAATTGAAAATCTTATCCAAACTTTAATTAAAGGATTAAGTGATAAACCAACTTGTGTTAACAACTTTAATGACCTGAGTATTAAAAAACCATGAACTTTACCTACACGACAAATTATAAAAGGATATAAAAAAGTGAAATACTTGTAAGTGGGAAAATGACAATATCAAAGGTCTGATATATGCAGTTTGTTTCTCGTTCACTCTATTTAATTCCTTCATCTCAGGTTCCTCTGTTCAATATATCTCTAGCCCTTATTATTATGAAAAAGGCACGTAAACATCTTTGTTGTTCTATTCTAAACAATCCCAACCTTTATGATTAACTGAGATATGTACTAAACATCTTTTCCAACACCAGCTAACGATTCACATTTCAAAATTGTCCCGACCATCTATATTTCACAACCATAACACATAATGTGCCATGAACTAAACAAAATGACTTTACACATCATGAAGTCGAGAAAGAACTTTCTCCTTCTTTTTCTGTAGTCAGACTCACACAACATCAATTAAAAATAAATTTAATCACCAAATTTGGCTTAGTTGTTCAGTTACATGATCAAATACTGCTATTGTGCTCTATCAAATTATCCAAAAACTATTCCTTCGCTCAACAATTAATGTAAACAAAATCAAATTCAATTTACCAGTGGTTCAGTTGGCAAGGACACATTATTCTTACTTGCCAACATTCAGTTCCCAATTTCAGAACATATTAATATGCTCTATGAAATGAACAGGGAAGAAGTTGGCAGTACTTACAATGTGACATACAAGCATGGATCAGTTTAAACAACGCTTCAACCCTAGTTTGCCAAATAACATACAACCCAGTATCCTATCTCAGCATAACAGAATACAAATTCAGCATCGCAATGTTAACCCATTGGTGCCAAAAGTTCCCGCAAGTACAACCATCTCAATCAAACAAACCATAATTACAAGTGAACCTAGTACCTCAAAATCAACGATGTCGGAGTCTAAATGATGTTCAAACTTGAGTTTGCTCACAGCGGTGGCAAAGCGTAACTCTTCTAGCAGTTGCAGGTTTTGCGTGTAACCTGAAACAACAACAGTTAGTGAAGGATGAAAGGAAACCAGGAAACCAAAAAAAAGGTGAGAGAGGGTTGTGTGAAGCCAGGAAGCCATGAAGCGACTAACGATAGCAACTGAGGTGGACACAACAGTGACAATGTTGAACAATGACAGTGACGACAGACACAACGGTGACAGTGGTGAGTGGTGACAACGGCTGAAGAGGAAAGTCACCAGGAGAGAAATGGGTTTGGGAGACTAAGCGTGAGGAGAAAAAGGTTTGGGGTTTTTAATTTAAGTAAAACACAACATTAGTTTTTTTTAAAAAAAAAACCAATGTTAACATTCACTCGGTAACATTGGTTTTTTAGAAAACTGATGTTAACGAATGAATGTTAACATCGATTTTTAAGATACCGATGTTAATGAACTCATGTTATTTACGAGAATGCCACGGTGTTTTTGTTAACATCAGTTTTATCCAAAACCAATGTTATCCATGTGATGTTAAATCTATAAATTCTAGTAGCGCCTGCAAGGACATTGGTAAAATTGCCAAAAGTCTAACAACATTCTGGCGGTGTTGCTAGGGACTTGAGTCGCTCACTCAGTTCTTTCAGATTTTATTTTTCAATTTCATAGGCCATTTTCCTTTTGTTTTTTTCTTATTTTGATTTTGTATAAATTATCTCATTTTATATTTTGTTTTCACTAACCTTGATGCTTATGGTTTATTGTAGTTTGTTCTTTTTCCTTTATGCGAGGTAATGTTCATGCAGATAAATTGCTATTTGAACCGAAAATTGCCAAGACTGAAAGGAAGAAAAAGAAACAAGCAACCATCAAGCCACCAGGTGAATCTTCTTCTACTGATTGTCGCTCAATTGAAAAGCCACCACTTGTAATTGATAATAGGGATGGTGTCATACCCTAATTTCGTCCGGGGACCTTTGCTTGATGACATGCGACTTTTCTTTGGTCCTTGTGAGGTGCTTGGCACCCATCATTAGGCAATTTGTGAAATTCCAGGACATGCCGGAAAACCAAAAAATATTGATGCACAATCCGTAAGTTTCCGTGACACACCGGAAATCAAATGGAAGCATCGTTGCATAATTAAGTGAGGTTCCGTAACATTCCGTAAGTCAAAAAGGGGATGATTATGTAATCCGCAAGGTTCCGTAACATTACAGAAAGAAAACAAGTATCATTACGAAATTTGTAAGTTTCCGTAACTTTATGAAAAAAGAATCACCAAAAAAAAAAGCAGAGGGGGTGTACTTAGTAAAAATGGGGGTGCAAATAGCACCCAAGCCCACTTGGGCCCTCCAGAAGATTCCTCCAGAAGGCTGTTGCTTCTGGAGGAAGCAACCTGAGCTCGCCTGGGCGAGCTGGGCGGCAACCACCTCCCCTATTTTGCTATAAATAGGGGAGGAAGTGAAGAAGAAAAGGGTTCAGCCCCTTAGGCACTTCTCTCTCTTTCGAATTTGCTTGGAAAAATTGTTTCCGTGAAGAAAATCTAAGCCGAGGCGCTTCCGAAACGTTTCCGTAACGTTTTCCGTGAGGAATTTCTCGAAGGTTTTCGACCGTTCTTCGACGTTCTTCATTCGTTCTTCATCGTTATTCGATCTTCAACAGGTAAGTACCTCGAACCAAGCTTTTCGATTCATTCTATGCACCCATGGTGGTCCACATTGTGTTTCGTGTATTTTTATCCTCATTTCATTTATTTTTTATACCTCCTATTGACGTGCTTAAGCCATTTTACTTAAGTCATTTCTCGCTTAACTTAAAAATAAAATAAATTTCCACCGAATGTTTGAATTGTATTATCCGTTAACTTCAGTTAAAATGAATTCCGACCGTTTGGTCGTGCTGTAACCATGTTGGAAATCAAAAAGAGATAAAAAATAATATAATAATCAAAAAAATATCTTTAAGCAAAATAAAGCGGAAAATCAATCGGACGTTTTCTCTTTGGGATTTCTCATTCTTAATTGAATTGACTAATAACTAAAGTGAAACTAAGGCTAAAATCAACTCGCCTAGTCAAGCTCGTCCATAAAAATAGGTTTTTGAAGTTTATCATTTCAATTTCTTGCTAAGTAAAATGGATCATTTTCAAGGTCCAGCGCCTTAAAATGATCACCTCTTGAGTAAAAAAATCACTTGACAAGAAAGAACTACGTAGGTCTGATTTCCTCATCGCAAATTGAGGAATACGTAGGAGCAAAGGGAAACACCCTTGTCGACCACAAAAAGAGAAAAAATATAAAAAGGGTATAAAAGATATAAAGACATAAAAAGGGGAACGTAAAAATCAAAGTCATGTTTGCACATTCGATTAAAGGCTGCCGTCCCTTGTGACGGACGTGTGGGGTGCTAATACCTTCCCCGTGCGTAAATACAACTCCCGAACCTTTCACTTAAAAGTTCGTAGATCGCGTCTTTTCCGGTTTTTCCGACGTTTTCCTCAAATAAACGTTGGTGGCGACTCCGCGCGTATTCCTTTCGTGGAACACGCATCCCGCGAGTCACGCGTCGCCCTCCCGCCGAAGGGTAGGTTGCGACAGTTGGCGACTCCACTGGGGACTGTTTTTAGAGAGTTAGGCCATTTAATCTTGTGCAATGTTTTACCGTGACTTACCCCTTTGTTGGTTTCCCTTCATTATGTTCTTGTGTATATAAACTCTTTGTTGCTTTTAGTGCGTTTTAAAATGTATGCATGAAGTAAATATTTATTCATTTGATGCACACAAACACCAACACTATTTGCACACACTGTGAGTGAAAAAGGGCCCTATACCCGGGTTCATGGGAACATAAGGAGTGGAGGTGAATCTGTGATCATGCTAGGTCTCCGACTTGCTTGATTACAGTGAACCCTCATCTAGAGTTTTTCTCTTTGAAAACATATTGTTGCTAGTAGTCCCTATTGCTGCAGTATGTTCTTCGAAGGGGATGATACCTCTAGAAACCATCAAGAGAGATATGACTACCTTGGGGGTTTTTACTAAAAGCCTAGTTAGTTCCCTCCCATATAGGTCCCTTTAAATAAGGGCACGGAGCAAACACGCTGCGTGCCATTTTTCACACTGCCATGCATAAGTATCATATACCCTTTTGCTTATATTTGTTTGTGAATATTGTCGTACTATGTACATCCCCGTGTTGTGCCTTTCACATATGCATCATGCGTGGGTTTCGTCTTTGATCCCCTCACTTTAGCAAACCGACGGAGGGTCCGTGTCGCCTTCTTAAAAACATACGTTGGGTGCCACGCTGCCCAAACGTTGTGTCCAAGAAGGAAACAATTTCTCGGGCTCCCGTATTCGTAAATTGCATCTGTGTCATATGCATTTCTTCATGCATTCATCCATTCCACCCATGATAAATGTCGGAGTTTTGATTCGCACTAGATTTTATTTCGCTTTAGTAAAACATGGGATCAAGTCAAAAGCCTTCGCTTAAAAAGAGGTTCTATCAAGTCAAAATCAAGAGCTTAGAGGTCACTAGTTTACAAGAGTTGGGGCAATTAATGGGTCAACTTCAACGGCAAGCCTTCCGCAAAGCCTATGGTAAGATTTGGGACCTAGCTAGGGTAGAAGTCTCCATGGAACCGATTGCATCCCTTTCCCAGTATTATGACCAGCCCCTAAGGTGCTTCACATTTGAGGACTTCCAGCTAGTGCCGACTGTGAAAGAGTTTGAAGAAATCCTGGGATGCCCACTGGGAGGAAGGAAGCCATATCTTTTCTCTGGGTTCTATCCCTCCACGACAAGAGTTGCCAAGGTAGTGAAAATCTCAGCACAAGAGTTGGACCGTGTAAAGCAAAACAGGAATGGGGTAGTCGGAGTACCAAGGAAGTGTTTGGAGGAAAGGGCAAAGGCCTTGGCAAATCAAGGCGAATGGGCTTTCTTTTATTGACATCTTGGCGCTTTTGATCTTTGGAGTTGTCCTCTTTCCGAATATGGAAGGGTTAGTGGACCTAGCAGCGATTGACGCTTTCTTCGCCTTTCATCATGGCAAGGAAAGCCTGGTCGTCGCCATTTTGGCCATGTATGACACGTTCGACCGGGGATGTGAAAAGAGTAGCGCAAGAATTGTTTGTTGTGCACTGGCCCTCTATGTGTGGTTGGTTTCACACCTTTTTCTCCAAGAAGGTAGGCCCGTCTATCCGCTACAAGGTCACCGCTCGTGCGTCGAAAAAGGAAAAGGCGAATTGGGACCAACTCTTGGCTAGCATGAAGGGGCGTCTGTTAATTTGTTCCCTCGCTAGAAGGAAGGAAGGATCAGGATTCTATCTTCATGCGAAGGATGTCCAAATGTTCCCTTGATGGAACAAGGGGTTGTATTAATTATAATCCCGTCCTCGCCATAAGACAGCTTGGCTACCCCATGAGAGGAGTGCCACCAGGCGAAAGCATCACGCCTTTCATCACACGGGGTTTCAGTGACCCCAATGCGAGGGTACTCTAAGGAGTTCACAAGGCATGTGATGCGGTGTGAAGAAAGGACAGAGAGTTTAGGGGAAGCAGTAATGGGAGCATCGACGGCTATCATAAGTGGCTGAGAGTCCGAACACAAGGATTGGATTGGCTCCCAAATCTAAAGACTGTGAGAGACGATGAGGTTAAAGCTTCGGAAGAAAGTGATGAGGTACAAGCCCTAAAGGCAGAGCTTGAAAGAGCCCGGGTAGTCGAAGAGAAGTTCAAGTCCATAGCCATCAAAGTCTGAAAAGAGTATGATGAACTAAGGGACGTCAATATGGCCACAGCTGAAGCCTTGGAACAAGAAACCAAGAAGGCCCGAAAGGAAGAACACGACCAAAGCAAAGTTTTGAGGGGCTTTATAGGGCAGCAATAGTGAGCTCAAGCTCCGAAGAGGTGAAAGGAATCATCACGGGTCAAAGGCATGATCTTGAAGGACGAGCTAAAGGCTTGCCTTAGGTCGAAAAGAAATTTGTCCCGACAGTTAAGCGAGACTGAAGGGAATATGTGGGCCATCATCGATGAGTGCAAAGAGAAGCTAAATCTAGCAGTGACTCACGAGCAAAGGCTAGAGAATGAGTACGCCAAAATATCAGCAGAAAGGGAAGCAAGGGAAAGGGTAATTGATTCATTGCACCAAGAGGAAACAATGAGGATGGACCGATTTGCTCTTACTTTGAACAGGAGTCAAGAACTTCCCCGATTGCTAGCCAAGGCCAAAGCAATGGCGGACACCTACTCCGCCCCCAAGGAGATCCACGGACTTCTCAGCTATTGTCAGCATATGATAGACTTAATGGACCATATGATTAGAAACCGCTAGGAAGTTTGTATTTGTCGCTCAGATCTTGACTAGTTATAAATTTTTGAATAAAATGAGTTTATCCCACGTTTTTACTCCAAAAATCAGTGCGAATCAAGTCACTCCCGCATTTTATCTCTAGCATGCATTGTATGTTGGTCTCGTCCTTTGTCACGGGAAGCCGGAAGGTCCATATCACCTTCTTAATTGTACACATGGGGCACTGCGCCCCCAAATGCGCAAGTAAGAAGAGATAATTTTTCGGGCTCTCGTGTCCGTAAAATGCATTCATATCATGCATCGCATAAGCATCTCTTCATAACATCATAATGAACATATCGTTCCTGCATTTGTCCGTTATCATATTCCAGCCTCACATTTTGCATGAGTCATGGCATCATCATGCATATGCATTCAACAAACTTTTTGATCTGCAAAATTGCATACCATTTGTTTTCATGTTTGCTCATCCTTGTGTTTTCCTCTACAAAAACAAAAAAGGGGAAGCGTGAAACTTCACACTACATTCTTAGTTGCATGTGTTAGGCACCATGAGCCAACCATGTTGGGATCATAAACCCATTTCTAAAAAAAAACACAACAACAAAACAAAATAATTGAACATGGTACCTAATGCATGGTTAACTAGGAAATGGTGTTTTTTCGGGCATCTCAATTTCATAATTACATTTTCCGTGCATAAGCTTAAAGTATGCCCGAGTCATTCGTCCCTATGAGATGTTGTTGAAGTATTGGCGATCAGAATTGCCATTCCTTGGATTATAGGGTTGAACCAAGCTCATGCTTTTACAAAAAGGTTCATCAAGTCAAGTTGAAGTATGGAAGTAACCATCTTGCAAAAATTGGGGCAAAAAATGAATCGAGTTACATCACTGCTTCATTTACTGCCAAACACATTTAGGACTGTTGATGTCCTTGTTACTTCCAGTTTCACCTTGACCAAGATGTCATGAACCATGTTGAAAAATCTAAATTGATTCAACCCCATGTCCTGCGTAAAAATTCGCAATACTTCAACTGTACATCATTCGCATACATCCATGCTTTTCATTGGTTGCATTGCTCATTGCATTCTTTCCTTGAAAAATAAAATAAAATAAAATAAAGAGAACTTAATCATTGTTATAAAAAAGAAAAAAAAAACATGCTTTACGGCGTCCTCACCGAACTTGTGCTAGAGCTAGAGTAATGGGTGAAGTAGAGGAGATACAAGAGAAGATGAAGGCCGACATGGAGGCCATTAAAGAGAAAATGGCCACAATGATGGAGGCCATGATGAGCATGAAGAAGATAATGGAAGCCAATGCGGTTATAGTTGCCGCTACTAGCGCTGTCGCTAAGGTGAACCCGATGCTCCCATCTGGCCTCAAGCAAATGAATCATCCAACCTCAAATATGGTAGGCAAAGATTTGGGAAGTACGGGCGGCCCCCCATTATGCGCAAATTCAAAACAAGCATGCCTTCCCACCATATGGCTGGCCTCCCAACTATACATCACCCAATGTGGCATACACTCTCAATGAAAATCTCAATAACTCCACTCCTATACCCTTTGAGAGCCAACAACCTCAATCTGATCATGCACATGTCTCTCGACCCATGGAGGAGACACATGGTATACCCCTGCAAAACACTTTGGAGGGCCCTCAGTATCACCCCCAGCTACACCTCTTGCATTCCACAACAAGTAAAAACCCTCATGCTATGGCAGAAATGGGAAAGAGGAAAGGTTCAGAGCCATTGAAGGAGGTAAAGATTATGCCTTTGCTAACCTAGAAGAGTTGTTCCTAGTACCCAATATCATCACCCCTCCCAAGTTCAAGGTGTTGGACTTTGACAAGTACAAGGGGACTACTTGCTCCAAGAACCATCTAAAGATGTATTGTCGGAAGATGGGGGCATACGCAAAAGATGAGAAACTGCTGATACATTTTTCCTGAGAAAGTCTTACTAGGACAACTGTCGCCTGGTATACTAACTTAGGAACCTTCCTGAGTCCATTCTTGGAAGGACCTAATGGTTGCCTTTGTTAGACAGTGACAGTACAATTCTGATGTGGCTCCGAATAGGATGCAACTACAGAACATGTGCAAAAAGGGGCGCGAATCTTTCAAAGAATATGCCCAAAGATGAAGAGACTTGGCAACTCAAGTAGCACCCCCAAAAACAGAGAAAGAGATTATCACAATGATAGTAGACGCATGACCGGTGTTCTACTATGAAAAAATGGTGGGTTACACACCTTCAAGTTTTACAGATTTGGTCTTTTCCAGCAAAAAGATCGAAGTGGATCTGAAAAGAGGCAAATTTAATCATCCTGCTTGGGCGAATGAGAAAACTGGGGCAAATGAAGAGGGTGAGAAAGAGGGAGAAACCCATGCTATGACTGCCATTCCTATACGGCCAAGTTTCCCACCAACCCAACAATGTCATTACTCAGCCAATAACAAACCTCCTCCTTACCCACCACCCAGTTATCCACAAAGGCCATCCCTAAATCAACCACAAAGCCTGTCTACCGCACTTCCAATGACGAAGACCACCTTTAGCACAAACCAAAAACACCAACCAAAAAATGAATTTTTGCAGTGAAAAGCTTGTAGGATTCACCCCAAATTCCGGTGTCATATGCTAACTTGCTCCCATATCTACTTGATAAGGCAATGGTAGCCATAACCCCTGCTAGGTTCCCTCAAACCTCCATTTTTCTGAGGATACGACTCGAACGCAACATGTGCATATCGTGGAGGAGCCCTGGGGCGTTCCATTGAGCATTGTAGGGCTCTGAAGCGTAAGGTGCAAGGTCTAATTGATGCGGGCTGGCTGAAATTTGAGGAGAATTGCGTGTAAATCCTGACATTGACAAGAGATGCCACACATGGGGCAATTTTGAAGGCTGTTGTTAGGTGTCTCTAATGACTCATCAGGATTTCCAAGTTTATGCCATTATGAACGCATGTTTGCTTATTCAACTTTCACTGGAATGTGGGTGCAAGCCATTGGTCTGTTTGCTCAAGCGACCTGCGCTCCTGAGTGTTGACTTCTAAGACTGTTCAATCAGAGATTACTCGTCTTGCACGTTGGTGGGGGTGCCGTAAAACAACGAGTAAAGTTCAAAACAAATAAGTTTCAAAATAAAAAATAAGTTTCAAAATAAAAAATAAAAAGGCATTTGATTGACTGTGTTTTCAAGTAAAAATATAGACGTTCATGTGACTTCATTTTATCATTCCAGAAAGTTTGTCTTCTTAGAGAAGCGAGTTGTCAAGAATAGGATGTTGGACAAATGGCCTCAGTTACCTTAAGAAAAAGGGGGGTTGAATTAAGATGCAAAGACTATTCCCCAATTGAACTATCACTCTTTCTTTTTGGATTAACAATGCACCCTTAACATGAATTACTCAAAAGACAATTCAAAGTAAACTTCTTTGAAGAAAAAGATAAATAGCAATAAATAAAAGAATTTTAAGGGAAGAGAGGAATGCAAACTTAATTTATACTGGTTCGGCCACTTCCCGCGCCTACGTCCAGTCCTCAAGAAACCCACTTGAGATTTTCCACTCTCTTTGTAAAACTCCTTTTACAAAGTCTGAACCACACAGGGACAACCCTTCCCTTGTGTTCAGGAATCCTCTACAACAAGAGACCCACGGTCTCTTAATCCCTTTTCAGAAATAAGAAGAAGAGAAGAAGAGATCTCTCTTAAAAGAGGTAGATTGTAAAATGAAGATCAATCAAAAATTCCTTATTGAATATGCAAGTGGTTGACCAAGGAATCTTTTTGAGAGGATAAGACATTTCAGTTCAGAAAAACTCTTGATCTTTAGGATAAAACTGTTTGGGCAATGAAAACTCTCTTTAAAACATTTGAATGGCCGTTCATAAAACATTTGAATAGATATGTCTCTTGGAAATTATTTTCTGAAAATCCCCTCTGATAATCAATTACAAGACTTATGTAATCGATTACAGGTTTTAAAAATTTGAATTAAAACATTTTCAACTGCTGGTAATCGATTACCAGAGAGCAAATCTCAATTTGAAATGATAGAATCCTTTGGTCAAACCTTTTGTTTGTTTCAATTCGGAAACTTCTTCCTAAAGATTCTAAGAGATCAAACTTGATCATATATCTTGATTTTCTTGGATTCTTGTCTTGAATAAAACTTAGAAGCACTTGATCCTTTAGCATCATCAAGACATCAAAACATCTTGCTTCTACATAGGAGTCATTTGACTTAATCCATCAACTGAAAAAAAATCCTTCAACTATTTCTCGTCCTTGGAAAATTCTTTTTGCAAAAATCAATTGCTTCTTTCATTCTCCCTTGCTACAAGGTTGTGAAGACAAGACAACGATGGTTACCTCATAGCCCTACACTGGGGCAATGAGGGGGGTCGTGCATGAGCCTCAAGTGAACCTAGGGGCAGATTAGAAGTTCTCCCCCAATAGGTTCCCTCCTACAAGGTCATGATGAAAGACAACGATGGGTACCTCAAAGCCTTACACTGGGGCAATGAGGGGCACCGTGCATGAGCCTCAAGTGAACATAGGGGCCGATCAAAAGTTCTCACCCATCGATGTTTTCAACAAAAAAAGGGATAAACCCTAGGATTTCAATGGATTGATTAAACATCAAATGACTCCATTGCCGTCACTCCAAAATGGTCAAATGACTAAATCAAACAGAACACACACTCTGAGGGAGTTCTCGGAGAGATTTGCAAAAAGATAGGATGAGGTTGCATGAATTATCACCTCTTTCAAAAGGACAGTCAATTTGTGTTTTCCAAAAAAAATTAAATCAAAATCACAAAACAAGGAAAGAATGACATGAACATTGTACAAACTTTCCATTTCATTGCATTATTTCATATGAAGTCCGCATTTACCAAATTTCACAACAAAGGTTGCATGCATCTGCATCCCTAAAAATCATGTTGACTACATAGATTCCCTACATCTAAATGTCCAAATCTTTTGAATTTGGGATGACCGGCTCTCTCGATGAGTCGATCCCTTGCTTTCTCATAAGGATGGACCCTTGGGTACTAGTACCCTCGTCTCTAGAGGACTATACGTCCTCACCTTCAGAGGACTACACGTCCTCACCATCAGAGGGCTGCACGCCCTCACCTCCAGAGGACTACATGTCCTCGCCTTGAGAGGGCTACATGCCCTCACCTTGGGTACTAGTTACCCTCACCGTCAGAGGACTACACGTCCTCGCCTTGAGAGGACTACACGTCCTCACCATAAGAGGGCTGCATGCCCTCACCTCCAGAGGACTACATGTCCTCGCCTTGAGAGGGCTACACGCCCTCACCTTGGGTACTAGTTACCCTCACCGTCAGAGGACTACACGTCCTCACCTTGAGAGGACTACACGTCCTCACCATCAGAGGGCTGCACGCCCTCACCTCTAGAGGACTACATGTCCTCGCCTTGAGAGGGCTACACGCCCTCACCTTGGGTACTAGTTACCCTCACCGTCAGAGGACTACACGTCCTCGCCTTGAGAAGACTACACGTCCTGACCACCAGAGGGCTGCACGCCCTCACCTTGGGTACTAGTTACCTTCACCTTCAGAGGACTACATGTCCTCGCCTTCAAAGGGTCATGTACCTTCAACTTCAGAGGACTACACGTCCTCGCCGTCAAAGGGTCATGTGCCTTCACCTTTGTAGGGCTACACGCCCTCACCGTCAGAGGACTACACGTCCTCACCTTTAGAGGACTACACGTCCTCGCCATCAGAGGACTACATGTTCCCCATTTTCAAAGGGGGACACGCTCTCACCTTTAGAGGACTACACGTCCTCGCCATCAGAGGACTACATGTTCCCCATTTTCAAAGGGGGACATGCCCTCACCTTTAGAGGATTGCACGTCCTTGCCATGAGAGGACTACACCTCCTCGCCATCAGAGGGCTGCACGCCCTCACCTCTAGAGGACTACACATCCTCGCCTTGAGAGGGCTGCACGCCCTCACCATTAGAGGGCTACGTGTCCTCATTTTCAATGTGCTCCACATCCACACCTTAAGAGAATTTAAGGTCCTCTGCCCTTAAATGCTTAACCGAGACTTGCACTCCCGGTTAAGGGGCCAGTAGTTTCCTTTTAGTGGTTCTTGGGCCACCCCCTGATATTGGAGGAGGGCCAACTGTGCAAGCACAACCAGAAAGGGAGGCTATCACACAGCTACTATGCATACCGGGGCAAGATTTCACCCGTGCCGCTGCAAAGAGACGAGTGCGGATCATGCGCACCAACATGAGCACTCTTACATAGATATAGATGACATTGCTACTTAGCAACATTCTGCCCAGCGACCGCAATGCCAATCTCCCCCTGCAAAAGTATCAGTTGGTCTGTGTCGTCCCGACATGGGTAAGTATGCATATGGTTCAACTGATTTCTAATACCATCTATTGTTTGCAGGGATCGCACCCACAAAGACACCCAGTGGACCTGAAGAAGTCCAACAGGGCCCTGGGGTTTCCAGCTCTGGTTACGGGCCTCTATCAGCCCTATAGGGCGCCCGTCCCCCCAGCAAGCTCATGCCATCATGACATAGGTAAGTATGCACCTCCCCTAACTGATTTCTAATGTCATCTATTGTTTGCAGGGATCGTGCCCGCAAGACACCTAGTGGACTCGAAGAAGGCCAACAGGGTCTTGGAGTTGCCAGCTCTAAATACGGGTCTCTATCAGTTCAAGGGAGTGCCTGTTGCCCCCAGCAGGGTCATCAGGCCCCCTACCAATCGAGCTTTCATCAAGAAGTGTTGCGCCCCCAGGCAGGCGCAGGGCGAAACACCACAGCAGCATTGGGATGGCCGGTAGCGGGCAATAAACACACCGCCACCACCTCTAGATTTCACCTCAGCTCATCCACAAAAAGGTTAGAGCGTTGCCCACGACACGTGGCCAACCAGCAGGCTACCAAGTCCAAAGCCAAAGGTAAGCAAAGTACTAGGTCAGTGACCGACAAGTCATAAGGCGTCCAGCTCAAGACGTTAAAGAAGCGCTACTAGGAGGCAACCTAGTACCTTTTGAATCTATGCTTGTTATTTGATCACTTTTTATAGTAGGACGCACCTAGTTGCTCATGATCCTGGGAATTTAAATAAAACAAGTGCAAGCTCGGAAGGTAGTCATACCTCACAAAATATATATGTATGTTTAGGTAGTGAAAATACCTTAGATATGCATGTATGTAAACAAAAAAAAAACACTTCACAAAATATATATGTGTATGTTTAGGTAGAAAGATACCTTAGATATGCATGTATGTAAACAAAAAATACTTCACAAAATATATATATGTATGTTTAGGTAGAAAGATACCTTGGATATGCATGTATACAGCAAAAATACCTTACAAAATATATATATGTATGTTTAGGTGGCAAGATACCTTGGATATGCATGTATATAGCAAAAATACCTCACAAATATACACATGTTTAGGTAGCAAAATACCTCATGAAAAAAAAAAGGAAAAAAAACAAAAACAAACAAGAAAAAGAAATAAACAAATAAAAAAAAGGAAAAAGAGAGAAAAAAGAAAAATAAGTTGTCTAGCTGAAAAACCGACATGCTTTTGAAAAGAGATGACTTCCAACTTTTCTTTGAAAAAAAATTCATTGATCATAACCAATTTTTGAAAAAAAATGTGTCTACACCTGAAGGGTGAATGCTGTGAAATTTCCCCGGACGCCCGAAATGGACTCGAATGAATGCACGAATTGATAAAAGAACATATTTTGGAAACATTGGGTTGATTTAAAATAGAGGAAATGAATCTTGAGCCCTAGCATCACATGACCATAAAAATTTGACACTTGAGTGTCCGCATAGGTGCATGCATGACCAGTTTTGCATAAAGTTTCCAAATCATCATTTTTGCATTTGTGTCATGGAAAAAATGTGGGGCATCCCTTTTATCCTTGAGCCAAACCAAACCCCGACATGTATCATGTCTAGCCATTCTACAAACCTTGAGCCAAAATTCTGACTCACCATAAACCTTGACCCAGGGTGAGAATGTCAATCCTTACTCTCGGAAACAAAAAAGAAGGAAAGGAAATTTCCAATCAAAGAAAGAAAAAAAAAGAGAGGAAAGGAAATTTCCAATCAAAGAGAAAGAAAAGAAGAGGAAAGGAAATTCCCAATCAAAGAATGGGAGAAATAAAAAGGAAAAGAAAGAAAATTCCCAACCGAAGAATGGGAGAAAGTAAAAAAGGGAAGGAAAGAAAGTTCCTGATCAAAGAAACTAGAAGAAATGTGCAAAAAGGTCTTTTTGACCAGACAATATCTGAACAATACAGAATTGTCACCAAATGAACAAAAAGAAAGAAAAGGAAACCATGACCTAAAAGTGGTCTTCTCCCTTTGATTACCAACCAAAATCCTGTGCGCTAGCGACTTTTTCGCCCCGCACTAAACAAAAACAGAAAAGGAAAAAGCCAACAAAAAAATCAAAAGCCAAAAACACGCAAAAGCCGAAAAAACCACCAAAAGAACCCATTCCCAAGGGAAGTCCTATTGATCCATGATCACGCATGTAATTTTTGATTTGATAGGAAATAATTTGCAAAGTCAAATCATGACATATCTATGGTTCAGAATTAGGATGAAACACTTACCTGTGCGAGTTTGATACACTTTGAGTGGATTTCTTCTATTTTTGTCGAACCTAGTGTTTCCTCTAAATGGTCATTTAGAAACGAAATGCTAACATCCAAAATCTTATTTATGGTTATGGGGGGGGTTTCATCAGCAGACTCTCCTTCCCCGGTAGACGCATTGTTTTTCACTAAAGAAAAAAAAGGCATATGCTGCTCTAATCAGTTGGAATGTTTGTCTCTTTGCTAAAGCATGTTTGCATTTTAGTCGAGAAAACACCGAGACTTTTTCAAGTCTCACAAGTTATCCAGAACTACGTAGATCTGAGTTCCTCATTGGAGGGTACGTAGGAGCAAGAGCCTTGCTTTTGTCGACCACACCACCTTTTGCTGTCATGACCCAAGAGCTGGTAACCCGCGGAGACACCTTACGGTTATCCGCACCTCGTCATTCAGTGACCCCAAATGTGATTGATGAGCAAAGGCCAGTGCGGTCATTTGCACCCTTTCCGGAGATGTCAACATCTTTCGGTCGAGACTTTTTCAAGTCTCACAAGTTATCTAGAACTACGTAGGTCTGAGTTCCTCATTGGAGGATACGTAGGAGCAAGAGCATTGCTTTTGTCGGCCGCCCCACAAGATCTGTCATATTGACCCTGAGGTCATGTGACACGCGGAGACAAAATTTGGTCATTCCGCACCCCTTTGCCATTCAGACACAGTCGTGTCCGATGGCGCACAGAGACAAAATTTGGTCATTCTGCACCCTTTGTCATCCAGAGGCGGCGGGCCCGATGACATGTGGAGACAAAATTTGGTCATTCCGCACCCCTTTGCCATTCAGACACAGCCGTGTCCGATGGCGCGCAGAGACAAAAATTGGTCATTATGCACCCTTTGTCATCCAGAGGCGGCGGGCCCGATGACATGCGGAGACAAAATTTGGTCATTCCGCACCCCTTTGCCATTCAGACACAGCCGTGTCCGATGGCGCGCAGAGACAAAATTTGGTCATTCTGCACCCTTTGTCATCCAGAGGCGGCGGGCCCCATGACATGCGGAGACAAAATTTGGTCATTCCGCACCCCTTTGCCATTCAGACACAGTCGTGTCCGATGGCGCGCAGAGACAAAATTTGGTCATTCTCCACCCTTTGTCATCCAGAGGTGGCAGGCCCGATGACACGCGGAGACAAAATTTGGTCATTCCGCACCCCTTTGCCATTCAGACACAGCCGTGTCCGATGGCGCGCAGAGACAAAAATTGGTCATTATGCACCCTTTGTCATCCAGAGGCGGCGGGGCCGATGACATGCGGAGACAAAATTTGGTCATTCCGCACCCCTTTGCCATTCAGACACAGTCGTGTCCGATGGCACGCAGAGACAAAATTTGGTCATTCTGCACCCTTTGTCAATCGCGGCCGATAAGCCCGTTGACACGCGGAGATTTACATCATCTTCCGCACTCACAAGATCTGTCATACTGACTTTTGAGTCATGCTGACGGGCGGAAATACCCGAGTGGTTATCCGTATAAACATTCTTTTGCTATCTGTAAGACAGAATGCTTGATAGCATGCAGAGACTGACATAGTCTTCTGCACCTTTTGTTCCTCCGGGAACAACAAGTCATTTGCATGCGGAAATTTTATGGTCACCCGCGACTCTCGTCAACCGAGAGGAACAAAATTAGTGTCATACCCTAATTTCGTCCGGGGACCTTTGCTTGATGACATGCGACCTTTCTTTGGTCCTTGTGAGGTGCTTGGCACCCATCATTAGGCAATTTGTGAAATTCCGGGAACAACAAGTCATTTGCATGTGGAGATTTTATGGTCACCCGCGACTCTCATCAAATCGAGAGGAACGAAATTAGTGTCTTATCTTTACTTTCCTTTTATCTCCAATAAAAGAGAAGTAAAGAGGGGCAACTGTCATACCCTAATTTCGTCCGGGGACCTTTGCTTGATGACATGCGACTTTTCTTTGGTCCTTGTGAGGTGCTTGGCACCCATCATTAGGCAATTTGTGAAATTCCAGGACATGCCGGAAAACCAAAAAATATTGATGCACAATCCGTAAGTTTCCGTGACACACCGGAAATCAAATGGAAGCATCGTTGCATAATTAAGTGAGGTTCCGTAACATTCCGTAAGTCAAAAAGGGGATGATTATGTAATCCGCAAGGTTCCGTAACATTACAGAAAGAAAACAAGTATCGTTACGAAATTCGTAAGTTTTCGTAACTTTACGAAAAAAGAATCACCAAAAAAAAAGCAGAGGGGGGTGTACTTAGTAAAAATGGGGGTGCAAATAGCACCCAGGCCCACTTGGGCCCTCCAGAAGATTCCTCCAGAAGGCTGTTGCTTCTAGAGGAAGCAACCTGAGCTCGCCTGGGCGAGCTGGGCGGCAACCACCTCCCCTATTTTGCTATAAATAGGGGAGGAAGTGAAGAAGAAAAGGGTTCAGCCCCTTAGGTACTTCTCTCTCTTTCGAATTTGCTTGGAAAAATTGTTTCCGTGAAGAAAATCTAAGTCGAGGCGCTTCCGAAACATTTCCATAACGTTTTCCGTGAAGAATTTCTCGAAGGTTTTCGACCGTTCTTCGACGTTCTTCATTCGTTCTTCATCGTTCTTCGATCTTCAACGGGTAAGTACCTCGAACCAAGCTTTTCGATTCATTCTATGCACCCATGGTGGTCCACATTGTGTTTCGTGTATTTTTATCCTCATTTCATTTATTTTTTATACCTCCTCTTGACGTGCTTAAGCCATTTTACTTAAGTCATTTCTCGCTTAACTTAAAAATAAAATAAATTTCCACCGAACGTTTGAATTGTATTATCCGTTAACTTCGGTTAAAATGAATTCCGACCGTTCGGTCGTGCCGTAACCACGTTGGAAATAAAAAAGAGATAAAAAATAATATAATAATCAAAAAAATATCTTTCAGCAAAATAAAGCGGAAAATCAATCAGACGTTTTCTCTTTGGGATTTCTCATTCTTAATTGAATTGACTAATAACTAAAGTGAAACTAAGACTAAAATCAACTCGCCTAGTCAAGCTCGTCCATAAAAATAGGTTTTTGAAGTTTATCATTTCAATTTCTTGCTAAGTAAAATGGATCATTTTCAAGGTCCAACGCCTTAAAATGATCACCTCTTAAGTAAAAAAATCACTTGACAAGAAAGAACTACGTAGGTCTGATTTCCTCATCGCAAATTGAGGAATACGTAGGAGCAAAGGGAAACTCCCTTGTCGACCACAAAAAGAGAAAAAATATAAAAAGGGTATAAAAGATATAAAGACATAAAAAGGGGAACGTAAAAATCAAAGTCATGTTTGCACATTCGATTAAAGGCTGTCGTCCCTTGTGACGGACGTCTGGGGTGCTAATACCTTCCCCGTGCGTAAATACAACTCTCGAACCTTTCACTTAAAAGTTCGTAGATCGTGTCTTTTCCGGTTTTTCCGACGTTTTCCTCAAATAAACGTTGGTGGCGACTCCGCGCGTATTCCTTTCGTGGAACACGCATCCCGCGAGTCACGCGTCGCCCTCCCGCCGAAGGGTAGGTTGCGACAGATGGTAGAGATGGAGAAGGCAATAGACCACCAAAGAGGACTCTTGATGACTATGCTTATCATAAGGACCATTCATTCCTCCTTTCACCAAGGTTGTGGAGTTGAAGCCAACATTGCTCAGTTTGATTGCTTCACGTCCTTTTTGCTGGAATGGATCATGAAGATCCATACACACATTTGTCTACCTTCATGAAGCTATCATTACCATGGGAGCCTCTGATAAAAATTCTGAAGGTGTCTACCTCAGAGCTTTTTTGTTCTCCTTAACAGGTAAAGCAAAGGCATGGCTCCAATCACATCCAAACAAAAGCCTCAACATTTAGGAAGAAGTAGAGGAAAAGTTGATTGCAAGATTCTTTCCTCCGTTCATATTCATTAGTGCAAAGTCAATCATTGCTACTTTTTTTGAAGGGTCTGATGAACCTCTCTGTGAGACATGGGAGAGATTCAAATCTTTACTAAGGAGATGCCCAAACTATGGTTTCGATGATGCTACATAACTACATATTTTCTATAGTGGTTTGTGACCTCAAACAAAGATGATCCTTGATGCCTCAGTTGAAGGTACTATGATGTCCAAGAGCCCTGAGGAACCAATTGTAATCATTGACTCCATAGTAGCCAGTGATTATCAGAGTCACCATGATAGGGCTCCGGTTCAAAGGAAAGGTATAATGATGCTAGATAATCAGAATGCAATTTTAGCTCATCACAAACTCTTGACTAAGCAAATAGAGGCCTTAACAAAACAAATTGGCCAACTTCCTCAACAATTTCAGCAAGGTTGATCATAGAAAACGCACCAAGCCCATCAAGTTCTTAGATGTGATTTTTGTGGTGGTGACCATCAGAATGGCCACTATTTAGCACCTGGTGATTGCCAATAGGAGGAGGAGGCCCATTATTTGCAGAATCAAGGTAGACCTCAACAAATTTTTCACGTAAATTATCAAGGATACAAAGGTGGCTAAGGTTCAAATCAACCTTATGGCTGGAGGCAGCAAGATAATAATGCATATTCTGGTCCCACTAACCCTTCTTTTGCAAGTATTTCTAACAACTCTTATGCACATCCTTTAAATAGGGGTCCACCACCACCACAACAACAACAAGCTCAAACTGATAAAATGTAAAAAAAAAAAATGGAAGATACTATTACTTAGTTTATGTAGATGTCCATCACAAATCAGAAGAACATTGATGCTTCCATTAAAATTGGAAGTTCAGGTTGGACAACTTGCAAAACAACTCATGAGCATGGAGGTGGATCTTTTTCAATAAACACACAGGTAACCCAAAGGAACAATTTAAGGTAATTACAATAAGGAGGGATAATATGGTTGATTGGAAGGATAATAGTGAGAAAAACAATGAAGAGTTTGTAGAAACAAATGATGAAAAAGAAAGAGTTGAAAAATAAAAAGATAAAAAACATGAAGTGGTGACTAATGAAAATGTGGAAGAGAAAGTGTTAAGTGAAGAGGAGAAACATAAATCAAAGTGTCGCAACCTACCCTTCGACGGGAGGGCGACGCGGGGGCTCACGGGTGCGTCTTCCATGGGAGGAAAATGCACAGAGTCGCCACCAATGTTTATTCGAGGAAAACGTCGGAAAAACCGGAAAGGTGTGGTCTACGAATTTTGAGTGTGAAAGGTTCGGGAGTTTTATTTACGCACGGGGAAGGTATTAACACCCCACGCGTCCGCCACAAAGGACGACAACCTTTAATCAAGTGTGCAAATATCATGTCTTCGATTTGTTTTATTTTCCTTTTTTACGTTTTTAAGTTTTTTATGGGTCTTTTGTATTTTTTATCTTTTTGTGGTCGACAAGGGTGTTTCCCTCGCTCATACGTATCCTCAATTACGATGAGGAAATCAGACCTACTGTCGCAACCTACCCTTCGGCGGGAGGGCGACGCGTGACTCGTGGGAGCGTGTTCCAAGAAAGGAATACGCGCGGAGTCGCCACCAACATTTATTTGAGGAAAACGTCGGAAAATCGGAAAAGACGTGATCTACGAACTTTAAGTGAAAGGTTCGGGAGTTGTTTTTACATACGGGGAAGGTATTAGCACCCCACACATCCATCACAAGGGACGATAGCCTTTAATAAAATGTGCAAATATGACTTCAATTTACATTTTTTTCCCTTTTTACGTTCTTGTGTCTTTTTTATGCCTTTTTATATTTTTATCTTTTTGTGGTTGACAAGGGCGTTTCCCTTTACTCCTACGTATTCCTCAATTGCGATGAGAAAATCAGACCTACGTAGTTCTTTGGTGAACAAAGCGTTTTGGTTACGTTATTTTTTATCCTTTTTTGCAAGATATGCTTTTGTTGAATGAAAGGTCATTTAAGGCGTTGGACCATTAGACAATCTTTCGATTCTTTTGAAAAGTGAGAAAAACATTAAGGCATTGGACCATTAATGATTTCTTTATTTTTTAAAAGAGGTAACAAAGTTACATATTGATTTTAGGTTTTTTTAGAAATCTACCCTTAACCAATAAAAGCGGAAAAGACCATTTAAAGGCATTGGACCTTTGAAAATGGTTTTTTTAGGCGATGACAAAAAGTTTGGTTTATGAATTGATTTTAGCCTTAGTTTCACTCATTGTGTACATGCCACTCATTGTGGGTGGCAGTACAATTGACTTAATGAAGTACTTTGCGTACATGTCACTCGCTGTAGGTGACACGTACTGGAG
This sequence comes from Glycine soja, assembly GCF_004193775.1. NCBI lineage: Eukaryota > Viridiplantae > Streptophyta > Magnoliopsida > Fabales > Fabaceae > Glycine > Glycine soja. Next base: position 34,325,458 of record NC_041009.1, on the reverse strand, counting down.
ATTTAATGAAGTACTCTTGCATACATGTCACTCATTATGGGTGGCACGTACTGGAGACTTAGTGTTAGAAGGAGGGCTCACCATGGGCGGTCCTTGGGTTTTGAGAGCCTTGGAACTATGACTATTGATGTTCTTGTCTTGATAAGAAAATTATGAAAAGCACACATGGTTCTATCCTCATATTTTCTTCATTTTGTTGTTGCTGTAACAACAATCTCCTTGTTGAAGGTTCCCCAACTTCAATGAGGATCATGGTGTTTGTGCCATATATGAGTCGATAAGGAGTTTCATTAGTTGTTGTCTGGGGTGAATAGTCGTACGCCCAAAGTATGATGGGGAGCTCTTCTTTCCATAGACCCTTAGACTTGTCAAGTCTAGTACGTATTTGTTAGTTGCCTCTACCTGACCGTTGGTCTGAGGATGTTCAACAAAGGTGAGTAGGTGCTTGATGCCTAGTCTTGTTAAGAAATCTTCATAAGTCTGAGCTTTGACATGAGTGTCGTTATTCGTGACAATGGCATATGGGAGGTTGTACCCACAAATGAGGCGTTTCCAAGTGAATTTCTCCACCTTGTTGGTAGTAATTTCCCACAGTGTTCTTGCTTCTATCCACTTGGTGAAGTAGTCGATGGCAACTAGTAGGTATTTGACTGCTCTTGGGGCCTTTGGCAATGGTCCCAGTATGTCCATTCCCCACATGTCAAACGGATGAGGGGAGCTCAAACTATGGTGGTTGTCAAAAGGAGTGTGTGGCACGTCAGCAAACTCTTGGCATCATTTGCACCTCATGGTAAAGCCGAGGGTGTTTACCTTGAGTGTTGGCCAGTAGTAGCTGGCTCGCACCACCTTGGTGGCAAGGGAGCATCCTTTGGTGTGGAGACTGCAAATTCCTTCATGAAGTTTTTTCATGATCTAGTCTGCCTAATGTTGTTCAGGCATTTTAGCAAGAATGATTTCAACCCTCTTTTGAATAGTTCGTCATCCAGGATGACATAGTACCTGACCTTCCATTTGAGGCGTCAGGCTTCATCCTCGTTTGGTGGTAGTACCCCCTGAATTAGGAAGTTCTTGTAAGGGGTCATCCAGTTTGGTTCTTCTTCTTCTCCAGCCATAATTTCCTCAGCATCTATGGTGGGAGTTTGGAGCATCTCCTTGATAATAGTCTTAAGGTGCCCGACCTTCTTGGTGTTGGCCAGCTTGGAGAGTAGGTTTGCTCTGGCATTTGAAATTGTTAATGAGAGTCTTCGCAATGTGATAGTACTTGAGCAACATTGTTTCCTTCGTCTGGTATATGTTGGCAACCTATCCTTGGACAAGTTGCAAGTCTGCGTAGCATCGCAACTTCTTAGCTTTGACTTCTCTTGCTAGCTTCAACCTTGCAATGAGCCCCTCGTACTCTGCCTAGTTGTTTAAGGCTCTGAAGTTGACCTTGAGGGCTTACTCTAGGGTGATATTGTTAGGACCTTCGAGGATGATCTCTGCCCCGCTTCCTTTTACTTGGATGCATTGTCAACATAAAGGTTCCACTAGTCTAGGGTGGTTATGTCGTTTCCAGCGAATTCTACTAGAAAGTCAGCCATGAATTGTCTTCATGGGACCACGAGGTTCGTACTAGATGTCGAACTCTAAAAGTTCTACAAACCAAGCCACCATTCTTCCTACGAGTTCAGTCTTTCTCAAAACCTGCTTTATGGGGTAATTTGTTTTGACTACCACTTGATGACTCTAGAAGTAGTGCTTGAGTCGTTGGGACGAGGTGATGAGTGCTAGTGCCACCTTTTCTATCATTTGGTAGCGTTTCTCAGCGTCATGGAGTATGCGACTGGTGAAATAGATAAGGAGTTGGTGTTTCCCTTCCTCTTATACGAGGGTTGAGCTAACAACTTCATCAGATACTAAGAGATACAGGAGTAGGGGTACTTCTGGCTTGGGTCGGCTCAAAATTGGAGGTGTGGCTACAGTCTTCTTGAAAGCCAGGAAAGCTTGTTCGTAAGTCTCATCCCATATCGAGGGCTCAATTTTCTTGAGTGGTTTGTTAAATGGCTTCACCTTCTCAGCAAGCTTCGGGAGGAACCTAGACAGGGATGCTAACCTACCATTTAGTTTTTGAACTTCTTAGTCGTTGATCGAGTTGTGCATCTCCAATATGGCAGTGTATTTATCGGGGTTAGCTTCAATCCCCTGGTAAGTGATCATGAAGCCAAGGAACTTGCCTCCGCTTACCCCGAAAGTACATTTTTCAGGGTGGAGGCGCATGTCATATTTGTGGAGTTCCCCAAAGACTTCTTCCAGATCCATCATGTGTTAGGCTATGCTTTGAGACTTGATGACCATGCCGTCCATATATAACTCGACGTTTCATCCAATCTGTTGTTTAAATACTTGGTCCATCAGCCGTTGGTATGTAGCGCATGCATTTTTAGGCCAAAGGGCATGACCCTGTAGACACATGGCAAGTTTGTGGTAGATAATGCTAGGATGGATTCTCGACATGTCAGATGGTTGCCAAGCAAACAAATCCACATTTCTCTGTAGCACATCGACGATGCGCCGGTGCTCATGACTGGTGAGGTCCCTACTCGGCTGCATACACTGCTCGGGTTTAGTTCCGAGCTGCAACTTAATGAGGTCTTCGATGGGTTTTAGGCCTCTGTCATAGGTGTCATCTCACAGATCTATGTCAAATTCATTGTCTAGGCTTGCTTGTTAGACGGTGAGGGCTCAGATTGGAAGCCCTCTGTCCACACTTATGACTTGAGTGCCTTCAGCCGCTTTTGGGTGAGGCTTGCTAGGCTCCCTGGTGGAAGGATATGGTGCTACCTTCAGGCGTTCTGCATAGCATTATTGTGCTTGCATTTGGTCTACCTTAATGGTTACAATCTCCTCGGTCAGGGTAGGGAATTTCATTTTTAAATGGGGTGTGGAGACTATGGCTCCAAGCTTGTTAAGTTTCTTCCTGTCGATCAAAGAAAAATATGATGTGTTTGCATCAACAAGTAGATATCTTATGGTGAGGCTCTTGGAGAGCTTGCATTAACTGAAGGTTGTCATTAAGTCCATGTAGTCTTTGGTCTCTACTTCATCACCTGCAAAGCCGAGGAGTGGACCGGCGTGAGGGTGGACAGTGTCGAGGGAGACCTCAAGTCTCTAGAAAGTTTTCTAATACAGGATATCAATGGAACTTCCCTGGTCGATGAGGACATTGGACACGATGAAGTTTGCAATGATGATGGAGACAACCACAAGGTCATTCTGGTTCATGGGGTTGATACCCTTGAAGTCCCTATCTGTGAAAGTGATAAGAGGGAGACGTTGCAGCAATGGTGCATTGACAAAATTAATGTTGATGTCCCGAATGGCATGAAGATGGTGTTTTTGGGATTGGCTGGACTGTCCTCCATAGGAAAATTCGTGCACGATGGTGTTGATTATACCTCTAATTTGCTAGACGGGTTCCTATTCTTGTGGAGGTTATCGCTCACGCTTCACTACTAGTATCTTTGTCTTCCTGGGTCTTCTGCTCTATCTCTTCTTCTGTCCGCTTCGTGGTTCCTATGTTGCTCCTCTTGGTGTACTTTAGGTCTTGCTCCTACTTGGTGGTTATCCGGCCTCTTAACAAACTTAGCTAAGTACCTAACATGTATAAGTTCTTCTATCTTGTCTTTTAGGGCCCAGCAGTCTTTTGTGTTAAGACCAATACCGTGATGATAACTGCAATATTTGGTTCTGTCTAACCCCGGCCTGGAAGTTTCATCAAGGGTAGCCTGATGGGTACCTCCAAGTTGAAAGCCTCCTCTAGAATTGTAGTGCGATTGGTCATTAGGAGTGTGTAACGCTTGTATTTGGGCCCTTTTGGTAATGGTCAGCGCTTGTCTAGCTTGTGCCTCTTGTCCGACTTATGTAAGTCAATCTTTGTGCTTCCTTCTCACTTGTCGCACTTATGTCTTGCTTGTCTGATTTCACTCTTGAATCTAGACATTTCTTCAATCAGAATGTAGCCATTGGCTCGCTCGCAGAACTAGTCTATGCTATCAAAGGGTTTTTTGTACAGACTGTCTATGAACTTGTCGGGGCATAAGGTGAAGAGCATGGAATGCAACGCTACCTCTTGGATAAGATTTTGAATCTAGACAGTTGTGTGCCCAAATCTTTCCATGAATTTTTTGAGAGACTCATCATGTGCTTGTCGCAGGCTGGCCAAGGTGACCGAGGTAATACGATGAAATCTGTTGGTTGCGTACTACGCACTAAAGCATTCAATGAAGGTGTCGAAGTTGTCTATGGACCTAGGTGGGAGTCCACCATACCAGGTCAATGCCACCTCCTTGAGGGGCGTTGGGAAAAAACGATAGAGAATCATATCATTATTAGTGTAAAAGTTTGTCTGAGTCAAGAAAGCATCCAGATGCTCATCTGGATCTATGGTCCCATCATACTGCTCTAGGTTGAGTGGTTTCCACCCCAAAGGTATGTCTGCCTCCATAATGTGGTCGACGAAGGGGTGTTGATGAGTAGTTCGCCCTGCTAGATGGTGCATATGGGAGAGACTTAAGTCATCTGCAGTGTTGACTGTTGGTTGAGGGTGTGATTCCCCTTGGGTGCGCTCAGGCAATGCGTGAGTGAAGTGTTCGCCGCCCTAAGGATGTTTGACATGAGCCTCCAACTGATCATGGTCAGCCTTTAGTTTCTTAGCTCCTCCTTATGTCATCGCTACATGTCTGCAATGCGGTTTTAGAGTTGCTGAAGAGTATTTGTGTCTGTCATGGCTACTGGTGGAGGGTTGAAGCCTTCGAAAGGGGTCTCGCGTCTGAGGTCAAACCGAGTGCTAACCATGGATGAACAAGAAGAGAGTTGACGAGAGATCGCAGACTATGTTTTACTGCGGTCCCACAATTGGTGCCAAATATACTTACCAAAATTCGGAGGTCACACACGTCATAGTGGACTTGGCTAAGGTCAAACTCCTAAATTCATTTCCAATAGTGTTGATTTGTGATACAACTTACAAGACAAACAAATATTGTCTTTCATTGTTAGTATCACTTCAACAAACATGACTTTCATTGTTGCCTATGATTATTTAAATTCTGAGAGAACGGATAATTTTGAACGGGCTTTAAGTAAGGAAAAATGATTGTTTGCAAAAGATGATGTGTTGCCTCAGGTTATTGTCAGTGATAGAGATCTTTCTTTCATGAATGCATCGAAGATAGTTTTTACTTCTTTAACCAACTTGTTGTGTTTGTTCCACATTACAAAGAATGTCAACACAAAATGCAAAATCCACATGGATAAGGCTAAAGCATGAAAAAATGTCACATATGCCTTGGAACTATTGTTGCAATCTCTAGATGAAGAATCATATAATGAATGCTTGAAAAGCTTTACAAACTAGTGCATACATTATAAAGTATTTGTTGACTATGTCCAACATACATGGTAGACGCCTTTTAAGGAGAAGTTTCTACAAAGCATGGGTTGATTGGGTCATGCATCTTGGAAACACAACAACAAATAGGTACATAAATTCACTGACATTGGTTATTTTCTAACATTTCATTTTGTTAGTTGCAGAATTTTTAACATTTCATTTTGTTGCATAATAGGGGGTTGAAGGCACACATGCAAGATTAAAGAGGTTTCTTCGTGATAGCATGGGAGATTTATGTAGTTGTTGAGATGCAATGAATAACATGCTTGTCTTGCAACATACGATAATTAAGGTTCATTTTAAAAAAGCATAGATGTCGTTGAGCACAGGTTTAATACCCTAGTATATAAAGAAGTTACACAACTTTGTATCAAGAGAAGCACAAGACATCATTTTCCATGAGTTGAAACAAGTTGACAACGTAGGTACTGACAGTTCTACTTGTGGTTGCACACTAAGAGTTACTCACAGTCTACCATGTGCTTGTGAACTTGCTAAGTTTATCAGTGTATATGGCTCCATTCCCTTGAAGTCCATTCACGTACATTTAAAGTTGTTATTCATTCATAGTTCAAACGACCTAGGTGACTCTTGGGGTGACTTAACTTTTAAACTTGAGGTTAATGCATTATTTAATAGATTTTCACAACTAAACGTGTGTGATAAAATCACCTTAAAGATCAAAGTTTGTGAAATTCCATTTCTGGATATCACTTCGATCTGTCCTATTCCAACGAAGATAAAAACAAAGTGTACACTAAAGTCTGTGAAATCTACCAAACGCGAACCTTCAATGTGGGAGCATGTCAATGACATGAACACAATGGTTGATAGTTTGGAAACTCCAAATGTGGCTCGCAAGGTTGGTCGTGACAAAAAAAAAAGGATCATTATATGGATGAATTTCCTGATTAGTTGCAAACAATACATTTTGAAGATTGTTAATGTCACATCCGATGAAAATTGTGGTTATAGGGCAATTGTAGTTTGCTAGGCCAGAATGAGGAGCCTTGGTTTCTTGTTTGCACCAAGATTTGATTCAAGAACTTCAAACATGATACTCTCCGTATGTTCAATTATTTGGCTTAGAAGAACAATTGTTGGAATTAATAACTTCTTTGTATGTTGAATGTGGCCGGCCCAATGCCTACTGTGAAGTAGATGATCATTCCCGACATGGGTTATGTTATTACTGGTTGATATAATGTTGTATCGGTCCACTTATCTAGGCTGCCAAGTTGGATCTTTCCACTTAGGAGTCTCACACCAGTTGCATCTCACTCATCTTATTGCAATTAGATTTGTCAATGGAAATCACTTTGTGCAAGTAAATATATTATTCACTAAAGATACCATTTACTTTTGTAAGCTAATGTTGATTTATTCACTAACTCCATCTTTTGTATGATAATATAGCTTTTTCAAAGGATAATTGTCCCTTGTCTCCTATTATATCACAGTAGAGAAGATATTGCACACCTAAAGCTTGTTAATGGAAAAGGTCTTACATTCAATGCATGCAAGCTTTCAACTCAATACAATTTCATCCAACTACAGGATCTCAATATGTAATAGACATCTCTATAGATTAAAATAATTTTAAATGTTTAATGTGTATCCAATTAATTATATGGATGTGTATCTCAATATGTGGTAAACATTAGAATGAATTTTAATATAATACATAAGTTATTTTTATTTGTCAAACCTATCTGTCATATAATGAAAAAGACAAAAAAAAATGTACAATAACAAATTAAATTTTATTTATTTTCTATAAATTTTCTATATCTTTTCTATATATAGAATATAGAATTCCTATATATAGAATATAGAATTCTTTTATTCTTTAACCTTTTTTAGTTAATAAGGTTAAAGAATAAAAGAAAAAAAAAAATAGAAGCGTCCATTGTCTAATGGATAGGACAGAGGTCTTCTAAACCTTAGGTATAGGTTCAAATCCTATTGGACGCAAATTGTTTGCATATATTTGCATATATATGCAAATATATGCAATGAAAATATGATTCCATTGCATAATGTACAATGACATAAAAAATGTACAACAAAAATATATTGTTGTACATTGTGCAAAAGAATCATACATTTTTTGTACATGCTAATTGACCTGTGCAAAAAGCATTGTGCAATGGAATAATGAGTCCAAATATACAAAGGTATAACGCTTTTTACCTTAGATGCTAAAAATGTTTTAAATGAGCTTGTGTCCAACGCACATTCACGAACTTTCGTTCAGAGCTTTTGTAAAAGAAGTTGTGTTATACAAATGAAGTCGCATCCAAAGTTATTTTATAAAATATCCAACGTCCAATGCACTGTTTTTGTCCCATGCTTAACGAAAAATATACACTGATTTATATATTCACGTATTTTTCACCCATGCGAATATGTGATGAGCTCTTTATTCTATGTTTCTGAATACTAAGGTTTACACTTGTATTATATTCTCATTTGTTTGTTATTCCCTCTGTTTTTCGAATATGATCTAGCATTTGAATTTCAAGCATTTGATGAAGAACAAGATTTCTCTCAGTATAATCATAGTCTCTGATCAAAAGCAAAGTTACTCTTCGAGGATTAGTACAAAGAAAAAACTAAATTTGAAAAATGCAAAAATAAAAAATAAAAAATCGTACAAGACCGTAGAGAGTGTTAGTACTTTTTTTTAAAAAAAAATAAAGGACATTATCCTTTCTCTTTCATATGCAAAAGTGAACATGTCAAAAGTGGAAATATGTCAAGCTTCTCATGCATTTGACAAAGCTCAAAATGGGAAGAAATTTAAGGACTCTATCTCATAATAGATACGAGATCTCTGGTGCCTATATAAAAGCATGAAGAAAAGATAGGAAGAAGTCTAACGAATATATTGGACAAAACCTTCTCTCTGATACAATCATTCTAGACAATGTGCTTTTACATTGCAAAGATATTGTAATCACACTAAACTTTCATATCCTTACTCTATAAGTAGATTGTTGTAATATTTTCAAACATTATTTATGAAAGTCATGACTGTATTAAAGAATACTTACGTTTTCAATTTAAAGAGAAGATTGTTTGTTGTAATCATAAGTGATTAGGAGAATACTCTTTACAATCTTGTTTTAATTAGTGAAACCTTCACAGGCTAGAGGAGAACTAAATGTTACTTAGGTTGAATAAATCAATATAAAAGTTTGTGTTCTCGTGTTTTTGCTTTTGTTTGATCCTTCACGTGTTTTCTAGACAAAGCATTTATAAAAAGTTTTAGAAATTTTGTTAAAGTTCACACATTATAATAAGCCTATAATCAAATATATGTCCCGTGCATAGCATGGGTTATACGCTGGTAAACTATCAATTTGCAACAAGCCTGGCTTTTCTTTCATGGACACCTTTCCTCAAAAGGATGAATTTTAACGTAAAATAGACTAATAAACTTTAGACGAACATTACAATATACTAACTCATTTCAATATAGTGTAACATTATACGCTGAGTTTCAGTGGAATGCAAGTTCCTACTGGAGGGAATTGTAAAACAAGATCAGAACAACTGAAATACCTATAATAATAGGGAAAGCCGAAACTAAGTATAGTGCTCCATAGCCCTGCAGGAGGAAGAACATCTTCAGTTGAAAGCTCAAAGGGTTGAAAATTAATAATAACAACAATAATAAATATCTTAAACCTTAAAGAGAGAAAAATTACTTAAAGAACAATTACAATAACTCCTTATTTTTGCTCCAAACTTAGATATTTCTTCAAGGGGTCACTGGCTGATCATTAAGCCACTAATACAATATATAATTAGAGGAGAGTTTGATGTGAAACACCAGGCGTAACCAACCCACACACAAAACTACATATTTATACTAAGTACATTATTAATTACAAAAGGAGCTAAAATATGTTTTTGATCCCTATTAAATACCCAAACTGTGTTTACTACCTGACAAAAACTTTCCTTACATTAAGTTCCTAATAAATCAACAATTTTGTTTTCGGTCCTTGGTATGTTTTTTTAGTCTTTGATAAATTAACAAATTTTGTATTTGCTCCTTGATAAAAAAAAACGACTAAATTTCAAAGCGACTAAATACAAATGAAAAAAATTTATCAGGGAACAAAGAAAAAATTAGTTAATTTATTAATGACTAAAAAAGGTATCAATGACCAAAAACAATATTTTTGTTTTATTAGAAAACAAAAACGAAGAAAAAGATTATTAAGTAGCAAATACAGAATTCAAATATTTATCGGGAACACATATATTTTAAACTACAAAAGTAGCTAATCAGCACATGTATAATGATTAATTGCTGATATTAATCAATATGCATGTGCTTTAAATCTAACTATAACTTTCCACGTGCTTTAAATCTTCTAATTCAAACACAAAAATAGTTTGTATCTATATAAGAAAAACAAATGTCGAGGCACATTACACATAATCTGGGGATTTCATATAAGTTTATGGTTACACTAAGTTCCTTTACTATAATTATTGGCATCATAATTCAAATAGCAATAACCCTGGTGACTAACCAAACCAAACAAGCAAAACAAAAGAATCTCTAAGGCAGGTTAGGAACTGACCACCACTGGAGGCACTTCTGTCTCATCGTCTGCGTTTTGCTCTTCAATTTCAGCAGCAGAATCCCAATCAATGTTCAGTTTCTTTGCAGCCAGTTCAGGATCAATTCCAGTGTCAGTGGCTTTGGCATAGAGAGATTTGCTGGGCTTTTTCTTAGGCAAAGCATCCTATCAATTTTTAAAATTAAAAAATAAGAAATAGTAGTAATAATTGATATAATGTTCATTTTCAAAGGATAGTATCATCGATGCAAATATCTGATGGTACTAATACAACTATGCATTATATCAAAGGAAATGAATGTTAGTTCAGGAAAAAATGACAGTTTGAAGTTTCACTTTGGAATTACATAGTGTAAGAAATCTCTAAATAATTCCACAACAAAAATCAAATATTTCAAACATATAAAAGAATAGAAGAAAGATAGTCAGAAAGCATTTGTTTACTATATCAAAATAGTTTTTGCAAATTTCATGGAAATTGACCTGAATTTGATATTCAACACTAGGCTAGGAACAAAATTAAAAAAATCACAAACACTCTCACCCTTTGCAAAGGATAGAGCAAGCATGCATTGGTATTCAACACTAGGCCAGCAAGAGTAAAAAATATATCAAACACTCACAACCTTTGCAAAGGATAGTGCAAACATACAATTAAAACTTCATAAAGAATGGACTTGTTACAAACAATAGTATTTAACATGGAGATAAATACACTCAATTCTCTACTTCCATTTTATTTGGAAGAGGAGTTTGTGGTTTAAGACCAAACAGGAACTGCAACGAATGAAAAGCAAAAGTTTCATTAGCAGTTAGCACTGCAAAAATTCATGTCAGAGAAAACAGATACAAAAGACAGGAAAAAAATTCGTACACAACATAGTATTTAAATTTTAAAGAAAAAAGATTGATGGATATATAGAGATCGAGAGATCAAAGTAATAGGATTCAAGCTAAGTTGAAGAAATGGAGAAATGTTTCAAGAATTACTCACATTCAAAAAGTGTCTCTCAATATTAAGGAAAAATTTACTACAAAATCATAAGACCCACAATGCTTAAGTTACTGAATGTTCAGCAGCAAAGTGTCAACAAGGCATAATCTAAGTGTTGTAGAGACAAGAATGTCAAGGTGGATGAGAGGTCATACAAGACACAATCAAGAATGAATACATTAGCAAGAAAGTATTAGCACCTTTTGAGGTAAAAATAATACAATCTCATTGAGGTGGGAGGGTCATGTGAGACCAGTAGAAGTCCATGTAAAGGGGTTAGCCAATGGGCTGATATTTCTTTTCTTCACACTCTGAGCATCCCTTGGTTTCTCAGCCTCATTGAGCTTGTGGGGGTGTAAGAGAATACTATTTCTCCTTTAGCTTGATTGTTTAGTTTTCTGGCAGCTGTATTCTCTCTTTATTTTGATTAGATTGTTGTAAGACAGGTACAACTTCATCCTTCTTTCGACCTATAGTGAAAGCAAGAGGTAGATGACTCATCCTTGACAGAGCAGCTCCTAAACTAACACAAGTTTTTCTGAATATCATTATTTCTCCTTGATTAAATTTCAATCAAGTCTGACCTTTGAATAGTCTACAAAGATATCCCTAACAATTATTCTAATTGATAAAATAAAAATAAAGGGAAACCTAATTGATAGTATCATAACTAACAATTATCCTAATTAATAAAATATGAATCGGAAACCAAAAAGTGATAAAGAGACAAGATAAACTAAAATAAATAAGATTTAAATGAAAAGATATGATAATCCTAATTAATGATCCACATCATCATATTAAGTGCAATCACCAAAAAGTGAAAGGAATTCATATGTACAATATTGAACCATGCACCCCTCGTAAATGTTTTTCAGTAAGATAAATGTCAAGGTCCAGCAAGCAGCCAGTCCAAGTGCTGACATAATAATGTTTGACAACAGGAAAATGAACAAATTTAGGTATATAGGGACATGGGAGCAACTTGTTTTCATTCTCTGATTATTAATACATTAAAGGATGAATCTTCATATTGTTATTGACTCAATGTTTATTCCAAATTTGATTTAGGAATTGTTGGAGTACAAATGGGAGGTGAAGTCACACATCAAATAGAAATTGAAAGGTTAAACACCATATAAGTGAAGTAAAGACCCATAAACCTTAGTCTTAAGGTTTTTGCTTAAAATGTGGTGACATGTTCACTTGTACGGTTGTTCATGGCTCATTGGTGTAAATCTCTCCGATGTTTACCCTCATTGGATTTCGAACAATTGGTAACAGAGTCGATGGTTCGACTTGGTTCAACCAGCACGAATGAGTAAGATGGCGGCGGTGAATTGTGGACTTAGGGATCCCTTGTATCGAAAGTTAAGACCCATAAACCTGAGCCTTCAGGTTGTGGGTTAAAAGTGTGGTGTCGGATTCAGTTGTGTGATTGCTCAAGGCCCATTGAAGCAAATCTCCTGATGTTTACCCCACTCCTATGCACAATAATTGGTATCAGAGTCGATGATTCAACTTGGTGACCGGCTGGGACAAGAATAATGGAGATGGCGGGATCTATGGACATCAGGATCCCTTGTATCAAAAGTCTTCCTAGTAGGTTAGTCCATGCATTGAGGTCAGGCAGTGTGGCTGTGGCTCAGTGGAGAGTGCGGTGGTGCAAGGTGTGGCGGTTCAAGGTACTAGAGCATGTTGGTAACAATGGCTAGGCAAGTCGAGACAACCAGAATTAAGCTCTAAGGGTCACCATTAGATACTTGTGGATTAAAAATGACTTCCGCTTGAGGGGGAGACTACCGTGTGGAGGGACAAATTGTTAGAATACAAATGTGAGGGAAAGTTACACAACGGATAGAAATGAAAAGATTGAATACCCTAGGGTTTTGTGTTAAAGTGTGGTATCAGGTTCACTTGTATAGTTGCTCATGACCAATTGGTGTAAATCTTTTGGGTATTTACCCCCCTTGAATATCCAACAGTTCATATTTTGGTTTAACAATAAAGGAGGCAGGGAAAATTTCATATTTGTTTGCATCCCTAGATAGCCTAATATGTTGGCGAGTACACTTCCCTTGATAACCAACATGAGTTTATGCTCCCCTTCCAAAGTTATGATATGTGCTGTAATTATGTAGTTTATACAGGGACAAAATACAAAGAATAGAGACAAAATACTATGAAATTGATATTGATATTAATTTGATATAAAGTGATGTATTACTATGTGATGATATGTTCGTCAAACCTAGAGCATTAACCCTAATTTTATATTAATCATAATTCAAACTAAATAGGAAACAAATCATAAAATAAGGAAATAGGGAAACTAATCCTATGAGATAATCTAAGATGATCAAGATAATATTGGATGATGGATTTGTTCATATATTCTAACAATAAAAATAGCATATTAAGCGCAAAGTGTGAACAATACATAGACCCACTCAACCTAGAACCAAAATTATTTTCTTTTATTAGTTAGAAGAAATGATGCAGCAAGAATTGAATTCCTAAAATCCACTTGATGTCATAGAGGTTCGTTCACCACATCAAAGACCAACTCTCCTAAAAGCATAAGCTGTTAGGTGGAAGCTCATGCATAGGTTTACTTCTAACAAGGAGCTATAGATTTAGAGACAGAGATTAAATTTATTACATTCAGAGAACATAAGGGATGCAAAATATTTCAATGATCGAATTTGAAACAAGTGGATTAGGTATTGTGCTAAACAATTGGCTATCATGTCATGGTCCTTCAAAGTAAGGGAAGATAAAATATGTAAGACCAAACTTTTGAATGCAGTAGCAACAATGACCATTCTAAATAATAAATACATCTTATTATTCCTATATATTTTATAGGTTTGATTTTGATCGACTGTCAATGCAACAATTTTGTGTAGATCAAATCATAGATTGACACATTATTAAATATTTAAATGAGTTTGATCATGAAAACAACTACTTGAAAAAGTCAAACTCTTAGTGATGTGTCACAATGTCAGCACCAAATTCCATGATTGTGGAAAAATTTTCACATTGACAATAGATCAAAATTAAACTCATTCTTAATAGCAAATCTAATTCAGCAGTAAATCATTATTCTAGGATTAAAGGTTCTGAGGTTAAAGATTGAAAAGGTTTAGAAGCTGACAAGGTGACAGAATCAATATCTATGTTTCTAGGTTTAGAGAAAATATTTTATTCCTCACTGTTCTGAAGAATTATATATAGGGTATTTATGCTGAATCAGATGACTAATTCTGCTACAAATATGCAAATAAATAGAGAAAAAAATCTCCTACCACCAATCAAGAGAGAAATAAGGAAACAAAACCATAAAGATACAGAACTTTCTAAACATATCTGAATTTTCTTTTTCAGATTAATTTCTCCAAAGTTTGCTCCTATGAATCTGGACGGGTTACTGTATCAGATTCTACAATATTAGCAATAGAATTTTGGGCAGCAGCAAATTTGAGAAATTTAATGGATAAAACAAAACAACACAAGGCAGAAGTCTAAAAAAAACTAGCATTTCAAAAGTGAGGTTTGGGTTTCAGACAAGCCTTCAAGTATAGAACCTCATTTATTTCACTTATTTTTCAACTCTCATTTCTGAATTCTGTATTTGTTGAATTTGCATGACTTTCATCTACAATACAAACTTTAATATCTATATGGTTTGTGTATTACAAAGAAGGAAAGAGTGACTAAAATTTCCCTAAAACAACTAAGACTCTCAAATAAGGCAACTACTAAAATTGATATCCAGGTTGAGTAGCAAAGAAATTGTGAAGCAATATATGGAACCTAAAGTAGTACATTAAAATCTTCCCTTCGAGATAGAGATCAAATCTATCTTAAAATACAATTATGGTTTTGATCCATTTCACAGGTCATTGAGAATTTAAAAACTCCATGAAACAATACAAGGAAGTGGACAAAGTGAAGTTCAAAACTCTATAAACTATAAATACAAAGCAATCAACCCTCACAAACATGTTCAAGGCATCACTATGAATCAGAGATTATCAAATTAATAAATTTAATCATACCTCTAGATTAGGCCATGAAGCCAATTCCTCAGCAAGCATCTGGAGAGCAGCTCTATCCTTCGGAATTTTTCCTTCATTGATCTAGTAAATTCATAGATTTTTTTCTGAAATCAGCAATTGACTTAAAAAGCCAAGGTATACATTACATAATCACACAAGATAGCATTTCAGACAATAAATTGCAGATTACTCTCTCATTCTTAAAATTTTGGGTTAAAAAATATAACAGGCGGCTAGAAGTTGCCAAAAGGCATGAACAGAAGTTAATAAAACAAGCAGGAAGACACTTTTTCATTTATGATAGCAGAAATACAATCTATAATGCAGTTCTAGAGAAAGTGGAGAGCTAGGTGCAGACAAAAATACTAGTTTCTTCAAGGAGGAGACATGGTTGTGAACATTAACAGAAAAAATGGACAAAACACATTGAGGTTTTCAAGTTATTTAGCCAAGTTGGGTTGGCAAAACACAGGTATATTTGGGATAACTGGACCCTAACTGGGTTCAGATCTCTGTATTCATATTCGGAAAATTAGCCTAGCAATACAATGTAGTACAATATAGTACAGAGTACATAAACACCCTCTAGACATTAATCATGTGCATTGTACGCTTAACTCTAAACACTTACCCTCAAGTTGGATTATAGATATTAATCATGCCTAACTTGTTATAATAGTAATCAACCCTACAGCCTACTCCCATTAAGTACCTTCATGAAGATATCAGCTATCTGTTTTCCAACTCTAAAGTGCCCAATGGATACAAGTCCTTGCTGAACTATTCCTGAATAACATGACAAATCAGCTTCTATGCATTCTGTTCTTTCATGAAATACCAGGTTTAAGGCAATGTGAGTGACAGCTTGATTGTCACACCATTGTCACAAAGGCAGAGGGTCCCTGAACCTAATCTCATTGAGCATAGATGCACCTATAGTCAACAGGTTGGATCCTAATAGGTTTTCGAAAGCCAGACATCAGTACCCTAAAGAACAAACTGATGTTCAGTACTTCAGTCCAAACAAGATTTTGAATAAATTCTAAAGCTTTCAGTCTTTAAGGCACAAATTAATCACGATTATTGAAGAAAAAACTCACTTCATCCAAAGCATCAACTAGATCTTCTCTTGTTGGGCCATCTAAGTCTTCAATACCAAGTAATCTTCTTCTCTCAACTTCTCTGGGGTCCTCAATCATTATGGTTAATTTGACCTGAAAGTAGGATACAGAAAGAATCATTGGATCTTCATAGGCAAAGACAATATGATTGGGAGATGCAGTGGTGTAGCAAGAACATAGCATAAATCTGAATTCTAAAGAGACAAAATGGCCATACGACAATTCAACTTAGTTCTTCTACTCAAATATTCCAAATTATGACCTTTCACTTTTCTATATCTCCTTTTAGAATTAGTCTTAAAAGGAGAAATTAAGGTTAATGAAATCATCACAATTCACAACCTCAGTACCTGTCTTAAGAACAAGCACTACATACTCGTCTATTTTCACTCCAACTTTTTACACTTGGCAATTACCTCTCTTCATGCATACTATCTCACAAGGTCATTCATTGGCCTCATATCATAAAACATCATGACTACCATCATCAACCAAGGTCGGCCTAAGAGTAAGCAACTAAAACTTGAGTTTTAGGCCAATCAACATTTGTTATTAGTTTTTTTAAAAAAATAAAAAATCACACGTGTTGGCTATAAGGCTTCCAATATCACTTTTTTCTTTAAAATAATTTTTTTTCTCATTTTTTACTTTCGGGTCTCACTTTGTGTTGGACGTGTCCTGTCATCAACAAACACAATATTGAATAGTAAAGCAAAATTTAAAAAATAAATAATAAGAAACGTACCTCGCCGAAGATCATGTCCCGGTTTTTCCTGAGAAGCTCCAAAACCTGCAGGTGAGCACAGAAATGCAATAGGAAACTGGAGGAAAAAAAACAAGTAAAAGAATGAAAAATAGAGATACTCTTTTGATTTGGGCAACGTATTCAAGGTCCTGGGGGGTTGGTTCTTCATCGTTGTCGTCGTCGCCGTCGTCGAGTTGCTGTTCCTGAAGAGAAGAGACACGGAGGTCAGTGTCTTCCTTCCCAACAGAGGGAACAAGGAAAATGGTGTTCGAGGTTCGGCGATGGCGGAGCCTGGTGAACGCTACTCCAGTGCAAAAGACAGAGGGGTGGTGATGGAAGGTGGGAAGAGAAGAAGAAGAAAGGGAAGGAGGTGGTGGCAGTGTGAGTGACCATGCCATTGCTACACACAGCAGAAACTGGCTTCTATCCTATCATATTCCCTTTTGGTTTTGTTTTTCTGGTTGTGGACACTCAAGCCTTAGCACCAAGTAAGTCAAGCTACCGTACCATCCAACTAATCTTTGAGTGCTGCTAGGTGCACCCAGCAGTTTTGCTGGTGCACCCAGCACTTGTTGTGAAAAGGCCTTTTAGCCCCTCAGTACTTTTTCAAAAAAATAACCCTCGCCTGTCTCTCCCGTGCCGCGATTCTGCTTCTTCTTCCTCGGACCTTCTTGCTTCTTCTTCCTCGGACCTTCCTGCTTCTTCATTCTTCGCGTTTCTACTTCTTCTTCATTCTTTTTCTTCTTCTTCGCCTCCCAAGTCAACCTCAGAGGATTTCTTCTTCTTCTTGGTTGAGGAGATTGACGCCATTGCCGCCATTGTTGTCGTGATTAGGAGGAAGGTGTCGTGGTGCTTCTTCTTCGTGTTTCTGCTTCTTCTTCGCCGCCCACCGTCGAGGGAGTTTCATGACCGTCCACAGTCGAGGTAAGCGTCGTGAACCTTTTCTTTTTTCCACCAGTGTTGCCGGCGATGGCGTAAACCGCTATCAGAAAGTTGTTGTGCGTTTTACGGATCACTTGATCCGTAAGCATCTTCCGGATCAAGTTGATCCGGAACACGCTTACAGATCAGGTGGTCCGTAAAACTCACAGCTTCTTTTTAATTGAAAAATTGCCAAATATTTGATACATTGTGAGTTTTTTTTGAAATTAGGAATTTTGGTTATTAGGATCACCTCTGAATGTATGTTAAATATTTGATAAATAGTATCATTTTGGAGAATATCTACTATTTCAATTTAATTTAATGTGAATATGTAATTGCCTTTTATGTAATTGCCACTTAGAACTGGATGTGGTATCGAAAAACTGATTCAAACAGCTAGACAACCTCAGCAAATTAAGTTTAAAAAACAAATGCTTATGAATAAAACTCACATTCAAAAAACAAATGAGCCATATTTCTTCCTCCTTATTACAACCTTGGCACATATTTTCTCTGGTAGAGATAGTACCTCTATATGTACCAAATTCTGTCAGGTTAAGGAATATGATCTAGAGCCAACTTCCAGACAAATGCTTATAACAAATTAAAAACAAATTTGTGTCCAATGATAAATGTGACACTAGAGTCTTGTACAAAATTTTATTGTATAAATGCTAGATGGATTGTCCTTGTATACCCACTTATCTGATTCATCATCTTTCAAAACCACTAGGCACAAAGCATGTCCTAACTCTCTAAGTAAATTCCTTTCCCTTATAAGTAATGGTCCTTTCTAGTGCCAATCCCAGATCAAAACTCCTCTCTCCAAAACATTTAAATATATTTGACATTAAAAACTAGAAAGAATAAATTGCAATTTTATATAAACTGTTTCTATTACCTACTTAGTCTAAATTAAAATTATATCAATTTCTATTAACTAATTTGTGTCTGTAGTTCAAATATTATGAGTTATAGGATAAACTTTTAGCCATTCTCTTTGCCATCGGTACTCAAATTCTTCTTATTCTCAAATAGGCTTAGTTTGACATGAATTCCACAAACAAAGATGAAAATAGAAGAAGAAAGTCGTTTATGAATAACCTAGGGCAATGCATCAAATTATTCAAAGAAGGGAAAAAAAGTGAAAAGTACATTAGTACATATTTGCATTTTGGTTTTAGATAGTGCATCCTATTGGGTATTCATTTGATACGAGTCATTTTCAATAAAAAAGAAAAAAAGATATAAATACATCACCATCTTGCTAACATTTTCTTTCAAGTCTTTGTTGTTAATTTGGCATCTCATTAGTTTTGGTGGATTTGTTGCAAGATTGGAAGTTTTGAGATTGATTATGACCAGAAGCTTGTTGATTTTAGTAAGAATATCAAATCGTTCAAGTAATAATAATGATAAGTAAAGTATCATTTCCTCATAGAATTATGCGATAATTGGGTAATAATTAGTAAATTTAATAGACTACAAGTGTAGAAAGATTAAGTAACCAAATTTTAAGGCAATTGCATAAAAGAAGAAGCAAAAAGAAAATTAGTTGAGAAATCAATGAGATAACCTAAGTCCTTTTTTCGAACAGTTGGTATACACAAAAAATTGAGATGAAATCAATGAGAGAAATTTATCAGGGTTTAACTCCATAAAACCATCGTCGACATCTGTGGATGAACCTAAACATGCAATGGTAAGTAATACTAATAATTTACGTCATTTACCTCAATATTTGCATAATAATTTGTGTAATCTGTTTGTTTTGTATGTAACAGGAAGTTTGTGATGGCATTGCTGAGAGGTTGGAGCGTCATCTGAGTCTACGGGTGGTCACGTTAGGCTCATCGACACATGAGGTGATCGAAGAATGCCTCAGGATGGCCAGGAGTGTGACACAAGATCATCTAGTATATGTTAGGTCTAGACGCAGGCAGCGCACAGATTAGGCGTAGTTTATTTACATATTTTATATTGATATTCCAAGTATATACAGATATTGTACATGAACTCATTTCATTAGTATTGTTGGTTTTATTTATTTTCATTAGTAATGTTAGTTTTATTTATTTCCATTGATTGTGTATTCCATTTGTGTCTATATACACGTGTGTTATTAAAATGGTCTAGTTAACTTAGTTATAGTATATGTAAATTATTATAAATGGTTTAGTTAACTTAGTTTACCAACTAATAAAAACTAATTTTAAATATAACTTTAAATATAATTGAAATAAAGAAGTTGAAAAAGGTGTAGGAAAAAAATAAATTAAACAAAAAATGGACATCATGAGTAGAGGTCATAGAAAAAAATAAATTAATATTTTCATAGAAAAAAATAAATTAAACAAAAAATGAACATCATTCGTTATCTAAGATCCTTATTTTATATAATGTACTAATATTTTTAAATTCTCTTATAATTACTATTTTCCCTCCTATACTAATGATCATGTAAAAAATGTATTATAAAATAGTTAGTATTTTAATTTTTAATATAATACTAATTATTTTTTTATTTATATTATTTATAATATTAATGATATGATTAATTATAAAAATAAAAAATAAATTAATGATCATAATATTAATTTTATAAAATTATTATTATCTTTTATCTATTTATTGATTTTTATTAATATGTATAAAATAACCTTAAACAATAATTATAATGGGACTGAGTAAGTATTTTAATATCATCTTCTAAAAAAATTTATTCTAAAAAAATATATTATAAAATTAATTATTTATAATAAATCAATATTTATAAATATATTATAATTAATAAAATAAATAAATATATTTAATTATATTATAATTAATAAAATAAATATCTTTAAATGTATAAATTATATTTTAAATTTTTAATAAACAATTACGGATCAACTTGATCCGGAAGCTGGCGTCTCATTCTTCCGGATCAACTTGATCCGTAAGAGAAAAAATTACCAGGGGCAATTTTGCCATTTTTAAATAATGTTGGGTGCACCTAGCAACACTCCTAATCTTTTGTTACATGTGTCATCTTCTTCTTCTTTGTCTTCTTATTATTATTATTGGATATTTCCTGTGAGTTGTGCATATTTATAAAAATAAAAAATAAATTGTAAACTTAATACTTAATTTGATTTTCTAATTATATTAAATTATTTAATTAGGTTTTCATATTTTAAAAAGTTTTATTTAGATTCTTTAATTTTTAAAAATATCTCAATCAAGTAACTTTTCGATTAAATTAAGCTCATGTTGTTAGAGTTATCACC
Organism: Glycine soja; assembly: GCF_004193775.1. Taxonomy (NCBI): domain Eukaryota; kingdom Viridiplantae; phylum Streptophyta; class Magnoliopsida; order Fabales; family Fabaceae; genus Glycine; species Glycine soja. The sequence continues at coordinate 34,304,309 of NC_041009.1, read as the reverse complement.
GTTAAAGTTCACCTCAAGGATTGGTCTTCACATTTTTACGGTCTCTAGACAAAATAATACTTAAAAGGTCTTATATGCAAGTGTTTTTTTTATGTATCCTAAAGAAAACAACAGGAAACAAGAAAAAAAAAATAGATACGCACACTAAGAACATCTTTAATGTCAGATCTTGAACAAGGATCTTGAGTTCAAGATCTGATCTTTTGTGGATCATCCAATAAAGGGGTTGTAGAGATCTCCAGGTTGAAAAATGGGTTCTTATACAATAACCCTAAATATTTATGCATAATGTTAAAAAAAAAATTGTTTACTCTCTCCCTAACAGCAAAAGCGAGAGAGACCAACAGAACAGGAGATGAAATGATGAAGAAGAAGAAACTAGTAGCAATAGACCATAAAAACAAACAAAATACACATACCGACGTAGAGGGAAGGAGGAAGGAGGTCACGGTCATGGCAGAGGGGAAGGAAGAAGGAGGTCGTGGCGGAGGAAGAAGAAGAAGAAGAAGAAGAAGAAGAAGAAGAAGAAGAAAGAAGAAGAAGGATGAAGTAAGAAGAAAGAAGAAAGAAGAAATAAGAAGAAGAAGAGGCATAAAATCAAGAGAGAGGGAGGAGAAAATTACCACATGCCTCCTTCAACCCAAAGTTCACAAAATCGTCATCCATTTTCTCCCCCTCTTTTTTACCACCACTACCACCAAATTATTTTATGTCAAACACTCAAACCTCTTCTACTGTAAATTCTCAAAGTTCATAAACATTTCCTTCAATCTCATCAAACAATCCTACCATGGTTTCAAATAATGATGTTGGCTCACAATTTCCAGAACTTTCTACCCAAATTGGGCTAGACAAGATTGTCGCTAAGGAAATAGGAGGGTCTTCTACAAACAGGAAGCCTTGAGACGCCGTTGAACCTGAAGAAGATATGCACCTCATTAGTTCATGACTCAATATCTCAATTGATCCAATTGTTGGTGTTGGTCAAGGAAAATAAGCATTTTGGTTGAGAGTCACGGAAAATTACAACAAATTTTGAGGTAAACTCTACAAAAGAACAGTGAATCACAATTGAAATCACATTGGCAAAAAATTATTCTAGGTATGCGAAAATTCAGGGGTCATTACAAGTAAGTGGTATCATTGAAGAAAAGTGGCTGCACGGATAACGATGTCATGCTTAATGCATATGTCATTTGGAAGGAAGCGATTTTGGTTTGGAACATGCTTGGCGGCTTTTGAAAGATCAATCGAAATGGATAAATCAATTTACTGAAATTGCTCTAAAAGGACGAAGAATTTTGCATCTGGGGCATATTCATCTTTATCTAATCAAGAAACACCGATCGAAGATGCTGAAGTTGACACACCATCTCCAATGGGGTGAAAGATAGCCAAGAGGAAGATCAAAGGGAAAGGAGTAGGAACATCTACCAATCCTCTGGACTTGACTGGTGTGGAGGAAGCAATAAGGGAAAAAATGTTTTCAACGCCAAACTAGCAGCCTTGAGGGAGAAAGAATTGGAAAAGTAGTATTATGACATTCTAATGAATGACACATCTACAATGTCTGAAACTCAAATCAAAGACCATCAAGTCCTTTGTAAAATAGTTAGGCATAAACTAGGAATCTAGTATTAATTTGTTAGGTAGTTTTAATTTGTTGTAACCTCCTTTTAATTTTTATTTTTAGGAATGATGCTTGACTTGTCTTTTTTTTAAAAAAAAAATTGTAGCCGTGATTAAATTTGTTCAATTTTTTTTATTAGTGAAACTTGACCTTTATAAAACTATCCGTTATGAAACTAGTCCTTATGAAACTAGTAGTTATGAAACTAGCCGTTATAAAACTAGTCGTTGCAAAACTAGTCATTGTATAATTTGCTATTTAATTGTTCAATTCACATTCATTATTGTATGTCTCATTCAAACAATATTATTCTTTCACTTGTTTGTGCAATCAATCATCGATACAATGGATTGAAATAATGACTTTGACAAAGTTTGGAAACAAATTGTTTATGAAACACTTGACGATGATAGTGATGAACAAATCATGAGCCACTTACATGCGATGCAACAATAAGGAGGCAATAACAATCAACATAGAAGGCCTATAAGAGTCATTAATTGCAATCATGAAGATGGACATCTACGATTGATGAATGACTACTTTTTAAAATATTCGGTATACAGAGAGCCTCAATTCCAGCTTAGGTTCCGAATGTGGCGATAATTGTTCATTCAAATTGTCAATACTCTTAGTAATCACGATGAGTGTTTCCAAATGAGACTTGATATTGTTAGTAGAATGGGTCTCTCTCCATTGTGTAAGTGCACTCCAGCTATTCGTATACTAGCATATGGATAACCTGCTAATTGTGTGGATGAGTATGTTAAAATTGACGAATGCACTAAAACTCAATGCTTACAAAAATTTGTAAGGGGTGTTAATGAGATATTTGGACAAGAGTACTTGAGAAGACTCAACAACAATGACATCAATCACCTACTACAAATTGGAGATGCACGAGGATTTCCATATATGTTAGGTTCTATTGATTGCATGCATTAGGAGTGGAAAAATTGTTCAGTTGCATAGCAGAGCCAATATCGTAGAGTTGATCATCGCAAACCCACAATAATACTTTAAGTCTTCGTTTCACAAGACTTGTGGATTTGACATGCATTTTTTTGAGTTGCAGGTTCAAACAAATGATATTAATGTGTTAAACCAATCGCTTGTGTTTAATGACGTTTTGCAAGGTCGAGCACCTCTCGTACAATTTACAATTAATGAAACTCCATATAATATGGGGTACTATCTTATAGATGATATTTATCCTGATTGGGCCACATTTGTAAAGACCATACCACTGTCCTAAGGTCTTAGAAGAAAATTATTTGCAAAATGTCAAGAAGCAACGAGAAAGGATGTGGAACGAGCATTTTGTATGCTCAAATCTTAATTCAAAATTATATGTGGTCCATCGCATGCCTGGAACATGGATACAACGAAATATATAATATTGGCATGCATTATATTGGATAACATGATAATCAAATATGAACAAGATACGTTCAATAGTAATGTCGATGTTGATTATGATCATGTAAATAATGACATTTGAAATGTTGAAGTATTTTGGGGTGCTCCTCCTAACTTTGCTACATACTTGCAAACAAGACGCGTTATGCATAAAAAAGAATTCACCAACAATTTCAAACAGACTTAGTGGAGCATATTTGAGAACGTTACAGTCACAACAATAATGAAATTTATGCTCATTAATGTGTTGCATTTTTTTATTATCAAATTTATGTATTTTTCATTTGTTTAACATTTAGTAATAAATAAAAATTAAATTTATGCTCATTTTCCTATTTCTTAATATTTATAAAAAAAATTCTTCCATGTTTCATTAAATTTACTTACTTAATTAATTATATTTAATTTAATAAATATTTAAATAAAATATTTAAAAGTGAGTCTATGTGGGATCTACAAAAAGTTATCTTACATCTCAAAATGAGATCTATTATTAAAGGAAAAAATAAGAGAGAGTTTAAGAGATCTTCAATCCTAACACTATGTGGGATCCACCAAAAAGTGATATAAAATCCCAATTTGAAATCTACAACTAAAGTTACTCTAACGCTCCAAGTTAATGGGAACTCCTAAGAGAGTCCACAAGAAACTTTGGACTAAGAATTGAAAGGCAAACCATAGATCGTTTGCCACTTGGTTGTCCTTTCTGAAGGGTGTGACTAAAATGAGGCACCCATTCGAGTTGCATAAAGCTCTTGATCTTTTTGACAAGGGGATACATAGGATAAGAAACCAAAATATCTTCCTGAATCATCTTGATGGCTGACTCATGGATAAGAGACTTAATCGTTATAAATTGCTTGAAGTTATGCATTTATAATGGTTGTGAAAAGCACAGTAACCTTGATAACCAATCAACCATCAGCACAATGATATCTTATAACTCCACCAAAACCCAAGACTCCTGGATTGCCACTTGAGCTACCATCTGTGTTAAGCTTGAACAAACCTTTTTGTTGGGGCTGCCCACCTGACTTGCTTTGGAGGCCTAACTATCGTGCTACTATTGAGGCCTGGGAAATTCCTGGAGAAGATTATGAATTTGATGAAGAATAGTCCATGTGTTTGTAATTACATTCTGGATGACCTCCTTGTTTCTGGTTTTCCAAATTATCCAACAAGCAACCATAAACAGAAGACAATGGTCCGACGATGCATGAGTTTGAAGCCAATCCAAGATAGAGATGTCACCATTGTGATGGCAAACATCTAGCTGTAAAGAGCTCCACCTTCCCGCCACCTTAGAGCAGTGTTAGTCAATGAATACGACTAACTTTTGTGTATAAAACCTGTGTATACTGTATCAAACTTTCCTAATTTATTGTTGTTTTGTAATACTATAAGTACTTTTTGTTAAATATAGGTAATAGATAATTTATACTTTCGTTTTGTGCATTTAATAATCAATTTCTCTCAATTTCAGGTTAAATAGGAAACTTTGGCAAAGTGCTGTTTTTCACTCTTTCGCTAAGCCAAGCTGCTGGCTTAGCGAGAATTTGCTAAGCGCAACCTTCAGTGGCTAATCGCGAGGAAGAATCCGAAAGAAGATGAGCTGTCAAGTTCGCTAAGCGCACCACTCCAGGTCATCAAGCGCACCGCTTCAGCTCATCCGCTAAGCGATCCAGATCTGCGCTAAGCGCACGAGCACGAACAAGGCCACCTATTTAAGCCTGAAATCATATTTGCAAAGGGAGTTTGGAACTTTTATTGAGAAGCTCTGCATGCAAAAAGGTTCTAGAGAGAGAAAGGTCCAAGTTCAGAGAGTTCTGAGAGATTTTGTTGTGTGAAGATCTGCATAGACGCGAGTTCGAAGCGGAAGCCGTTCTGAGAGCTTGAGATGAGTTTGTGAGTGACTCTGAGATCCTAGAGGTGAAGAAGACATCCTCACCACTACAGTTTCTGGACTATGGAAAGCTAAATCCTCTATTGGATCTTGCCTGCAGGTACCTGATGTAAATATATTTCTATCTATGTAATGATGTTTTGTGTGTTCTCTGTGCTATCTATTTTTCATTCCAGTGTGCTTTTACCTTGATCACGTAGATGCATGCTTTGTTAGGGTTATTCAACAGTGGAAACTGGTCTGATTCTAAAGTCCTTGATAGTACAGAACTAAGATGTTGTGCTATCACGAGGAATCGGGGTACAAGAACTTAGTTGTGTATGTGTGTCCTAATGCGGTTTTGGTTGAGTTTAGTCTTACAAGAGGAATCTGCAGACTAGGCTTGATCAGGACTAGGCTAGGCTATCATAAGGAATCGGCGTCTAGCAGTCCAGGAGACAAAATAGGAATGAATGAGCATTGTTAAATAGAGAACATCCTTTTTAGCATCAGGATCCTATGAGGAAGACCAACACATTCTCTACTTGTTTTTACACAGTATTTCTCTTGCGTGATTTTCTTTCTTTTTGCCTAGATAGTTTAAATACCTGTTCATAGCCACAGTCATATTTTCATACCAGACGCCTATTTATCGAAATAGCTTGCTAGATAACACAAGTTCCCCGAGAGTTCGATACTCGGTTCTTACTGTTTTATACTACTTGTGCAATCCAGTACACTTGTCGGTTGCGAACAAGTTTTTGGCGCCGTTGCCAGGGAACTTCTTTTTATTTGGGAAGTTAGCTCATTTTTAGGTGTCTATTCTTTATTTGTTATTCTTTTGTTGTTTCTATGAATATTTGTTCTTTAAGTTATATTTATCTTCTCTAATTGAACTGGATAACCACTGCTCTGTTAGTACTGTTTATGCATAGATATCCTACAGGCACTTTAATTCCTTTGGACTTAGAAATAAAAGCTACACTAAGAAGGAACAGGGCTGAGAGGAGAAGGAAACTGTTGCAAGACAGAACAGTTGCGTCCATTCTTGAGGAGGATACTCATTTTTTTGATTCATTATCACCTGATTCACCATCATCAAGGGAATCCGCTAATCAATATTCTGAAGCTGTTACCATGGCAGATGAGCATGATCAGAGGACTACCCTTGAGGATTATTCAAGTGGCTCTGTACCATAATTTTTCACTAGCATTGCACGTCCTGAAGTGCAAGCGCACAACATCACCTACCCACATTCTTTGATCCATCTGATACAATGGAATTTATTTCAAGGATTACCCAATGAAGATCCCTATGCACACTTGGCAAAATTTATAGAGATTTGCAATACTATTAAGATTGTCGGTGTACCAGATGAAGCTATCAGACTTAGCCTTTTCTTATTTTCACTGGCATCATTTTCACTGGTAGGAGAGGCCAAGAGGTGGCTCCACTCATTCAAAGGAAACAGTCTTAAAATTTGGGAAAAAGTGGTGGAAAAATTCTTAAAGAAGTACTTTCCAGAATCTAAGACTACTGAAGGGAAGGCAGTAATATCTTCATTTCATCAGTTCCCTAATGAATCTTTGAGTGAGGCATTGGAGAGATTCAGAGACTTATTGAGAAGAACTCCCACCCATGGATTCTCCGAGCCAATCCAACTGAATATGTTCATAGATGGGCTGAGACCACAAACCAAGCAATTACTAGATGCTTCTGCTGGGGAAAAATAAAGTTGAAAACTCCAGAAGAAGCAACTGAGCTCATAGAGAACATGTCAGCCAATGATCATGCCATTCTGAGGGACAAAACCCATCAACCCACAAAGAAGAGCCTGTTGGAACTAACATCACACGATGCCTTGTAGGCACAGAACAAGTTGCTATCTAAGCAACTTGAGATCCTAACGGAAACACTTGGTAAGCTGCCAACTAAACTGTCGATTAGAAAACCTACACATTCTTCTGTTTTGTAGGTCACAGGTTGTACCATTTATGGTGAAGCTCATGAGACAGGCCAATGCATTCCCACTAACGATAACACTCAAGAAATTCATTTCATGGGGAATCAGCAGAGGCAAGGGTACACTCAAGGAGGGTTTTCAGGCTTCCAACAAGGTCCTTATAATCAACAAGGATAGATGATGCAATCCTCCCTAGGAAGGGACCAATCACTAGAACCATGAGCAAGAGGCTCCAAGAAGATTGGGCTAGAGCTGCTGAAGAAGGCCCTAGGGTTCTCATGAACCTTAGGGTAGATTTCTGAGCCCATGGGCCAAGGTTGGGTCCAATTATCTTTGTACATATTAGACTAGGATGTCATTATATTTGGTCCTTGTATATAGGGCTCCATATTGTAGGTAGGGTACCTTAGAAATATAGGATTTTTCAGCCCTTGTATTTTTTGGGCACCTAGACTAGTTTTTGTATTAGGGGTAGTTTTGTAATTTCACATGCACTAAGTGGATATTTGATGTGTGTGGTTGGAAATAAATTTAATTGAATTGGTAGAAGCCCAATCCAATTAAATTTTAGAGGGGGAGGTGAGCATTTGCTTACTACACCCCATTGCCACATCATATAGTCACACTTTGTGCATGTCCTTCATGCTTTTCATGCCTCATGACACCTAAGCACACTTAGTGGAGAATCTTGTAATTGATCTTGGATTAGTGGGCTGAACCATAACTAAAATTCACTAATCATAATTAGTGAAATTTTGGCTCCAAAGTTTGGCTCCACAAATTCAATTTCAAATTCAAGTGAAATTTGAATTTCCCTCCAATTTTGTGTGACACTTAGGCTATAAATAGAGGTCATGTGAGTGTATTTTTTTCAACTTTGATGATTTGAATATTAAACTTCAGATTTCAAAGCTCATTTAGAGCACAAAATTTCGTGCTCTTCTCTCCCTCTCCCTTCATTCATCTCATTCTTCCTCCAAGCTCTTATCCATGGCCTCCTATGGTGGTGAGCTTCTTCTAGACTCATCTTCTCCTTGAAGTGGCGTCTCCTCTCTCTCTCCCTTTCTCCATTCCGCTGCCATTCATCTTCCAAGAAGCAAAGGAATCCATTGATGAAGAAGATCCTAGGCCTACAAGCTCCAATGGAGCTTGCATCATGTGGTATCAAGAGCATCTTCATCTAGGTGATGTTCTTTTGCTTCCTCTATCTTTTTGTTCGGTGAATTCTCTTTAATTCCTTGTTCTTCATCTTATTCTCCATGTATATCCTCCATTGTCTTGTGGTTTGGTGCTGTTTAGAGTAGATTCAAAAAAAATAAACCGATTAAATCTTAGATCTACACTTGTTCTTGCATTTCTATGGTTCAAATTTTGTAGATCTACTCTTGAATCTTGTTTTTGTGTTGATTTTAGGTTCTATCAATTTTCATTCATAATATTCTTGTGCTGAACCTTTAGATCTAAATTTTGTTCCAAAATATTGATTAGAAAAAAAAAACACAAAAATCTAAGTGTAAATCACTTAATCCATGTTGTCTTAGAGTCATGTTTAGTCATAGTAATTGTCACATTATGCTCTAAGTTTGTGTTGAATTTTTATTTTGTTTTTTGAATTCTAGATACATTTTTTTCATGTATTCTTGTCATTCTTAGCCTATCTTTTGAATTTTGAGTCTAATTCATGCATGTTATTTAGTTCATAACATGTTCTAAATCAATTCCTAGAAGTAGTCTTGTTGTTGAACTCTTTTTTGTTTTCTAAGATTCCTACATGATGCCTATGATGAAGTTGAGATGTGGTGTTGAGTTGTGGCTGGATTTGTGAATCAAATAAGTCTTAAGCTCTCTTGAATTGTGTTATTCAAGATAATTGAGCATAAGCAAACACAAATTGTAACTATCCAAGCCTTAAGCAACATAAACACTACTCTTGATTTCTAGGTTGAAATCGCTGGTGCAGGCAGCTTGAACATACAAAAGTGTATAAATTACTGGGAATTGGTCACTACGTGTTTTGAGCTGAAACTTTTACTGAATTTTTTAGACATCTGGACCAAAATTATAAAAAAAGAACCAAGCGATTTGGATTAAAGGAAAAATAAAGAAAAATCTCACAAGTTGGCAGAAAAATCAGTGTCCAGGAAAAAAAAAGTGAAAGGAAAGTGTGCTTGTTGTTTTGGCTCAAAATTTGTTCTATAATTGGTGCCTATTTTATACCAATCCTAGTTCTGAAATTTCAATTGAAAATTATTGTGAAAACAAGTGCCAAAACTAGAGGTTTCTTGAGTCGTTTTTTTTTTTTTTTAGTTTTTCTACTCTACTCTAGAGCCATTCTAGGTTTCTCTTTGAGTCCTAGCTTGCTTTTTTGTGCTTTCCATTGCTTTAATTGTTGAATAATCCTTGGAAATTTGTCTTGTTAAAACTCTATTGGTTTAGCTTTCATTTCATTTTTTTTGTCTTTGGTTATTGCTTGTCTCTTTGTTTCCTTGCTTGTGAGTTGCCATATAGGGAATTGGAAAGGAGGATTGGTGCCATATCTTGAAGAATTTGAGTCAAGAAGCAAGGGGCCAACCACCTTAAGAGCTATTGGACTAAGAAGCACTCCAAATTGAGTGAAACACTAAAGAGAGAATAGCCACCACAATTGAGGACTTTTTTTCTTTGTAATTTTGTAATTGGCAATTTGCTTTGCTTTCAAATTTTGTAACAAAAAGGCCTTTCATTGGAAGTAAGTTGGGAGCCTCCGCTAGGTCACCCTACTTCCATTTGTGTGTAATAATTTTAGGAAATTTTCCCTTAGGATAGTGAGTGTTTTGTTGGGAACCTTAAATGAGGTCATCCAAACACTCTTAGGATCCGCCTAGTTTGCATTTCTTGCACTTTAATTTCTTGCTTACTTTCATAGCTTATTTCCTTTACCCTCCATTGTCAAACCGCCTAGATAGCTTTCCTTTTACCAATTAGTTTTTACCTTATCTTTCACACCTTTTTTAGTGTTTATTTTGGCTAGTTTCAACCATAGTTTCTTTTACCTTTTTTTCAAACCCCCAACAAGAAAGAACCATAACTTAGGAACCAACATGAGTCTTCATTCTTCATCTAGTGTTAATGGTGAGGGTTCTACTCCTAAGGACCCCTTGTATAAGATATTAGATGAGTTGAGATCCCTTAAGTTGTGGAAAGAAAAACAAGAGAGAAAAGAAAAAGGTAAAAAAAGAGTGGAAGAAATAAGTCAAGATGAAAGAGAGAAAATAAGAGAGGAAGAAAGAAGAAAAATAATGAAAGAAATGAAAAGAGAAAAACATGCCTCCTATAGTAGTCATGACTCTTGCAAGAGTTTAAGTGAAGAACTTAGCGACTATTATAGAGGGCGTCATAGTTCACATACTAAACATCACTCCCAAAGAAGAGAAAAGGATAGAAGGCCTCAAGAGGTTAACATTAGCCTCCCACATTTCCACGGAAAAGATAATGTTGAGGCCTACTTAGATTGGGAAATGAAGGTTGAACAACTCTTTGCTTGCCATCATATTAGCGAAGAGAGAAAAGTTCCATTGGCTACCCTTAGCTTTCAAGGGTATGCCCTCTATTGGTGGACTTCCCTTGTTAAAGAACGAAGGATTCATGAGGATCCTCCAGTAGAGTATTGGAATGATCTTAAGAGTGCCCTTAGGAAGAGGCACATTCCCTCCTACTATGAAAGGGAGCTTATGGACAAGCTCCAAAGGCTTAGACAAGGGAGTATGAGTGTTGAAGAATATAGACAACAAATGGAGCTACTCCTTTTAAGAGCTGGACTTAGGGAGGAGGAAAGAACAAGCATAGCTAGGTTCCTTAGTGGGCTCAATATGGAAGTGAGGGACAAGGTTGAACTCCTTCCATATAGGGACCTAGATGAGCTAGTCCAACTTTGTATAAGAGTGGAGCAACAACTTAAAAGAAAGCCTTCTTCAAAATCTTATGGCTCTCACTCTTATCCAAGGAAGGACCAAGCCCATGGAATTTTAGGGGCTGCACCTTCAAAACCCAAGGAAGATAAGGGAAAGACCATAGAGAAATACACCCCTAAGACTAGTTCCCAAGAAAGGACTAGCAACATTAAATGCTTCAAATGTCTTGGGAGAGGTCACATTGCCTCTCAATGCCCCACAAAGAAAACCATGATCATGAGGGGTCAAGACATTTATAGTAGTCAAGAGGAGACTACTTCTTGCCCTTCCTCTAGTGGAAGTGAAGATGAAGTAAGGGGTGAAGAGTCTAGTGAGGAAGTCTACCCTCATGAAGAAGGTGACCTCTTAATGGTTAGAAGGCTCCTTGGAGGTCAATCTTGTGATCTATCTCAATCCCAAAGAGAGAACATCTTTCATACAAGATGCAAAATTTTAGATAAAACTTGTTCTCTCATTGTGGATAGTGGATCTTGTTGCAATTGTTGTAGCACAAGATTAGTTTCCAAGTTGAACCTCACTATCATTCCCCACCCAAAACCTTATAAACTTCAATGGCTCAATGAGCAAGGGGAAATGATAGTTAACCAACAAGTGAAGGTACCTTTCTCCATTGGGACATATAAGGATGAAGTTAATTGTGATATAGTTCCCATGGAGGCAGGACATATTCTGTTAGGAAGGCCGTGGCAATTTGATAGGAAGATCATTTATAATGGCCTAACTAATGAGATTAGCCTCACCCATCTTGGCACTAAATTTGTGTTGCATCCTCAAACACCTTCACAGGTGGCCAAAGATCAACTAACTATGAAAGATAAGAGGGATGAGGAAGAAAAATTAGAAAAACAAAAGAAAAAGAAGGATAGTAAGGTCTTGTCTTCAAAGGCCAGGGGGAAGGAAAAAGAGGGAAAGGATTCCTCCAAGAAGATTGTTAAGAAGGAAAATCATTTTGCAACAAAAGGTGATATTAAAAGAGCACTCCTTCTTAAACAATCTTTCTACCTTCTCCTATCAAGGGAAACATCCCTTAGCACTGCCACAATTCCTACATTTGAGACCTTACCCCCAAAGGTCCAAGAACTCTTACATGAATTTGGTGATATATTTCCCAAAGAGATACCCCCTGGGCTACCTCCTTTAAGGGGAATAGAACACCAAATAGATTTAGTCCCAGGAGCAAGCCTTCCTAATAGGCCAGCCTATAGGACTAACCCTCAGGAGACTAAGGAGATAGAGTCTCAGGTTAAAGAATTGTTGGAGAAGGGCTGGGTCCAAGAGAGCCTAAGCCCATGTGCTGTGCCAGTGTTGTTGGTGCCCAAAAAGGATGGTACGTGGAGAATGTGTACAGATTGCAGGGCCATCAACAACATCACTGTAAAGTATAGGCACCCCATTCCTAGACTTGATGATCTGCTTGATGAGTTGTATGGTGCCAATATCTTTTCCAAAATTGATCTTAAAAGTGGTTATCACCAAATCAGGATGAAAAAGGGTGATGAGTGGAAAAGTGCTTTCAAGACCAAGTTTGGTTTGTATGAATGGCTAGTGGTGCCTTTTGGGCTCACTAATGCACCAAGCACCTTTATGAGGCTTATGCATCATGTCTTAAGGGATTTCATAGGTAGAATTGTAGTTTTTTATTTTGATGATATTTTAGTGTATAGTAGGAGCCTAGATGATCACTTAGGACATCTCAGACAAGTTCTTTCAGTCCTTAGGAAAAACACCCTCTATGCAAATATAGAGAAGTGTACCTTTTGTGTAGATAATATAGTTTTCTTAGGTTTTGTAGTTGGTAGAAATGGGGTCCAAGTGGACCCTGAGAAAATCAAGGCCATCCAAGAATGGCCCACCCCAAAAAGTGTGGGAGATATTAGGAGCTTCCATGGGTTAGCAAGCTTCTATAGAAGGTTCGTTCCTAATTTCTCTACAATTGCATCACCTCTCAATGAGCTGGTGAAGAAGAATGTGGCATTTACCTGGGGTGAAAAACAAGAGCAAGCCTTTGCTTTGCTCAAAGAAAAGCTTACTAAGGCACCTGTTCTAGCTCTTCCTGACTTTTCTAAAACTTTTGAGCTAGAATGTGATACCTCTGGAGTGGGAGTTGGAGCTGTATTGTTACAAGGTGGGCACCCTATTGCTTATTTTAGTGAAAAACTTCATAGTGCCACCCTCAACTACCCCACCTATGATAAAGAGCTTTATGCCTTAATAAGAGCCCTCCAAACTTGGGAACATTACCTTGTTTCCAAGGAATTTGTCATTCATAGTGATCATCAATCACTTAAGTACATTAGAGGGCAAAGCAAGTTAAACAAGAGGCATGCAAAATGGGTAGAGTACCTAGAGCAATTTCCATATGTTATCAAATACAAAAAGGGAAAAACAAATGTGGTAGCTGATGCCCTCTCTAGGAGACACACATTGTTTTGCTCCCTAGGAGCTCAAATTTTAGGATTTGATAATATTAGGGACTTGTATGCTTTAGATGAACATTTCTCTCCCATTTACGAGAGTTGTGGGAAAAAGGCCCAAGATGGATTCTATTTGGCTGAGGGGTATTTGTTCAAAGAGGGAAAGCTTTGCATACCCCAAGGATCCATTAGGAAATTACTTGTGAAAGAGAGCCATGAGGGTGGGCTCATGGGCCACTTTGGGATAGACCAGACCCTTGTCTTACTCAAAGAAAAGTTTTATTGGCCCCATATGAAGAAAGATGTCCATAAGCATTGCACTAGGTGTGTGGCTTGTTTACAAGCCAAGTCTAGGGTGATGCCTCATGGGCTATACACACCCTTACCCATCCCATCTGCACCTTGGGTAGACATTAGTATGGACTTTGTCCTTGGGCTTCCTAGAACCCAAAGAGGTGTAGACTCTATCTTTGTGGTGGTGGATAGGTTTAGCAAGATGGCACACTTTATACCATGCCACAAGGTGGATGATGCTTCCCACATCTCAAAACTCTTTTTCAGGGAAGTTGTGAGACTCCATGGTTTGCCTAGGACCATTGTGTCAGATAGAGATGCTAAGTTCCTTAGCCACTTCTGGAAAACCTTATGGGCTAAGTTAGGAACTAAACTTCTTTTCTCTACCACTTGTCATCCACAAACTGATGGGCAAACAGAGGTAGTGAATAGGTCTTTATCCACCCTTTTAAGGGCTCTTCTGAAAGGCAACCATAAGTCTTGGGATGAGTATCTTCCTCATGTAGAATTTGCCTACAACAGGGGGGTTCATAGAACCACCAAGGAGTCCCCTTTTGAGGTTGTCTATGGGTTCAATCCCCTAACACCGTTAGACCTCATTCCCCTCCCACCGGACACTTCTTTTATACATAAAGAAGGGGAATCTAGGTCAGAATTTGTAAAGAAGATGCATGAGAGGGTTAAGAACCAAATAGAGAACCAAACAAAGGTGTATTCAACTAAAGGCAATAGAGGAAGAAAAGAGCTAGTTCTTAATGAGGGTGACTGGGTTTGGCTCCATCTTAGGAAGGATAGATTCCCTACTAAAAGGAAATCCAAGCTTAGCCCTAGAGGGGATGGACCTTTTCAGGTTTTGGAGAGGATCAATAACAATGCCTATAGGTTGGACCTCCCAGAAGAGTATGGAGTCAGCACCACTTTTAACATTTCTGATTTAACTCCTTTTGCAGGTGGAGCTGATATTGAGGAGGAGGAACTAACAGATTTGAGGTCAAATCCTCTTCAAGGGGAAGGGGATGATGCAATCCTCCCTAGGAAGGGACCAATCACTAGAACCATGAGCAAGAGGCTCCAAGAAGATTGGGCTAGAGCTGCTGAAGAAGGCCCTAGGGTTCTCATGAACCTTAGGGTAGATTTCTGAGCCCATGGGCTAAGGTTGGGTCCAATTATCTTTGTACATATTAGACTAGGATGTCATTATATTTGGTCCTTGTATATAGGGCTCCATATTGTAGGTAGGGTACCCTAGAAATATAGGATTTTTCAGCCCTTGTATTTTTTGGGCACCTAGACTAGTTTTTGTATTAGGGGTAGTTTTGTAATTTCACATGCACTAAGTGGATATTTGATGTGTGTGGTTGGAAATAAATTTAATTGAATTGGTAGAAGCCCAATCCAATTAAATTTTAGAGGGGGAGGTGAGCATTTGCTTACTACACCCCATTGCCACATCATATAGTCACACTTTGTGCATGTCCTTCATGCTTTTCATGCCTCATGACACCTAAGCACACTTAGTGGAGAATCTTGTAATTGATCTTGGATTAGTGGGCTGAACCATAACTAAAATTCACTAATCATAATTAGTGAAATTTTGGCTCCAAAGTTTGGCTCCACAAATTCAATTTCAAATTCAAGTGAAATTTGAATTTTCCTCCAATTTTGTGTGACACTTAGGCTATAAATAGAGGTCATGTGAGTGTATTTTTTTCAACTTTGATGATTTGAATATTAAACTTCAGATTTCAAAGCTCATTTAGAGCACAAAATTTCGTGCTCTTCTCTCCCTCTCCCTTCATTCATCTCATTCTTCCTCCAAGCTCTTATCCATGGCCACCTATGGTGGTGAGCTTCTTCTAGACTCATCTTCTCCTTGAAGTGGCGTCTCCTCTCTCTCTCCCTTTCTCCATTCCGCTGCCATTCATCTTCCAAGAAGCAAAGGAATCCATTGATGAAGAAGATCCTAGGCCTACAAGCTCCAATGGAGCTTGCATCAATAGTGGAGGACACACCCTGGCAACCAGTTCAATAAAGACCAAGGTGGATCCTCAAATAGGCCAATTCAACAAGGGCCTAACATCTTTCAGAGGACAACTAAGTTGGAAGAGACTGATGCAAGCTCCATTGGAGCTTGTAGGCCTAGGATCTTCTTCATCAATGAATTCCTTTACTTCTTGGAAGATAAATGGCAGCGGAATGGAGAAGGAAGAGAGAGAGGAGATGCCACTTCAAGGAGAAGATGAGTCTAGAAGAAGCTCACCACCATAGGAGGCCATGGATAAGAGCTTGGAGGAAGAAGGAGATGAATGAAGGGAGAGGGAGAGAAGAGCACGAAATTTTGTGCTCTAAATGAGCTTTGAAATCTGAAGTTTAATATTCAAATTATCAAAGTTGAAAAAAATGCACACACATGACCTCAATTTATAGCCTAAGTGTCACACAAAATTGGAGGGAAATTCAAATTTCACTTGAATTTGAAATTGAATTTGTGGAGCCAAACTTTGGAGCCAAAATTTCACTAATTATGATTAGTGAATTTTAGTTATGGTTCAGCCCACTAATCCAAGATCAATTCCAAGATTCTCCACTAAGTGTGCTTAGGTGTCATGAGGCATGAAAAGCATGAAGGACATGCACAAAGTGTGACTATATGATGTGGCAATGGGGTGTAGTAAGCAAATGCTCACCTCCCCCTCTAAAATTTAATTGGATTGGGCTTCTACCAATTCAATTAAATTTATTTCCAACCACACACATCAAATATCCACTTAGTGCATATGAAATTACAAAACTACCCCTAAAACAAAAACTAGTCTAGGTGCCCTAAAATAC
The DNA here is from genome assembly GCF_004193775.1 of Glycine soja. Taxonomy (NCBI): domain Eukaryota; kingdom Viridiplantae; phylum Streptophyta; class Magnoliopsida; order Fabales; family Fabaceae; genus Glycine; species Glycine soja. The sequence continues at coordinate 34,287,924 of NC_041009.1, read as the reverse complement.
AAGGGCTGAAAAATCCTATATTTCTAGGGTACCCTACCTACCTTATGGAGCCCTAAATACAAGGCCCAAAAATAATGAAACCTTAATCTAATATTTACAAAGATAAGTGGGCTCGTACTTAGCCCATGGGCCCGAAATCTACCCTAAGGCTCATAAGAACCCTAGGGCCTTCTCTTGCATCTTTGGCCCAATCTACTTGGAGTTTTCTATCCAATGCCTTTGCGGGGTAGGATTGCATCATTCCCTCCCCCTTGAAAAGGATTTGACCTCAAATCCCGAGGTTCTTGAAACTCTGGGCTTTTTTCCTGAACACCTGTAAAATGAACAAAAACATATGTATTAGTGGTGTTTAGTATGTTGAAGTAAGGTAAGGTCTTGTCGCAACCTACCCTTTGGCGGGAGGGCGACGCGAGACTCGCGGGATGCGTGTTCCACGAAAGGAATACGCGCGGAGTCGCCACCAACGTTTATTTGAGGAAAACGTCGGAAAAACCGGAAAAGACGCGATCTACGAACTTTTAAGTGAAAGGTTTGGGAGTTATATTTACGCACGGGGAAGGTATTAGCACCCCACACGTCCGTCCCAAGGGACGGCAACCTTTAATCGAATGTGCAAACATGACTTTGATTTTTATGTTCCCTTTTATGTCCTTATATCCTTTATACCCTTTTTTATATTTTTCCTTTTTTGTGGTCGACAAGGGTGTTTCCCTTTGCTCCTACGTATTCCTCAATTTGCGATGAGGAAATCAGACCTACGTAGTTCTTTCTTATCAAGTGATTCTTTTTTACTTAAAAGGTGATCATTTTAAGGCGTTGGACCTTGAAAATGATCCATTTTACTTAGTAAGAAATTGAAATGACAAACTTCAAAAACCTATTTTTGTGGACGAGCTTGACTAGGCGAGTTGATTTTAGCCTTAGTTTCACCTTAGTTATTAGTCAATTCAATTAAGAATGAGAAATCCCAAAGAGAAAATGTCCGAATGATTTTCCGCTTTATTTTACTAAGAAACATTTTTTATTATTATATTATTTTTTTACCTCTTTTTTGATTTCCAACGTGGTTACGGCACGACCGAACGGTCGGAATTCATTTTAACCGAAGTTAACGGATAATACAATTCAAACGTTCGGTGGAAATTTATTTTATTTTTAGGTTAAGCGAGAAATGACTTAAATAAAATGGCTTAAGCACGTCAAAAGGGGGTATAAAAAGTAAATGAAACGAGAATAGAAATATACAAAACACAATGTGGACCACCATGGGTACATAGAATGAATCGAAAAAGCTTGGTTCGAGGTACTTACCCGTTGAAGATCGAAGAACGATGAAGAACGAATGAAGAACGTCGAAGAACGGTCGAAACCTTTGCGAAATTCTTCACGGAAAACGTTACGGAAGCGTTTCGGAAGCGCCTCGGCTTAGATTTTCTTCACGGAAACAATTTTTCCAAGCAAATTCGAAAGAGAGAGAAGTGCCTAAGGGGCTGAACCCTTTTCTTCTTCACTTCCTCCCCTATTTATAGCAAAATAGGGGAGATGCTTGCCGCCCAGCTCGCCCAGGCGAGCCAGGTTGCTTCCTCCAGAAGCAACAGCCTTCTGGAGGAATCTTCTGGAGGGCCCAAGTGGGCCTGGTTGCTATTTGCACCCCTATTTTTACTAAGTACACCCCTGCCCCTTTTTTGGTGATTCTTTTTTCGTAAAGTTACGGAAACTTACGAATTTCGTAACGATACTTGTTTTCTTTCCGTAATGTTACGGAACCTTGTGAATTACATAATCATCCCCTTTTTGACTTACGGAATGTTACGGAACCTCACTTATTTATGCAACGATGCTTCCATTTGATTTCCGGTGTGTCACGGAACCTTACAGATTGTGCATCAATATTTTCTTTTGTTTTTCGGCATGTCCCGGAATTTCACAAATTGCCTAATGATGGGTGCCAAGCACCTCACAAGGACCAAAGAAAGGTCGCATGTCATTAAGCAAAGGTCCCCGGACGAAATTAGGGTATGACAGTTGCCCCTCTTTACTTGTCTTTTATTGGAAATAAAAGGAAAGTAAAGATAAGACACTAATTTCGTTCCTCTCGGTTGACGAGAGTCGCGGGTGACCATAAAATTTCTGCATGCAAATGACTTGTTGTTCCCGGAATTTCACAAATTGCCTAATGATGGGTGCCAAGCACCTCACAAGGACCAAAGAAAAGTCGCATGTTATCAAGCAAAGGTCCCCGGACAAAATTAGGGTATAACACTAATTTCGTTCCTCTCGGTTGACGAGAATCGCGGGTGACCATAAAATTTCCGCATGCAAATGACTTGTTGTTCCCGGAGGAACAAAAGGTGCAGAAGACTATGTCAGTCTCTGCATGCTATCAAGCGTTCTGTCTTACAGATAGCAAAAGAATGTTTATACGGATAACCACTCGGGTATTTCCGCCCGTCAGCATGACTCAAAAGTCAGTATGACAGATCTTGTAAGTGCGGAAGATGATGTAAATCTCCGCGTGTCAACGGGCTTGTCGGCCGCGATTGACGAAGGGTGCAGAATGACCAAATTTTGTCTCTGTGCGCCATCGGACACGACTGTGTCTGAATGGCAAAGGGGTGCGGAATGACCAAATTTTGTCTCCGCGTGTCATCGGGCCCGCCGCCTCTGGATTACAAAAGGGTGCAGAATGACCAAATTTTGTCTCTACGCGCCATCGAACACGACTGTGTCTGAATGGCAAAGGGGTGCGGAATGACCAAATTTTGTCTCCACGTGTCATCGGGCCCGCCGCCTCTGGATGACAAAAGGGTACAGAATGACCAAATTTTGTCTCTGCGCGCCATCGGACACGACTGTGTCTGAATGGCAAAGGGGTGCGGAATGACCAAATTTTGTCTCCGCGTGTCATCGGGCCCGCCGCCTCTGGATGACAGAAGGGTGCAGAATGACCAAATTTTGTCTCTGCGCGCCATCGGACACGACTGTATCTGAATGGCAAAGGGGTGCGGAATGACCAAATTTTGTCTCCGCGTGTCATCGGGCCCGCCGCCTCTGGATGACAAAAAGGTGCAGAATGACCAAATTTTGTCTCTGCGCGCCATCGGACACGACTGTGTCTGAATGGCAAAGGGGTGCGGAATGACCAAATTTTGTCTCCGCGTGTCATCGGGCCCGCCGCCTCTGGATGACAAAAGGGTGCAGAATGACCAAATTTTGTCTCTGCGCGCCATCGGACACGAATGTGTCTGAATGGCAAAGGGGTGCGGAATGACCAAATTTTTTCTCCGCGTGTCATCGGGCCCGCCGCCTCAGGATGACAAAATGGTGCAGAATGACCAAATTTTGTCTCTGCGCGCCATCGGACACGACTCTGTCTGAATGGCAAAGGGGTGCAAAATGACCAAATTTTGTCTCCGCGTGTCATCGGGCCCGCCGCCTCTGGATGACAAAAGGGTGCAGAATGACCAAATTTTGTCTCTACGCGCCATCGGACACGACTGTGTCTGAATGGCAAAGGGGTGCGGAATGACCAAATTTTGTCTCCGCGTGTCATCGGGCCCACCGCCTCTGGATGACAAAAGGGTGCAGAATGACCAAATTTTGTCTCTGCATGTCACATGACCTCAGGGTCAGTATGACAGATCTTGTGGGGCGGCCGACAAAAGCAAGGCTCTTGCTCCTACTTATCCTCCAATGAGGAACTCAGACCTACGTAGTTCTAAATAACTTGTGAGACTTGAAAAAGTCTCCATCGGAAGACGCTGACATCTCCGGAAAGGGCGCAGATGACCACATTGGCCTCTGCTCATCAATCACACTGGGGGTCACTGAATGACGAGGTGCGGATAACTGTAAGGTGTCTCCGCGGGTTACCAGCTCTTGGGTCATGGCAACAAAAGGTGGTGTGGTCGACAAAAGCGAGGCTCTTGCTCCTACGTATCCTCCAACGAGGAACTCAGACCTACGTAGTTCTAGATAACTTATGAGACTTGAAAAAGTCTCAGTGTTTTCTCCACTAAAATGCAAACATGCTTTAGCAAAGAGACAAACATTCCAACTGATTAGAGCAGCATATGCCCCCCCTCTTTTTTTTTGAGTGAAAAACAATACGTCTACCGGGGAAGGAGAGTCTGCTAATGAAACCCCCCATAACCATAAATGAGATTTTGGATGTTAGCATTTCGTTTCTAAATGACCATTTAGAGGAAACACTGGGTTCGACAAAAATAGAAGAAAATCACTCAAAGTGTATCAATCTCGCACAGGTAAGTGTTTCATCCTAATTCCGAACCATAGATATGTCATGACTTGACTTTGCAAATTATTTCCTATCAAATCAAAGATTACATGTGTGATCATGGATCAATAGGACTTCCCTTGGGAATGGGTTCTTTTGATGGGTTTTTCGGCTTTTGTGTGTTTTTGGCTTTTGATTTTTTGTTGGCTTTTTCCTTTTTTGTTTTTGTTTTGTGCGGGGCGAAAAAGTCGCTAGCGCACAAGATTTTGGTTGGTAATCAAAGGGAGAAGACCACTTTTAGGTCATGGTTTCCTTTTCTTTCTTTTGTTCATTTGGTGACAATTCTGTATTGTTCAGATATTGTCTGGTCCAAAGACCTCTCTGCACATTTCTTCTGGTTTCTTTGACCAGGAGCTTTCTTCTTTTTTACTTTCTCCCATTCTTTGGTTAGGAATTTTCTTTCTTTTCTTTTTTCTTTCTCCCACTCTTTGATTGGGAATTTCCTTTCCTCTTCTTTTCTTTCTCTTTGATTGGAAATTTCCTTTCCTCTTTTTTTCCTTCTTTTCTTTTTTGCTTCCGAGGGTAAGGATTGACATTCTCACCCTGGGTCAAGGTTTATGGTGAGTCAGGATTTTGGCTCAAGGTTTGTAGAATGGCTAGACATGATACATGTCGGGGTTTGGTTTGGCTCAAGGATAAAAGGGATGCCCCACATTATTTCCATGACACAAATGCAAAAATGATGATTTGGAAATTTTATGCAAAACTGGTCATGCATGCACCTATGCGGACACTCAAGTGTCAAATTTTTATGATCATGTGATGCTAGGGCTCAGGATTCATTTCCTCTATTTTTAGTCAACCCAATGTTTCCAAAATATGTTCTTTTATCAATTTGTGCATTCATCCGAGTCCATTTTGGGTGTCCGGAAAAATTTTCACAGCATTCACCCTTCAGGTGTATACACATTTTTTTTTCCAAAAACTAGCTATGATCAGCGAATTTTTCTTTAAAGAAAAGTTGGAAGTCATCTCTTTTCAAAAGCATGTTGGTTTTTCAGCTAGACAACTTATTTTTCTTTTTTCTCTCTTTTTCCTTTTTATCATTTGTTTATTTCTTTTTCTTGTTTGTTTTTGTTTCTCCCCCCCTTTTTTTCATGAGGTATTTTGCTACCTAAACATGTGTATATTTTTGTGAGGTATTTTTGCTATATACATGCATATCCAAGGTATCTTGCTACCTAAACATACATATATATATATTTTGTGAGGTATCTTTTTGCTACATACATGCATATCTAAGGTATCTTGCTACCTAAACATACATATATATATTTTGTGAGGTAGTTGTTTGCTACCTAAATTACATACATGCATATCTAAGGTATTTTGCTACCTAAACACGCATACATATATTTTGTGAGGTATGACTACCTTCCGAGCTTGTGCTCGTTTTATTTAAATTCTTAGGATCATGAGCAACTAGGTGTGTCCCACTATGACTTGAGAAACAAAGCTGATCAAATAACAAGCAGAGATTTAAAAGGTACTAGGTTGCCTCCTAGTAGCGCTTCTTTAACGTCTTGAGCTGGACGCCTAATGATTTGTCGGTCACAGACCTAATACTTTGCTTACCTTTGGCTTTGGACTTGGTCGCCTATTGGTCGGCCATGTGGTGTAGGCAATACTCAAACCTTTTTGTGGATGAGCAGAGGTGAACTCTAGAGGTGATGGCGGTGCGTCTGTTGCCCGCTGCCGGCCATCCCCAGGCTGCTGTGGTGTTTCGCCCTGCAACTGCCTGGAGACGCAGTACTTCTTGATGAAAGCTCAATTAGTAGGGGGCCTGATGCCCTTACTGGAGGTGACAGGTACTCCCTAGAACTAACAGAGACCCGTAATTAGAGCTTGACAACTCCAAGACCCTGTTGGACTTCTTCGGGTCCACTGGGTGTCTTCCAGGCGTGATCCCTGCAAACAATAGATGAAATCAGAAATCAGTTGAGCGATGTGCATACTTACCTATGATGACATGACCTTGCCGGGGGGGGGGGGGGGTACGGGCACCCTGTAGGACTGATAGAGGCCCGTAACCAGAGCTGGAAACCCCAGGGCACTGTTGGACTTTTCCGGGTCCACTGGGTGTCTTGTGGGTGCGATCCCTGCAAATAGTAGATGGCATTAGAAATTAGTTGGAAATAATGCATACCTACCTATGTCGGGACGACACATACCAACTGATACTTTCGCAGGGGGAGATCGGCATTACGGTCGCTGGGCAGAATGTTGCAAAGTAACAACGTCATTTATATCTGTGTAAGAGTGGCCATGTTGGTGCGCATGATCCACACTCGTCTCTTTGCAGCGGCACGGGTGAAATCTTGCCCCGGTATGCATAGTAGCTGTGTGATAGCCTCTCTCTCTGGTTGTGCTTGCACAGTTGGCCGCCCTCCAATATTAGGGGGTGGCCCAGAAACTGATAAAAGGAAACTACTGGCCCCTTAACTGGGAGCGCGAGTCTCGGTTAAGCATTTAAGGATAGAGGACCTTAAATTCTCTTAAGGTGCGGATGTGGAGCACACTGAAAATGAGGACACGTAGCCCTCTAAAGGTGAGGGCGTGCAGCCCTCTCAAGGCGAGGATGTGTAGTCCTCTGGAGGTGAGGGCGTGCAGCCCTCTGTTGACGAGGACGTGTAGTCCTCTCAAGGTGAGGCCGTGCAGCCCTCTATTGGCGAGGAAGTGTAGTCCTCTCAAGGAGAGGGCGTGCAGCCCTCTGTTGGCGAGGACGTGTAGTCCTCTAAAGGTGAGGGTGTGTAGCCCTACGAAGGTGAGGACATGCAGTCCTCTGATAGTGAGGGCGTGTAGCCCTACGAAGGTGAGGACATGCAGTCCTCTGATGGCGAGGGCGTGTAGCCCTCTGAAGGTGAGGACGTGTGGTCCTCTAAAGGTGAGGGTGTGTAGCCCTACGAAGGTGAGGACATACAGTCCTCTGATGGTGAGGGTAACTAGTACCCAAGGTGAGGGCGTGTAGCCCTCTCAAGGCGAGGATATGTAGTCCTCTGGAGGTGAGGGCGTGCAACCCTCTGATGGTGAGGACGTGTAGTCCTCTCAAGGCGAGGACGTGTAGTCCTCTGACGGTGAGGGTAACTAGTACCCAAGGTGAGGGCGTGTAGCCCTCTCAAGGCGAGGACATGTAGTCCTCTGGAGGTGAGGGCGTGCAGCCCTCTGATGGTGAGGACGTGTAGTCCTCTCAAGGTGAGGACGTGTAGTCCTCTGATGGTGAGGGTAACTAGTACCCAAGGTGAGGGCGTGTAGCCCTCTCAAGGCGAGGACGTATAGTCCTCTAGAGGTGAGGGCGTGCAGCCCTCTGGTGGTGAGGACGTGTAGTCCTCTGATAGTGAGGGCGTGTAGCCCTCTAAAGGTGAGGATGTGTGGTCCTCTAAAGGTGAGGGCGTGTAGCCCTACGAAGGTGAGGACATACAGTCCTCTGATGGTGAGGGTAACTAGTACCCAAGGTGAGGGCGTGTAGCCCTCTCAAGGAGAGGACATGTAGTCCTCTGGAGGTGAGGGCGTGCAGCCCTCTGATGGTGAGGACGTGTAGTTCTCTCAAGGCGAGGACGTGTAGTCCTCTGACGGTGAGGGTAACTAGTACCCAAGGTGAGGGCGTGTAGCCCTCTCAAGGCGAGGACATGTAGTCCTCTGGAGGTGAGGGCGTGCAGCCCTCTGATGGTGAGGACGTGTAGTCCTCTCAAGGCGAGGACGTGTAGTCCTCTGACGGTGAGGGTAACTAGTACCCAAGGTGAGGGCGTGTAGCCCTCTCAAGGCGAGGACGTATAGTCCTCTGGAGGTGAGGGCGTGCAGCCCTCTGGTGGTGAGGACGTGTAGTCCTCTCAAGGCGAGGACGTGTAGTCCTCTGATGGTGAGGGTAACTAGTACCCAAGGTGAGGGCGTGTAGCCCTCTCAAGGTGAGGACATGTAGTCCTCTGGAGGTGAGGGCGTGCAGCCCTCTGATGGTGAGGACGTGTAGTCCTCTCAAGGCGAGGACGTGTAGTCCTCTGATGGCGAGGGCGTGTAGCCCTCTGAAGGTGAGGACATGCAGTCCTCTGAAGGCGAGCCAATAGGTACAAGTACCAAAGGACTTTAACCTTACAAGAAAGCAAGAGGTTAACTCTTTGAGAGGGCCTCTTATCTATTCACTTATTACCTAATATGAACATGATGATTTTTTGGGGATGCAAATGTATGCAACCTTCATCTTGAAATGCAGTAAATGCAGGCTTTGTATGGAATAATGAAATGTTATGGATAATTGTACAATGTTCATGACATTCTTTCCCTATTTTGTGATTTTGATTTTGATTTGATTTTTTTTTTTTGAAAACACAAATTGACTGTCCTTTTGAAAGAGGTGATAGTCTATGCAACCTTATCCTATCTTTTGCAAATCTCTCCGAGAACTCTCTCAGAGTGTGTGTTTTGTTTGATTTAGTCACTTGACCGTTTTGGAGTGACGGGAATGGAGTCGTTTGATGTTTAATCAATCTATTGAAATTCCAGGGCTTGTCTCCCTTTTTTTTTTTTGTTTAAAAACATCGACGGGTGTGAACTTTTGATCCGCCCCTATGTTCACTTAAGGCTCATGCACGATGCCCCTCATTGCCCCAGTGTAAGGCTTTGAGGTACCAATCGTTGTCTTTCGTCATGACCTTGTAGGAGGGAACCTATTGGGTGAGAACTTCTAATCTGCCCCTAGGTTCACTTGAGGCTCATGCACGATGCCCCTCATTGCCCCAGTGTAAGGCTTTGAGGTACCAATCGTTGTCTTGTTTTCATAGCCTCATAGTGAGGAAGAATGAAAGAAGCAGTTGATTCTTGCAAAAAGAATTTTCCAAGGACGAGAAATAGTTGAAGGATTTTTTCAGTTGATTGATTAAGTCAAATGACTCCTATGTAGAAGCAAGATGTTTTGATGTTTTGATGATGCCGAAGGATCAAGTGCTTCTAAGATTATTCGAGACAAGAAATCAAGATATATGATCAAGTTGATCTCTAGAATCTTAGGAAGAAGTTTCCAAATTGAAAAACAAAAGGTTTGACCAAAGAATTCTATCATTTCAAATTGAGATTTGCTCTCTGGTAATCGATTACCAGCAGTTGAAAATGTTTTAATTCAAATTTTTAAAACCTGTAATCATTTACACAAGTCTTGTAGTCGATTACCAGAGGGGATTTTCGGAAAATAATTTCCAAGAGTCACATCTATTCAAATGGTTTATGAATGGCCATCAAAGGTCTACTTATATGTGACTTGGAAACACGAATTCAAAGAGAGCTTTTATTGCCCAAAAAGTTTATCCTCTCAAAAGATTAAGAGTTTTTCTGAACTGAACTGTCTTATCCTCTCAAAAAGATTCCTTGGTCAACCACTTGCATATTCAATAAGGAATTTTGATTGGTCTTCATTGTACAATCTATCCCTTTTAAGAGAGATTTCTTCTTCTCTTCTTCTTACTTCTGAAAAGGGATTAAGAGACTGAGAGTCTCTTATTGTAGAGGATTCTTGAACACAAGGGAAGGGTTGTCCCTGTGTGGTTCAGACTTTGTAAAAGGAGTTTTACAAAGAGAGTGGAAAATCTCAAGTGGGTTGCTTAAGGACTGGACGTAGGCACGGGAAGTGGCTGAACCAGTATAAATCAATTTTGCATTCCTCTCTTCCCTTAAACCTTTTTTTATTTTGCTTTCTATCTTTTTCTTTAAAGAAGTTTATTTTGAATTGTCCTTTGAGTAATTTATGTTAAGGGTGCATTGTTAATCCGAAAAGAGAGAGTGAGAGTTTAATTGGGGAATAGTCTTTGTATCTTAATCCAACCCCCCCCCCCCCCCTTTTTTTTTCTTAAGGTAACTGAGGCTATTTGTCCAACATCCTATTCTTGATAACTCACTTCTCTCTAAAAAGACAGACTTTCCGGAATGAGGTCACATGAACGTCTATATTTTTACTTGAAAACACAGTCAATCAAATGCCTTTTTTATTTTTTATTTTGAAACTTATTTTTTTATTTTGGAACTTATTTGTTTTGAACTTTACTCGTTGTTTTATGGCAACCCCACCAATGTGCAAGACGAGTAATCTCTGATTGAACGGTCTTGGAAGTCCAAACTCAGGAGCACAGGTCGCTTGAGCAAACAGACCAATGGCTTGCACCCACATTCCGGTGAAAGTTGAATAAGCAAACATGCGTTTGTGAGAGGATGAAAGACAAAGATATCAACTTTATCCATTTCATTTAACATTGTAACTGTGGTTTACAATAATGGCATAAACTTGGAAACCCTGATGAGTCATTAGAGACACCTAACAACAGCCTTCAAAATTGCCCCATGTGTGGCATCTCTTGTCAATGTCAGGATTTACACACGATTCCCTTAAAATTTCAGCCAGCCCGCATCAATTTGACCTTGCACCTTACACTTCAGAGCCCTACAATGCTCAATGGAACGCCCCGGGGCTTCTCCGTGACAAGCACACGTTGCGTTTCGAGTCGTATTCTCGGAGAAATGGAGGTTGATGAACCTTGGCTAGGGTTATGGCTACCATTGAATTATCAAGTAGATATGGGAGCAAGTCAGCATACGACACTGGAACTGGGGTGAATTCTATAGGTTTTCTCGTTGCAAAATTCATTTCTTGGTTGGTGCTCTTGGTTTGTGCTAAAGGTGATGTTCGTCATTGGAAGTGCGGTAGACAGGCTTTGTGGTTGATTTAGGGATGGCCTTTGTGGATAACTGGGTGGTGGGTAAGGAGAAGGTTTGTTATTGGCTGAGTAATGACATTGTTAGGTTGGTGGGAAACTTGGCTGTATAGGAATGGCAGTCACAGCATGGGTTTCTCCCTCTTTCTCACCCTCTTCATTTGCCCCAGTTTTCTCAGTCGTCTTAGTAGGATGATCAAATTTGCCTCTTTTCGGACCCACATCGATCCTTTCACTGGCGAAGACCAAATCCGCAAAGCTTTTGAGGGTGCGTAGCCCACCATCTTTTCATAGTAGAGTACCGATAATGTGTCTACCATCACGATTATCGTCTCCCTTTTTGCACATGTTCTGTAGTTGCATCCTATCCGGAACCATATCAAAATTGTACTGATACTGCCTAACAAAGGCAACCATTAGGTCCTTCCAAGAATGGACTCGGGAAGGTTCCAAGTTAGTGTACCAGGTAACAGCTACCCCAGTAAGACTTTGTTGGAAGGAATGTATCAGCAATTCCTCATCTTTTGCGTATTCCCCCATCTTCTGACAATACATCTTTAGATGGTTCTTGGGACAAGTAGTCCCCTTGTACTTGTCAAAGTCCAGCACTTTGAACTTGGGAGGGGTGATGATATTGGGTACTAGGAACAACTCTTCTAGGTTAGCAAAGGAATAATCTTCACCTCCTTCAATGGCCCTGAGCCTTTCCTCTTTCCCATTTCTGCCATAGCATGAGGGTTTTTAACCGCTGTGGAATGTGAGGGTTGTGGTTGTGGGTGACACTGAGGGCCCTCCAAAGTGTTTTGCAGGGGTATACCACCAACTGCTTGCCCTTCAGTGGCATGTCCGAGCCAAGGCTCGAAGTCGGCTAGATTGTGATGGGGAATTTCATGTGTCTCCTCCATGGGTCGAGAGACATGTGCATGATCAGATTGAGGTTGTTGGCTCTTAATGAGTATGGGAGTGGAGTTATTGACATCCTCATTGGGAATGTACGCCACATTGGGTGGTGTATAGTTTGGGAGGCAAGCCATATGGCGGGAAGGCGTGCTTGTTTTGAATTTGCGCATCATGGGGTCATCCGTACTTCCTAAATCTTTGCCTACCATATTTGAGGTTGGATGATTCATTTGCTTGAGGCCAGATGGGAGCATCGGTTCACCTTAGCGACAGGGCTAGTAGCGGCAACTATAACCGCATTGGCTTCCATTATCTTCTTCATGCTCATCATGGCCTCCATCATTGTGGCCATTTGCTCTTTCATGGCCTCCATGTCGGCATTCATCTTCTCTTGCACCTCCTCTGCTTCACCCATTACTCTAGCTCTAGCACGAGTTCGGTAAGGGCGCCGTAAAGCGTGTCCTTTTCTTTTTTATAACAATGATTAAGTTCTTTTTATTTTATTTTATTTTATTTTTTAAGAAAAGAATGCAATGAGCAATGCAACCAATGAAAAGCATGGATGTATGCGAATGATGTACAGTTGAAGTATTGCGAATTTTTACGCAGGATATGGGGTTGAATCAATTTAGATTTTCAACATGATCCATGACATCTTTGTCAAGGTGAAACTGGAAGTAACAAGGACATCGACAATCCTAAATATGTTTGGCAGTAGACGAAGCAGTGATGTGACTCGATTCATCTTTTGCCCCAATTTTGCAAGACGGTTACTTCCATATTTCAACTTGACTTGATGAACCTTTTTGTAAAAGCATGAGCTTGGTTCAACCCTATAATCCAAGGAATGACAATTCTGATCGCCAATACTTCAACAACATCTCATAGGAATGAATGACTCGGGCATACTTTAAGCTATGCATGGAAAATGTAATTATGAAATTGAGATGCCCGAAGAAACACCATTTCCTAGTTAACCATGCATTAGGTACCATGTTCAATTATTTTGTTTTGTTGTTGTGTGTTTTTTTATTTTAGAAATGGGTTTATGATCCCAACATGGTTGGCTCATGGTGCCTAACACATGCAACTAAGAATGTAGTGTGAAGTTTCACGCTTCCCTTTTTTTGTTTTTGTTTTGTAGAGGAAAACGCAAGGATGAGCAAACATGAAAACAAATGGTATGCAATTTTGCAGATCAAAAAGTTTGTTGAACGCATATGCATGATGATGCCATGACTCATGCAAAATGTGAGGCTGGAATATGATAACGGACAAATGCAGGAACGATATGTTCATTATGATGTTATGAAGAGATGCTTATGCGATGCATGATATGAATGCATTTTACGGACACGAGAGCCCGGAAAATTATCTCTTCTTACTTGCGCATTTGGGGGCGCAGTGCCCCATGTGTACAATTAAGAAGGTGATATGGACCTTCCGGCTTCCCGTGACAAAGGACGAGACCAACATACAATGCATGCTAGAGATAAAATGCGGGAGTGACTTGATTCGTACTGATTTTTGGAGAAAAAACGTGGGATAAACTCGTTTTATTCAAAAGGTTATAACTAGTCAAGATCTGAGCGACAATACAAACTTCCTAGCGGTTTCTAATCATATGGTCCATTAAGTCTATCATATGCTGACAATAGCTGAGAAGTCCGTGGATCTCCTCGGGGGCGGAGTAGGTGTCCGCCATTGCTTTGGCCTTGGCTAGCAATCGGGGAAGTTCTTGACTCCTGTTCAAAGTAAGAGCAAATCAGTCCGTCCACATTGTTGCCTCTTGGTGCAATGAATCAATTACCCTTTCCCTAAGCTCTCTGTCCTTTCTTCACGCCGCATCCCATGCCTTGCGAACTCCTTGGAGTACCCTCGCGTTGTGGTCACTGAAACCCCGTGCGATGAAAGGCGTGATGCTTTCGTCTGATGGCACTCCTCTCATGGGACATCCTTCGCATGAAGATAGAATCCTGATTCTTCCTTCCTTCTAGCGAGGGAACCAATTAACAGACGCCCCTCCATGCTGGCCAAGAGTTGGTCCCAATTCGCCTTTCCTTTTTCGACGCACGAGCGGTGACCTTGTAGCGGATAGACGGGCCTACCTTCTTGGAGAAAAAGGTGTGAAACCAACCACACATAGAGAGCCAGTGCACAACAAACAATTCTTGCGCTGCTCTTTTCACATCCCCGGTCGAACGTGTCATACATGGCCAAAATGGCGACGACCGGGCTTTCCTTGCCATGATGAAAGGCGAGGAAAGCGTCAATCGCTGCTAGGTCCACTAACCCTTCCATATTCGGAAAGAGGACAACTCCAAAGATCAAAAGCGCCAAGATGTCAATAAAAGAAAGCCCATTCGCCTTGATTTGCCAAGGCCTTTGCCCTTTCCTCCAAACACTTCCTTGGTACTCCGACTACCCCATTCCTGTTTTGCTTTACATGGTCCAACTCTTGTGCTGAGATTTTCACTACCTCGGCAACTCTTGTCGTGGAGGGATAGAACCCAGAGAAAAGATATGGCTTCCTTCCTCCCAGTGGGCATCCCAGGATTTCTTCAAACTCTTTCACAGTCGGCACTAGCTGGAAGTCCTCAAATGTGAAGCACCTTAGGGGCTGGTCATAATACTGGGAAAGGGATGCAATCGGTTCCATGGAGACTTCTACCCTAGCTAGGTCCCAAATCTTACCATAGGCTTTGCGGAAGGCTTGCTGTTGAAGTTGACCCATTAATTGCCCCAACTCTCGTAAACTAGTGACCTCTAAGCTCTTGATTTTGACTTGATAGAACCTCTTTTTAAGCGAAGGCTTTTGACTTGATCCCATGTTTTACTAAAGTGAAATAAAATCTAGTGTGAATCAAAACTCCGACATCTATCATGGGTGGAATGGATGAATGCATGAAGAAATGCATATGACACAGATGCAATTTACGAATACGGGAGCCCGAGAAATTGTTTCCTTCTTGGATACAACGTTTGGGCAGCATGGCACCCAACGTATGTTTTTTTAAGAAGGCGACACGGACCCTCCGTTGGCTTGCTAAAGTGAGGGGATCAAAGACGAAACCCACGCATGATGCATATGCGAAAGGCACAACACGGGGATGTACATAGTACGACAATATTCACAAACAAATATAAGCAAGAGGGTATATGATACTTATGCATGGCAGTGTGAAAAATGGCACGCAGCGTGTTTGCTCCGTGCCCCTATTTAAGGGACCTATAAGGGAAAGAGCTAACTAGGCTTTTAGTGATAACCCCCAAGGTAGTCATATCTCTCTTGATGGTTTCTAGAGGTATCATCCCCTTCGAAGAACATACTGCAGCAGTAGGGACTACTAGCAACAATATGTTTTTAAAGAGAAAAACTCTAGATGAGGGTTCACTGTAATCAAGCAAGTCGGAGACCTAGCATGATCACAGATTCACCTCCACTCCTTATGTTCCCACGAACCCGGGTATAGGGCCCTTTTCTCAACTCACCGTGTGTGCAAATAGTGTTAGTGTTTGTGTGCAAATAGTGTTAGTGTTTGTGTGCATCAAATGAATAAATATTTACCTCATGCATACAAAAAATGCACTAAAAGCATCAAAGAGTTATATATACAAGAACATAATAAAGGGAAACCAACAAAGGAGTAAGTCATGGCAAAACTTTGCACAAGATTAAATGGCCTAACTCTCTAAAAACAGTCCCCAGCGGAGTCGCCAACTGTCGCAACCTACCCTTCGGCGGGAGGGCGATGCGAGACTCGCGGGATGCGTGTTCCACGAAAGGAATACGCGCGGAGTCGCCACCAACGTTTATTTGAGGAAAACGTCGGAAAAACCGGAAAAGACGCGATCTACGAACTTTTAAGTGAAAGGTTTGGGAGTTATATTTACGCACGGGGAAGGTATTAGCACCCCACACGTCCGTCCCAAGGGACGGCAGCCTTTAATCGAATGTGCAAACATGACTTTGATTTTTATGTTCCCTTTTATGTCCTTATATCCTTTATACCCTTTTTTATATTTTTCCTTTTTTGTGGTCGACAAGGGTGTTTCCCTTTGCTCCTACGTATTCCTCAATTTGCGATGAGGAAATCAGACCTACGTAGTTCTTTCTTATCAAGTGATTCTTTTTTACTTAAAAGGTGATCATTTTAAGGCGTTGGACCTTGAAAATGATCCATTTTACTTAGTAAGAAATTGAAATGACAAACTTCAAAAACCTATTTTTGTGGACGAGCTTGACTAGGCGAGTTGATTTTAGCCTTAGTTTCACCTTAGTTATTAGTCAATTCAATTAAGAATGAGAAATCCCAAAGAGAAAATGTCCGAATGATTTTCCGCTTTATTTTACTAAGAAACATTTTTTATTATTATATTATTTTTTTACCTCTTTTTTGATTTCCAACGTGGTTACGGCACGACCGAACGGTCGGAATTCATTTTAACCGAAGTTAACGGATAATACAATTCAAACGTTCGGTGGAAATTTATTTTATTTTTAGGTTAAGCAAGAAATGACTTAAATAAAATGGCTTAAGCACGTCAAAAGGGGGTATAAAAAGTAAATGAAACGAGAATAGAAATATACAAAACACAATGTGGACCACCATGGGTACATAGAATGAATCGAAAAAGCTTGGTTCGAGGTACTTACCCGTTGAAGATCGAAGAACGATGAAGAACGAATGAAGAACGTCGAAGAATGGTCGAAACCTTTGCGAAATTCTTCACGGAAAACGTTACAGAAGCGTTTCGGAAGCGCCTCGGCTTAGATTTTCTTCACGGAAACAATTTTTCCAAGCAAATTCGAAAGAGAGAGAAGTGCCTAAGGGGCTGAACCCTTTTCTTCTTCACTTCCTCCCCTATTTATAGCAAAATAGGGGAGATGCTTGCCGCCCAGCTCGCCCAGGCGAGCCAGGTTGCTTCCTCCAGAAGCAACAACCTTCTGGAGGAATCTTCTGGAGGGCCCAAGTTGGCCTGGTTGCTATTTGCACCCCCATTTTTACTAAGTACACCCCCTGCCCCTTTTTTGGTGATTCTTTTTTCGTAAAGTTACGGAAACTTACGAATTTCGTAACGATACTTATTTTCTTTCCGTAATGTTACGGAACCTTGTGGATTAGATAATCATCCCCTTTTTGACTTACGGAATGTTACGGAACCTCACTTATTTATGCAACGATGCTTCCATTTGATTTCCGGTGTGTCACGGAACCTTACGGATTGTGCATCAATATTTTCTTTTGTTTTTCGGCATGTCCCAGAATTTCACAAATTGCCTAATGATGGGTGCCAAGCACCTCACAAGGACCAAAGAAAGGTCGCATGTCATTAAGCAAAGGTCCCCGAACGAAATTAGGGTATGATAGGTCTGAAAACTCATTTCCTGGGCATCTTCCCATGAAGGAACATGGTTCCTCACCAACTCAATGAGTGGTGCTACAAGTATAGTAAAATATGGGGCAAACCTTTTGTAAAAGTTTGTTAAGTCTTGGAAGCCCCAAATTCTTACACTTGGTGGAGCGGGCCATTCAGGAATGACCTTTATTCTCTTAGGGTTCATGGGAACCCCTTGATCACAATTTAAAAAATTAAGAAAAGTAAAGAAATAGAACATACCTTTTTCTGTATTTTCATGTTGATTATTCCTACCAAAAAGTATGACAAACCTAAGGTGTCCCATATGAGTGCCTAAGTTTGTATTGAAACTAAAAATAAGAACAAACCTACCTAATGAGTCCCTATGTACATAAATCATGAAGATGTTGGGTGCACGAGTGATTTTACAAAAGAGTGTTGCACCACCCAAAGCATTCATCACACCACCTATTTTAGGGATTTGGTGCCTAATAATACCTATTTTGGGCACCAACAAAGCACAAGGATTTAATCTCTTGCGAACCAAACCCTCATCCAACAACTCCTTTACTTGAGGAATAAACTCAAGCCTAAGAGATGTGACAATGCTAACAAGTGTCTTTTTACAAAGGAGAAAATGTGGAGGTTGTCTAAGAAGGGAAATTTCTTTAATATTTGTCTTTATTTCAAAATTTCTTTCCTTCTTAGCTAACCTCTTGGAGGAGACACTTACCTCCTTACACTCCTCCTTAACCATTAAAGGTTGTCCTTCTTCTTGGGGGTAGATCTCTTCACTAGATTCTTCCCTTTTTGCTTCTTCACTTTTACTAGAGGAAGGTGAAGTAGTAGCCTCATCTTGGCTACTATAAATGTCTTGGCCCCTCATAATCATGGTTTTCTTGGTGGGGCATTGAGAAGTAATGTGTCCTCTTCCAAGACATTTAAAGCACTTCATGGAGCTAGTCTTCTCTTGCATACTAGCCTTAAGGGGTTGCTTTTCTATTGTCTTCCCCTTATCATCTATGGGCTTAGAAGGTCTCACCCCTAAGATTCCTTGACCTTGGTCTTTCTTTGGATAAGAGTGAGAGCCATAATATTTTGAAGTAGACTTCCTTTTAAGTTGTTGCTCTACCCTTATTTCCCAATCTAAATTAGCCTCTACATTGTCCTTCCTATGGAAGTATGGGAGTTTAATGTTAACCTCTTGAGGCTTTCTTTCATTTTCTCTCCTATGGGAGTGAGGTCTAGGATGTGACCTATGCCTTCCTTCATAATAGTCACGAAGTTCTTCACTTAGGCTCTTGCAAGAGTTATGACTACCATAGGAGACATGTTTTTCTCTTTTCATTTCTTTCATTATTTTTCTTCTTTCTTCCTCTCTTATTTTCTCTCTTTCATCTTGACTTATTTCTTCCACTCTTTTTTTTACCTTTTTCTTTTCTCTCTTGTTTTTCTTTCCACAACTTAAGGGATCTCAACTCATCTAATATCTTATACAAGGGGTCCTTAGGAGTAGAACCCTCACCATTAACACTAGATGAAGAATGAAGACTCATGTTGGTTCCTAAGTTATGGTTCTTTCTAGTTGGGGGTTTGAAAACAAAAGGAAAAATAAACTATGGTTGAAACTAGCCAAAATAAACACTAAAAGAGGTGTGAAAGATAAGGTAAAAACTAATTGGTAAAAGGCAAGCTATCTAGGCGGTTTGACAATGGAGGGTAAAAGAAATAAGCTATGAAAGTAAGCAAGAAATTAAAGTGCAAGAAATGCAAACTAGGCGGATCCTAAGAGTGTTTGGATGACCTCATTTAAGGTTCCCAACAAAACACTCACTATCCTAAGGGAAAATTGCCTAAAATTGTTACACACAAATGGAAGTAGGGTGACCTAGCGGAGGCTCCCAACTTACTTCCAATGAAAGGCCTTTTTGTTACAAAATTTGAAAGCAAAGCAAATTGCCAATTACAAAATTACAAAGAAAAAAAAAGTCCTCAATTGTGGTGGCTATTCTCTCTTTAGTGTTTCACTCAATTTGGAGTGCTTCTTAGTCCAATAGCTCTTAAGGTGGTTGGCCCCTTTCTTCTTGACTCAAATTCTTCAAGATATGGCACTAATCCTCCTTTCCAATTCCCTATATGGCAACTCACAAACAAGGAAAAAAAGAGACAAGCAATAACCAAAGACAAAAAAAAAATGAAATGAAAGCTAAACCAATAGAGTTTTAACAAGACAAATTTTCAAGGATTATTCAACAATTAAAGCAATGAAAAGCACAAAAAAGCAAGCTAGGACTCAAAGAGAAACATAGAATGGCTCTAGAGTAGAGTAGAAAAACTAAAAAAAAAAGACTCAAGAAACCTCTAGTTTTGGCACTTGTTTTCACAATAATTTTCAATTTAAATTTCAGAACTAGGATTGGTATAAAATAGGCACCAATTATAGAACAAATTTTTGAGCCAAAACAACAAGCACATTTTCCTTTCACTTTTTTTTTTCCTGGACACTGATTTTTCTGCCAACTTGTGCAATTTTTCTTATTTTTTCCTTTAATCCAAATCGCTTGGTTCTTTTTTATATTTTTTGTCCAGATGTCTAGAAAATTCAGTAAAAATTTCAGCTCAAAAATCGTAGTGACCAATTCCCAGTAATTTATACAATTTTGTATGTTCAAGCTGCCAGCACCAGCAATTTCAACCTAGAAATCAAGAGTAGTGTTTATGTTGCTTAAGGCTTGGATAGTTACAATTTGTGTTTGCTTATGCTCAATTATCTTGAATAAAACAATTCAAGAGAGCTTAAGACTTATTTGATTCACAAATCCAGCCACAACTCAGCACCACAACTCAACTTCATCATAGGCATCATGTAGGAAACTTAGAAAACAAAAAAAAAAGTTCAAGAACAAGACTACTTCTAGGAATTGATTTAAAACATGTTATGAACTAAATAACATGCATGAATTAGAACATAATGTGACAATTACTATGACTAAACATGACTCTAAGACAACATGGATTAAGTGATTTACACTTAGATTTTTGTGTTTTTTTCTTTTTCTAATCAATATTTTGGAAGAAAATTTAGATCTAAAGGTTCAGCACAAGAATATTATGAATGAAAAATGATAGAACCTAAAATCAACACAAAAACAAGATTCAAGAGTAGATCTACAAAATTTGAACCATAGAAATGCAAGAACAAGTGTAGATCTAAGATTTAATCAGTTTATTTTTTTTGAATCTACTCTAAACAGCACCAAACCACAAGACAATGGAGGATATACATGGAGAATAAGATGAAGAACAAGGAATTAAAGAGAATTCACCAAACAAAAAGATAGAGGAAGCAAAAGAACATCACCTAGATGAAGATGCTCTGATACCACATGATGCAAGCTCCGTTGGAGCTTGTAGGCCTAGGATCTTCTTCATCAATGGATTCCTTTGCTTCTTGGAAGATAAATGGCAGCGGAATGGAGAGGGAAGAGAGAGAGGAGACGCCACTTCAAGGAGAAGATGAGTCTAGAAGAAGCTCACCACCATAGGAGGCCATGGATAAGAGCTTGGAGGAAGAAGAAGATGAATGAAGGGAGAGGGAGAGAAGAGCACGAAATTTTGTGCTCTAAATGAGCTTTGAAATCTTAAGTTTAATATTCAAATTATAAAAGTTGAAAAAAATGCACACACATGACCTCTATTTATAGCCTAAGTGTCACACAAAATTGGAGGGAAATTCAAATTTCAGTTGAATTTGAAATTGAATTTGTGGAGCCAAACTTTGGAGCCAAAATTTCACTAATTATGATTAGTGAATTTTAGTTATGGTTCAGCCCACTAATCCAAGATCAATTCCAAGATTCTCCACTAAGTGTGCTTAAGTGTCATGAGGCATGAAAAGCATGAAGAACATGCACAAAGTGTGACTATATGATGTGGCAATGGGGTGTAGTAAGCAAATGCTCACCTCCCCCTCTAAAATTTAATTGGATTGGGCTTCTACCAATTCAATTAAATTTATTTCCAACCACACACATCAAATATCCACTTAGTGCATGTGAAATTACAAAACTACCCCTAATACAAAAACTAGTCTAGGTGCCCTAAAATACAAGGGCTGAAAAATCCTATATTTCTAGGGTACCCTACCTACATTTTGGAGCCCTAAATACAAGGCCCAAAAATAATAAAACCTTAATCTAATATTTACAAAGATAAGTGGGCTCGTACTTAGCCCATGGGCCCGAAATCTACCCTAAGGCTCATAAGAAACCTAGGGCCTTCTCTTGCATCTCTGGCCCAATCTACTTGGAGTTTTCTATCCAATGCCCTTGCGGGGTTGGATTGCATCAGAGACCTTGACTCAGTTTATGCAGGTAAGGATGTCAAATCATAAGAGTACTGAGTCAGCACTAAAGAACCTTGAAGTACAAATTGGACAACTGGCCAAGCAGATAGCTGACAAGTCATCAAACAAATTTGGAGCAAATACGGAAAATAATCCTAAGGAGGAATGCAAGACTGTGATGACTAGGAGTAAAAGTTTTGTGGAAGCTGAGGATGAAGAAAATGTGGTAGACAAGGAACAACTGAGTGAAAAGACAGGTGCCGAGGTTAAGAAAAATGATGTGAAGGGTAAAGAGAATCAGGAAAAAGGGAAGAAAATAATGGTCCAGAATAAAGAGATGGAGGACCAAGAAAAAGAAAAAGAAAGAGAAAAAGAAATAGAAAATGAGAAAAATGAAAATGAAAAAAATAAGGTTGTAGAGAAAAGTAGAAATGGAAAGGCTGTGGAAGAAAGTGTGGAAGTACCATATCCTTTGGTGCCTTCCAAGAAAGAAAAAGATCGTCATTTGGCAAGGTTTTTGGATATTTTCAGGAAACTAGAAATAAACAAGCCCTTTGGCAAAGCTCTGTAGTAGATGCCACTCTATTCTAAATTTTGGAAAGATATGTTGACAAGGAAGCACAAGTACATTAATCAGGAAAACATCATAGTGGAAGGAAATTGTAGTGCTGTAATAAATAAGATCCTTCCACCTAAGCACAAAGATCCTAGGAGTGTAACCATTCCTTGTTCAATAGGAGAAGTCAATGTGGGAAAGGCTCTGATTGATCTAGGAGCCAGGATTAATTTGATGCCACTCTCCATGTGCAGAAGACTGGGAGAGTTGGAGATTATGCCCACTCGAATGACTTCACAATTAGCTGACTGCTCTATTACCAAGCCTTATGGAGTGATTGAAGATGTGTTGGTTAGGGTAAAGCATTTTATCTTCCCAGCAGACTTTGTGGTCATGGATATCTCTAAAGATATTGACATCACTGTAATCTTGGGAAGGTCGTTCATGTTGACTGCAAGCTGCATAGTTGACATGGGGAAGAAAAATTTTGATTTAGGTTTTGAAGACTAGAAAATTGATTTCGACTTGTTTGTGGAAGACAAGCCTGCTCCAGAACACAATGTTTGCTTGCAGGTAATAGGAGAAGGTCAAGAGGTTCTGAAGGTGAGAACCAAAACATGAGATTGCCTAGAGAGGTAAAAGCGTCAAGCTAATGATGTTAAAGAAGCGCTTCCTGGGAGGCAACCTAGTTTCAATCTTTGTTGTGTTTGTTTTTCATGCATTTGATCATTAGGAACTTGCTTAATAATCTTTACATGGAGCATATCAACCTCTCTTTGAATGTGAAATTAAGGGTTTTAATTTCTTGGGAAAGGACTAAGTTATAACTTAGAAAAAAATCTTTTTGAAAATTAGTCCTTTCACTAAGCGCCTACTTCTCGCTAAGCGCATAATCACTCATGCGCTAAGCCACGAGTTCAAGCGCTTAGCGCACCACCCTGGCACCTGAGGTTGATTATTTCCATTAAGCTAGCCAAGGTTTAGCTAAGCCAAAATCAATTCGAGTTGAATTCCGCTAAGCGACAAACTGATCGTTGAGCGATGGCTTCCCTTGGCTAAGCAAGACCCAATGTCGCCAAGTGCGATTCATTGCGGTCAGAATTGAGGGCCATAGGGCTTAGCGCGTAATTTGCTGGCTAAGCGGATATTCTTGCGGTTTAAACTGGATTCACTGTAGCTTAGCGCCACTCATGGTCACTGAGCTCAATCACTTGCGGTAGTATATGCGCTAAGCGATGCTATTGACCGCTTAGCGCCAGCTTCTTTGTACCTAAATTGCATAATTTTAGCTAAGCAGACTAAAGCCTGGCTTAGCGGGAATTGCAGGTTTTCTAATCTGCATATCTCGCTAAGCGACAACATTCTCACGCTAAGCCAAATTCTGCGAAAAAAAGTTGAATTTTTGAATTTGGCTAAGTGCGAGACCGCTGAGCGGGAAGAAAAATTGAGAAACCAAACGTCTTGTCTTTTCACTCAACGAACCACTCCGCTAAGTGAAAAGAACGAAACGTTCTTAGTGGGTGTAACTTCAGTTACACCCACTCTTCGAAAATTTGTGCCCCTTCTACTCCCTTTCTCTCTCAAATTGCTCCCCGTGCGTTTTTGCTTCTTTTACTCTGCATCTACTTGTTTTCATCAAGCATCCGCAGCACAAGTAAGTTCTTTGATCTCTATCTTTGTTATTTTATGAAACCTTAGGTTAGAAAACTCTAAAGTAGGTTTAAACTTTTAGGGTTTTGTTGTTTTAGGAATGGTTTAAATTTGAAACCTTTAGGTTCATTTTGTGCCTGAAAACTGTACTCATGGCTGTGCATGTTCAATCTACTTGGTAAAGGCCCTAAATATGGAGGAAAACACGACACTATTTTTTCATTTTTTCAGGAAAACGCAATGAATTTGCTTAGCGCACATACCGTGTTAAGCGAATTCATCAATATTCATTGAATATAAGCGTTTTCCTGAAGAACTCGTTGAGCGCTCTTACCGCGCTAAATGAGTTCTTCCCTAAACATAGGTGTTTATATGAGCACTCGCTAAGCGTGCATTGTGCGCTAAGCGAGTTTATTTCTTGAGGATGAACATTCATCTGCCTGGTACAGTACCTGGGCTAAGCGAGGCTGATTCGATAAGCCCAGGTAACTTAGTAAATTTTTTTTTGACTGATGGGCACACGCTAAGCCAGAACCTCCTGCGCCAAGCGAAAATCCTTGCGGCATTTGCTGAGCTGAGCGTTCCTGTTCACTAAGCCTCCATAACTTAGTGAAATTTTTGCTTAATTTAGTGCCACTAATTGCAGCCTACCCTTGGCTAAGCACAAATCCATGCGGCTGACCTTAGGCTTAGCAGGCTCCTCGCCAGCCAAGCCAATTTTGCAGACACTGGACCGTAGCAATTTCCGCTAAGTGGCACTCATGTGTCGCTAAGCCCAGTGTTGTTTTTTGTGAAACCCGCTAAGCGACCCATGTTTCGCCAAGCAGGGGTGTGCCTTTTACATAATGCCGCTAAGCGATAATTGTCTCGCTAAGCGGCCATTGTCTTTTTTTAGTGTTATTTTTCAGTTTTTCTCTTTTAATTTGTAATAAATTGAGTCCTGATCAAATGCTTGATTCCTTTGTCTGTAGATGTATTCAAGGAAAAGAAAGAGCGTCGATTCAAGGCCCACTGCTTAATATGATACACGGAGATTCCATTCCTTTGAGGCTTGGACTAGATATACTGACAATGTGTTGGGAAGACACATATTACCTGAGAGGAAAGTGGAAATCTATCACACAGAGCTGGATGAATTCCAGGGCGAGATGGAGAGGCATAACTTTCACAAGCGCTTCACCAACTTAGCTGATAGTAGCATTGACCTCACATTGGTGAAGGAGTTCTACGCCAACCTCTACAGTCCCGAGGGGCCTTTACCTAAACAAGTCATAATCTGGGTCCACTTAATAAGGATTGATGCAGACAACCTCAATGCCTTTTTAGAAACACTTATGGTGCTTGCTGAGGGTGAATCTTTGCCCGCCTACTCAAGATACTGCAGGATGCCTACTGACATTAGAGAAATTGAGGCTGCACTGTGCATACCCGATCGAGGGTTTATTTTAAATGCTGAAGGTCACCCAGGGAAGATCCTCAGAAAAGATCTAACCACCCTTGCTCAGGTCTGGAGTGTTCTATCCTACTCCAACCTGGCTCTGACCTCCCACACATCGGATCTGACTGTGGATCAAGCTAGGTTAATCTTTGGCCTAGTTACTCAACTGGACATGAATGTCGGAGTCCTCATTTCTGGGCAGATTACTTCTATGGCCCAGTCTAACTCCTCAAGACTCGGGTTTCCTGCTCTTATCACAGCTTTATGCAGGACCAGAGGAGTTGCCTCTGACAGTCTTTTCTTTGAACATTTGAGCCAGATCATTAATTTGGCCTACATAAGGAAGAATTGTTGGAACCCTGATGATCCAATAATTATTATTAGGGGGGCCAGAAGACCAAGGGCAAGGCCAACTGAGGCTCCTTCTACATCAGTAGCTCCTCATCTAGCTGCTACATCAGCAGCTCCTCCTCTAGCTCATATTGCAGCAGCTCCTTCTACCCTACCTCTTGTAGATTTTCAAAGTTTCGAAGCCATGCTTCAAAGCATACATCAGGGGCAGATTATTTTGCTGCAAAGTCTCCACCTGGTAGCGCCTCTAGACTTCATCCCTACAGTAGAGCAATTTAATGAATGGGTAGCCTGGCCAGGGACTCAACCTCCTCCTCACAGGGACGATGAGGATCCCGCCGCTCAGGTACCACATCATCCAGCGGATGAGTGATCGAGGCTGTACCCGAATCAAATAAACATGAAAATGCAGTAACTAGGAAGTGATCCTAGGTCGTTTCCCAACGAGCAGTGACAAACCAAATGTTCATAATATACTTGAAGTAACAGTAACGATTGGGGGGGGTTTGTTTGTTTTGTGATTAAAGAGCAGAACAAGTAAACTGGAATACGAAATTACTAATATTAAAAACGGGTTGTTTCCTTTGATTCAGAAACCACTCTCTTATCCTGGGTTATGGAGAATTCGTCCCTAACAGTCAACCACTTAATCCAACCCTATTTCAATTTACTAAGCGAAAATCAACTTAGGGTTGTCAATACATGATTAGGCACCACATACACCAGTTAGCCCTTCGTCCATTAAGCATGAACGCAAGTTAGGCTCAGAGGCAATTAATCGAACACGAAGCGTGCACTGATTAATATTCACGAATTTGGGATAACTGGTGAAGGGAAAACTACCAGGGAACCA
The DNA here is from genome assembly GCF_004193775.1 of Glycine soja. NCBI lineage: Eukaryota > Viridiplantae > Streptophyta > Magnoliopsida > Fabales > Fabaceae > Glycine > Glycine soja. Next base: position 34,261,484 of record NC_041009.1, on the reverse strand, counting down.
CATTTCAAGCGAAACCTCAAAGAGAGTTGGGCTTCGTCCTCAAAAGGAAACAACACCAGAAAATCTAGCCTTCCATGGATTCAAATAGAAAACGCAAATGAAACATGAAGCAGAAACGTAAATGAACAAAAACGTAAATGAACAGAAACGTAGATGAAACAGAAATGTAAATGACAGTAGAAGAAGAAGCAAGAACGAAATTGTAATTAGGAACAGAAAACGTAAAATTGCATTACGTGAACAGTAGCATTAAGCAGAAAAATGAAAACCCTAAAATAAAAGCTCTGAATAATGAATAGCATAACAGAATAGAATGCCCTGCACGAATCCCAAGGCAGCTATTTAAAAAGAGTCACTCAAAGTCACTGGGCCCTATTACAATACTCTGGCCCAAAACGAAATAAACACTGAACAACATAAAATTGCAAAATTTCCTAATTAGAAATTAACTTAAGGTAAGCGCTGCTTTATTTGCCCTCTTCAAGTCCACAACCAAAATCCAGATTAAGCCCAATGTTTCATTAATTCCTGAAATTAGATTAAAAACATCAAATTAGTTAAATGAGCCCAAATAATAAAACTGCCTAATTAATTGACAATTAAGACCAATCAATAATTAAAATGGTGCAAAAAGGGTTTAGAAAATAGAAGAAAATGATGGCATATCAATGAGTCATCAGAGTCTTCCACTCTTGAGCCCTTGATCAGGAAGAGGAGGGTAGTTGTAACTCAGGAAGCCGCAACCACTCCTGAAAAGTCTCCTGAGGCCACTCCAGAGCTTCCAGCACCAATTGCAGATACCACTTCTCCACAACAGGCAACAGATCCTTCAACGCTTGAAGATCAAACCACACCAGTCCAGTCTCCGAATGCCTCTCTTGTATCTACTCCTGTACTGCATTTGACTGACGAGGAGGAGGTTCAGACACAAGACACCCAAGAGACCAATCACAGGACTTTTAAATTCATGTTGATTATTTTTTGTGCTTTTTGAATTATCAATATAACTTTGATGTTAGTACATTAGTTACTTTTTATTAGTCTTGTGCATGAGTAGTATAGTTGCTCATCTTGAAGCATCGTGAACAGTTTAACTTAACTTTTGATGGTACGACAGTGAAGTAGTTTATTTATTTTGTGAAAATGGTTATGCCTTGTTTTAAATTGAATGCATGCTTATGATGAAATGTGTGTTTCCTTTCATGAATTTGAGCAAATGTGCATGTTGAACAGAGAAAGAACAAGAGTGTGAACTTATAATAGAATGGTTAGTCACTAGACAAACTGATTGTGAAAGAAAAGCTTGAACCAAAAACCAGTGAGAGTGTGACCTTACTCTGTGAGTGAACGACTAACTATGAATAATGATCTTTGCTTAAATCTCTGAATTCTAGAATGATTTGTATAACTCAGAACATGATGAAGGCCATGAATTGTATAGACACAAGCTCTTTTGACCAAATAGCTTACCTTGAATGATACTTGTATCTTTTGCTCCCTTGTATAAAGCTTATTGATTTGTCATGAATTGAACCTTGAACTTTAAATGATTATCTCCTAATACCTTGTTTAGATTCTAGGAGAGCATATGGTTCAAGGCAAATTTACTCTAAATTTGGGGGAGAAAAGTTGAAAAGAATGAAAAGAAAAAGGTTAAGCATCAACACACACAACAAATAAGTTGTATGTTAAAAAAGAAAAGAGAAAATAAGTTGTGTTGTTACAATAAGGTCAAAAGCAACTTAAGAAAAAGGAATAGTGAGAAGGTTATTTGTACAAAACAAGAAAAGATCATTGGAATTAGTCTAGGACTTGTGCTCTCTTAGAATCTAAACTTTTGAATCCTAGAAAAACCAGTAAATTTTTTGTAGCCACAACCTCACTACAAGCCTGAGAAAGTCCTTATGATTCTGTTTTTATATTTCTGAGTTGATGACATGAGATGAAATGCAAAGATTAGGCCTCATGTTAGTTGTTATCAATAAATAGCTTAAACACTTGTGCTTGAGTGAGACAGTAGCCGTGAGACTGTGGTTTGAGCTACTTTCCTTGAATCTGTCTTATGATTAACCTCATCTAATTGTATTGTTCACATTTTGTTCTCCTCTTTATCTCGCTGCATATTCTGTGAAAATAAGGGATAGGTACACATTGCTTCATCTTTCTCATCATGCAATCAATGAATTTTGATGCATACACCCATATACATAATCACTGCATGTTTTACCACTTGAGGACAAGTGAGTTGTTCTCTTTTGCTTGAGGACAAGTAAAACTGTAAATTTGGGGGAGTTGTTAGTCGATGAATATGACTAACTTTTGTGTATAAAACTTGTGTATATTGTATCAAACTTTCCCAATTTATGGTTGTTTTGTAATACTATAAGTACTTTTTGTTAAATATAGGTAATAGATAATTTATACTTTTGTTTCGTACATTTAATAATCAATTTCTCTCAATTTCAGGTTAAATAGGAAACTTTGGCAAAGTGTTGTTTTTCACTCTTTCGCTAAGCCAAGTTGTTGGCTTAGCGAGAATTTGCTAAGCGCAACCTTCAGTGGCTAAGCGCGAGGAAGAATCCAGAAGAAGATGAGCTGTCAAGTTCACTAAGCGCATCACTCCAGGTCATCAAGCGCACTGCTTCAGCTCATCTGCTAAGAGAAACAAGCGCGCTAAGCCAAAATCTACTTATGCGCGCTAAGCGATGCAGATCTGTGCTAAGCGCACAAGCACGAACAAGGCCACCTATTTAAGCTTGAAATCAGATTTGCAAAGGGAGTTTGGCACTTTTCTTGAGAAGCTCTGCATGCATGAAGGTTCTAGAGAGAGAAAGGTCCAAGTTCCAAAGAGTTTTGAGAGATTTTGTTGTGTGAAGATCTGCGGAGACGGGAGTTCAAAGAGGAAGCTATTTTGAGAGCTTGAGATGAGTTTGTGAGTGAATGTGAGATCCTAGAGGTGAAGGAGACATCCTCACCACTTGTGTTTTGCAGTCTTTCATCTTGTTCTTCTCTTTGTTGTAAAGGAGGTTTCTGGACTATGGAAAGCTAAATCCTCTGTTGGATCTTCCCTATAGGTATCTGATGTAAATATATTTCTATCTATGTAATGATGTTTTGTGTGTTCTCTGTGCTATCTGTTTTTCATTCCAGTGTGCTTTTACCTTGATCACATAGATGCATGCTTTGTTAGGGTCATTCAACAGTGGAAACTGGTCTGATTCTAAAGTCCTTGATAGTACAGAACTAAGTTGTTGTGCTATCACGAGGAATCGGGGTACAAGAACTTAGTTGTGTATGTGTGTCTTAATGTGGTCTTGGTTGAGTTCAGTCTTACAAGAGGAATCTACAGACTAGGCTTGATCAGGACAAGGCTAGGCTATCATAAGGAATTGGGGTCTAGTAGTCCAGGAGACAACACCGGAATGCATGAGCATTGTTAAATAGAGAACATCATTTTTAGCATCAGGAACCTATGAGGAAGACTAATGCATTCTCTACTTGTTTTTACACAGTATTTCTCTTGCATGATTTTCTTTCTTTTTGCCTAGATAGTTTAAATACATGTTCATAACCACAGTCATATTTTCATACCAGACGCCTATTTATCGAAATAGCTTGCTAGATAACACAAGTTCCCCGAGAGTTCGATACTCAGTTCTTACCGTTTTATACAACTTGTGCGATTCGGTACACTTGTCGGTTGTGAACAAGCAGTCCCTCAGCAAATGAGTAATGGATTCCTCACTCGAATTACACCTGTGACAAAGAGAATTAAAAGAAACATGACAGTTAATAAGAAAGACATTAGTGGGTATGCTTTCTTTGGCAGTGAGCCAAAGAAAGAACTTTATATTCTCTGGAATTTTATGAGACAAAACTTAGGATCCTCTCCCTTTCAAACCAAAAGTGGGTAAAGGAGCCTTTGTTAGCCAACCATAAGAGGATTTAGTAGAATAAATTCCATTAGATGTGTGACCCCAACTAACAACAACAGGAAACATATCATTGATGAACAAGCTAGCTCTCAACTTCTTGCTCCAGTGTAAGTGGGATAAGAGTGTGATGTAGCTTCATGTAGAGCTTGTAGGCCTTGGATCTTCTTCATCAATGGAGTCCTTTGCTTCATGAAGATCATTGGCAGTGGAATGGAGAAGGAGGAAAGGTGATTGGAGATGCCACTTCAAGGAGAAAATGAGTCAAGAACAAGCTCACCACCATAGTAGGTCATGGATAAGAGCTTGAAGGTAGGAGAGATAAGTAGAGGGAGAGAGAAAGGGAGGCACAAAATTTATGCCTCAAATGAGGTCTGAACTTTGAAGTGTAATTCTCATATGATCAAAGGTAAAAAAATGCACACACAAGGCCTTTATTTATAACCTATGTATCACACAAAATTGGAGGGAAATTTGACATTCTATTCAAATTTCACTTGAATTTGAATTTGAATTTGTGGAGCCAAAATTTCACTAATTATGATGAGTGAATTTTAGCTATGGTTCAGCCCACTAATCCAAGATCAAGTCCAAGATTCTCCACCAAGTGTGCTTAGGTGTCATGAGGCATGTAAAGCATGAAGGACATGCACATAGTGTGCCTATATGATGTGACAATGAGTGTAGCAAGCAAATGCTCACCTCCCCATTAGGCTAGTCCAAAATTTAATTGGTTTGGGCTTCTCCCAATTTAATTAAATTTCTCTCCCAACACACATATCAAATAATGCACTTAATGCTTGTGAAATTAGAAAATTGACCCTAATACAAAAACTAGTTTAGGTGCCCTAAAATACAAGGACTGAAAAATCCTATATTACTAAGGTAAATCCACCAAATTAAAAACTTTGCTTGTCCTCAAGCAAAAACAAAAATAAGTCCAGGCTCTGAATGCTCTAACACTTTCAATAGCTTCAATTTTTCAAATTCCCTTAGTTGGACCTTTTTGCATTTGCCATGATCTTGCAGTGGAAGCATAAACAAACATTGAGATGGAATTGGTTTGTAGTAGAAATCAATCAGGTTGGCTTGCCTCATTTTTCCTCACAAGGCTTTAGTGTTTCTCTCTGCGCACAAGTGTCTTGAGTGAGTGTTTAAATTTCTACGACCTGCAATTAATGTTCCCAATTTTGCACTTCATCTCAGTTAAAGTTATCCTGCTTACACTTGGTGGATCACTAAGGACTTTTATTGGCTTGTAATGTGGCCTAGCTAATAAAAGAAATTATGGTTTTTCTAGGATTTAAAAAATTAGGGTTATAAGAGAGCATTTATCCTAGAAAAACTTCCACTTATTCAACCTAGGCTTATTTTTTATTCAGCCTCAATTTATTGTTTTTTTAGAAACTTTGGGCTTACAAGCTTTTTTGAGGTCCCCTTATTGTGTGCTGTTTTACCTTCCTGAGACAATTTTTACCCTAGCCCTCCCTCAAATTAGGGGCATATCATGACTAAAACCCTTATGCTCTCTTAAACCCTAAAACAAGGTAGGAAATACTTAAAATAGGCTTAGGGGTTTTACAAAGAAAATATGATTATCATTTTCAGCTCAAATAAGGTGCAAGGGATAAATTTTTATCCAAGGTTGACTTTTTGGCTAAGTGACTAAAAATAAGTGACTAAAAATAAGGTGCAAGGGCCTTGATCATTTCCACCTCATGTAATTAATCTAATAGTCTAAGAATGATGCAAAATCAAGAAGTTAAAAACAAATCTTCTCTCACAAGGTATGTAATCGATTACTAGAAGTTGAACCTATTTTTAACAGCTATTAGAAATTTGAATTCAAACTGTAAAGCCTATAATCGATTACAACATTTGTATAATTGATTACCAGTAAAGAATTTTCAAAAATAACTCCCAAGAGTCACATATGTTCAAATGATTTTGAATGGCCATCAAAGGCCTATAAATAGGTGACTTGGGACATGAAATTTCTGAGTGTTTTTTTTTAACATCATTGTCTTATCCTCTCAAAACCAAATTGTATTATAACTCTCAAAATATTCCTTGGCCAAAACACTTGCGAATTCAATATGGAATCTTGATCGATCTTCAATTGTAATATCTTTCTCTTTAAGAGAGAATTCTTCTTCTTCTTATTTAACGGGATTAATTAAGGGACCAAGGGTCTCTTAAGTTGTAAGGATGTCTGAACACAAGGGAAAGGTTGTCCCTATGTGGTTCAGACTTTGTAAAAGGCATTTTACAAGATAGTGGAAATCTCAAGCGGGTTGCTTGGGGACTGGACGTAGGCACAAGGCATGGCCGGACCAGTATAAAAACTGAGTTTGCATTTTCTCTTCCCTTAACCTTCTTTTATTTATTGCTATTTATCTTTTGCTTTAAATAAGTTTACTTTGAATTGTCTTTTGAGTAATTCATATTAAGGGTGCATTATTAATTCAAAAAGATAGTTAAAATTTTAATTGGGGAATAGTTTTTGATATCTTAATTCAACCCCTCTTCTTAAGATATCTGAGGCTCCCTCTTCTTTTTCTTTATATTGATTGTAAGGTTGTAACTCTTGCTCCCACTGACAATTTTCCATGGAGTAGCTTTTGCCAACATGAATTTCCTGATTGTGCATTGAGTTTTGATTGGCTTTAGAGCTAATAAGCTATGCCATGAATTTCGTAAACACACTCTCAAGATTAGAAGTTCTTTCTTCTTCATATTGATTGTAAAGGTGTAACTCTTGTCCCCACCAAGAGTTTTTCATGGAGTAGAGATGACAGTTGTCATTGAAATGCTCTCCTCCATAAAAATCATAATTTACCGGTGGTGGGTGACTGACCCTTGGTCGTGTGCTGTCACGATGCTCAGTTCACCTCTTAAAAAGATCTTCCTTCTTTAAAATGTCTTCCATGGATCAAGTTCTTCTGAGGTTCCACCCTGCAAGCATAGACTCACAAGAAAAAATATTTTTTTTTTGAAAAAAGTAAAATAAAATAAAAATAAAAAGTGAAAAGATGAAAACTAATTGCTTTAAAATTGGAATATGCAACAACCAAGTCCCCGACAACAGTGCCAAAAATTTACTAACGCGTTGGCAAGTGCACCAAATTTGTCACAAGTAGTAAAGTACTCGAAAGTCCGAGTATCGAATCCACAGGGACTTTGTTTGTACTTAGATTGATGCACACCCAATTTACAAGCAAAAGATGATAAATTTAAATATAAAATTTAAAGAAAGTAAGAGAGAGAAAGGACAAGAAATTTAAAATAATAGATTAAGAGATAAGAGATTAAAGTAAAATATAAGAAATATAGAAGATAAAATAGATAAGATAAGAAAAATAAAAGATAAAGATAAAAAGATGAATTCAGAATATGATAATGTTGAGACCTAGCATGCCTTATTTTCCTAAGATGTATTATTTTATATTTTCTTTACCAATCAAGTGAATTTTTCCTACCCACATCTATTAGAATACTAGCCCCTGATGTCTCATGATGACAAGCCAATTTTACCCATCTATCTCCCAAATGTCTTTGTAGAGAATCAATAGATAAAATGCATGAAGTTCTAATTCTAGATGTTTGCTTTAATGCATAGGCATAATGTAATCACTCTATGTCTAGCAATGATTTTATTAAGATACTCCTTCCTTTTAATTCTATTAGAAATTACCTTCTGTTGATCGACTAATCCCTAAAACTAATGCATGTAAGACCTTCCTTGTATTTCTATTAAGGATTACCCTCTGTCAAGCACCTAACCCCTAAAGATGATGCAAGGATGAATGATATATGAAATTAAAATAAGAAAGGATGATAGTAAAGAAAACACCTGTTTGCATTGATAGATATAAAGCATACAATATATCTTTTGGCTTTTTTGGCCTTCCAGGCCCTAACTAAGGGTTTAGCCTCTTATAGTCATAAGGGGCCTTACACTTGAAAAGGGGTATAGAAACTGATGGAGGAGAAGGGATGGAAAAGGACATAAAATGAAGGATTTCCCCTACTAGAGATACTCAGGCTTATGACGTATTCATTAGAGAGCTCTGAGTCTTCGGGGTGGTGTCTTTTCTCCTTGGCTTGACTTTCTTTTTATAGTTGCTGCAGTGAACTTAGGCTTGCGTACTTGCGCTTAGTGTGCTCTTCTCACTTAATGCGGGTGCCTGTATTCGCGCTTAGTGCACTGCTTCCTCACTTAGCACGGGTACCTGTTTTCGCATTGAGCGCATCTTGGGTTCGGCTTGATGCTAAAATCTTCATATTTTTGATATTTTCTGCATCTTTTTGGCTTTTAATCCCTCTTTTATATGTCTACAAGCCATAAATAAGATAAACATCAATTCCTAACAATTAAGCATGAATAACTATTAAATAATAATTTTTAAACATATTTCAATTATATTTTTATTATAAAAAACAACTCATATGTAGCAGCTATCATCCTCCCTACACCATGGAACCCTAAATACAAGGCCCAAAAATAATGAAACCCTAATCTAATATGTAGAAAGATAAGTGGGTTCATACTTAGCCTATGGGCCTAAAATCTACCCTAAGGCTCATGAGAACCCTAGCACCTTCTCTTGCATCTTTGGCCCAATCTTCTTGGAGTCTTCTATCCAATACCCTTGGGGGTAGGATTACATCATTCCTCCCCCTTGAAAAGGATTTGACCTCAAATCCAGAGGTTCCTGAAACTCTGGGCTTTCCCCCTCAACACTTGTAAAATGAACAAAAACATATATATTAGTGGTGTTGGGTATGTTAGAATAGGATAAAGTCTGAAAACCCTTTTCCTGGGCATCTTCCAATGAGGGAACATGGTTCCTCATTAACTCAATGAGTGGTGCTATCAGTATAGAAAAATATGAGACAAACCTTTTGTAAAAGTTTGTTAAGTCATGGAAGTCCCAAATTTCCCTTATACTTGATGGAGTGGGCCACTCAGGAGTAACCTTTATTCTCTTAGGGTCCGCAGGAACCCCTCGATCACTATTTAAAAATTAAGAAAAGCAATGCAATAAAACATACCTTTTTTTGTATTTTCATGTTGATTACTCCTACCAAAAAGTACAAGAAACCTAAGGTGTCCCATATGAGCACCTAGGCTTGTATTGAAACCAAAAATAAGAACAAACCTACCTAATGAGTCCCTATGTATGTGAATCACGAAGATGTTCGATGCATGAGTGATTTTACAAAAGAGGGTTGTACCTCTCAACACATTTATCATACCACCTATCATAGGGATTTGGTATCTCATAATACTTATTTTGGGTACCAACAAAGCACAAGGATTTAAGCTCTTTCAAATCAAATCCTCATCCAACAACTCCTTTACTTGAGGAGTAACCTCATGATCAAGAGGTATGGTAGTGCTAACAAGTGTTCTTTTTCAAAGGTGAAGAAGTGGAGGTTGCATAAGGAGGGAAATTTCTTTAATGTTTGTCTTTATTGAAAAATAGCTTTCCTTCTTAGGTAACCTCTTGGAGGAGACACTTCCCTCCTTACACTCCTCCTTAACCATTAAAGGTTGTTCTTCTTTTCTTTTTCTATTCTTTTCCTTATCCCATTTGAGTTTTATTTGTACTTGATCCTTAGCTACCTGTGAAGGTGTTTGAGGATGCAGCACAAATTTAGTGCCAAGATGGGTGAGGGTGACCTCATTAGTTAGGCCATTGTAAATGATTTTCTTATCAAATTGTAATGGCCTTCCTAATAGAATATGCCCTGCCTCCATGGGAACTATATCACAATTAACTTCATCCTTATATGTCCTAATGGAGAAAGGTACCTTCACTTGTTGGTTAACTATCATTTCCCTTTGCTCATTGAGCCATTGAAGTTTATAAGGTTTTGGGTGGGGAATGATAGTGAGGTTTAACTTGGAAACTAATCTTGTACTACAATAATTGCAACAAGATCCACTATCTACAATGAGGGAACAAGTTTTATCTAAAATTTTGCATCTTGTATGAAAGATGTTCTCTCTTTAGGCTTGGGATAGATCATAAGATTGGCCTCCAAGGAGCCTTTTAACCATTAGGAGGTCACCTTCTTCACGAGGGTAGGCTTCTTCACTAGACTCTTCACTTCCACTAGAGGAAGGGAGAGAAGTAGTCTCCTCTTGACTACTATAAATGTCTTGACCCCTCATAATCATGATTTTCTTTGTGGGACATTGAGAGGCAATCTGACCTCTCCCAAGACATTTGAAGCCATTAATGTTTCTAGTCCTTGCCTGGGAACTAGTGTTAGAGGTGGATTTCTCTATGGTCTTACTCTTATCTTCCTTGGGTTTTGAAGGTTTAGCCCCCAAAATTTCTTGGGCTTGGTCCTTCCTTGAATAAGAGTGAAAGCCATGAGATTTTGAGGAAGGCTTTCTTTTAAGTTGTTGCTCCACTCTTATAAAAAGTTGGACTAGCTCATCTAGGTCCCTATATGGAAAGAGTTCAACCTTGTCCCTCACTTCCATATTAAGCCCACTAAGAAACCTAGCTATGCTTGTTCTTGCCTCCTCCTTAAGTCTGACTGTTAAAAAGAGTAGTTCCATTTGTTGCCTATATTCTTCAACACTCATACTCCCTTGTCTATGTGACGCCCTTTACCCCTCACATATATGTACTAATAATAAAAGAAGTAAGAAATCAAAATTAATTCAAAGTTTTTAAAACACATTTAAATACAAGCCTTTCAAAAGGGTAAAAGGCTCACATTCACTTTTCTAACATCATAATAAAACTTGTCCAAGTAAATAATAAATCATCTCGGCTCAAAACAAGGTCGTCCAAGACTTCATGCAATTAATATAGAAACCTATACTCTAGTGTCACATCTTATCAGAGCATTGTGTTCCCGTGTCCTTTAGCATGAAGTTCTTCATAGTCATCTACCTAATCATCTGCTCCCATGAACACAAAGTTCGAGATCATCGCAGGATCCAAACACAAATAGCACACGGGGAGTGAGTTATCACATTCCTAATTAATAGAGAGAAACATGACAACATATAGGTATAAATATCATATAAACAAAATACAACTTACTTAAGCATAGCTCACGTTATTTCATCACTTTGTCGCATAACATCACATCACAACACCACACGTCTCATTCATTTTCACAACATTCACAATATCGATCAATACACAAGTGTTATGCAACAGATACACTAAGACTCAATCCTATATGCAATGTGGTACCATGTCAGTGAAAAACCTTGTCGGGCGCCTAGGAGTACATGACAAGACAAACCACACACTAGCAAGTCAAGTCACTCTCACTAGGTAAAATCATAGGGAGACCAGTCAGGGTCACGCTGTTTTGCGAGAATGCTCCACCCATATGGGATCAACATAGGCTTAAAGGAGCACTCAAACCGGGTGTATTTACCCCCAAGGCTTAAAGGAGCACTCCAACCCCGAAAACATTTTAGCACGCAGACTCTATCTATGAATTGTATAAAACACAAGACTCCTCAATTGTTCTCAAAATAGTTTTATCTTGTCGCGCTTGTGATTAAACTCATCGGGTCCCCACATTGGTTCCCATCACAATACTCATCGCGCATTAACTTGTCACCCTTAAAGGGTCTTATAGTCATGTGATTGTACAATTCATAGCTCATAACTCAATGCACACAACATCTCAATGCACTTATATATTACAAGTCAATACGTACTCAATTTATTATATGCACTCGGTCTCAATACATACTCTATAAACTTGAAGAGAAAATGGTCTATCTTTAAAATCGTATGCAACATATGTATTTACAAAATGTTGTGTCTTTTAAAGCACAAGTTGATTTACATAATAAATAGTTAAACTTCAAGTATATCACCTTATGTTTTTTAAATAACATCGTGTATATATAAAGATCTAAGATGAGCCTCCATGACCACCAAACATAAGTAAATAAGTATCAAAGGTAAATAGTAAGTAAGTAAGATGACTGAGTACATATAAAAGTTCCTGAAACCTAGGTCTATTCAAATCAATACACCAAAGTGGAAAACCTAAGTCTCAAAGCAATCATCTATCCAAGCCTTGCGGAATAACCGTGTTGTCAAGAAGGTACATGCCAAATGAAAGTGAACCCACCAACGAGAACCTGATGAAGAACTCTCAGAAGATTCCTTCTACACTCAAAGATGTAGTTCTGAAAAGGATAGAGTATTCACCCCTTAACCTGAAAATGTTGGGTTAAGGGGTGAATACTCTATCCTTTTCAGAACTACAAACATGGACGTTATGCCCCATACTTAACCTAACAACCATCATATGTGGTTGACTCATGGCATCCTATTATGCATTCTACTATCACACTGTTACTATCTTGGGCCCAACACTGCCACTAAGTCTCTTGGACCTTCATGGTCTTACACAATATATGGATGACGATTGGAAGGACACGTCACATACCGGTATAGGAAATGGCACTCTCACTAACCATAAATACAACTTTTCTCTAGTCAAGAATGTCAAGTGTGGCCTATAAGTCCCTCGCACTAACCAGAATAAGACCCTTAGTCAGGTTATCAACACTCATCATTCCCCCAGGTTCCTTTGAATAGTTTGGACTATTCTGTGAGCCTACCATGTGTCATCCACCCTCACTTAACAAATCCTCACTCATTATTCATGATGAGCAATGTGAACAATGGTTTTTTATGTACTTGTGACTATACATTAAAGGATGTACTCCTAGTGAGTTAAGGGCCATGCCCTACTCCCAACACAACATTCACTCTAATTCTAACACAATTATGTTACCTCGTTTTCCTTCCATTCCTCGTAATGCATGTCAATCCTCATGTAGTTGCCGATTGCAAGTATCCTGCATCGCACACACACCGAAACATAATGTGGGAGGAAGAAAATTAATCCTCTTCCCTCTCTAGGGTCATCATCAAAATAGCTCCTTAAGTGGACGCTACCACTTACACATCCATCTCTATCAAACCAATAGTGAATCCATCATAAGACATCCATGTAAAATTTGCCGAGAGTCAGACACCCCCGGACCCAATCCCAAAGTGCAACAATTCAAGATCAATATCATAATAATCCATATCATGCAACATGTCTTACCAAGTGGCCACACTCACTTGGTTTTACAACATTTAATCATAACAATTAAAATCATACAACGTGCCTTGTCATGTAATTCTTCATCACTTGGTCACACTCACTTGGTCTTACACAATTAATCATAGCAATTACACATAATAATTATCCATCAAAGCAAGTAATTAAATCCATAAATTATACCATAATTTCCATACAATTCTACACATACAAACACTTTCTCATTTGGAATTGCCAATCACCCACTTTTAAAACAACATTCACATTGATGTAGAAATCCAATTGAGGCAAACCATATATGTTTCTCAAGGTTATTGGATGTAAGGAATTCAGTTTTGGATTCAAAATCCTCCAATTCCACTCCCATTTGGTTAGATTTCGAAAATGCCCTCTAAAGTTCACAAACTTGTTTCCTAAGTTCCAAGAGCTGTAGAAATCCATTTTATGCAAATTTTACATCAAAACCTATGTTTTTAAATATGAAGAATTCAATTACGTGGTCAAAATATACAGAAAACAAACCCATACCCACACTTCATTCAAAACAGTGCAGGATTTACCAAAAGAGCAAAAAACTTGAAATCATGGTTGCATAGGCTATACTAACTCAAAAGGAGTGTATTTTATGTCTAACCCTAGGTTTTTGGACCTAATAAGTTCAAATTTTAGGTCCATGTCAACATATTTCAACTCCAAATTCAAAAGCTACGAAAACAGAACACAAAAATCATATATATTGCCCTAACTTGAAAATTAATTTTCCAAGGCTACATAAATCCAAATGAGACGTATCATATATGCTTTCCAAGGTTTTTGTGGTCAAATAACTCAAATTTGAACCCATAATTCACAAATTAAATTCATGACATTCACAATACCACAATTACAGATTTACGAGATTTGTGTTAAAGATACAAAATCATCATACAAATGAAGTTCTAGTGTCTAGCAACATAGTATGGGTTCTAAGAACGAAATACTCCTTCCTTACCTTTACTTTGACTCAATGAAGCAAAGAAAAGAGTGTTGGTCGAGCTAAAAACTTGAATCCTTCCTATTCATAAAAATGGAGAATGAAAGAGAAGGAGATGAATATTCAAGCGTCAAGAGAAGAAGAAAATCGAGATAAGCATAACAAGAAGGAATCACCTACACCTCCAAGGACTTGAGCTTCCAACATGGAGGAAGAGAGAGAAAAAGCAAAGAACTCCCTCTCTCTATCTCCTTGGACAGCCAACACACAACAAGAGGGGAGGGGGTTGCTTTCTCTTTTATAGAGGGAGAGTTAGGTTTAGAGGGGGATCCATATGTGGGTCCCCTAGGTTTTTCACTATCTTTTTCCTATTCAAACTAACTACACTTAAGGACTTAAGCTCTCAATTAGTTCCTAATTAATTCTCACTTCTAAATTAATTATAGAGTGATAAGTTTATTTATTAATCTCTTCTATTAATAAATTGACCTAAAATTCTTTAATTACTAAATTGCCATTAATAAAGGATATCCTTACTTTGACTTTCCAAACTATAGTTGACTTTTGTTGACTGAGGGTTTGACTAAGGGTTCTTTGTATCTAATACATTGCTCCTTAAACTTAGGACTTAAATCTAGGTCACCTGACTGTCTAATGATGATTTTATGTCTTATATGTATGATTACACTAAGAATAATATTACTACATTGTGTATCAACAAACACAAACAATTTCTACAAAGGACTTTCCAACTTAAGAAAATTGAGATGTTACACCATACTTGGCTCTAATCACTCTAATCACATAATCTGTGTATTAACTCAACATGCATAATCATAAAAAAAACCATGAAGGATTCATGTTCTTCTCTAAATTGTTTAAAATATTGCTTTTATATATGGAAAATATTTTACTCCATTTATGATTTTAGGATAATCCATTTTTTTTTCATTTCATAACTTTAATTTCCTTTCCTTAAGAAAAGAGTTTTCTAACATTATAAATTATGTAACCTTTGTTTAATTAGTAATCACCACCACTACCACTATTATTGTGGTTGTTGTTAACCTTAATAATATAAATATGAATAATTTTCTTATGGGGTGAAATGTTGTATAGCACTTAAGAAAAGTAAACTTAAGTTATGAAAATGAAGAAAAAATGGAGATAAACATTGAGAAAGGGATGAACAACACGAATAATAAAATATAAGAAGATGATTATATGTGTGTGTATGTACAAAAAAATACATAATTAAAATTGGGCCAATGCATAGGTCACACATTTGAGAAGATAAAAAACTATTAATAAGTACATGCCTACTTGCCTACATATATGTGTGTGTGTTTTGTGTTAAAAAATAATATTCAATTTAAATAATTTTGATAAAATTATATTATTAATTTAATAAACTTATTTTAAAGTTTTGATAGTTATCAACTATTTTTTTTAAAATAATTAATTTTATTATTAGATTTAATGAGTAGTACTATTTTTCATCAAAGGAAGTTTTTTGGAAATGTCTTTGACTAATTTATTATAAAGGTGCAATAATAGAAACAATCATTAATATTCTAAAAATGATTCAGGTATGCCTAAACTTGTTTAATTTTTAATAAAATATAATATATTCATAAATAGATGTTTAATTTTAGATTTATAATATATTTTTAAAATTTTAATTCTAGAAATAAAAAAAGAAATGAATCTCAACCAACATTGCTTTGGTTCGAGTGAAATTGAATTTAGATCCCTTTAGCAACATCTCATATTTGAGTTTTGTGTATACCAAAACATGAAAGGAGACACTACACTAAATGTGACTAGTCAAGTTCTTTGGTAGAAACTAACAAAACTAGTACATTGTTTGAACTTATAACATTGGAACAAAAAAAAACATAAATCTTAAAATGCACGTTTCTTTTCTCAAAAATGTCAAGATTAGCATAATATTTAAAATTATATCCTATTTAACATTTAAAATGTAATTTCCTAAAATTTGGGTTTACAAATATACTTCAAATACCATTTATTTATCTCATAAACAAGTGAGTTAAAAACCTTTTCATGAATGTTGTAATATAAAACGAAAAGAAAGGGTAAATTTTTCACTAAAATAAAACTTTTCATGAAGGCTCCTTAACCCTTTTCTTTTTAATGATAACTATAAACTTAAGAGAAAAATGGTCTATTTTCAAAATCGTGTGCAACATATGTGATAAGAGATCACTTAGGATCGTCTTGAAAATAGGTATGAAAAGAAAGGAACTTGATCCTAACCGTGACCTGCCAGTAGAATCAAAGTTATCAAAAGGAGTGTGACCCTAATCGCGACCTACCAATAGAACCAACACTATCAGTTCTTAACCCAAGAATAAAGGAAAAGCTCTCACAATAGAAAAACCCTCAAATTTCATTAATCTTCAAAATATCCCAACAAAGTGTTTAAGGAGTCTATTTATACTCCTACTAATAACCCTAATTTAGGCCCAAGACCCAATAACTAATCTAATAATTAAAAGACTTAAAAATAAAAGGTCATGACAGCCCATTACAAGTTCTAAAATAGGCACAAAATACAATTAAAATTGAAAATAAATCATATTCTAAAAGTTGCTTATAATTTATGAGCATGATGAACTTAATTATTATCTAATTAGCCCAATATTAATAGTCCACCAAAAATTGATCACTTAGCCCATGGTTGCTCCTTGTCTTGTAAATTGGGCTTCCTAACGTGATTCTTCAAGTTGACCTCAAAGCATCTTCATCAATTTGTAGGAGAGTGACCTAATTAGGTGCATTCCTTAATTCATATTGGTCTTCTTTCTCTTTGATCTTTAGAATCAAGCCTTCCAATGCTTGCTTCATCCTCTTAGTCTTGGACCTTGTCATAGGACTTCCAATCTCATCTAAATGATCATTAGATAGGTTGGTTGCACCTCCATCAATAAGTATTTACAAAATGTTGTTTCTTTTAAAGCCACAAGTTGATTTACATAATAAATAGTTAAACTTCAAGTATAACACCTTAAGTCTTTGAAATAACATCGTGTATATATATATAAAGATCTGAGATGAGCCTCCATGACCACCAAACATAAGTAAATAAGTATCAAAGGTAACATCGTGTATATATATAAAGACACTGAACACATATAAAAGTTCCTAAAACCTAGCTCTATTCAAATCAATACATCAAAGTGGAAAACCTAAGTCTCAGAGCAGTCATCTACCCAAGCCCCAGAGTTTGGGGTCAAGGAACTAGAATTTGAGCCCAAAATTCACAAATTCAATTCGCAACATTCATAGTACCACAATTACAGAGTTATGAATTTTTTTCTAAACATAAAAAATCATCATGTAAATGAGATTCCAATGCCTAGCAACATATTATGGGTCCTAAGAAATGAAATACTCCTCCCTTACCTCTTTGTTGACTCAATGATGCAAAGAAAAGAGTTTGGATTGAGCTAGAAACTTGAATCCTTCCTAGTCATGAAAATGGAGAATGAAAGATAAGGAGACAAGAATTCGAACTTCAAGAGAAGAAGAAAATGGCCATGAGCAAAGGAAGAGGTTGAGAAAACTCACCCTGACCTCCAAGAACTTAACCCCCCAACAATGGAGGAAGATAAGAAGAACAAAAAGCAAAGAACTCCCCCTCTCTCACCTTGGACAGTGAACACAAGAGGGGGTGGGGTTGCTTCTCTTTTATAAAGGAAAGGGTTAGGTGAGCCCCACATGTGGGTCCCCATAGGTTTTTCCCTCTTTTTTTCTATTCCAACTAACTACATTTAGGGACTTAAGTTCTCAATTAGTCTTGAATTAATTCTATTTTCTAAATTAATTTTAGAGTGATGTTATCAATTTAAATTATGTTATCAATTTAAATGATGTTATCAATTTATAAAAATATGTTTAATTTTGATAAACAAAAACCAAGGAAAAAAGGCTACTACTTGGAGATAAGGCCAGTTTTGACATTTCATTTTCCGATGACGAGGGAATAATTAGAGACCTATAAAATGTTAAACATGTTTTTGGTGTCTTAAATTTGTTATTATTATTTATGTTAAATATCTTTTTTGAGGCTTTTAAATATATGTAAGTCTATCGTAAAATATAAACATATGTTCGTCACACAAAAGATTAGACATGTAATTTCCTTAAAAGTGATACTACATTTTACCACAGATAAAACATTTCTCTAGTAAGAAACTATATATAAATACAAAATATTACATGCGAATAGATGTTAATTTATGGGAAAAATAATTTTGTTAACTTTAATGCTTGGTTAAGTTGAAATTAGTAATTGAAAAAAAGGCTTTTAAAAAAGCTAACAAGATTAAGTTATTGCCAAAAAAATACTTTTTTGTTCACATTATTTGTTTTTTTTTTTTGGCCCTTCCTCAGTCATGGACCTAGTGTTGTTGCTCCTCAAAACATCCCTCAAGGTTGGGTCTGCTTGGAGACTTATAATGGATGCAGTGAGAAATAAATTGAAATAGTGAAATAGCAATCACATTTCCATAGGTTGCAAAGCGGTCACATTGCCCTTCCCTGTCTACTTTCATTCTTGGTTTAAGGCTCTAAAAGGTATTGTCTTATTACTTGAGTCTTTATTTAGTTTTATTTGAATCTTTATTTAATTTTTGTGGTGAGGGTGCTAGGGAAGTAAATTAAGTATCCTAAGAGCAAGCGTGTAAGGAAAAGGAAGATGGACTTGGAGGAAAAAATTTAGGGCATTTCATTTAGCATTATAGGAAAAATGGTGGTCAAGGATGAAGAGAGATCAACAATAATTGTGATACAGAATATTAAAGAGTAAGTATGAGAGGGAAGAAAGAGTTTGGCATTTAAAGGGGAGGTGTTCCAAATAGTGTATATATATATATATATATATATATATATATAAATTAGATAAAAGTCATTACTTATGAAGTATTAATTTGATTCTAAGTGTGGAGGACAAATGGGTATGGAAGAAGGAGAGTGTTATCCTCTATTAGATGGTGTTATGTTTGTGTAAAGGACAAATGTACATGAAAGTTTTTCATAAAGTTATAGGTGAAATTCCCCCCTGAAGATGCATGCTTTTGCTTGGAAACTATTACTAGATAAGATACCCTCTTTTTTGAATTTATCTCACATGAATATAATCAATGACAATAAAGTATTGTTTAGGGGATGTGTTTTGACTGTGAATGTACTTGGCACTTGTTCTTTGAATGCAATATTTTTTTCCTAGATTTTGGTATGATTACTTTAGGTGGTGGGGTATTCATTTTGCACCGTATAATGACTCTCCATTAAACTTCTCACAATTTATGGGTTTGCTAAGTTGTAATGATTAGAAAGAGTTATTGTGATAACCAGTTTGGTTTGTTGTGTTTTAGGCAATATGGAGGACTCATAGTTTTCTTGTTTTTACAACAATAAGAATGAGTTTTGATCTAAATGTTGAAATGATTTAAGATATACCCTTGTCAATTAATTACTACTATATGTGTTTTTTTATTGTCCACACTCATGTTGGTTTTTAAACCCAAAAGTTTGTTTAGGTATACAATGAAAACACATTAACAACATATTCTTATCCCATTGAATAAGATCATTTACATGAACCACATCATATCATTCAACATGGTTAAAAACAAAAGTTTGGGGAATATTTTTTTATCATGAGATCATTTACATGAACCACATCACATCATTTGGCATGGCTACTACTAACAATTTGTTAAATATGGTAGCTTTAAGTAAGAAAAGAAAATTTATTATAACAATATGCACACCACATACACACGCGCACACACACACACACAATCAATGACTTAATCCAACTCCTATTGAAGGATGAACAACTTCTCAGAAACATATGCATATGATGATGCTAAGAATTTTGTGAACAAATTAATATATGTTAAGTTTATGAAAAAATATCATATAGTATATATATGCTAATAGCCTATACTTTTAGTGTAAGATACTACCTTTGTGCTATAATAAGTGTCATTTTAGCTTTTGAATTTGAGTAATATTAATTACTAGTTTTTCATGTATACCCCTAATAATATTTTTAAAATATTTTTGTTGTGTTGCGTTGTTTCCAACAAAGAAGATTAGTAATATGGTTAATTCTGTAAAATTACAACCTTCTTTCATCTATTTACTAGCTCTTCTTGGTATGAGTGAAAAAACTCTAAGATAACACTTATTATGAGACAAAGAGAATATTGTTTTTGGTTGTATAAATATAAATTGAACAACTTCGTCAAGTTTGACTGCTTTCCTCATGAAAGATGGATTTGAAAACAAAGATCATGTTTACAAGTCGTTTCTAAAGATATTTATTAAGTACTGAAATAATGACACCACTATTTATGATACATACCATGAGGTGAGTATTGTTGATGTATATTTATGTCAAGAGTAAAATGTTTTCTTCTTAATTTCCTTTTTTTCCCATTTACTTTAGACATTATATTCAACTTCTCTAGGTTGCTATACCTTTTTAGCGACACCATGATCTTGTACGTGACTTCACGAAGTTTATGTCATCTGAATACTTAAGGGGAAACTCTAATTAATTTAGGATAAGCAAAAGGTTATTACAAGTGTCAATAGATCAAAGACTGACCTACCCTGTCAAATTGTGAAAATGTCTTTATACAATAAGTTTGTGAACATGTGAAAACTTGACAACATATCTAATATATAGGTAGCAACTATGTTTGTTGAATGCAATAAATGATTTAAGATAGTTTCCTTTATATAAAATATGTTGGCACCAAAGAACTATATGATTTAGCAACAGAAATAAGATTTAGCATAATGATTTATTTAGTTAATAGTTTTCAATGCTTTTCTTCCATTTTTTTAATGTCTTTCTTATTATTTTTCCTTTTCTTTTATTGACATTTCCTTTGTATCCATTAAGAAAAAGATTCTTCATCTTTTCTTCCTTAAATTTTCTTTTTCTATTATTCTTATCACCCTTTCCATTTTTTATTTCTTTATTTTCTAACAAAATGTTGTTTTTTTTTTTGCTAAAATCCATAAGTATCATTTACGAAAGATAATTATGCTAGAGTTAAGAAGGATCATTATAGTTTACAAAACTCTACCTTCGAGTATTTATCATTACATGGATTTAATATCAAATTATTATTATTATGTTCATTTCTTAATAAGAAATGTATTAATTTGGTACATATTGAATGATTCATTTAGTTTAGATTTTATCAATGAATTTCTCTCATTTTTTAAAGTCTTTCTTATTTTTTTTTCCTTTTCTTTTATTGACCTTTCCTCTTTATCCCTTATGAACAATATTCTCATCTTTTCTTCCTTAAGTTTCTTTCTCTATTATTTTTTTTATCAAGTACCCTTGTCTTTTTTTTCACTTTTTTCTTCAAATAAAATATTTTTGGCATAGACACTAAAAGATGTAAAAGGAGGATGATCTCAATTTCATAAAACTCTAAAATTATATTTCTTTGGTCTCATTTTATTTGAGTTTGAAAAAAATCCATTTTTATAGTCATTATATAATATCAATAAAGCATTAAATATTTTTTTCTATTATATAATTGTTTCATTACAACACTCTTTCATTGAACTAATTAATCTTTTTATTGCTTCATTTTCTCACAATAAGGAAAACACACAAGGCAAGATTAAATTACATTTCTTAAAATATTTTTGTTTGTAATTTTTTTAAAACATGAGGTAGACAAACCAACGTATCATCCTATGATGAAAAAAAATTCTGAAAAAAAAAATTAGAAAAAAAAATGTTATATCACAAATTCAACTCCCTTATCGAACATTAGTATAAATGAAGAGTAAGCCAAAAAAATAAAAATCCCACTAGAACACATTTTTATTGAAACTAAGTTTCACACCATTACAAGTCTCCATTTCTCTAATCGTTTTTAGGCTACAATAAAATAATTCTTTCATCTTGCCTTTTGAGGTTACAAACTCAGGTATTCTTAGGCTTAACCACAAATGCTCATAGTATAGTGACCTGTTATCACTACATGACATTAACTAATGTAAACATGCAATGATTAAAGTTTAAATAAAACTCTTATTTATTTATTTATGAAAATAAATGTATTTTTTCGCATTTCACACTGTTAGGAATTTTATAATTCCTAATTAATTAATTAATGTGGGATACATATTACATTATAACATTTATATTAGTTCTTTACATTTTTTATGGACTCAATATAAGTGATCTAATCTGGTGAGCCTATTAGACTATCAACAAAAAATTGATATGGACTTAATAAGCGGAAACCAGTTTGGTCCATTAGGGGATAATGAGAACCCTAACAAGTTAAAACCTAAAGCACGGTTATGGTCCCCACTACATCAAATCATAAACAATTTTTTCCTCTCCCCATCTGAAGAGAAAATGAAGGTCCCAAAAGGAAAAAAGAGATTTGGTTGAGGAAGGTCATCCAACCAATTGTTCGTGATTGTTCTTCGGATTGCGCTGCGTCTGCTTCATCAATCATTATGGATCCAAGTATCCCTAAAAATCTTCTTGATAATCTAATGTAATGTGTTCCTAGTGAGTATTGGTATTGATAATCAGAGCCACCATTACTATTAGATTATTGGAATTAAAGTATGGGGTGTATTTTTACATGAATCCTTATTTTAAATTTTATGAACCCTAAATTAATTCTTTGGGGATTTTTTTTTCTCAACCTCACTTTTGTGCACATATTTTTTTTCTTCGTATGCATTAACGCCGCTGCCTTTGTGTACTGTTTTCTTTTTTTATTAGCGCTTATGTCTGTGCCTTTTCATATATGCCTTTGGTAACTTTTTTTTTGTGTGCCTATGGATCCCGTGCTTCTTTTGTAAGATGAATACTTATAAAATACCTTTTTAAGATGAATACCAACAAGTTTGGCATGTGCAAAATGCAAGATAACAAAAGAAAAGAAAAACAAATTTGTGCACATGCAATAGAAGCAGTTTTTTTTTATCCCAAACAACATTACACACATTTTTTTTGGGAGTAAATCTTGTATAATATATATTGGATTAATTTTGTGATGTCAAATGTTGGAATATTCATTCACTTACCACTAATGATTATATTTATATAATTACTGTTATCAGTTTGGGTGTAAATTTAGCATTAATAAATCTTTCTCATTTATTTATATGTCTAGTATTTTTTTAATTGAATTAATCGATGCGATATATTGCCAAAGTAATTTCTATTGTGAAAATTTATTAAATTAAAATTGCATGGGCATCAGTAGGAAATTATTTACGCGAATAGTGTTCGGCCCAATGGAAGATACGATTTGGCCAAATAATATTGTACATGTGATGATAAATGTGTGACAATTATAGAGATGTTTTCATGTGAATAATAGTCGGTCCAAAGAAAGACTATTATTTGACAGAATTTATATATTGTCAATATTTGATCATTGCATCGAAAGTACCAATTACAAACTAATTTCTCTGTCTAAAGACTAAGAACTAATGTTGTGCTAGGTATCTTGTGATGGGTCTATTCTGCAAAATATATACACGACTTGTTATATATATCTTATATGACATTTTTTTGAGCATATTATTAATTTTGTGTTCTCTATTTAGTTAATATTTCTAGTGCTGCAAATTTATCTGCTCAAGTGAATTGTCTCCTAATGTTGAATGGGACAAATTTCAAGGTTTGGGAGGAAGCCATAGAAATTGTTCTCGGCTGGATGGATTTGGATTTGACATTGAGAATGAAATGACCGAATTCCACTTCAGAAACCTCTAATGAGGAAAAATTGAGAAATGAGACCGTTCAAATCGAATGTGCATTATAATCATGAAGCGCTCTATTCCAGAAGCATTTCGGGGCTCTATTTCTGAGAGTGAAAATGCAAAGAAATTTCTTGAGGAAATTGAACAATACTTGATCAAAAATGAGAAGGCGGAGGCAAGTAACCTTTTGGCTAAACTCATCTCCATGAAGTACAAGGGCAAAAGTAATATAAGGGAGTACTTAATGGAAATGTCTAACTTGGCATCAAAACTGAAAGCACTTAAGTTAGAGCTTGGTGACATTACTACAAAATATACATTTAGCATCATTACCTTAACATCGGTTCTCGATAAAAACCAATGTTAACAAAAATGTGGTGGCAAAATTGTAAATAATATGACTTCGTTAACATGATTGAGTTAAGAT
The DNA here is from genome assembly GCF_004193775.1 of Glycine soja. Classification (NCBI taxonomy): domain Eukaryota; kingdom Viridiplantae; phylum Streptophyta; class Magnoliopsida; order Fabales; family Fabaceae; genus Glycine; species Glycine soja. The sequence continues at coordinate 34,237,237 of NC_041009.1, read as the reverse complement.
CGGTTTTTAGTAAAAATCATACTAAAAATTGATGTTAACATTAACATCATTTTTTTTACTAAAAACCGATGTTAATAAATGATAGGTTGACATCGGTTTTTTTATAAAAAAAAACTGATGTTAATGTTAACATCGGTTTTTAGTAAAAACTGATGTTAAAACCTACATTTAAAAATATTTGAAGTGCCTCTATGAGCCATATTTTCTCTCGCGCTCACTCTTCCTCGTGTTCTTGTCTGTTTGTCTCCTCTCGGTTTGCCTCCTCGCTTGTTCTCCTCATCATGCCTCCTCGCTCCTCTTCGCCTCTCCGTTGTGTTTGATCCGTTAGCAGGTAAGTTTGTCAGCACATCCTCTTCCTTGTGCCTCCGTTTTCTTACATTGATTGGAAAACTACTATAGTATTATTAAAAATGATAAAAGAAACAAGAAATCATTGAGGGACTAGACCAAGACCCAGGAACAACAATTAACAAAAGTGTAATGAAGGAATTCCAAATCTATTGCGGAAAAAATGAAGCCTTATAATCAAAGGAATCCCACCAAGTGATATCTATTCTATGATCAACTCCATTATCAGCTAAAGCATTTGCGCATAGATTGCCCTCCCTATAAATATGTCAAATTTGGAAAATCATATAAGCACACAAATTAATGCAATGATTCCATTGACTTCAACATTTAGGATAATCTACCATTATATTATAATTTATATAGTTAATTCTTGAATAATATCATTTTAATGGGGCTATTCTTGTGCAAGAGTATTTTGAGAAGTAATTCTAACTCTCATAAAGCCACATGTTTTATTCCAATCTTATTTATTAAACATTTAATTCTTAATTTTATGAAATATGTGTTGTAATTCAAATTCCAAATTAATTTTATTTTACAACTAGCTAGCGCATAATTTTGTTTCACAACCAAGACTAACAACTTATTTTTATCTTTGATTGGTCTCCTACAGGTATCCTGTTCCTATGGACGCAATCTTGTTTGAGGCACAATCAAGCACCTCTCCCAACAAGAATAAGCTAGCATTATTTTGAAATTAAAGTTGGATATCTCTCTTTGTGAGATTTGAATCTTGGTTCATCATGTTACCCTATGCTAGCTTTAACACCATGCATAGGCACTATTAGAAAATACACATTGTACATCGGTTATTTAGGACTTTCTACCTCGGTTTTTAACTGATGTTGAAAGTAACGATGTTGAAAGTATTATCGTTAACATCGGTTTTCCAAAACCGATGTTAACGTAAAATTGACAACATTGGTTATCTAAATAACCGATTTTATATAATAAGAATTATACCAAAAAAAGTGTATGAATGTTGAAAGTTGACATCGGTTTTTCCACAAAACCGATGTTAACTTATATATTAACATAGGTTTTGTATAAAAACTGATGTTAAGTTAGAAACGTTAACATCGATTTTTATACAAAACTGATGTTAATCTATACGTTAATATATAAGTTAACATTGGTTTTTTTTTATAAAAACCGATGTTAAATGTTTATAGGTAGTTTTTAAACAAAAACTGATGTTAATCTATAAATTAAAATCGGTTTTTATACAAAATCAATGTTAACGTTTTGAATATTAACATCGGTTTTCTACAAAAATCGATGTTAAGTTACACAAACAACATCGATTTTTTGAGGAACCGATGTTAAGTTGTGTGTTAACATCGGTTTTTTTGAAAAACCGATGTTGTTTGTGTAACTTAACATCAATTTTTGTAGAAAATCGATGTTATTTTTAGGTTTTTATTTTTAAATACACTTTCTATTTTTACAAGAAACCCAAAATTTAACCTGTAAAATTGAAATCAGACCACAGATCACAACATATATCATTTGCATTATGCTTTCAAATAGTTTTTAGCAGAAAGTTATATTAAACTATCAATTGATAACTATGAATAAATGATTTATTAATCAATAAAGAATATTCACTGTTCAAATGACATAGAAATTGGCAAAAATGTAAAACAAGGTAGTAAACTAATTAAGTAACCTAAAATGAAATAGCTCCCTAACATCCTAAGTTCCCTAACATCCTAACTTTGAGATAAAATTGTGCCCACTGGATGCGAAACGCCTTCAATCTCTTTGCTTCCAATGGTCTAACATTGTTAAAATAAAGCATGATCAAATAAAACATAAGTTAATAATGTAATACCAATGACAAGAAAATAAACTTTGTTTGAAATAAACAATTACAGTTTCCCAATTATTCCTGAAAGTTCCTAAGATTATCATGGACATCCAGTGCACGACGTAATAACTACACTCAATGCTTCCTTTTTGTCTATTACACTAAATACATAATGAAATTTGGATATAAATTAAATGTTAACTACAATTAGTGTACACACATATAAGCAGTATATATAAGTAGAAGTTTTATTTATATCACGTACCATAACAATAATCTACCTAGCACCAGCCTTGGATTTAGGTTGTGGAGTATCATCAAGTCCTTTCAAGGCACTGTTGAATACGAGGAACATTAAAATATTGATGTTGTTCAGTTATGCTAATGCAAATGTATTGAAAACAACATTGACCTGTTAATTATTCCTTTAAAGTAGTTGTCTAGCCTGTTATGCAAGGAACAAAACTAGACAACAAGGTTTTCCTTAGGTAGAATGACGACCATTTGCCAGTGGCCACTGTAGTGGAGACGAATATAGGTTATTGTAGTATTATACATTATTTAAATTTAGTTGTTTTGGTTTACTTACCCATTCAGGTAGGCTCCAAGGTAGACATCACCTTTTGAACTCTGCATCCAACTCTTGATGTAACTTTCCGATTCAAACTATGATTGCCCAGATCTCTGAATGGACTGTGGCTCGAGGAATCCATACACATCGGAATTCCATGCTCGCATACTTGTCTCAGTCAGATGCCTGTTGTTGTTAAGACAAAGTTAATTATGTATGAATTAAAACAAAAACTTAGGTAATTAACAATAATCTAAATTGACTTACAGAATCCACAATTGTACTACTATGATTGCATAAATATAATTTAAAGCACATCAACCAGGAAAAAAACCTTGCTATCCATTGGAAATAAGCTTTGTTGGTCCTATACACCAAACCCCAACATGTTCCTAATTGAGAAGAGAAAAATTTAGAGAAACACTCACTTAAAACTCTCTCTCTCTCTCTCTCTCTCTCAATAAGGAAGGTGTAGGGAGTTTTAGATGATGGTGTTGATACCCGATCACTTTATTTGAAAGCTTGTATGTTGGAGGTTTGGATAAGGCAATGCACTTGATGCAAGAAAATTTTCTAGAACTAGGGTTGAAGAGAGAAGATTGTGATGAGATGACATGGATGACATAAGTGCTTGTTATATATACAAAACCAAGTATGTGAATGCACCTAACAACTACAATCTGTAGCCAACTTGGTGCTTAGCATGGTATCATAGCTTCTTTGATCAAGTGGCTAACATTGCAATTAAAAGTCATTCTAATTCCTGATATTAAACATCCAATCAGTTCCAAAATTTATCATCCATATAATAATTTAATAGATGTATCTACAAATCTTGCAAAGTAATTTAATTAATTACATGTTTCAAAGAAAATATTGATGAACAAGAGTCTTTCCAAATAAATTGTGTGCAGACTTCAAATCAAAGCAAAAGTTATATTATATAGCATCAAACACTATTCTTCATAGCTTCAAACACTACTCTTCATAGGGTCAAAGAGAGCGAGTGTGAGTGTGTGTGTGTGTTTGTTTCATATATCTGCAACCATATCCCAGTGTTGTTGTTGTAATGAAGCAATTTTTCTTCTTCTTCATGGAGAGGAAGAGAACCACCCCTACTAGTATCTCTTTCTTTTTCTTGCTCTCAATTTGCACACCCATCTTCTTCAGTAGAACTACTGCCTCTAGCATTCCATGTTTAGGTATGCAATTCTTACACACAACCTTGTTAATTTCTCTACATTTCCACAATTTTTGAGCCATGAAAATGGACCGGATAGCTCTAATTAACATGTAGAGAAGATATATATATATAGAGAGAGAGAGAACATGGATTTGTATTATTGAAGAAGAAAATAAAAAGCCACTAAGATCTCTTACAAGAGCAGTATTTATGCTGCTGAGATTTAGTTGTAACTGCAATCTAACTAAAGCTAACTGTTAACTGATAACAGTTGAAAAACTAACCAGAGTTAGTTATTCATATACACTTACATAAAGAGTAAAGACTGTTCACTTGATATAATGCCTCTATCAATAGTCAAGGTTGAATATCTCAGCTATTCTATTCTGATATCCTCTTCTCTATTATGTCTATGTTGCAGAATAGGACATAAAAAAGTGTGTGTTGTGGAAGCAATGCCTTCCAAGGTTATTTTGATGATGCCAAAAAATCAAGAGTTAAGCAAAGTTTCAAGCAAAGATTCAAGAATCAAGTTTCAAGTTTCAAGTTTCAAGAATCAAGAATCAAGAATAATCAAGATCAAGATTCAAGACTTAAGATTCAAGAATCAAGAGAAGACTCAATCAAGATAAGTATTAAAAAGTTTTTCAAAACATTGAGTAGCACATGAATTTTTCACAAAACATGTTTACCAAAGAGTTTTTACTCTCTGGTAATCGATTACCAGATTGCTGTAATCGATTACCAGTAGCAAAATGGATTTGAAAAAGTTTTCAAACTGAATTTACAATGTTCCAATTAATTTCAAAAGGTTGTAATCGATTACAATGTTTTGGTAATCGATTACCAGTGCCTTTGAACGTTGAAAATTCAAATTTAAATGTGAAGAGTCACATCCTTTCACATAAAAGCCTTGTGTAATCGATTACACTGATTTGGTAATCGATTGCCAGTGATTGTTTCTGAATAAATCAAAAGATGTAACTCTTCAAATGATTTTTGACTTTTTCAAATTGGTTTTAAGTTTTTCTAAAAGTTATAACTCTTCTAAATGGTCCTCTTGACCAGACATGAAGAGTCTATAAAAGCAAGGCTTTGTTTTACAATTCAATCAATCTTGAATACTTTTCCAATCAATCTCTTGAAAGAAATCTCAAGGACCGCATGTCGCTTGGGGACTGGATGTAGGCACGGGTTGTTGCTGAACTAGTATAAAAACTCTTGTGTGTTTGTCTCCTTCTTCCCTACTCTTTTACTTTCCACTATGCATTTTAATTTATGCTTTTACTTTGGGTTAAGTTTTTCTTCTACTCCTTATTCTCTTAACAACATAGTAAAAGCCTTAGAAGAGTAAATTTTTAATTAGTAAAGGTTTAGGAATAATTAATTCAACCCCCCTTCTTAATTATTCTAAGGCCACTTGATCCAACATGTGTTGGGCCGATGGTGGGGGGTGGGGTAGTGGGTTATTAATTTTGTTTTTATTGGACGGGTTGTTATGTATTATTTTGGATAATAACTGGTAGCTTGGCTAGGAGAGAATAGGAGTGGCAAAAACTAGTCTCCTAATACTTATTTGGATTACTTTGCAATTTTTATTTGATAAATACTTCAAACAATGAAAAAAATAAAAATTCATTGTAGATGTTGAGTCTGATTTGCTTTATTTTATTTCTCAATGGATGGGTTAAGATGACATCACACTTTCTGACAAGGACCAAGGTTCAAATTATGCCACTGAAGTCCTAACTCATGGACATAATCGGGATGATGAAGTGTTTAGCGTGAATAAGAATATAAAGAAGCTGCAAAATTTAACAGAGAATGACCCTGCCAAGGACATCTCATCCTGTAGTGCATGATACTTTGGATCCATGGGAGCCAGGAAACAGGATGGAGGTAAATTTGGTATTTAATTTATAGTGTTTGATAAGTTTATCACTTCAAATACTGAATTTGACTTGACAGTTTGAGGATTGACTTGAGAAACTTTAAAATAGACTTATAGAAATTAGACTGAAGTCTTGTCAATTTGATTGAGTGGGAGCACTCAACATCCTTGATGCAATTAAGTAATTAACCTACCTAGGTCTAACTCTTAACTATACTTCATGGTGAACAATGAACATTATTTGATTTTGGACACAACTTGTCAATTGATTTTGTGAAAATTATATAGGGATTATACTTTTTTGGGAAAAAGAAATTAATTGAGAGCATGGTTGTTGTTGTTGTGTGAGAGTGTGATATACAACTAACTAGAACAAGGCTTGGATGGTGACACTCTCCAAAATCAGCCACACACACCCTTTGGCCTCAGAGTTACACAGACACACAGTTGGAACAAAATTGATAGTGGCTAACATGCGCCAAAATAGGTGCAGGGGTGTTGTGGGACCTACTTCAGTGTGAGCCCAGATTCTTATATACACTTACACCCCCCCTAACTCGATGGGGCTAAGAAACCAAAGGTAGCTTAGCTACATTGTGTTTAGAGTTCAAATATATGAATTAACAAATAGCAGAATTCGTATTCAATAAATACCAAGGCTGAGAAACCAAGGTTCAAATTAAACCAATAGCAGAATTAACAACCAACAAGTCTTAAGGGAATTAACAAATACCAGAATTTGTATTCAATAAATACACACACCAAGTATAGAACAAACCCATGCAATATAACCAATGTTTAGTGAAATGTTATACAAGAAAAGCAAAATTTCACCTGCAATGGTCCTTCTGTGGATGAAAGAAATAGCAAGTACAAGTCCTAAAGCTGCAACAATGGAGCTTCATCAATAACAACACAAAGAATAATGACTAAGAACAAAGGGGTAATGGCCAATAGGCTCACTCACCTCTGATATAGTGCAAATCAAAGGGCCTGACCCTAGTCTCAGGATATCCAAAGCTAGAAACAAAGGTCGTGCCAAAGGAATGCTTTCGTGCCAAAGGAATGTCTGCAAGGAAAGCAACAAAGGTCGTTCAGAGACAATGGCAGTGACAAGGAATGCACCGAAGCTCGTTCAAAGACAATGGCAGTCACAAGGAAAACAACGAAGGCCATTCAAGGAAAACAACAAAGCTTACCAAGGTAGACGGCGGTGAACATCCAAGTAGACCCGACCAAAGCGGGACCACGGCCTCATGGTGGCTTTGCGAGACTCAGAGTAGGGGGTCATGACGGTGACAAGAGGAAGGCCTGAGAGTGTGGGGGGTTTTGTGAGGGAGGGTTTGCGAGAGACTAAGTGCGAGCGTGAGAAGACAAGGATTTGCAGTTTGTAACTTTATTTAAAAATACAACATCAGTTTTTTGTCGAAATCGATGTTAACATATCCTCGTTAACATCGGTTTTATCAAAACTGATGGTAACATGGGTATGTTAACATCAGTTTTTTAAGAAAACCAATGTTAATGATGCTATGTTAACATTAGTTTCGACAAAACCGCTGCTAATAAAATGTTCTTAATTACAAGTATGCCACCGCGTTTTTGTTAACATCGGTTTTATTGAAAACCGATGTTAACGTAACGATGTTGTATGTATAATTTCTAGTAGTGAGGAATCATTAAATTCTTTTATATATGTTTTAAAAAGTATATTATATATACTTAAATGTGTGAGGAACTATATGTTTGCACATATATGTATGAGTGTGTGTGTGTGTGTGTGTGTGTGTGTGTGTGTGCATACCAATTTATGCATGGTATTAAACCATAGGATAATACTACCAATAGGTCATGGGTTCGAGTGGAACTATACACGATTCTCTTAAGAAATGTCTCAGATATGAGTTTTGAGAATAAAAAAATGACAAAGTCTGATCATTGATAAAATCCATATAAACTTTGTATCAATAACATAGTTATCCTCCAAAAAATGCATAGGATAGTAAATTCAAACATCGTCCCCTCTAATTGGCTATGTAAAAAAAAAAGTGTTTAAATGAAATCCATGTTACCTAACACAATTAGGAATTTAATGATAAATTAAGTATTGGATTGAATTTGAATAACTTTAAAAGTACGGGATTTGATTTGAGAAATTAAAACATGTACAAAAATCACTTATTTAATAAATTGTAGGTGCCAAACAATGAAGAATTAAGTCTTAGTTTTAGAAAAAAGTATCAATAATAAAAATAATTGTTAATTACAATATAAATAACTTTATATTCATCTATCCCCTATAAATATTAATTATAAAAATTATTTTTAATGAGATTATTTTTAAGGGTTACCACTCATATTCAATTTAAAATATTTTGATAAATTACATTATTCATTAATAAATTTATTTTAAAATTTGACAGTTGTCAACTATTTTTCTTAAAAGTAATTAATATTTTATTACTGGATTTAATAAGCAGTGTTATTTTTCATCAATGACATTTGTTTTTTGAAATGTCTTTGTAAAATTTATTATAAAGGTATAGTAAAAGAAACAATTATTAATATTGTAGAAATTATTCATGTATGCCTAAACATGTTTATTTTTTTAAAATAAATTTAATATCTTAATTAATAGATGTTGTAATTTTATAGTTATAATATATTTTTAAATTTCCATTCTAGAAATAAATTTAAGCCATGAATCTCAACCCACATTATGTTGATTCAAGTGAAACAAAGTTTAGATTCGTTAAGCAACATCTCAGATTCAAGTTTTATATCCACAATAACTTAATAGAAAAGAGAGACTACAATAAACTTGGCTAGCCAAGTTTTTTGGCAGAAACTAACAAAGCTGATTGTTTGCCATTATAGTATAGAAACACACACAAAAAAAAAAAACATGAATCTAAAAACGCATGTTTTAAAAAGAGTAAGGATTTACATAATATTTAAAATTATATCTTATTTAACATTTAAAAACCCATGATTTCCTTATTTTTTTTAAATATATTAGGTATGTTAATTAAATATAAATCCATTTTTGTTTTTTTATAAGCATAAGATTCATTAAATTTATCAATAAACTGTTATTTATTACCCTAAAAAGTATTTGAAAGTTTTAGGAATTCTAAAATTTATTTTTTAAAATGATATTATATATTTATAAAAATATGGTTGATTTTGATAGGAACAAACTCAAGAAAAAGTTAAATATGTTTTTGGTCTCTTTAATTTTATGTTATTGATATTTTTGTTTTTTAAATTAGTTTTTTTAACATATTATTTTTTTTTTAAATTAGTCTCTCACACAAATAAAAAATTTCATAAATTGTGTAACCAAACAGCAAAAAAAAAAATCAATAAAGAGGAACTATAAGAACATTTTTTTGAAATTGAATGACTAGAAACATGAAATTTAAACTTAGGGGTCCAAACACAAGATGACCCAAATTTAAAAGATCAAAAGTATATTTATGTCTACTGTAAACTATAAATATATGTTCCACACACAAAAAATGAGACATGTAACTTCATTAAAAATGATGCTACATTTTATTGCATTATAAAATATTTTCCTACTAAAAAATACATACAAATACAAAATTTTACATGTGATAAACATTAATTTTTGGAGTTTTTTTTTTTTAAGTTTAATGCTTGGACAAGTTGAAATTAGTAATTGGAAATGGATTTTAAAAAAGCTAACAAGAGTAAGTTATTGCCAAAAAAATATTTTTTTTCTTCACATCATTTGTTTATTTTTGCCCTTCATCAGTAATAGGCCTAGCGTTGTCGTTCCCTGAAACAACCCTTACGGTTGGGTCTTCTTGAAGACCTTTAGTGGATGTAGTGAGAAATAAATTGAAGTAGTGGATTCACAATCACATTTCCAAAGGTAGCAGAGCGGCCACATTGTTCCTCCTAGTCTACCTTCATTCTTGGTTCATGGCTCAAAAGGTATCATCTTTTTACTTGAATCTTTATTTAATTTTATATGGTGAGGGGGTTAGGGAAGTGAATTGGGTAGCTTGAGAGAAAGTGTGTATGGAAAAGAAGGGTATTTTAATTTAGCATTATTGGAAAAATGGTGGTTGAGAATGAAGAGAGATCAACAATAATTGTGATATAGGATATTAAAGAGTAACTATAAAAGGGGAAAAAGAGTCTGGCATTTGAAGGGGATGTGTTCCAAATTTGTTAGAAGGTGGGAGGGGGTTGGGGGGGAGGGGTTAAGGGAGACCATTGGGTGGAAGTGGCTTATTTTCATACATAGGGAGTATACTAGATTATACAACATTGATTTAGCCATAAAAGTCACGGTGTCAAATTTTGGTAACCAGAGGGAGGCAAATTGATTGTGGAGATGGGAATGGAGAAATCTCTATATTGGTAGGAGAAATAAATATAATAATTTGTTTAGATAAAAGGTCATGACTTTAGAAGTATGAATTTGATTCTGAGTGAGGAGAACAAATTGGTATGGAAGAAGGAGAGCACTAGTCTCTACTCAGTTAAGTTTTCTTAGATGGAGTTACTTTTGCATAAAAGATAGATGTACGTGAAAGATTTTAATAAAGATATAGGTGAAAAGTCCCTCTGAGTGTGCAAGCTTTTGCTTGGAAACTAACACTTGATAAGATACCCTATTTTTTGAATTTATCTTAGGAATATAATCAATGACAATGAAGTATTGTGTAGGGACGTGTTTTGACTATAAATGTATTTGGCACTTGTTCTTTGAATTCAGTTGTTTTTTCTAGAGTTTGGTGTGTTTAATTTAGGTGGTGGGGTATTCATTTGACACAGTGTAATGACTCTCCTTTAAACTTCTCACAATTCATGGGTTTGCCAAGTTGCAATGATTAGAATGAGTTACTGTGATAACAATTTGGTTTGCAATGTTTTGGGCAAAATGGAAGACTCATAGTTTTCTTGTTTTTAAAATCATAAGAATGAGTTTTGATCTAATTGTTTAACGGTTAAGATAGACCCTTGTCAATTAATTAGTACTATATGTGTTTTTTTACTGTCCCAGCTCATGTTGGTTTGTAAACCCAAAAGTTTATTTAGGTATACAATGAAAACACAATAAGATAGCCTTATCCCATTAAATGAGATCATTTACATGAACCACATCACATCATTTGCACAGTTAACAATAAAAGTTTTGGGAATATATCATATCATGAGATATCCCTTGACAAATTCTAGAAGTTCTTTTTCATGCTTCTCTTCTCCTTTTCATAAGGCCAGTTTAACTATAATACTATTTGGTATGAAGGGAAAGAAAGTGTTAGGAATGGTTTTTTTAACTAATCAATGTAGGAATAGGAAAAAAAATAGATAGAATGTCTTAAAAAATATTTTGAGGGAGAAAAATTATACTTTTTTTTTATTTTTTTGCATTTTATGTAAATTAATATGTAATGTTTACCAATATGTACAAATAGATAGAAAGAGCAGGAGAAAGATTTGTTATATCAATTTATACTGTTTTGATAATCTTTCAAATCTAGAAAAAATTTATAATCTTCCTATATGTTTTGAATTTGATTTATGTTGTTAATTATATTTATAGTTTTTTGGTATAACATTTAGTTTAATAAATATTCAAAACATATACGACTCTAAAAATTGAGAACTTAACAATTTCTTCATTTTTTTAATCCTCCTGACCACAAACTCCTCATTGATGTAATGAATATTTTTTTCTTTGTATCCTTGTTAGGGTATTTGGCTCTTCCTCTGTGATCAATTTGTAAATTATTGAGATTTGAATTCTATTGAGTACATCTATTTTTGTTGTTTTCAATTTGTTTCATACATTTCTATCATGTTTTATTATTCTTAATTCTTGTAGTTAATGAAACAAATATTGCATCTTTAGTCCAATGATTGATTTTTCATTGTTTTTGGTAAAAATTATTGAGCTATTCTTGAGCTAGAGTATTTTGAGAAGTAATTCTAACTCTCATAAAGCCACATGTTTTATTCCAATCTTATTTATTGAACATTTAATTTTTAATTTTATGAAATATATGGTTTAATTCAAATTCCAAATTAATTTTATTTTACAACTAGCTAGTGCATAATTTTGTTTCTCAATTATCTCAAACAACTACGTTTTATCTTTGATTGGTCTCCTACATGTATGTTGTTCCTATGGAGAAAATCTTGGTTGAGGTACAATCGATCACCTCTCAACATGAATGAGCTAGCATGATTTTAGAAATTAAATTTGGACATCTCTCTTTGCGAGATTTGAACCTTGGTTCATTGTGTTACCCTATGCTTACTTTAACATCATGCATAAGAACCATTAAATTATTTTATATGTGTTTAAAAATATATTACATATACCTAAATGTGTGGGCAACTATATGTATGTATGTATATACACACACACACACATCAATTTATGCATGGTGTTAAAGCATAGGATAATGCCAATAAGTTGTAGGTTCAAGTGGAACTAGACTCGATCCTCTTAAATATGATCTCATATTCGAGTTTTGTGGATAAAAAAATGACAAAGTCTTATTTTTGATAAAAATCCGCAGATTCTTCGTACCAATAACATAGTCCCCCCCCCCCCCCAAACAAAAAACAAGGTATAATATAGTTTATATATTATGAATTTAAATTATAATATACTTTATATATTATGATTATTTATTTATTATAAATTTCAATTGTGTGTAATGATATTTCGGCTTAAATAATTTTTAGGTATTTATAAAATATGATTTTTTTATTATAGTCTTTTAATGTTTTTTTTATTTAGTGTGTAACTTTTTTGTATTAGTCCCTCCTACCAACAACAAAGTTAGGAGCTCCCTGACTTGTTATGTCATCAATCAGTTTGGCACATGTAATTTTATTTGGCAAACTATCTTTTTAATTCTTCATTTTTTCAAAATGATGCCAAACTACTTTAGGAGAGATTTAAAACTGAAATTAACAAAAAATCACATTTGTTGTTGTGATGCTTGACTAGTTAAAGGCTTGTAACTGTCATTGTTATATCAACCGTTAAGATTATTAGTTGACAATATGGATTAAAACAAAAGCAAAATTAAAGGTAGTAAATAAAAAATATAAAAATATTGGTTTATTGTACTTTCAAATATAATTTGATAAGCAAAAATCAAAACAAATTTTTAAGGAAATAAAATTAAGAAAAAAATTAATTTAAAAGTATAAAAATATTTTTTTATGAAAATAAATTTATGTCATTTCATGCAAAGTAATTGTAGAAATACAAAGAGAGAATAGAAGGACTTGATCAAAGATCTAAGAGCTGCCTAGCATACAAGATTGATCCCCTTGCTAGAGAATGAACAACAAAATTTGTTGGCCTCTTTACAAAACTTACGACTGATATTCAATTTAAAATATTTTGATAAATTAAATTATTAATTAATAAATTTATTTTCAATTTGATAGTTATCAACTATTTTTCTTAAAGCTAATTAATATTTTATCATTGGATTGAATGAGTAGTAATATTTTTCATCAAATTTTTTTTTTTGGAAATGTCTTTGACTAATTTATTATAAAGGTACAATAATAGAAATAATTATTAATATTCTAGATATTATTCATGTATACCTAAATTTGTTTAATTTTATTCAATAAAATTTAATATCTTAATTAATAGATGTTTTAATTTTATATTTATAATATATTTTTAAAATTTTCATTCTAGAAATAAATTCAAGCCAGGAATCTCAACCAACATTATGTTGGTTCAAGTGAAACGGAGTTTAGATCCATTAAGTAGCCTCTCATATTCGAGTTTTGTATATACAATACCATGATTGAAAAGAGAGACTACACTAAACTTGGCTAGCTTAGCTCTTTGGTGGAAACTAACAAAGTTAGTGGATAGTTTGCACTTATAGTATAGAAACACAAAATAAAATAAAAAACATGAATCTAAAAATGCATGTAAAAAAAAACCTCAGGATTTACATTGTAACATCCCATTTTTCATAAAAAAAAATAAAAATTATTTTATTTAAATATAGATTTTTTGGAAAATAATGAGGTTTTTTAATTAAATAAATAAGAAGAAATAGTTTTATTAATTAAAATAATGGTTTTAAGGTAAATAAATAAATATATGTTCTTAAGAAATAAAAAGGAGATTTTATTTATTCATTTGATAAGGAGTAAAATAATTTTTTTTATATAAATAGAGACATTATGTTTCTACATATAGTGGATGGCATCAGAAATCAATTGAGTCACGTATACACTTACCTATGTCATGACGGCACAGACAAACTGACACTTCGGCAGGGGGAGATCGGAGTTGTGGTGGTGTGCATGATTCACACTTGTCTCCCTATGGTGGTCTAGGCGAAATATTGCCCCGATATGCATAGTAGTTGCACGATAGCCTTCCTCTCTGATTGTGCTTGCACAGTTGGCCCTCCTCCGAGATCAGGGGGGCGGCCAAGGAATTGATAAAGGGAAACTACTGGTGCCTCACCCGGGAGCGCAAGTCTCGGTTAAGCATTATGGGTAGAGGACCTTAAATTCTCTTAAGGTGCGGATGTGTGAGCCCACTGAAAGTGAGAATGCATAGCCCTCTAAAGGCGAGGGCGTGCAGCCCTCAAAAGTTGAGAATGTGTCACCCTTTGAAGGCGAGGGTGTGCAGCCCGCTAAAGGAGAAGGCGTGTAGCCCTATGAAGGAGACGACATGCAGCCCTCTAAAGGTGAGGACGTGTAGTCCTCTAAAGGCGAGGATTTGTAGTCCTCTGAAGGCGAAGGCATGCAGCCCTCTAGAGGTGAGGGCGTGCAGCTCTCTAGAGGCAAGGGCATGTAGCCCTCTGAAGGCGCGGACATGTGGTCCTCTAAAGGCGAGGACGTGTAGTCCTCTGAAGGTGAGGACGTGTAGTCCTATGAAGTTGAGGGCGTGTAGCCCTCTGATGGCGAGGACATGAAGTCCTCTAATGGTGAGCGCGTGCAGCCCTCTGATGGCGAGGACGTGTAGTCCTCTGAAGCTGAGGGCGTGTAGCCCTCTGAAGGCGAGGGCTTGCAACCCTCTAAAGGCGAGGGCGTGTAGTCTTCTAAAGGTGAGGGCATCCAGCCCTCTGATGGTGAGGACGTGTAGTCCTCTGAAGGTTAGGGCGTGCAGCCCTCTGATGGCGAGGACCTGCAGTCCTCTGAAGGTGAGGGCGTGTAGCCCTCTGAAGGTGTGGACGTGCAGTCCTCTGATGGTGAAGGCGTGCAGCCCTTTGATGGCAAGGACGTGTAGTCCTCTGATGGTGAGGGCGTGCAACCCTCTGATGGCGAGGACCTGTAGTCCTCTGATGGCAAGGATGTGTAGTCCTCTGAAGGTGAGGGCATACAACCCGCTGAAGGTGAGGACCTATAGTCCTCTGAAGGTGAGGGCGTTCAACCCTCTAATGACAAGGACATGTAATCCTCTGAAGGTGAGGGCGTGCAGCCCTCTGATGGCGAGGACATGTAGTCCTCTAAAGGTGAGGGCGTGCAACCCTCTGATGGTGAGGACGTGTAGTCCTCTAAAGGTGAGGATGTATACTCTTCTGATGGGGAGGACATGTAGCCTTTTGAATGTGAGGGTGTGCAGCCCTCTGAAGGTGAGGACGTATAGTCCTATAAAGGTGAGGGCATTTAGCCCTCTGATGACGAGGACGTGTAGTCCTCTGAAGGTGAGGGCGTGCAGCCGTCTGATGGCGAGGACATATAGTCCTCTGAAGGTGAGGGCGTGCAGCCCTCTGATGGCGAGGACGTTTAGTCCTCTGAAGGTGGGGACATGTACTCCTCTGAATGCGAGGGCGTGTAGCCCTCTGAAGGCGAGGACCTGTAGTCCTCTGAAGGTTAGGGTGTGCAGCCCTCTGATGGCGAGGACGTGTAGTCCTCTGATGGTGAGGGCATGTAGCCCTCTGATGGTGAGGACATGTAGTCCTCTGATGGTTAGGGCTTGCAGCCCTCTGATGGCGAGGACATGTAGTCCTCTGAAGGTGAGGGCGTGTAGCCCTCTAAAGGTGAGGGCGTGCAGCCCTCTGAAGGCGAGGGTGTGTAGCCCTCTGAAGGCGAGGACGTGTAGTCCTCTGAAGGCGAGGGCGTGTAGCCCTCTGAAGGTGAGTGTACTAGTACCCAAGGGTCCACCCTTATGTGAAAGCAAGAGATTAACTCATTGAGGGGGCCGATCATCCCAAATTCAAAAAGATTGGACATTAGATGTAGGAAATCTATGTAGTTAACATGATTTTTTGGGATCCAGATGCATGCAACCTTTCTCTTGAAATGCGGTAAATGTAGACTTCGTATGCAACAATGCAATGTAATGGAAAGTTGTACAGTGTTCATGACATTTTTTCCCCATTTTGTGATAATGATTTTGATTTGATTTTTTGGGAAAACACAGATTGACTTTCCTTTTGAAAGAAGTGATGATTCATGCAACCTCATCCTATGTTTTGCAAATCTCTTCAGGAACTCCCTTAGAGTGTATGTTCTGTTTGATTTAGTCACTTGACCATTTTGGAGTGACAGCAATGGAGCTGTTTGATGTTTAATCAATCTATCCAAATCCCTGGGTTTGTCCCCTCTTTTTCATTTAAAAACATCGACAGATGAGAACTTTTGATCTGCCCCTAGGTTCGCTTGAGGCTCATGCACGGTGCCCCTCATTGCCCTAGTGTAGGGCTTTGAGGTATCAACCTTGTCTTTTGTCATGACCTTGTAGCAGGGAACCTATTGGGTGAGAACTTCTAATCTGCCCCTATGTTCGCTTGAGGTTTTTGCATGGTGCCTTTCATTGCCCCAGTGTAGGGCTTTGAGGTACCAATCGTTGTGTTTCATCATGACCATGTAGCAGGGAACCTATTGGGTGAGAACTTCTAATCTGCCGCTAGGTTCGCTTGAGGTTTTTGCATGGTGTCTTTCATTGCCCCAGTGTAGGGCTCTGAGGCATCCATCGTTGTTTTGCTTTCACAACCTTGTAGCAAGGACGAATGAAAGAAGCAGTTGATTCTCGCAAAAAGAATTTTTCAAGGACGAGAAATAGTTGAAGGATTTTTTCAGTTACCAGGTTAAGTCAAATGACTCCTATTCTTGATAACTCACTTCTCTAAAAAAAAGCAAACTTTCCGGAATGATAAAATAAGGTCACATGAACGTCTATATTTTACTTGAAAATACAATCAATCAAATTCTTTTTTTTTTTCCTTTTTCTTTTTGAACTTTTTTTTGCTTTACTTGTTGTTTACAACATCCTCACCAAATGTGTAGCACGAGTAATTTCTGATTGAACAGTCTTGGAAGTCCAAACTCAGGAGTGCAGATCCCTTGAGCAAACAAACCAATGGCTTGCACCCACATTCCAGTGGAAGCAAAGATGTAATTATGAGAGGATGAGGGACAAAGATGTCAAATTTATCCAATTTTTTTAGCATTGTAACTGTGGTTTACAATAATGGCATAAACTTGAAAATCCTGATGAGTCATTAGAGACATCTAACAACAGCTTTCAAAATTGTCTCATGGGTGGTGTCACTTGTCAATGTTAGGATTCACAAGCGATTCTCCTCATGTTTCAGCCAGCCCGCATCAATTTGACTTTGCACCTTACGCTTTGAAGTCATACAGTGCTCAATGGAATGTCCCGGAACTCCTCCATGATATGCACATGTTGCGTTCGATTCGTATCCTCAAAAAAATGGAGGTTGAGGAAACCTAGCAGGGGTTATGGCTACCATTGCATTATCAAGTAGATAGGGGAGCAAGTTAGCATAGGACACCGGAATTGGGGTGAATTCTACAGGCATTTTGCTGCAAAATTCCTTCCTTGGTTGGTGTTTTGGTTTGTGCTAAAGGTGGTGTTTAGCATTAGTTGTGCGGTAGGTGGGTTTTGTGGTTGATTTAGGGATGACCTTTATCGATAAATGGGTGGTGGGTAAGGAGAAGGGTTGTTATTGGCTGAGTAATGACATTGTTGGGTTGGTGGGAAACTTGGCCGTATAGGAATGGCAGTCACAACATGGGTTTCTCCCTCATTCTCACCCTCTTCATTTGCCCCAGTTTTTTTTTCATTTATCAAAGCATGATGATCAAATTGAGGTTGTTGGCTCTCAATGAGTATGGGAGTGGAGTTATTGACTTTCTCACTGGGAGTGTATGCCACATTGGGTGGTGCATAGTTGGGGAGGCAAGCCATATGGCGGGAAGACGTGCTTGTTTTTCGCACTTAATGAGGGCCGCCCATACCTCCCAACTCTTTGCCTTTCAGACTTACCATATCTGAGGTTGGATGATTTATTTGGTTGAAGCCATATGGGGGGTCAGGTCCACCTCAGCAATGGTGCTGATAGCGGCTATTGCAGCCACATTGACCTCCATTATCTCCTTTATGCTCATCATGGCCTCCATCATTGTGGCCATTTGCTCTTTCAAGGCCTCCATGTCGGCCTTCATCTGCTCTTGCACCTCTTCTACTTCACCCATTAATCTAGCTCTAGCACGGGTTCGGTAAGGGCACCGTAAAGCGTGTTATTTTCTATTTGATAACAATGATTAAGTTTATTTTTTTTCAAGGAAAGAAATCAATGAGCAATGCAACCAATGAAAAGCATGGATGTACGCGAATGATGCACAGTTGAAGTATTGCAAATTTTTACGCAGGACAAGGGGTTGAATCAATTTAGATTTTCAACATGGTCCATGAGATCTTTGTCAAGGTGAAACTGGAAGTAACAAGGACATCAACAATCCTAAATGTGTTTGGCAGTAAACGAAGCAGCGATGTAACTCGATCCATCTTTTGCCCCAATTTTTGCAAGATGGTTACTTCCATGCTTCAACTTGACTTGATGAACCTTTTCATAAAAGCATGAGCTTGGTTCAACCCCATAACCCAAGGAATGGCAATTTTGATCGCCAATACTTCGACAACATTTCATAGAGATGAAAGACTCGGGAATACGTATGCTATGCATGGAAAATGTAATTATGAGATTGAGATGCCCGAAGAAACATCATTTCCTAGTTAACCACATATTAGGTACCATGCTCAATCATTTTGTTTTTTTTTAGAAATGGGTTTATGATCCCAACATGGTTGGCTCACTGTCCCAAACATATGCAACTATGAATGCAGCGTGAATTTTCATACTTCCTTTTTTTGTTTTTTGTTTTGTAGAGTAAAATGCAAGGATCATGCATGAGTAAACATGAAAACAAATGGTATGCAAAAAACCTATTAGATGCAGATGCTTGGTGATGAAATGACTTATGCAAAATGCAATGCATGAATATGGTAAGTGACAAATGCAGGAATGATATGTACATTACGATGCCATGAAGAGATGCTTATGCGATGCATGATATGAATGCATTTACAGACACAAAAGCCCAGAAAATCATCTCTTCTTACTTGTGCATTCGGGGGCGCAGTGCCCCACGTGTGCAGTTAAGGTGATATGGACCTTCTGGCTTCCCATGACAAAAGACGAGACCAACATACAAAGCGTGCGTGACGACATGATGTAGACGCGCAAAAGCACAACACGGGGATGTACACAGTATGACAATATCCACAAATAGTCATACAACAAAGGTGTACATGACATTTAGGTTATATGCATGGCAGTGTTTAAAAGGCATGTAGCATGTTTGCTTCGTGCCCCTATTTTAGGAACCTAAGCAGGAGGAACCTAAAGGCTTTTAGTGATAATTCCCAAGGTGGTCTTATCTCTCTTGATGGTTTCTAGAGGGATCATCCCCTTCAACAAACATATTGCGGCAGTAGGGACTACCAGCAACAATATGTTATCAAAGAGAAAAACTCTAGATGAGGGTTCACTGTTATCAAGCAAGTCGGAGACCCAACATGACCACAGATTCACCTCCACTCCTTATGTTCCCATGGACCCGGGTATAGGGCCCACCTTTTCAACTCACTGTGTGTATAAATAGTGTTGGTGTTTGTGTGCATCAAATGAATAAATATCTATCTCATGCATATATTTCAAAAACACACTAAAAGCATCAAAGAGTTATATACAAGAACGTAAGAGAAATAAAAGGAAACCGACAAAAGAGGAAGTCATGATATTGCACGAGATTAGAAGGCCTAACTCTCTAAAAATAGTCTCCAGTGGACTGACTGCAAGTACTCCCCGATGAAATTAGGGTATGACAGATGTCAAACTACTTCATGAGAGATTTTAAACTAAAATTAACAAAAGATCGCATTTGTTGTCGTGATGCGTGACTAGTTAATGGCTTATGAATGTCATTGTTACATCAACCATTAAGATTATTAGTTGACAATATGATTAAAAAAAAGCAAAATTAAAGGTACTAAATAAAAAATATAAAAATATTGGTTTGTTGTAAATTTAAAATATAATTTGATAACCAAAAATCAAAACAAATTTTTAAGGAAATAAAATTAAGAAAAAAATTAATTTAGAAGTACCAAGATATTTTTTTATGGAAATATATTTATGTCATTGTAATACCCTAATTTCATCTGGGGACTATCGTTCGTTGATCTTTTGATCCTTGCTAGTCGACTTACGGTGTTGAACGCCAGTTACAATGCAAAGCAAGGAACCATTCGGTGTTTCGATTAGGAAGAAAAAATATACCAAGAAAGGAGGGCAAACTGGTCTTTTCCTTGTTTTTCCTAGGCCCTAGCTCACCCAGGCCAGCATTTGGCTCGCTTGGGCCACCAAATAACTTCAAGGCTAAGGGACTAGCTCGCCTGGGTGAGCTCACTGCTTCAGGGTTAAGTTTCGGCTCGCCTGGGCGAGCTACAACTGCCCCAAGCTGGCTTTTTGCCTATAAATAGGCATCCTAAGGGTTTTTTAAATGGTTCCAAGGTTCAGAGATGGAGGGAATTGAGAGAATTGAGAGAGAAGAATAAGAAAGAAGAGGAAATAAAGTCGCGGCGCTACCAAATCGCGATCGTGATCATTCCCTACATCATATTCTTGTTCTGTGTTCTTCATGCGATCGTCGATTAGTTTTATTTTTAGGGATTGAATGTGATATATGTACCCTTAGGGGTCCCCCTTGTAATTATGTGCACATTCATCTTCTCCATCTATCATCAGTGATTTTGTCTTTTTTTTTTTTGTAAAATTCAATCTTAACCAAAACCAAGATAAAATTGTCTTTAAAAGAGGTTAAAAGTTAATAAAAAAAACCAAGATAAAACCAACTCATAACTTCTTATTTTATATCAAATATCACTTGAGATCGTTTCAAGGTCCAAAGCCTTAACGATTCTCTCCGCTTTTCAAAATTTAGAAAATCGTTTCAAGGTCCAACGCCTTAGACAACTTTTTGTTCGCGATTAAAATAAATCTTTCAAAAACATAAAATCAATTTAAAACACACACATTCAGACTTAAAGAACTACGTAGGTCTAAATTCCTCATCGCACCTGAGGATATGTAGGAGCAAGGGCAGCACCCTTGTTGATCCCAAAAATATAAAAAATAAAATATAAAAAGGGAAAAGTAAATAATTATGAAGTCACATTGCACACACTCGATTAAATTGTCCCTTGTGACGGGTGCGTGGGGTGCTAATACCTTCCCCATGCATAAACAACTTTCGAACCCTTCTTTTCAATATTCGCAGACCTCTTTTTGGTTTTTCTAACATTTTCCTCGAATAAACGTTGGTGGAGGCTTCGCTCTTTTTCTCCCTTGGAGATGAACGCTTTGGCTTATCTATTTTTCTTTCATCGTCCCATCGTGAGGTAGGTTGCGACAGATGGTAACTCCACTAAGGACTGTTAGAGAGTTAAGCCAGTTGATCAGTGTGCAATGTTTTGTCGTGACTTCTTCTTTATTTATTTTCCCACTTCTCTTTTATCCTTTGTTTTGTCCAGATTTGTGTATAAACTTTTCTATGTTATTGTGTTTGGTGTGTGTTTGTCTATATATTACTTTCATAGTTAGAAATATTTTTGTTCTATGCACACATGGAACCTACACCTTTGCTTGCACATTGAGATATTAGGCCATATACCCAGGTCTATGTGAGCCATAAGGAATGGAGGTCAATTTATGGTCATGCTGGGTCTCCAACTCACTTGATAATAGTGAAGCCTCATCTAGAGTTTTCCTCTTTTGGTGATGCATTGTCACTGATAGTCCCTATCGCCACAATGTATTATCTAAGAGAATGATATCTCTAAAGACCGGTAAGGTTACCTAAAAGTACCCTTGGGAGTTGTCACTAGAAGTGGACCTTTGGATCCTTTCCATTAGGTTCCTGAATTAGGGGCACAAAGCAAACTCACTCTAGCTTGTTCCTTGATCACATCATGCATCTCTTCGTTGCATCATAATGGAAATATCATTCCTGCATTTATCATACTCATGCACTGCATTTGCATAAGTCATTACATTGTCATACATCTTCATTTAGCATGCTTTTGTTCTGCCAATTGCATACATTATATTTTCATTGTCTGCATGTTATGTTCACTCATGCATGATCTTGACACATAGTTGCTCACGCCTTGCATTTTCCAAAAAAAATAAAGAACAAAAAGAAAGTCATAATGAAGCATGAAAGTTTACACCACATTTTTGGTTACATGTGTTGGGCACCATGATGATAGCTATAAATAGACCATGTTGGGATTATACACTCATTTTTATTGAAAAATGATTGCAAATCACGTGAACATGGTACCTAATGCATTGTTAACTAGGAAAGGGGGGGTTCTTCAGGTGTCTCATGTCAATCTCAATTACATTTGTCATGCATAGCATAAGTATGCCCTAATCATTCATCTCTATGATAGGTTGTTGAAGTATTGACAATCAAAATTTCTATTCCTTGGATTATGGGGTCGAACTAAGCACATGCTTTTAAGATAAGGTTTTCATCAAGTCAAGGTCAAGTATGGAAGTAACCAACTTGCAAAAGTTGGGGCAGAAGATGGATTGAGTTACATAGCTTCTTTGTCTACTGCCAACACATGATTGAGCTAAATAATTTACAAAATTAAGGACTGTTGATGTCTATGTTTTATTTCTAGTTTTACTTTGACTCTAACAAGATGTGATTAACCATGTTGTTTTAATGAAAATTTGAATTGATTCAACCTTATGTTCTACTGAATGTCCTATGTATAATTTGCAATACTTCAACAATGCATCATTCACATACACCCATGCTTATTTTTCTTTTCACATTGGTTGCATTTCTTATTGCATTCTTTCCTTCAAATCAGAACTATAATCATTTTAATCAAAAGGAAAGAATGCGTTATACGATGTCCTTACCAAACGCGCACCAAAGCTAGAGTGATGAGTGAAATAGAGGAGGTACAAGAACAGATGAAGGCCAACATGGAGGCCATGAAAGAGAAAATGACCACAATGATAGTATGAGAAAAATGATGGAGGTCAACATGGCTACTGTCGTTCCCGCAAGTACTGCCACTGAGGTGGACCCGACTCACCTATCTGGCCTCAATCAAGTAAATCATCTAGTCTCAGATATGGTAGGTCAGGGAGGTGATGCATTGGGAAGTACGGGCGGCCCCCATTTTGTGCAGGTCCAGAGCAAGCAATCCTTCCCATCATATGGCTTGCCTCCCAACTATACACCACCCAATGTTGCACACTCTCCCGATGAGAATGTTGATAACTCTGCTCCCATACCCATTGAGAGCCAACATCCCCAATCTGGTCATGCACAGGTCCCTCAACCCATGAGGGAGACACATGAAGTACCCCGAGACCACACTTTAGTCGACTTTGAGCCTTACCTCGGATATGCCACTGAGGGGCAAGCATTTTGTGGCATACCCTTGCCAAACACTTTGGGGGGACCTCAGTATCGCCCACAACCACAACCCTTGCATTTTGCATTGGAAAGACTGCCTCCAACCATGGTGGAAAGAGATAAATTTGATCATATAGAGGAAAGGCTAAGGGCTATTGAAGGAGGCAGAGATTATGCCTTTGCCAACATGGCAAAATTGTGCCTAGTGCCCGACGTCGTTATCCCTCCGAAGTTCAAGGTGCCATATTTCTATAAGTACAAGGGGACTACTTGCCTCAAGAATCACTTGAAGATGTACAGTAGGAAAATGGGGGCATACTTTAAAAATGAAAAATTGTTGACGCATTTCTTCCAAGAAAGTCTTACTGGGGCAGCCATCACCTGGTATACTAATCTGGAACCTTCACGGGTCCATTCCTGGAAGGACCTAATGGTTGCCTTCATTAGGCAGTATCAACATAATTCTAATATGTCTCCGGATAGAATGAAACTACAAAACATGTGTATGAAGAAGCATGAATCTTTCAAAGTGTACGCCCAAGGGTGGAGGGATCTGGCTGCTCAAGTAGCACCCTCAATGATGGAGAGGGAAATGATAACAATGATAGTGGACACATTACCGGTGTTCTACTATGAGAAGATGGTGGGTTACATGCCTTCAAGCTTTGAAAATTTAGTGTTTACGGGTGAGAGGATCCAAGTAGGCCTAAGAAGAGGAAAATTTGATTACGCTGCTTCGATGAATTCTGGTGATAGGAGGCCTAGGGAAAATGGAGGGAATAAGAAGAAGGGAGAAACCCATGTTGTGGCTGCTGTTCCTACATGGCCAAATTTTCCATTAGCCTAACAATATCAATACTCGGCCAATATTAGTCCTTCTCATTACCCACCACCCTACCAGCCAAGAATGCCCAATCATCCACAAAGGCCACCCCCAAATCAGTCGCAAAATCCACCCGATGCACCCCCAAATCAGCCGCAAAATCCACCCTCTCAGTCTTTGGAAATTCATATTCGAAAACCTGCACAGTTCCTTTTACTTTTCCTTCCTACAAGGTCATGACAAAAGACAACAATAGACACCTTCAAGCCCTACACTAGGGCAATGAGAGGTGTTCGCAGTCCGGCAAGTGTACTGGATCACACAAGTAGTATAAAACGGTAAGAACCGAGTATCGAACACTCGGGGAACTTGTGTTATTTGGTAAGCTATTTCAGCAAATAGGTGTCTGGTGTGTATAAATGTAAGTGTGAATATGAATAGGTGTATAAACTATTTGTGCAAATAGAAAGAAAATCACGTGAGAGAAATGATGTGTGAAAATAAGTAGAGAACACGTTGGTCTTCCTAATAGGTGCCTGATGCTAAAAAGATATTCTTTATCTAACAATGCTCATGCGTTCTTATGGTGTCTCTTGAGATACTAAACCCCGATTCCTCATGATAGTTTAGCCTAATCTTGATCAAGCATCGTCCGCAGATTCCTCTTGTAAGACTAAACTCAACCAGGACCGCATTAAGACATACATACAAAACTAAATTATCGCACCCCGATTCCTCATGAAAGCACAACAACTCAGCCCTGCACTATCAAGGACTTTAGAGTCAAACTAGTTTCCACTATTGAATGACCCTAACAAAGCATGCATCTACGTGATCAAGGTAAAGGCATACTGGAATGAAAAGTAGATAGCATAGAGAACACACAAAACATCATTAAATAGATATAAATATATTTACATCAGGTACCTACAGGGAAGATCCAACAAAGGATTTAGCTTTCCATACCAGGAAGTCTTCTTAACAACAAAGAGAAGAACAAGATGAAAGATTGCGAAAATACAAGTGGTGAGGATGTCTCCTTCACCTCTAGGATCTCATAATCACTCACAAGTTCATCTGAAGCTCTCAAATCGGCTCCTGCTTCAAGCTCTGGTCTCTGTAGATCTTCACACAGCAAAATCTCTCAAAACTCTCTGGAACTTGGACCTTTCTCTCTCTAGAAACCCTAGACATGCAAAGCTCTAAATCGCAGTCCAAACTCCCTTCAAAAAATCTGATTTCAGGCTTAAATAGGTGGCCTTGTTCGTGCTCATGCACTTAGCGCACGTATGGACCGTTTAGCACACGTTAGTGATTTTTGGCTTAGGGTGCCTTTCTCGCTTAGTGGATGAACTGAAGCAGTGCGCTTAGAGAGATGAAGTGGACGCTCGCTAAGCCAGAGTCTTCCTCGCGCTTAGCCCAGGAGTGTTGCGCTTAGCGGACGCTCGCTAAGCCAGCAAATTAGCTTAGTAAGAAGGTGAAAAACAACATTTTCCAAAGCTTGCCTAATTAACATGAAATTGAGAGAAAATGATTATTAAACACACAAAATGAAAATACTAAGTAATTATTACCTATACTTAACAGAAAATACTTATAACACTACAAAATAACCATAAATTGGGAGAGTTTGATACAATTTATACAAGTTTTATACACAAAAGTTAGTCATTTTCTTCGACTAACAACTCCCCCAAATTTACGGTTTTGCTTGTCCTCAAGAAAAAAGAGAGCAACTCACTTGTCCTCAAGTGACAATGACATGCAGTGACTATGTACAAAGGTGTATGCTACAAAAGTTACTGATTGCATAATAAGAGAATGGAGTAAAATGCCCTCATCACTTGTCTTTTACAAGGTATGCAGTTATCCAAAGGGAAGAATGAAATGTAACCTGAACAAATAAATGGAGTTAGGCATAAGACAGATATCAAGGAAAGTAGCTTAAACCACAGTCTCATGACTACTATTTCACTCAAGCACAAGTGTTTAAGCTATTCATTAATAACAACTAGCAAGAGGTTCAATCTTTGAATTTCATCTCATGCCATAAAGTCAGAAATGTATAAACAGAATCAGAAGGGCTTTCTCAGGATTGTAGTGAGGCCTGACTACAAAAATTCATTGGTTTTTCTTGGATTCAAAGGTTTAGATTCTCAGAGAGCACAAATCCCAGACTTATCCCAATAGTCTTTTTAATACACTTAGCTTGCTCACTAGCTTTTTACTTTCATTTTCTTTTGACCTTGTTACATTAGCATACTTTATTCTTTTTTTTTTAATATACAACTTATTTGTTGTGTGTGCTGATGCTTAACCTTTTTCTTTTCATTCTAATTGACTTCCCTCCCCCAAATTTAGAGTAAATTTGCCTTGAACCATATGCTCTCCTAGAATCTAAACAAGATATCAGGAGATAATTATTTAAGTTCAGGGTTCAATTCATGACAAAATCATTCAGCTTATACAGGGAGCAAAGGACGCAATTCTCATTCAAGGTAAGCAAAGGATGCAATTCTCAGAGATTCATGCAAAGATTATTACTCATAGCTAATCATTCACTCACAGTTTAAGGTCACTCTCACCGATTTTGGTTCAAGCTTTTCTTTCACAATCAATCTGTCTACTGACTAATAATTCTAAATGCAAGTTCACATTCTTGTTCTTTCTTTGTCTAACATACACACTTGCTCAAACTCATGAAAAGAAACACAAACTCCATCACAATCATGCACTCAATTCAAAATAAAGACATACACCTATATTCATAAGTCAATAAAAGTGTTTTACTGCCATGTCATAAAAAACAAGTCAAACTTTTAAAATGCTTCAAGAAGAGCAAACCAACTATTCATAAATAAAACTAGCAGTTTAAATAAATATAAATGAAATATTGAACTAAAACCATAATTATAATAATAAACCAAAAAGCAAAAAGTAACATCAAGAATCAACAATGCCAACAGTGTTTAAACTGGGGAATCAATGAGAGCAACAACTTCTCCAGATGATGAATCAGAAAGATCAGCAATTCCTCCAATTGGGGAAGCAGGGGGGTCAGCTGCTTCTGCAGCTGGTGAATCAGGAGGGGCAACCGCTTCATCTGATGATACATCAGAGATGACAATAAAAGGAGGAGACGAGGGAACCGCTTCAAGCTCAAGAGAAGAATGTGGATTCACCACTGGAGATTGTGGGTTAGTTGGCTCTGGATTGACCTGCACAGGTGCGGGCTCAGGAGGAGCAGCCTCGTTGGGTCTCACCAAAGGAAGTTGAGCTTCAGGCCAGCCTACTTACTCAAGAAAATGCTCCATAGATATGATTGGCCTATTGTGAGCCAACTCTTGCAGGCTGTGCTTGATAATAAACTATCTTCGGAATAAGCTTTGTAGCATAGGAACTAAAGTTAGTGAGCTTTGGACATTCTGTCCTACGGTTACTGACGAAGGAGCTGGAGTGGACGACAAAGGTATGTCCTCCGTTCTAGTTATTTTTCTTGATGCCATCTGTAACTAAAAAGAACTCAAAATTCCTTAAACCAAAATTGTTCAAGTTAAACAACAACAATAAAGGCTAAAATTAACAATAGGCGCTTAGTGGGATATAACTCACTCAGCATGCCCTGAGAAACATAACATGTCGGCTTAGCTGAAGCTAAGCTCGCTTAGCCTAAAAGTTGCCGTGATGATATACGCTTAGCTCAGGTAAACTCGGCTTAGCACAAGGCTTACAACACAAAATTTTTCAAGTTACTTTGGCTTAGTGATTCATCCTCGCTTAGCCACAGGTAGTTCAGCAAGAGGATGAGTGTTCATCCTCAAAAGATGAACTCGCTTAGCACGGTAAACAAGTTCTTTAGAGAAACGCTTACATACAATGAGTACTGATGAACTCGCTTAGCGTATCAAGCTCGCTTAGCGAGTTCATCACGTTTTCCAGAAAACACAGTTCATTTTCTTGCATTTTTCAAGCCTTTAAAAGGCATATCAACATGCAATGTGTGCATCATACTCAATTCAGTATAGAAGCATATATAGCCCTAATCTTAAAATAATTCTAACAAAACATAAAAACCCTAAAAATCTAAAACTACAGTGAAGTCTTCTATCCTAAAGTTTAGACAAGAAAAAGAGAAAAAGAATCAAGGAACTTACTTAGATGGTGTATGGTTGATGCTTTGAAGTTGAAAATGCACAAAGAAAGCACAAATGCAAAATGTGCAAATGAGAGAATGTAGAGACGAAGTTTCCGAAATCTGACAAATGTGAGTGTAACTGCTGTTACACTCACTTAAGCAGTTTTTCGATACTCTCGCTTAGCGGACCTCTGTGTAAGCGAGCAAGAGAGATGTTTGGTTTCTCAACAAGGCTCGCTTAGTGGACCCGTGCGCTTAGCCGACGTTTCAAATTCAAAATCAGTTTTTTTTTTTTGAACAGAGACTTGGCTTAGCGCAAGGGTAAGTCTGCTTAGCGAGGTCTGTAGATTAGAAAAGCTACAACTATCGCTAAGCGAGGCTCTGGCCAACTTAGCTAAAATGATGCATCTTAAGTACAGAGGAGCATGCGCTTAGCTGAGAGGGACTCGCTTAGCGCTCATATTGCCGCAATGAATCTCGCTTAGCTACCATGACTGGCGCATAGCTTCATGGACCTCAATTATGGCTGTAAGGAATTGCACTTGGCGACAATAGGTCACGCTTAGCCAGGGATAAGTTGTCGCTTAGCGATCAGGCTAAAGCTTAGTTGAATTCAGATCGAATTGAAGTTAGCTTAGCTCAACCTTGGCTAGCTTAGTGGACCAAATCAGCCTCAGATGCAAGGGTTAGGCGCTAAGCACTTGAGACTCGCGGCTTAGCGCATGAACAGAGATGCGCTTAGCATGAGGCTTGTGCTTAGCAAAAGGACTATTTTTTAGAAAAAAAGTTTTCTAAAGTTATTTTTCAGTCCTTTTTCCAAGAAATTGAAACCCTTATGTTAAACATTCAAAGATTGGCTGATATACTCCTATGTACAGATTATATAGCAAGTTCCAAATGATTTAAATGCATGAAAGACAAAGTTAACAAAAATTAAAACTGGGTTGCCTCCCAGGAAGCACTTCTTTAACGTCATTAGCTTGACACTTTTACCTCACTGGGTGATCTTATGTTTTGGTTCTTACTTTCAGAACCTCTTGACCTCCTTCCATTACCTGTAAGCAAACATTGTGTTCTGGAGCAGGCTTGTCTTCAACAAACAAATCAAAATCAATTTTCTGATCTTCAAAACCTAGCTCCAGCTTCCTCTTCCCCATATCAACTATGCAGCTTGCGGTCAACATGAATGGCCTTCCCAATATTACAGGGATGTCAGTATCTTCAGAGATATCCATTACCACAAAATTTGCCAAGAAGATAAAATGTTTTACTCTGACCAACACATCTTCAATTACTCCATATGGCCTGGTAATGGAGCGGTCAACTAATTGTAAAGTCATTCGAGTGGACATTATTTCCAACTCTCGCAATCTTCTGCACATGGAGAGTGGCATCAAATTGATGTGAATGTATGTATACATGATTTTGATGATGTCAAAGAAGAATCTAACAAGGCTGCTTCAAATGATAAGCATTTGCTTCAAGAATAATTCAAGATTGCTTCAACAAACAAAGCCTTGTTTCAAGATTCACTAAAGACCAAGCCTTGCCTTAAAACAAAGTGCTTTCAAGACATGCAAGGCTCTAGTAATCGATTACCAGGAAGTGTAATCAATTACCAGAAGACAGGGTTGAGAAATAGTTGTTGAAAAAGGTTTTGAATTTGAATTTTCAACATGTAATCGATTACCATATGTTTGTAATCGATTACCAGCAATGGAACTTTGGAAATTCAAATTCAAAAGTCATAACCCTTCAAATTATAACTGTGTAATCGATTACACAAACATTGTAATCGATTACCAGTGGAAAGTTTTTCAGAAAATTTGCCAACAGTCACATCTTTTCATTAGATTTGTGAATGGCCATCAAAGGCCTATAAATAGGTGACTTGGGCACAAATTTTATGCAGAGAGTTTTGCTTGGCAAAAATGTCTTATCCTCTCAAAAGTCAATGAGAGAGATTCCAAAAGAACTTCATTGTCAAATGCTTTCTCAAAAGAAATCCTTGGCCAAACACTTGCAAAATCTATAAGGATTCCTACATGATCTTTATTGTAATATTCTTCTCTTGAAGAGAGAATTCTTCTTCCATTCTTCTTATTCAATGAGATTGGTTAAGAGACTGTGAGTCTCTTGTTGTAAAGGATTCCTGAACACAAGGGATGGGTTGTCCCTGTGTGGTTCAGACTTTGTAATGGATTTTACAAAGAGAGTGGAAATCTCAAGTGGGTTGCTTGAGGACTGGACGTAGGCACAGGAAGTGACCGAACTAGTATAAATCAAGTTTGCATTTCTCTCTTCCCTTAAACTTCTTTTATTTATTGCTATTTATCTTTTGCCTTTAAAGAAGTTTGTTCTGAATTATCTTTTGAGTAATTCATGTTAAGGGTGCATTGTTAATCTAAAAAGAGAGAGCAAAAATTAAATTGGGGAATAGTTCTTGTTATCTTAATTCAACCCCCCCTTCTTAAGATAACTGAGGCCATTTGTCTAACAATTGATACTAGCTCCCAGGTCAATAAGAGTTTTTCCCACATTGACTTCTCCAATTGAACAAGGAATAGTTGCACTCCCAAGATCTTTATCCTTGGGTGGATGCCTCTTCTGGATCACAACACTGCAGTTTCCTTCCATTATGATGTTTTCCTGATGAATATATTTATGCTTCCTTGTTAACATATCTTTCAAGAATTTAGAGTAGAATGACATCTGCTGCAAAGCTTCTCTGAAGGGCATGGTTATTTCCAGTTTCCTGAAAATATCTAAAAATCTCGCCAGATGACGATCTTTTCCTTTCTTGGAAGGTACCACAGGATATGGTTCTTCCACACCTTCATCCACAGCTTTTTCACTCCTACTCTTCTTTGTATTCTCATTATTTTTTTTCTTCTTATTCATTTTTTCATTTTCTATTTCTTTTTCTACTTCTTTTTCTTTTTATTGGTCCTTCAATTCTTTATTCTCGACCATTATTTGTTCCTCTTTTTCTTGATTACTTTCACCTCTCACCTCATTTTTCTTGCCATTAGTACCTTTTTTGTCAAAAATTTTCTTTTTATGCACAACAATATCCTCATCCTCAGCCTCTACAAACCTTTTACTCCTTGTCATCACAACTTTGCATTCTTCCTTGGAATTCTGTTCTGTATTTGCCACAAAACTGTTGGATGACTTGTCGGCTATCTCCTTGGCCAGTTGTCCCACCTGGACCTCAAGGTTCTTTAGTGCTGACTCAGTGCTTTTATGATTTGACATTGTTACGTGCATAAACTGAGTCAAGCTCTCCACCAGCTTAGTAGTCCTCTAGAATATGTTAGGTCCTTGTTGGATTGGCCTGTTTGAAGGCCCACTCTGGTCTTTGTTGAACTGGTTGCCAAGGTGTGTCCTCCACTGTCCTTGTTGATTATAGGGACCCTGCTGAAAGCCTGAAAATCCTCCTTTAGTATACCCTTGTCGCTGTTGATTTCCCATATAATGAATTTCTTGAGTGTTTTCTTCAGTGGGAATACATTGGCCTATTTCATGAGCCTCACCACAGATGGTACAACCTGTAACCAGCAAAACAGAAGAGTGTGTAGGTTGAACCATAGACAACTTAGTTGGCAGCTTACCAAGTGTTTCTGTTTAAATCTCAAGTTGCTTAGAAAGCAACTTGTTCTGTGCCAATAAAGCGTCATGTGATGATAGCTCTATCAAGATTTTCTTCATGGGTTGGTGGATTCTGTCTCGTAGAATGGCATGATCACTGGTTGACATGTTCTCAATTAGCTCAGTTGCTTCTTTCGGGGTCTTCAGTTTTATCTTTCCCCCTGCAGAAGCATCTAGTAGTTGCTTGGTTTGTGGTCTCATCCCATCTATAAACATATTCAATTGGATTGGCTTAGAAAACCCATGAGTGTGAGTTCTTCTCAACAAGCCTTTAAATTTCTCCAATGCTTCACTCAGAGATTCATCAGGAAACTGATGAAATGAAGAGATTACAACTTTCCCTTTTGCAGTCTTGGACTCTAGGAAGTATTTCTTTAGGAACTTTTCAACAACTTCTTCCCAGGTTTTCAGATTGTTGCCCTTGAATGAGTGGAGCCACCTCTTGGCTTTTCCTGCCAATGAGGATGAGAAAAGGCTGAGCCTAATAGCTTCGTCTGGTACACCGACAATCTTAACAGTGTTACATATTTCAATGAATGTTGCCAAGTGTGCATAGGGATCTTTATTAGGTATTCCTTGAAATAAGTTCCCCTGTATTAAATGAATTGAGGAATATGGATAGTTGATGTTGTTAACTTGCACTTCAGGAAGTGCAATGCTAGTGAAGATTTGTGGTACTGAACTACTTGAGTAATCCTCAAGGGTAATCCTCTGGTCATGCTCTTCTGCCATGGTGTTGGCTTCAAGAAATTAAGTGGCGTATTACCTTGATGATGGTGAATCAGGTGATAATAAGTCAGAGAAATGAGTCTCCTTCTCAAGAATGGATGCAACTGTTATGTCTTGCAGAAGTTTCCTTCTCCTCTCGACCCTGTTCCTTTGCAATGAAGCTTCAATTTCTAAGTCCAGAGGAACTAAATTGCCTGTGGGAGATCTATGCATATACAATACAAACAAAACAACAGTTATCCAGTTAAGAAGGAAAAGACAAATAGGGAAGTGTACCGGATTGCATAAGTAGTATTAAACGGTAAGAACTGAGTATCGAACACTCGGGGAACGTGTGTTATTTGGTAAGCTATTTCAACAAATAGGTGTCTGGTGTGTATAAATGTAAGTGTGAATATGAACAGGCGTATAATCTATCTGTGCAAAAAGAAAGAAAATCACGTGAGAGAAATGATGTGTAAAAACAAGTAGAGAACACGTTGGTCTTCCTAATATGTGCCTGATGATAAAAAGATATTCTCTATCTAACAATGCTCATGTGTTCTTATGGTGTCTCCTGAGATACTAAACCCCGATTCCTCATGATAGTTTAGCCTAATCCTGATCATACATCGTCTGCAGATTCCTCTTGTAAGACTAAACTCAACCAGGACCGCATTAAGACACACATACAAAACTTAATTATCACACCCCGATTCCTCATGAAAGCACGACAACTCAGCCCTACACTATCAAGGACTTTAGAGTCAGACCAGTTTCCACTATTGAATGACCCTAACAGAGCATGCATCTACGTGTTCAAGGTAAAGGCATACTGGAATGAAAAGTAGATAGCACAGAGAACACACAAAACATCATTAAATAGGTATAAATATATTTACATCAGGTACCTACAGGGAAGATCCAACAGAGGATTTAGCTTTCCATACCAGGAAGCCTTCTTAACAACAAAGAGAAGAACAAGATGAAAGATTGCAAAAATACAAGTGGTGACGATGTCTCCTTCCCCTCTAGGATTTCACAATCACTCGCAAACTCATCTCAAGCTCTCAAACCGGCTCTTGCTTCAAGCTTTGGTCTCTGCAGATCTTCACACAGCAAAATCTCTCAAAACTCTCTGGAACTTGGACCTTTCTCTCTCTAGAAACCCTAGACATGCAAAGCTCTGAATCCCAGTCCAAACTCCCTTCACAAAATCTGATTTCAGGCTTAAATAGGTGGCCTTATTCATGCTCATGCGCTTAGCGCATGTATAGACCACTTAGCGCACGTTAGTGATTTTTGGCTTAAGGCGCCTTTCTCGCTTAGCGGATGAACTAAAGCGGTGTGCTTAGATAGATGAAGCGGTGCGATTAGCGAACCTGTACAGCTCATCTTCTTCCAGAGTCTTCCTCACGCTTAGCCCAGGAGTGTTGCGCTTAGTGGACGCTCGCTAAGCCAGCAGATTGGCTTAGCAAGAAGGTGAAAAACAGCACTTTCCAAAGCTTGCCTAATTAACCTGAAATTGAGAGAAAATGATTATTAAACACACAAAATGAAAATACTAAGTATTTATTACCTATACTTAACTGAAAATACTTATAACACTACAAAATAACCATAAATTGGGAGAGTTTAATACAATTTATACAAGTTTTATACACAAAAGTTAGTCGTTTTCACCGACTAACAAGAGACACCATGCATGAGCCTCAAGTAAACCTAGGGGCAGATCAGAAATTCTCACCCAGTAGGTTGAAAACCCGTAAGGGCGGCCTAGGCAAAAATTAGGATATAAAATAAAAAAGAAGAAAGGATAAGGAGCATGTTTATCAGAGGTTTGGTCCCAAAATCCAAACTATAAAAGTATCTAGTCAAGATTTGAAATGACACATGGTCGTGTTTCAACATCCCAAACACGAATTTATCCATTGCTACCCCCTCCGAGCCAAAGCATATTTGTTTTCTAAAAACAACAAAAACAAAATAGAAACCCTGAGTAGGAACCACCGCTAAATTGGTGGAAAGAGCAATTCAAACAACACATGCATGAAGTTTGGCAACAATGAAAAGAAAAAGAAAATAAAATCTGTCAAAGGCGAGTGAAGTAAAGAGAGACAAGAGATCTCTAGATTTTACAAGGAAGGCACAAAAAGTGCAATGAGGATTAATGTATAAGACAAAAGGAGTAGAGCCCAACCAAAAAGGTACAAGCAACGGTCTCGAGGTTCTTAATCAATGAAACCCTTAAACACTCTTTGAGCCTGTATGATCCTTTCTTTCATAGCCCTCTTACCCCTGACCACGTTACAAGCCCAATAAAGCCCATGTGGATCAAGTCTTGGATCAAGTGGCCTTGGAATAATTAAGAAGGGGGGTTGAATTAATTATGAATGTGTCTTGACTAATTGAAAATTATACTTAATATTACTAGATTCAATTAGGCTTTACTACTAAGTTATGAGAAAGTAAAGAACAGAAACAATAACTTAGACAAAAGTAAAGCGGAAATAAAAAGTACACAGCAGAAATGTAAAGAGTGTATGGAAGAAGAAGACAAACACAAAATTTATACTGGTTCGGCAACAACCCGTGCCTACATCCAGTCCCCAAGCAACCATCGGTTCTTGAGATTTCCAATAACCTTGTAAAATCCTTTACAAGAAAAGATCCACAAGGGATGTACCCTTCCTCGTTCTCTTTGAACAACCAAGTGGATGTACCCTCCACTTGAACTGATCCGCAAGAGATGTACCCTCTCTTGTTCTCAGTATTACAACCCAAGTAGATGTACGCTCTACTTGTACCACAAAGGATGTACCCTCCAATGTGTTAAGACAAAGAATTCTCAGGTGGTTATTCCCTTGAACCTTTGTAAGGGGAAAAAAATATATCTCAGGCAGTTAGTCCTTTGAAATCTTTTGTTTAAAGGGAAGAGGAAGAACAAAAGAATTCACAGGCGGTTAGTCCTTTGAATGTTTTGGCAAAAGGGAGAAGGAAGAATCAAAAGAATTCTCAGGCGGTTAGTCCTTTGAATCTTTTGGCAAGAGGAAGAAGGAATGAAGAAAAAGAATAGCACAAGTTTTTGGCCAATGAACTTTTCTTGAATAAAGAAAGTTTTGAACAAAAACTCTTAGAAGAATGCTTTGAATGAATGAAAGAAATATGAAAGTTCTCTATAAAATTCGTGTCATGGTCACATATTTATAGCCATTTGATGGCTCTTGAAAAAACAAGTTAAAAGTTGTGACTCTTGGCAATTTCTTCAAAACTAGTCATTTTTTAAAAGTTGTGACTCTTTTGAAAACTAGTCACTTTAAAAGTTGTGACTTTTTTGAAAACTAGTCACTTAAAGGTTGTGACTTTTGAAAAAATCTTCAGAAACAAGTCACTTTAAGAATTGTGACTTTTGGTAATTTATTTTTCAAAATAAGTCACCGGTAATCGATTACCATTGTAGTGTAATCGATTACACATCAACTGATGTGACTCTTCATGTTTAAATTTGAAAGCCATCGTTTAGAAACACTAGTAATCAATTACATATATTGTGTAATCGATTACACAAGTTTGAAACTGTTTTATCACAAGTTGTGACTCTTGAAATTTGAAATCTAACGTTTTAAAACATAGGTAATCGATTACATGCTCATGGTATTCGATTACTGCTTTGTAAATCAGTTTGAAAAGAATGTTGGCTATTGGTAATCGATTACTGCCTTCTGGTAATCGATTACCAGAGAGTAAATGATGGAAGCTTGCTTGTGGGGCTTCTATGGAGGCTGGATCTTTGAGCTTCAATAAGGTCCTTTAATGGTGATTTTCCACCATGGAGATGCAGCGGAAGACAAAGGAGAAGAGGTGAGAGGAGGCGCCATCCACTAGGGAATAAGCCATGGAAGAAGGAGCTTCACCACCAAGATGAGCCTTGGATAAGAAGCTTGGAAGGATGGTTCAATGGAGGAAAAGAAAGAGGGAGAGAAAGAGAGAGGGGGGAGCACGAAATTGAAGGAATAAAAGAGGGAGAGAAGTGGAACTTTGAAGTATGTCTCACAAGACTCTCATTCATCAAAGTTACAACAAGTATTACACATGCTTCTATTTATAGACTAGGTAGCTTCCTTGAGAAGCTTTCTTGAGAAAACTTCCTTGAGAAGCTTCTTTGAGAAAACTTCCTTGAGAAGCTAGAGCTTAGCTACACACACCCCTCTCATAACTAAGCTCACCTCCTGGAGAAGCTTCCTTAAGAAGATTCCTAAAGAACCTAGAGCTTAGCTACACATACCTCTCTAATAGCTAAGCTCACCTCCTTGAGATGAGAAGCTAGAACTTAGCTACACACCCCCTCTCATAACTAAGCTCACCTCCTTGAGATGATACCACTTGATGGAAGCTTGCTTGTGGGGCTTCTATGGAGGTTGGATCTTTGAGCTTCAATGAGGTCCTTTAATGGTGATTTTCTACCATGGAGATGCAGCGGAAGACAAAGGAGAAGAGGAGAGAGGAGGCGCCATCCACTAGGGAATAAGCCTTGGAAGAAGGAGCTTCACCACCAAGATGAGCCTTGGATAAGAAGCTTGGAAGGATGCTTCAATGGAGGAAAATAAAGAGGGAGAGAAAGAGAGAGGGGGAAATAAGTCAAGATGAAAGAAAGAAAATAAGAGAGGAAGAAAGAAGCAAAATAATGAAAGA
The DNA here is from genome assembly GCF_004193775.1 of Glycine soja. Classification (NCBI taxonomy): domain Eukaryota; kingdom Viridiplantae; phylum Streptophyta; class Magnoliopsida; order Fabales; family Fabaceae; genus Glycine; species Glycine soja. The sequence goes on along the minus strand of NC_041009.1, from coordinate 34,199,623 downwards.
AATGAAAAGAGAAAAACATGCCTCCTATAGTAGTCATGACTCTTGCAAGAGTTTAAGTGAAGAACTTAGCAACTATTATAGAGGGCGCCATAGTTCACATACTAAACATCACTCCCAAAGAAGGGAAAGGGATAGAAGGCCTCAAGAGGTTAACATTAGTCGTCCATATTTCCATGGAAAAGATAATGTTGAGGCCTACTTAGATTGGGAAATGAAGGTTGAACAACTCTTTGCTTGCCATCATATTAGCGAAGAGAGAAAAGTTCCATTGGCTACCCTTAGCTTTCAAGGGTATGCCCTCTATTGGTGGACTTCCCTTGTTAGGGAACGAAGGATTCATGGGGATCCTCCAGTAGAGTATTGGAATGATCTTAAGAGTGCCCTTAGGAAGAGGCACATTCCTCCCTACTATGAAAGGGAGCTTATGGACAAGCTCCAAAGGCTTAAACAAGGGAGTATGAGTATTGAAGAATACAGACAACAAATGGAACTACTCTTTTTAAGAGCTGGACTTAGGGAGGAGGAAAGGACAAGCATAGCGAGGTTCCTTAGTGGGCTTAATATGGAAGTAAGGGACAAGGTTGAACTCCTTCCATATAGGGACCTAGATGAACTAGTCCAACTTTGTATAAGAGTGGAACAACAACTAAAAAGAAAGTCGTCTTCAAAATCTTATGGCTTTCACTCTTATCCAAGGAAGGACCAAGCCCAAGGAGTTTTGGGGGCTACACCTTCAAAACCCAAGGAAGAAAAGGGTAAGACCATAGAGAAATACACCCCTAAGACTAGTTCCCAAGAAAGGACTAGCAACATTAAATGCTTCAAATGTCTTGGGAGAGGTCACATTGCCTCTCAATGCCCCACAAAGAAAACCATGATTATGAGGGGTCAAGACATTTATAGTAGTCAAGAGGAAACTACTTCTTGCCCTTCCTCTAGTGGAAGTGAAGATGAAGTAAGGGGTGAAGAGTCTAGTGAGGAAGTCTACCCCCATGAAGAAGGTGACCTCTTAATGGTTAGAAGGCTCCTTGCAGGTCAATCTTGTGATCTATCTCAATCCCAAAGAGAGAACATATTTCATACAAGATGCAAAATTTTAGATAAAACTTGTTCTCTCATTGTGGATAGTGGATCTTGTTGCAATTGTTGTAGCACAAGATTAGTTTCCAAGTTGAACCTCACTATCATTCCCCACCCAAAACCTTATAAACTTCAATGGCTCAATGAGCAAGGGGAAATGATAGTTAACCAACAAGTGAAGGTACCTTTCTCCATTGGGACATATAAGGATGAAGTTAATTGTGATATAGTTCCCATGGAGGCAGGACATATTCTTTTAGGAAGGCCGTGGCAATTTGATAGGAAGATCATTTACAATGGCCTAACTAATGAGATTACCCTCACCCATCTTGGCACTAAATTTGTGTTGCATCCTCAAACACCTTCACAGGTGGCCAGAGATCAACTAACTATGAAAGATAAGAGGGATGAGGAAGAAAAAAACATGAAAATACAAAAAAAAAGTCCTTACTACAAAGACTACTCAAAATGCCCCGAAATACAAGGCTAAAACCCTATACTACTAGAATGGCCAAAATACAAGGCCCAAACGAAGGAAAAACCTATTCTAATGTTTACAAAGATAAGCGGGCTCATACTTAGCCCATGGGCTCGAAATCTACCCTAAGGCTCATGAGAACCCTAGGGCCTTCCCTTGGATCTCTAGCCCAATCTACTTGGAGTCTTCTACCCAATGCCCTTGCGGGATAGGATTGCATCAGTAAAACTCTTGGTAAAAGATTTTTCTCTGAAAAATTCTCTTGAACAAAATTGTGCTATTCAATCTTTTCTTTTGAAAAAATATTTTTTATACTTATCTTGATGCTTTTCTTGAAGTTCTTGTACATCTTGAGTCTTCTCTTGAATCTTCACTTTAATCTTGATTCTTGATTGAACGACTCTTTGATTCTTGAAACTTGCTTGACTCTTGATTCTTGACTTGAGTCTTTGGCATCATCAAAATAAACTTGGAAAACATTGCTTCCACATCAAGGAATGACTAATTTTGCTTTTAAGTTTGGATTTTGGAATGGAACCCACACACGCTTGTGATTGTTGAAAAAGAATATGCAAAAAAAAGAAAAGAAAAAAAAGAATCCTCGAGGTTTCACACTTGCACATTTGAGAAGAAAACTCATCTGACCAGGAGCTTGTGGAAAATGCCCTAAGACAATAGTGATAGTAGGGTACATATGATGTTAGTTTCTCATGCAGACTCCTTAGGATTCCTTTTGAATCCAAGGGTGACCTTTGTTGTATAAATTCTTTCGGGATCAGCCCATGTCATCAAGTTTCAGCGGGATCGATAGGCCCTTGGCATCACTCTATGACTTTAAATCAAGAAAGTTTCACTTGGTCACATACCAAAGTGTGACAATCCATTGCCATCCTTCAATGGGGTGCACGATCAATCCCAAAGCCTTATGTTTCCTTGTTGTTTAGAATAATAGAAGGTTTTAAACAAAAACAAAGGGATGAACCCTAGGATCAATATTTCAATTGGTTGATTAAATGTCAAATGGCTCCACTGCCATCATCCAAAATTGTCAAGTGATTAAATCAAAACATACACTCTAAGGGAGTCCCCAAAGAGATTTGCAAAAGATAGGATGAGGTTGCATGAGTTATCACATCTTTTAGAAAGAGACAGTTAATCCGTATTTTTTTCACACAAAAAAAGAGAGGAAAAAAAGAAAACAATTAAAGTCACCAAAATAGGAAAGAATGTCATGAGCATTACACAATTTTCATGATTCAAGACCTTTTTCATTACTACATACAAAGCCTACATTTACTGCATTTCAAGATGAAGGTTGCATGCATTTGCATCCCAAATATCATGTTAGGCTATAAGTGCATTAATTTCTCTTTATATACCAATTTCCCAAATCTAATGTCCTATCTTTTGAGTTTAGGATGAGAGGCCCTCTCAAAGAGTCAACCTCTTGCTTTCTCATAAGGTTGAGCCCTTTGGTACTAGTACCTATTGGCTTGTTTCGTAGGACTCAACGTCCTTTGCTTTATGATTTCATAGGACTTAAAGTCCTTGCTTTTATCTTTCATAGGACTCAAAGTCCTCGCATTTTGCTTTCATAGGACTCAAAGTCCTTGCTTTTATCTTTCATAGGACTCAAAGTCCTTGCTTTTATCTTTCATAGGACTCAAGGTCCTCACCTTTTTCTTTCATAGGACTCAAAGTCCTCACCTTTATCTTTCACAGGACTCAAAGTCCTCGCCTTTATCTTCCATAGGACTCAAAGTCCTCGCCTTTATCTTCCATAGGACTCAAAGTCCTTGCCTTTATCTTCCATAGGACTCAAAGTCCTCTATCTTTTACATTTCAAAGACTTCAATGTCTTCAGTCTTTTACATTTCAAAAACTTCAATCTCTTCAGTCATTTACATTTCAAATACTTCAATGTCTTCAATCATTTACATTTGAAAAACTTCAATGTCTTCAGTCTTTTACATTTCAAAGACTTCAATGTCTCCGGTCATTTACATTTCAAAGACTTCAATATCTTCTATTTTTTACAAGACTTCAACGTCCCCTGTCTTTCATAAGACTCAATAGGACGCAATGTCCTTGTCTTTGTGCTTATTAAGATTCAATGTCCTCTATTTCTACGCTTTCAAAAAAAAAAGAACATCAAATGACTTCTGCTCTTATGCTCTATAGGACTTCAATGTCCTCCCTTTTTATGTTTTTTTTTAAAGACTTCAAGGTCCTCTATTTAGTGTTATAGGACTTCAATGTCCTTTTTCTTTTTCAGTTTAATTTCTTTTGTTTTCTCTGGCGTCTGTTTTAGATAGCAAGGTTGCTCGAATGGAATTAGTGTCCTTATCTTTACTTCCCTTTTATTCCCAATAAAAGATAAGTAAAGATGGGCAACTGTCATACCCTAATTTCATCCGGGGACTATCGTTCATTGATCTTTTGATCCTAGGTAGTCGACTTATAGTGTTGAATGCCAGTTACAATGCAAAGCAAGGAACCATTTGGTGTTTCAATCAGGAAGACAAAAGATACCAAGAAATGAGGGCAAAAGGGTCTTTTCCTTGTTTTTCCTAGGCCCCAGCTTGCCCGGGCCAACATTTGGCTTGCCTGGGCCACCAAATAACTTCAAGGCTAAGGGACTAGCTCTCCTGGGTGTGCTCCAGCTCGCCTGGGCAAGCTCACTGATTCAGGGTTAAGTTTCAGCTCGCTTGGGCGAGCTACAACCACCCCAAGGTGGCCTTTTGCATATAAATAGGCATCCTAGGGTTGTTTTAAAGGGTTCCAAGGTTCATAGGTGGAGGGAATTAAGAGAATTGAGAGACAAGAAGAAGAAAGAAGAGGAAACGAAGCCATGGTGCTATCGAATCGCAAGATAAAACCAACTCATAACTTCTTCTTTTTATCAAATATCACTTGAGATCGTTTCAAGGTCCAACGCCTTAGATGACTTTTTGTTCATGATTAAAATAAATCTTTCAAAAACCTAAAATCAATTTAACACACAAACATTCAGACTTAAAGAACTACGTAGGTTTGAATTCCTCATCGCACTTGAGGATACATAGGAGCAAGAGCAACACACTTGTCAATCCCAAAAAAATAAAAAAAAATACAAAAAGGGAAAAGTAAATAATTCTGAAGTCACATTACGCACACTCGATTAAAGGTTGTCATCCCTTTTGACGGGCGCGTGGGGTGCTAATTCCTTCCCCATACGTAAAAAACTCCTGAACCCTTCTTTTCAATATTTGCAGACCTCTTTTTGGTTTTTCTAATGTTTTCCTTGAATAAACGTTGGTGGTGACTCCGCTCGTTTTCTCCCTTGGAGACGAACGCTTTGACTTATCTATTTTGCTTTCATCGTCCCGTCGTGAGGTAGGTTGCGACAGTGATTTCATGCATAGAGAGAATAGAAGCACTTGATTTGAGATCTAAGAGCTACCTAGCATACAAGTTTGATGATCCCCTTGCTAGAGAATGAACAACAAAATTTGTTGGTCTCTTTACAAAACTTACCACTGATATTCAATTTAAAATATTTTGATAAATTAGATTATTAACTAATAAATTTATTTTCAATTTGATAGTTATCAACTATTTTTCTTAAAGCTAATTAATATTTTATTATTGGATTTAATGAGTAGTATTATTTTTCATCAATTTTTTTTTGGAAATGTCTTTGACTAATTTATTATAAAGGTAAAGTAATAGAAACAATTATTAATATTCTAGATATTATTCATGTATACCTAAATTTGTTTAATTTTTTCATTAAAATTTAATATCCTAATTAATAGAAGTTTTAATTTAATATTTATAATATATTTTTAAATTTTTCATTCTAGTAATAAATTCAAGCCATGAATCTCAACCAACATTATGTTGGTTCAAGTGAAACAAAGTTTAGATCCATTAAGCAACATCTCATATTCGAGTTTTTTATATACAATAACATGATTGAAAAGGGAGACTACACTAAACTTGGCTAGCTTAGCTCTTTGGTGGAAACTAAAAAAGCTAGTAGATAGTTTGCACTTATAGTATAGAAACACAACATAAAAAAAAAAACATGAATCTAAAAATGCATGTTAAAAAAAAGTCAGGATTTACATTGTAACATCCCATTTTTCATAACATAAATTAAAAATGATTTTATTTTAAAATAGAGTTTTTGGAAAATAATGCGGTTTTTTAATTAAATAAATAAGAAGAAATACTTTTATTAATTAAAGTAATGGTTTTAAGGTAAATAACATAAATATATGTTCTTAAGAAATAAAAAGAAAATTTTATTTATACATTTGATAGGGAGTAAAATAAAGTTTCTTTTTTATAAAATAATAAAATAAAATAAAAAATAGAGCAAATAACAGGCTGATAGTATCTTAGCTATAAATAGAGACATATTAGGTTAACAATTTTATATTTACAATAGGTTTCTATGCTCTTTTCTCTCTCAAATTCGTTTTCTTTTCCCCCTCTCCCAAAACTCTTTTTTTCCACATACACTCAAACCTATCCATGTAAAACTATGATCCAAAACTCGTTAACCATTTGATTGTAGTGAAATTTGGGCAACAGGGTAGAAACTTGTTTTCTCACATTCCCATGTACTGTTGGGATTTGTTCAATAATGTCTGCGGTGAGAGAAATGCCACACTTCCCGGATTTTTTCCACATACACCAAAATCTATCTCAATAAAATTATGATCCCGAACACTTTAACCATTTGATCATGATGAAATTGGGAAACCAGGTTTGGAATTCAATGCCACACATCCCTATCATTGGGATTTATTAACTATGGTCCGAGGTGAGAGAAATGTCCATCACACGGAGACAGTGAAATGGGGGCTCCAATCCCTTCTCCTTCTCTCTAACGCTTAGAAATCCTAGTAGAGCAACCAGAGGAAAAACTTAAGGAATCTTAGGAAACAGCTAGAAATGCCTCTATCACTAGCAGACCATACTCGTGAGCCTGCTTAGAGGTAAGGAATGAGTTTATCATAATTGGGTTAAAATGAACATGCATAGGGATCCTTAGAGGATCAAATTGGGATTTATTTTGGGATATCTACTGTATTGTAATTCTACCTTTACGATTATAATTATGAAATTGTTGTGTTTAATGTGTCAATTGATGCTTTGATGCGAATTGGTTGAAAAAATTAAGTGCTCATGGTGTTTTCATGTTATTGACCTATGATTTTGATTCCTTTGATTTTGATATGATTATGTGAAATTGTTTGAGGGGTCCAATCATATGAACATAACATATTAATATTATTATTGTATGACATATATATAATGCATGAGGCATGATAACATGTTGTCTTAGGATTATGGAAGTGTGTTGAACTATGTCTAAGTGACAAGTTGAGTGTATGTGTTAAATTGTGAGATCACACATGTGTATTGAGATGTTGTGCGTATTGAGTTGTGAGCTATGAACCATATAATCACACGACTGTAAGACCTTTTAAGGATGACGAGTTAATGCGCGATGAATATTCTGATGGAATCCATTGTGGGAACCCGGCGACTTCAATCACTTTGAGGTGTGACGAGTTAAAATTATTTTGAGAAAAATTAAGGAGTCATGTGTTTTGTACAATTCATAGATAGAGTCTACGTGCTTAAATATTTTCTAGGTTGGACCTGAATCAGGAGGGAAGGGCCCCAAAAGACTCTTCGGAATATAGGCCTTAGGGGTAAATACACTCGGTTTGAATGTTCCTTGAAGCCATCATGTCACAGTCAAAAATCTAGAAGTAGCCATATTGCAAAAACTGGGGTAGTAGATGGATCAAGTTCAACATAAATCTTTTAGCAAGGTATATGGGAAGATCTAGGATCTGAAAATGATAGAAGTGTCAATTGAGGCCATTACATCTCTCACTCAATGCTATGACCAATTTCTTAGATGCTTTACTTTTGGGGACTTTCCGTTAGCACTAACCATAGAGGAGTTTGATGGGATCTTAGGATGCTCGATAGGAGGAAGGAAGCCATACCTCTTTTCTGGGTACTATCCTTCTATGGTGAGAATAGAAGGAGTGGTCAAGATCTCATAATGAGAATTAGATCGAGTGAAACAAAGTAGGAATGAAGTAGCAGGAATACTGAGGAAGTGCTTGGAGGAGAAGGCGGAAACTCTAGCAAGCCAAGGAGAGTGGGTATCATTCATGGACGTATTAGCATTGCTAGTGTTTGGGACAATATTATTTCTGAATATAGACAAGCTTGTGGATCTAGCCGTGATCGATCCTTTTCTTGCTTATCACCACAACAAGGAAAGCCCGGTCATTGTTGTTTTAGCATATGCGTATGATACATTCAACTTAAGATGCGAGAAAAGCAATGCAAGAATTCTCTGTTGTATGCCTGCTCTTTATGTATGGTTGGTATCCCACGTCTTTAATCATGGAAGTAGATCTATCTGTCCCCTACAAGGTCATTGTATGTACTTAGGAAAGGATGAAACAAATTGTGAAGAACTCTTGGCAGGCATAATGGGAGCGTCCATTAGTTGGTTCCCACGGTGGAAAGAAGGGGGGGCAGGAGTATTATGCTCATGTGAAGGATTTCAAAATGTCCCTTTGATGGGGATGAGGGGTTGCATCAACTATAACCCTGTGTTGGCCATAAGACAGTTAGGATATCCTATGAGAGGTGCACCATTAGAGGAAACCATCGTGCCTTTCATCCCATGAGGGTTCAATGAAGCTAATACAAATATACTTTAGAAGATCCATAAGGCATGGAATAAAATAGGAAGAAAAGATAAAGAACTTAGAGGAAGAAGCAATGATGTCATAGGTGGCTATCACAAATGGTTGAAATCTAGAATGCAAGGGATAGCTTGGCTCAAAAAGCTAAAAGGTCTGAATGGGGAAGAGGCAGAAGTGCCCGAGGAGAGTGAAGAGGTGCAATCCTTGAAGGTTGAGCATGAAAAGGCAAAAGTAGCCGAGGAGAAGCTGAAGGTGGCAGTCGCTAGAGTTAGGAAAGAATGTGATAAGTTGAAGGATATCAACATGACTGCGGATGAAGCGCTAGAGCAAGAAACAAGGAAATCCAAAAAGGAGGAGTGGAGCAGAAACAAGTTTCGAGGGGCTTCGTTAGGCAGCAGTAATGAGCTCAAACTTAGAAAAGTCGAGAGAGACAAATCAAGGACGAAGAACTTGATGTTATAGGATAAGTTGAGGAATTATCAGAGGTCAAAGGGAAGTTTGAAATAGAAATTGAGCAAGACAGGAGAGAATATGTTGATAATCATTTATCAGTATAAAGAGAAGGTAAACCTAGATACTAGTCACGAGCAGATGCTGAGAGATGAACAGGTAAAGGTGTCAGCCTTGCGGGTTGAAAGAGAGGCAAGGGAAGAGGTAATAGAGTTATTGCATGAAGAAAGCATGAAATGGATGGATAGGTTTGCTCTCGCACCGAATGAGAGTCAAGAGCATTTGAGGTTGTTATCCAGAGCCAAGATGGTGGCTAACACATACTCTGCTCCCGATGAAGTTCACAGTCTTTTCAATTACTGCCAACACATGGTCGAACTAATGACCTATATAATTAGGAACTGCTGATGTGTCCATGTTTTATTCATGCTTTGGCTTTGACAAGATGAAGAATGTTGTTTTTAATGAAAATTAGAGTTGATTCGACCCTATGTTTTATTGAATATCCTGTGTAAAATTCGCAATACTTTAGCAGCTTATCATTTTCATGCATTCATTTTTATTGGTCATTGCATTGCTCATTGCAATCTTTCCTTGAAATTAGAATCATAATCATTGTAATCAAAGAGAAAGAATGCGCTTTACGACAGCCATACTAAACGTGTGCCAAAGCTAGAATAATGATTGAGATAAAAGGGTACAGGAATAGATGAAGGTCAACATGGAGTCCATGAAGGAGCAAATGACAATGATGATGGAAGCAATGATGAGCATAAGGAAGATGATGAAGGTTAACACTGCTACAGTTGGCGTTGCAAGCACTGCCATTGTGGTGGACATGATCCACCAATCCGGTTTCAATCAAGTGGGTCGTCCGGTCTTGGATTTAGTTGGTCAAGATGGCGAGGCGAATGAAAATGCATGTGGGCCCCATTATGTTCAGGTTCAGAGCAAGCATTCTTTTCCACTGTATGGTTTGCCTCCCAATTATACACCGCCCACTGTTGTGTATGCTCCTGGTGTGAATGTCAACAATTCTGCATCCATACTCATTGAGAATCAACAACCCCAACCTAATCATGTCCATGCTTCTCAACCCATGGGGGAAACACATGAAGCTCCCCAAGACCACACTCTGGCCGATTTCGAGCCCTGCCCCGAATATGCCACTAAAGGGCATGCATTTCCTGGTGCCCCCACGCCAAATGCTCCGGGGGGGGCCTCAGTATTAATCACCACCCCGACCCTTGCATTTTGAGATAGAAGGGGGGGCCTTCCGCAATACTTGAGAAGGAAAGGTTTGAGCATATAGAGGAAAGGCTGAGGGCCATTGAGGGAGGAGGAAATTATGCCTTTGCTAACATGGCGGAATTGTGCTTGGTACCCAACGTGGTTATTCCTCCAAAGTTTAAGGTGCCAGATTTCGATAAGTACAAGGGAATTACTTGCCCAAAGAATCACTTGAAAATGTATTGTAGGAAGATGGGGGCGTATCCAAGAGACGAAAAGTTGTTGATACATTTCTTCTAGGAGAGTCTTGCTCGGGTGGCTATTACCTAGTATACCAATCTGGAACCTTCCCGGGTCTGTTCCTGGAAAGACCTAATGGCTACCTTTATTAGGCGGTATCAGTGTAACTCTGATATGGCTCCAGATAGAATGCAACTGCAGAATATGTGCAAGAGAGATAATGAATCTTTCAAAGAATACGCTCAAAGGTGGAGAGATCTGGTAGCCCAAGTAATGCCCTCGATGATGGAGAGAGAGAGATGATTACCATGATGGTGGATACATTGTCGGCGTTCTATGATGAAAAGATGGTAGGTTATATGCCTTCAAGTTTTGCAGATTCAGTGTTTGTTGGTGAGAGGATCGAAGTGGGTCTGAGAAGAGGGAAATTTGATTATTCTACTACAAGTTCTAGTAATAGAAGGCCTGGGGAAAATGCAGCAAAGAAAAAAGAGGGAGAAACCTATAACGTGACTACAACACCCATGTGGCCGAGCCCCCGACAAACCCCTCACAACCCCATGTATCAGTATCCCCCACACTAGTACCACTACTCGGCCAATATCAGTCCTCCCCCTTGCCCAATGCCCCTCCGACCAAGAGCACCTAACCAATTGCAGAGACCTCCCCAACATTACCCAAAAAATCCATTCCCTACACAACCTAGGCTAAATGCAACTCCTAATCCAAACATAAACACCAACCCGTGGAGGAATTTCCCAGAAAGGAAACCTATAGAATTCACCCTAATCCCAATGCCATACGCTGACCTACTACCATCCTTACTCAGCAACCAACTAGCAGTAGTGAGCCCAGGAAGGGTTTATCAACCTTCATTTCCTCGATGGTATAGTCCTAACGCTGCATGCCCCTACCATGGTGGCGTCCTGGGGCACTCCATTGAACAATGTGTAGCTTTTAAGCATAAAGTACAGAGTTTGATTGATGTGGGATGGATCACATTTCAAGAGGATAGTCCCAATGTAAGAACTAATCCGCTTGCAAATCATGGAAGCTCATCGGTGAACACCGTTGAAAAAGGGGAGTCTCAAGAGTTGGAGAAAATAAAGGATGTGTCAACCCCAAGACGGTTCATCTTGGAGGCTTTATGTAAGGCTAGCATGGTTAAATACAATGGTGATAAGTGGGATCAGTGCCCACTGCATCCATGGGAGTTGCATAATGTAGAGACGTGCCCAGTATCCAAGGAGTTGTTGTAGGGATTAATAGATGAAGGGTGAATTGCAATTGGCTGCATAAGGAGGGAGGAAGGAGAGGTGTTCATGCAGTCAAGCGACACTAACCAGAGATGTTACCACTCAAGTGCATTGAGGTTTCCAACCCGCTGTGGTGAGGACACCATCGCCATTCCCTTACAAAAGTGACAAGGTGGTGCCATGGAGGTATGGCATACAAGGATCCGACGGAAGGCAAGACGCATCTGTCATGTGTGTTGGGGCTAGGATGCCGATAGCTAAGGTCACAAATATTTTCAGTATGAGTGGCATGACACGTAGTGGGCATATTTTTACTCCTCCCGAACTACCGAAAAAGTCGAATGATAAGGGAAAGGCGAGGGAGGTTGTGGTCGAAAGGGAGAAAGTAGGCCCTGTGACGAATAACAAGGCCCCTGTCAAAAAGCCCACAGAGGAAGAGGGTAGTTTTGGCAAGAAAGAGATGTCTGCTAATAAAGCAACAAAATTTCTGAGAATCATTCAGTAGAGTGAATTCAAGGTAATGAAACAGTTGAACAAAATGTTGGCCAGGATCTCCTTGTTGTGACTGCTCATGCATTCTGAGCCTCATCGGAAGTTACTAATGAAAATTTTAAATGAGGCGCACGTGGCGCACAACATCTCAGTAGAGAAGTTTGGGGGGATAATCAATAATATCACTGCAAGTAATTATTTGAAGGGAAAGGGCATAATAAGGCTTTGTCAGTCAAATGTGTGGATCATATGGTGGCTAAGGTGCTTGTGGACAATGGTTCTTCTCTCAATGTCATGCCTAAATTGACATTAGACAAATTGTCATTCGACGCCTCGTACACGAGGCCAAGTTCTATAGTGGTCAGAGCCTTCGATGGCAGTCGCCGTGATGTGAGAGGGGAAATTGATCTCCCGATCCAGATTGGCCCATGCACATTTCAAATCACCGTCCAAGTCAAGGACATAACTCTCGCTTACAGTTGTTTGCTAGGTCGACATTGTTTCAAGCATTGGAAATTGTGAATAGTGCTTATGTGGAGTCTCCTCCGATACAACCACGTTTGTTTGAGACCTCTTTGATGGTAGCTCGAGTTGTGCTAAAAGATGGGTATAAGCCTGGAATGGGTTTGGGCCGGAATGGTGGTGGCGCGTAAGCCTATTGAAGATTGCTGAAAACCATGGGAGGTTTGGTTTGGGGTACAAGCCTATAAGTGCTGACAAAAGGAGGATTGATTTGGAAAGAAAAGAGAAAATCTTAGCTCGTTTACAAGGGAGAAGACCGCAGGTGGAGAGGGTCCCTATTTGTCACATCAATGAGAGCCTTTTAAGTGCAGGGTGGATGCATGAAGGCCAGGTTGCTATGTTGGATGAAGACACCAATCAAGATCAGCCGTATTGGGTGCATCCATGTTCCCCAGACTTTGAATTGAAAAATTCGATGTAATTAAGTAGCTTGGACCCTATTGTTGGGTCTAGGCTTTAGGGGTTACCTTTTTGTTGGGAATTATCTTCTTTAATGTTCCAGTGGGACCATTAATATACAACCTTTTATTGATATATTCCCTTTTGCACCTTTGTCCATTTCATTTCTCTGCATATTTATTTTCGTTGCGATTAAATGATTTACCATAGATCCGATAATGAGTCTTGTGAAAGTAGCGATACTAAGGACCTGGATGTTGACTTTGAGCAGCCAGTCAATCAAGTCGAGGAGGAAGAAGATGAGGATTGGGGGTTACTCCCAGATCTGAGAAGAATAGTGCAACGAGAAGAAAGAGAGATAAAGTCGCATCAAGAGGAGACCAAGGTTCGAGATGAGTTAGTGGCTCTGTTGTGAGACTACCAAGACATCTTCGCTTGGTCTTACTAGGATATGCCTAGTTTGAGCTAAGATATTGTGCAACACACGCTACCATTGAATCCCGAGTGCTCCCCGGTGAAACAAAAGTTGAGGAGAATGAAATCTGAAATGTCCCTAAAGATAAAAGAGAAGGTGAAGAAACAATTTGATGCAGGTATTTTGGTCATCGCTCAGTACCCAGAATGGGTTGCCAATATTGTGTCAGTCCCAAAAATGGATGAAAAGGTGCGAATGTGCATGGACTATCGAGACTTAAATTGAGCCAGTCCAAAGGATAACTTTCCATTACCGCACATTGACTTTCTCGTGGATAACACGACCCATTTTTCCCTATTCTCTTTCATGGATGGATTTTTGGGTTATAATCAAATAAAGATGGCACTAGAGGACATGGAGAAGACAACTTTCATTACTCTATGGAGAACCTTATGCTATAAGGTAATGTCATTTGGACTGAAGAATGCTAGGGCAACATACCAGCGGGCCATGGTGGCATTATTCCATGACATGATGCATAAGAAGATTGATACAAGTTGAGATTGAATCTCACAAAGTGTACGTTTGGGGTAAAATATGGAAAATTGCTCGATTTTGTTGTTAGCCAGAAGGGAATAGAGGTGGATCCAGATAAGGTGAAAGCAATTCTCGAGATGCTCGAGTCACGTACAGAGAAACAAGTCCTACGTTTCTTAGGGAGGTTGAATTACATTGCTAGATTCATATAGTAGTTAATTGTCACTTGTGAGCCTCTTTTCAGGTTGTTGCATAAGAATCAGTCTGTTAAGTGGGATAATGATTGTCGGGTAGCATTCAAGAGAATTAAACGGTTTTTGAGGAATCCTCCTGTGCTCATACCACCAGTGCCTGGAAGACCTCTTATCATGTACATGACAGTGTTAGATGAGTTGATGGAGTGTGTGTTGGGGCAACACGATTGTCGCAACCTACCCTTCGGCGGGAGGGCGACGCGTGACTCGCTGGATGCGTGTTCCACGAAAGGAATACGCGCGGAGTCGCCACCAACGTTTATTTGAGGAAAACGTCGGAAAAACCGGAAAAGACGCGATCTACGAACTTGCTAGTGAAAAGGTTCGGGAGTTGTATTTACGCACTGGGAAGGTATTAGCACCCCATACGTCCGTCCCAAGGGACGACAGCCTTTAATCGAATGTGCAAACATGACTTTGATTTTTATGTTCCCTTTTTTACATTTCTATGTCCTTCGTACCTTTTTATACTTTTCTCTTTTTTGTGGTCGACAAGGGTGTTTCCCTTTGCTCCTACGTATTCCTCAATTTGGGATGAGAAAATCAGACCTACGTAGTTCTTTCTTATCAAGTGATTCTTTTTTACTTTAAGAGGTGATCATTTTAAGGCGTTGGACCTTAAAAATGATCCATTTTACTTAGTGAGAAATTGAAATGACAAACTTCCAAAGCCTATTTTTGTGGACGAGCTTGACTAGGCGAGTTGATTTTAGCATTAGTTTCACTTTAGTTATTAATCAATTCGATTAAGAATGAGAAATCCCAAAGAGAAAACGTCCGATTGATTTTCCGCTTTATTTTACTAAAAGATGTTTTTTTTATTATTATATTATTTTTTACCTCTTTTTGATTTCCAACGTGGTTACGGCACGACCGAACGGTCGGAATTCATTTTAACCGAAGTTAACGGATAATACAATTCAAACGTTCGGTGGAAATTTATTTTATTTTTATGTTAAGCGAGAAATGACTTAAGTAAAATGGCTTAAGCACGTCAACAGGGGGTATAAAAAGTAAACAAAACAAGAATAAAAATGCACGAAACACAATGTGGACCACTACGGGTACATAGAATGAATCGAAAAGCTTGGTTCGAGGTACTTACCCGTTGAAGATCGAAGAACGATGAAGAACGAATGAAGAACGTCGAAGAACGGTTGAAACCTTTGCGAGATTCCTCACGGAAAACGTTACGGAAACGTTTCGGAAGCGCCCCGGCTTAGATTTTCTTCACGGAAACAATTTTCCCAAGCAAATTCGAAAGAGAGAGAAGTGCCAAAGGGGCTGAACCCTTTTCTTCTTCACTTCCTCCCCTATTTATAGCAAAATAGGGGAGGTGGTTGCCGCCCAGCTCGCCCAGGCGAGCTCAGCTCGCCCAGGCGAGCCAGGTTGCTTCCTCCAGAAGCAACAGCCTTCTGGAGGAATATTCTGGAGGGCCCAAGTGGGCCTGGGTGCTATTTGCACCCCCATTTTTACTAAGTACACCCCCCTCTGCTGTTTTTTGGTGATTCTTTTTTCGTAAAGTTACGGAAACTTACGAATTTCGTAACGATACTTGTTTTCTTTCCGTAATGTTACGGAACCTTGCGGATTACATAATCATCCCCTTTATGACTTACGGAATGTTACGGAACCTTACTTAATTATGCAACGATGCTTCCATTTGATTCCGGTGTGTCACGGAAACTTACGGATTGTGCATCAATATTTTTTTGGTTTTTCGGCATGTCCTGGAATTTCACAAATTGCCTAATGATGGGTGCCAAGTACCTCACAAGGACCAAAGAAAGGTCGCATGTCATCAAGCAAAGGTCCCCGGACGAAATTAGGGTATGACAGTTGCCCCTCTTTACTTGTCTTTTATTGGAGATAAAAGGAAAGTAAAGATAAGACACTAATTTCGTTCCTCTCGATTTGACGAGAGTCGCGGGTGACCATAAAATCTCCACACGCAAATGACTTGTTGTTCCCAAAATTTCACAAATTGCCTAATGATGGGTGCCAAGCACCTCACAAGGACCAAAGAAAGGTCGCATGTCATCAAGCAAAGGTCCCCGGACGAAAATTAGGGTATGACACTAATTTCGCTCCTCTCGGTTGACGAGAGTCGCGGGTGACCATGACTTGTCGTTCCTAGAATTTCACAAATTGCCTAATGATGGGTGCCAAGCACCTCACAAGGACCAAAGAAAGGTCGCATGTCATCAAGCAAAGGTCCCCGGACGAAAATTAGGGTATGACACTAATTTCGCTCCTCCCGGTTGACGAGAGTCGCGGGTGACCATGAAATTTTCGCATGTAAATGACTTGTTGTTCCCGGAGGAACAAAAGGTGCAGAAGACTATGTCAGCCTCTGCATGCTATCAAGCGTTCTGTCTTACAAATAGCAAAAGAATGTTTATACGGATAACCACTCGGGTATTTCCGCGTATCATCGGGCCCGCCGCCTCTGGATGACACAAGGGTGCGGATAACCGTAAGGTATCTCCGCGTATCATCGGGCCCGCCGCCTCTGGATGATACAAGGGTGCAGAATGACCAAACTTGGTCTCTGCTTGTCATCGGGCCCGCCGCCTCTGGATGACAAAAAGGGTGCGGATAACCGTAAGGTATCTCCGCGTATCATCGGGCCCGCCGCCTCTGGATGATACAAGGGTGCAGAATGACCAAACTTGGTCTCTGCTTGTCATCGGGCCCGCCGCCTCTGGATGACAAAAGGGTGCGGATAACCGTAAGGTATCTCCGCGTATCATCGGGCCCGCCGCCTCTGGATGATACTAGGGTGCAGAATGACCAAACTTGGTCTCTGCTTGTCATCGGGCCCGCCGCCTCTGGATGACAAAAGGGTGCGGATAACCGTAAGGTATCTCCGCGTATCATCGGGCCCGCCGCCTCTGGATGATACAAAGGTGCAGAATGACCAAACTTGATCTCTGCTTGTCATCGGGCCCGCCGCCTCTGGATGATACAAAGGTGCACGTCACATGACCTCAGGGTCAGTATGACAAAGATTATGGGGCGGCCGACAAAAGCAAGGCTCTTGCTCCTACGTATCCTCCAATGAGGAACTCAGACCTACGTAGTTCTAGATAACTTGTGAGACTTGAAAAGTCTCCATCGGAAAATGCTGACATCTCCGGAAAAGGCGCAGATGACCACATTGGCCTCTCCTCATCAATCACACTTGGGGTCACTGAATGACGAGGTGCGGATAACCGTAAGGTGTCTCCGCGGGCTACCAGCTCTTGAGTCATGGCAACAAAAGGCGGTGTGGTCGACAAAAGCGAGGCTCTTGCTCCTACGTATCCTCCAATGAGGAACTCAGACCTACGTAGTTTTGGATAACTTGTGAGACTTGAAAAAGTCTCGTTGTTTTCTCCACTAAAATGCAAACATGCTTTAGCAAAGAGACAAATATTCCAACTGATTTAGAGCAGCATATGCCCCCTTTTTTTGAGTGAAAAACAATGCGTCTACCGGGGAAGGAGAGTCTGCCGATGGGATCCCCCATAACCATAAATGAGATTTTGGATGTTAGCATTTCGTTTCTAAATGACCATTTAGAGGAAACACCGGGTTCGACAAAAATAGAAGAAAATCACTCAAAGTGTATCAATCTTGCACAGGTAAGTGTTTCATCCTAATTCCGAACCATAGATATGCCATGACTTGACTTTGCAAATTATTTCCTATCAAATCAAAAATTACATGCGTCATCATGGATCAATAGGGTTTCCCTCTGGAATGGGTTCTTTTGGTGGTTTCTTCTTTCAGCTTTTGTGTGTTTTTGGCTTTTGATTTTTCTGGCTTTTTCTTTTTCTGTTTTTGTTTAGTGTGGGGCGAAAAAGTCGCTAGCGCACTGATTTTGGTTGGCAATTAAAGGGAGAAGACCATTTTAGGTCGTGGTTTCCTTTCCTTCTTTTTTTGTTTATTTGGTGACAATTCTGTATTGTTCAGATATTGTCCGGTCCAAAGACCTCTCTGCACATTTCTTCTGTTTTTCCGATCCTTGATCAGGAGCTTTCTTTCCTTCTTTTCTCTTTTTTCTTTCTCCCATTCTTTGATTGGGAACTTTCTTTCTTTCCTTTTTGCTTTCTCCCACTCTTTGATTGGGAATTTCCTTTCTTTTCTTTTTTGCTTCCGAGGGTAAGGATTATGGTGAGTCAGTATTTTGGCTCAAGGTTTGTAGAATGGTTAGACATGATACATGTCGGGGTTTGGTTTGGCTCAAGGATAAAAGGGGTGCCCCACATTATTTCCATGACACAAATGCAAAAATGATGATTTGGAAACTTTATGCAAAACTGGTCATGCATGCACCTATGCGGACGCTCAAGTGTCAAATTTTTATGGTCATGTGATGCTAGGGCTCAGGATTCATTTCCTCTATTTTAGTCAACCCAACGTTTCCAAAATATGTTTTTTTATCAATTTGTGCATTCATCCGAGTCCATTTTGGGCGTCTGGGAAAATCTTCACAGCATTCACCCTTCAGGTGTATACACATTTTTTTCAAAAACTAGTTATGATCAGTGAATTTTTTTCCAAAGAAAAGTTGGAAGTCATCTCTTTTCAAAAGCATGTTGGTTTTTCAGCTTGACAACTTATTTTCTCTTTTTCTACCTTTTTCCTTACTTGCTTTCTTCTTTTCCTTTTTGTTCTTTTTTCCATTTCATTCATTTCATTTTTTTCTTTTCTATTTTAATTTTTATCATGATTTTTTTTTGTTTATTTTACACATATATTCTTTGGACGATGTTCCTAAACGAAGAACTCTACACGGTTCCAGAATTCCAAACATCATCAATAGTAATGATATATAAACATTAACGCAACAACCTAAACAAAAATGTATGCGCTGTACAAATGACAATCGAAACAACAAAAACAAACATTAGTCTCTCAAGTCAAAACAATAACATAGAATAAAAATGACAAAAGAAATATGAAAGAAAACATGAATCTGGGGACCTCCCAGTCACGTATCTCCACTCCCTCCCAAGAAGTCAAGCAAATCGGCCATCTCTTCATCCTCGTGGGCTTCTTCTCCATCGCCGGGAGCTTCTGGGGGTGCCTCTCCTGCTTGGGCCTCGGGCCAATCTCCGGGCCATGCAACCTCTGCCCTGAACTGGTCTGGAGTAGGGCATGAAAAAGAAGCGAAGCCCTGGCTCTGCATGCTAAGGCTCATCTGGTACAGACAATCATGGGTCCGTACATGTGCTCGGTGGTTGGCCGCCTGCTGGCGAACCAAATGCCGTAAATACTGCTCCATGTCAAATGCCCCAGCCTGGCCAGCCTGATGAGGTGGTGGGGGCGCGCCTGCGGCCTGTGGAGCATCACCCTGAGCCTGTCTCTGGGTACAGTACTTCTCAATAAAAGCCCGGGTGATGGGCGGCCGAATCACCTTGGTAGGTGCAACGGGGACTCCGAACGACTGGCAAAGTCCTGTGATCAGTGCGGGGAATCCCAGGGCCCTGTTGGACTTATCTGGGTCCAAAGGGTGCCTAGTGGGCGCCATACCTGCAAAAATATAGATGGCATCAGCGATCAACTGAGCCACATGGATGCTCATCCGTGTCAGGATGGCGTACACCAGCTGACACTTCGGCATGGGAAGGTCGGAATTATGATCGGTGGGCAGGATGTTGCTAAGGAGCAACGTCATCCATATCTGGGTCAGGGTGGTCATGTTGGTGCGCATGATTCGCACTCGCCTCCCTGCAGCAGTCCGGGCGAAATCCTGCCCCGGTATACATAGCAGCTAGGCGATGGCCTCCTCATCGAACCCATCAGACCGGTTCCTCCTCTGGCCATACTCACATTCCTGGCCCTCTTCCAACACCAACGGATATCCTAGGAGTTGGCCGATAGCGTCGGCATCAAACGGGATCCACTGACCCCTTACCCAGGATCTCATGTCACGCACACCCTCCTCTGTTGGCCAAGCATTGGCATAAAACTCAAGGACTATTTCTGGATCAAACTTGGCCATAGGAGTAACCAGTGGTGCCCACCGCCGGTGCCCTATTTCCTCCTGGAAATCAGTATACTCGTCGTCCCTGAGCTAGACGCGTCGCTCCCGGAGAAACGACCATCCCTTGATGGCCTCGAAGCGCTGCTGGTGTACAGCACTCCTAAAGCGGTGACTGTCATACTCCGGAGCGGAACTAGTTCCTTTGGCTGCCTTGTCCTTCCTGGACCTCTTTGAGGCAAGCTTCCTCGGGGCCATTTCCTGCGAAGGCAAACATTTGGAAAGTTAGTCTTACCAGTGGGACACTACTCTTAAAACAAAAATGGCATACAACCTCCTCCCATAAATACAAACATCAATGTAAATTTAGAGCAAGCTTATGCGCATATTTCCTTACGAACGTTCACTTGCACAAGACATCCTATTAACTAAGAAAAATGCACCCATATACAATCAAGGTAGCTTCATTACCTAGATTATTTACATGTACTTCCAAGGTGTATTTGTTATTTACATCACACACGCCTCCTTGGCTGAATTTACACACATGCATACTCAAAGCATTTTGGGGTACCAAAAATTGCACATGCGCTCACCTTGGTATTTCTAATACCTATACATATACAAACTTCACGATGAATCTTGACTACCTACACAATAAGGTGCTACATTTCATGCCTTTTTTTCAAGTTTTTGCTACCTAAAGCCGCATGCAAATTCAAGCATATTTTCCTTTGCTGACTAAAATTGTATTCAAATTAAAAGGTATATATTTTTTTGTAATATGGTTTCTTCACATAACATGCAACATATTTATATATATTTTTTGTGAGACATTTTGACTACCAAAAATTATATATACATACATCCAAGTATCTTGCTATCATACCCAAAGTGTAAATTGCCAAAGGTATCTTGCTACCTATTCTAAACCTACACATTCATGACGAGCAAAATTCCTAAACATCTAGGCGTAGGGAAAATATTGTAGTGTGGCCCATAGCTGATTGCTGGCCAAAAAGGGTAACTTTACCCAATATGCACCTCCTCTTGTGTTCTTTTTGCATAAAATTTTAGTTCCTAGGCCTAGGATATATGTGGGGCAATTACTCTAGCCTTTTTCAGGAATGAATACATATTCCAAAAATAGAAAATGTGTACAAACCAAAATGCCCCATGGGTTGTTTCCTTACAAAAGTCACGCGCTAATGCCATTAAGGCATTTCACCGAACACTTGGTGGGCGCGCGTTTAGGCGTCAATAGCAAGAGAACGGGGACAATGTGGCATGTCCAATTGTTCCAAAATGCATTATAGGCCTAGGGCCATCCCATACACACCCCTAATTCAACCTAATCAAGCAAGAAAACAAACCAAAATTGCCCCATATATTTGAGCACACTCCCACAATTTAGAGCACCAAAAGGAGATCAAAATACACCAATGAAAAGCTAGAAAGCTTAGGGATGGAACACTTACTTGTTGGTGATGAACAAAAGCGCAAAACGGAATCAAAAATGCAAAAAAGGATGACCCTAGGGCTGCAAACTCGTCAATCCCGTGGGTATGGCTTTTGAAAGGGGGGAAAAGAAGTTTTTGAATGCAAAAACGTCCCCCTTTTTGTCATTCTTATAATTTGGTGCAGGGGTGGCTCGCCCAGGCGAGCTAACCTGCACTTTTTTTTTTTTTTTTTTTTTTTGAGGGGAACATTAACCATGTCCCCTCCCTTCTCATGGATTAGCATCTTGCCTAACTTGAACTTACTTAGGTTAGAATTTAGATGTTGATTACTTATTTTACTTTTTTAAAACAAACAAATAGTAAAAGAAAGCTGCAAAATACAAAGGATACGGGGCTGCCTTGCAGCGACATTCTCTGCTCGTTTCGCGCAGAGAAGGGGCAACGATCGGTCGGCCGTGACCCCATCCCCACTTGCATCCGTCCTTAAGTACCTGCAAGTAATAAACAACCAGGTATGGCCAATCTTGACCGCGTCATTATCTTACCTTGATTGGTTTCTGCCGTTCATGTTTTGTCTCTACCCCAGAAGGTAGCCCAAGATGATCCTGCCCCTGTTTTACCACAACAATATGCATGCGTATGCATATGTGTATGCATGAATGTTTTCAAACGCAGCAAATTTAGGGAAAGTTGGTTCAGGTTCAATTCTAATTAAGCGCTCGGGGGATCCCATGAACTGAGCGAAAGGGCTCAGGCGATCACAGATTAACGCAAGGTGTGAAACTAACATGAGGACTAAAAGCCTCGAATCCACGTTCATTTCTTTGAAAGATTGTAACGAGAGATACAACAGACAGGAAATCCCTGGGGGAAACCCAGAAAACGCATAAAGATAAAGAACATGCAGCGACATCCTTAATTGCCCCAGCTTCTAAGCATAATATTGTTTGACGACATCAGAGTTCACGGGTGAAGGTAGCTCTTCGCCATCCATGTTGGTAAGCACCAGGGCTCCTCCGGAAAAAGCCCTCTTCACAACAAAAGGCCCTTCGTAGTTCGGGGCCCATTTCCCTCGATGGTCCTTGACAGCATGGGACATTTTCTTTAGCACAAGGTCTCCCTCATGGAACTTGCGTAAGCGTACTTTCTTGTCGAATGTACTCTTCATTCTTTGTTGGTATAAGCGCCCATGACTCATGGCCGTTAAGCGCTTACCCTCAATGAGGTTGAGCTGATCATAGCGTGTTTGAGCCCACTCTGATTCCTTTAATCCGGATTCTGCCAAGATCCTTAACGACGGGACTTCTACCTCAAACGATAACACAGCCTCCATCCCATATACCAATGAGAATGGCGTTGCCCCAGTTGACGTTCGCACTGAAGTCCGGTAACCGTGTAACGCGAATGGGAGCATCTCGTGCCAATCCTTATATGACACGGTCATCTTTTGGATAATCTTTTTGATATTCTTATTGGCCGCTTCCACGGCTCCATTCATCTTTGGCCGGTAGGGCGTGGAATTGTGATGCTGGATTTTAAACTCCTCGCACATTTCCGCCATCATCTTATTATTCAGGTTGGTGCCGTTGTCCGTGATAATCTTCCTTGGCAAACCATATCGGCAGATGATCTCTTTCTTAATGAACCTGACCACCACATTCCTCGTGACATTGGTATATGAAGCCGCCTCGACCCACTTGGTGAAATAATCTATCGCTACGAGGATGAAGCGATGACCATTCGAGGCCTTGGGCTCAATGGCCCCGATGACATCTATTCCCCACATGGAGAAAGGCCAAGGGGCGGACATGACATTCAGAGGATGTGGTGGGGCATTGACATTATCTGCAAATGCTTGACATTTGTGGCACTTCCTCACATGGACACAACAATCACTTTCCATGGTAAGCCAGTAATAACCTGCTCTTAAGATCTTCCTGGCCATAGCATGCCCGTTGGCGTGCGTTCCAAACGAGCCCTCATGGACTTCCTCGATCATGTGATTTGCCTCCTTGGCATCCACACACCGCAGGAGTGTCATGTCGTGATTTCTCTTATACAGCGTGCTTCCGCTCATGAAGAAACCGGCCGCCAACCTCCTCAATGTCCTTTTATCGTTGTCGGCAATCTCTGGCGGGTATTCTTTGCTTACGACATATCGCCTGATGTCGAAATACCAAGGCTTTCCGTCCCGTTCCTCTTCCACTTGGCAAAAATGCGCGGGTTTGCCACGACACCAAAATTCAATGTAGGGTAGATCCCCGTGCGGTGTTAGCTGGAACATAGACGCCAACGTAGCAAGTGCGTCCGCCATTTGATTTTCCTCGCGGGGAACATGATGGAAGGAGATCTCATCGAAGGTCTTAGCCAATTCCTTGATATAGGCTTTATAGGGTATCAGCTTGGGATCTCTAGTTTCCCATTCCCCTCTCAGCTGATGGATTACCAACGCTGAGTCGCTGTACACCTTGAGTAGTTTGACATTGGAGTCAATTGCTGCCTGGACGGCTAGGGCACATGCTTCATTTTCGGCCATGTTGTTGGTGCAGTCGAATCCTAGCCTGGCTGTGAAAGGTACACATTGATTGTCCGGAGAGACCAACACTGCCCCAACGCCATGACCTAGAATGTTTAAAGCTCCGTCAAACCATACAGTCCATTTGTCCCGATCTTCGTCCAACTTTTCTTCGAACAAGGCCATGATGTCCTCATCCGGGAATTCCGGATGCATGGGCTGGTAGTCGTTAAGGGGCTGTTGAGCCAAATAATCTGCCAAAGCGCTTCCTTTTATCGCCTTTTGGGTGACGTAGACTATATCAAACTCAAATAGCAAGACTTGCCACCGGGCGATTCGTCCTGTGAGAGCTGGCTTTTCAAAGATGTACTTAACTGGGTCCATTTTGGATATCAACCAGGTAGTATGGCTCAGCATGTACTGCCTTAGGCGATGGGATGCCCATACTAAAGCACAACACGTTCTTTCGAGCAAGGAGTAATTCATCTCACAGGTCGTGAACTTCTTACTTAGGTAGTAAACAGCGCGCTCTTTCTTCCCGGATTCGTCATGTTGCCCCAGCATACACCCCATTGACTCGTCCAAGATTGTCATGTACAAAATGAGAGGCCTTCCAGGTACTGGTGGCATAAGCACGGGAGGATTCATTAGGCACTTTTTGATCCTTCCAAAAGCCTCTTGGCAATCCTCATTCCACCGATCAGTTTGGTTTTTGCGCAAGAGTTTAAACAACGGCTCACAAATGGCGGTGAGCTGCGATATGAATCTGGCAATATAATTCAAGCGCCCCAGGAAACCTCGGACTTGCCTCTCTGTACGGGGTTCTGGCATCTCAAGGATAGCTTTCACCTTTTCGGGGTCTACCTCTATCCCTTTCTGGCTTACAATGAAACCAAGCAATTTCCCTGATTTGACCCCAAAGGTACACTTAGCGGGGTTCAACCTTAATTGATAGCTCTTAAGCCTTTCAAACAACTTCCGCAGGTTTACAAGGTGTTCTTCCTCGGATTTAGATTTAGCAATTATGTCGTCCACGTAGACCTCGATCTCTTGATGCATCATATCATGGAACAAAGCTACCATGGCCCGTTGATAAGTTGCCCCGGCATTCTTGAGTCCAAAGGACATCACCTTGTAACAGAACGTTCCCCACAGGGTGACGAAAGTAGTCTTTTCCATATCCTCGGGCGCCATCTTTATCTGATTGTAACCAGAGAAACCGTCCATGAAGGAAAATAAAGCGAAATTGGCCGTGTTATCTACGAGGATATCGATGTGTGGTAAAGGAAAATTGTCCTTGGGACTGGCCCGATTCAGGTCCCGATAATCTACACACATTCGTACTTTCCCATCTTTTTTAGGAACTGGTACGATGTTGGCAACCCATTCTGGATACCGAGCGACGGCCAGAAACCCCGCGTCAAATTGCTTCTTCACTTCTTCTTTTATCTTCAAGGATGTTTCGGGCTTCATCCTCCTCAGTTTTTGTTTTACCGGGGAACACTCGGGATTTAAAGGTAATCGGTGCTGTACAATGTCAGAACTCAAACCGGGCATATCTTGGTATGACCAAGCAAAGATGTCTTGGTAGTCTTTTAGCAGGATTATTAATTCTTCACGGATAGGTGCGGTAATACCTGTACCTATCTTTACTTCCCTCTTTCCACTGCCAATTCCTAAGTCTACCAGCTCTGTTTCTTCTTGATGAGGCCCCGTTTCTTGGTCCTCATGAGCGACCATTCTTTCTAGTTCTGGGGGAAGTCCCACATCCTCATTTCCTTCATCTTCCGTTTGATTCATTTCTTGCTCGAAGTCGATAGGCGGGTCCCAGGTATTAGTACCTTCGGGGGACTCGTCATCGGATCTGCCGTTTCAGAAAAAGAAGTAAACATGCAAATGAATGAGAATGGTTAGAGACCAGGAACAGATGAAGAAAGATCCTTGTATTATAAATTCAAAAACAAAAGACACAAAGCCTTAACAAAAGGAAAAACTCTAAAGCCTAGGCCCAACTATAGAGCTTTTAAAACCGTAAAGGTTTACATTATGCTCGTCGCGTAAATGCCGGAGCGTTCCTCCACTCGCCAATTTCCCAGCTGGAAATCAAGAGGGCATGGTCGTACCAAATCCAAGGTACTCGGAACATCATCTTCGCATATCGCGAACACTTGACCTTTGTCTCCCAGACCCGCGCTTATAAAGCTTCTACTTATGTGGCAGGGCGGGCTTCCTTCACTTTCTTGTCTCCAACGCGAGCTCTGACCACTGTTCTTCCTTCCCGCGATGCTTCTTTTCATGTCCACCTGAGTGGGCTAATAGCCTAAACCATACTTCCCACGATTTCCTTGGGTTTTTATCAGGCTAGTTATGCCGCCGTTGTCTTTGCCTAAACCCATCCCGGGTTCATAACCGTTCCCCAACATAACTCGGGCCATCATTACCGCTGCATCGGACAGACAAGGTTGCCCAAAGAGGGAGTCCACGGAGGAAATGCTGACCACCTCAAAAGACTGGAAAGCGGTTTCTAACGATTCTTCTGCGGCTTCCACATAAGGCATGGAGGATGGGCAGCTTACCAAGATATCTTCCTCGCCTGACACGATGACCAAGTGCCCCTCCACTACGAATTTCAGCTTTTGGTGGAGTGTAGAAGGCACAACTCCCACTGAGTGGATCCACGGGCGCCCCAACAGGCAGCTGTAGGGGGGGTTAATGTCCATTATTTGGAAAGTGACTTGACAGGTGTGAGGGCCTATTTGTACAGGGAGATCGATCTCTCCCCTAACCTCTCGGTGAGTGCCGTCAAAGGCCCGAACCACCATTGAACTTGGTTTTAAGTGGGAAGCATTGAATGGTAACTTCTCCAAAGTGCTCTTAGGCATCACGTTTAAACTGGAACCATTATCGATGAGCACCTTGGCTACGATATGGTCCATACACTTGACTGATACGTGTAAAGCCTTATTATGCCCTCTCCCCTCGGCGGGGATTTCTTCTTCGGCGAAGGCAAGATAGTTGTTGGCAGTGATATTGTTGACCAGCCCTCCGAAACCTTCTACCGAGATATCTTGGGCCACGTGAGCCTCGTTCAGCACTTTTACTAGCAGAGCCCGATGAGGCTCGGAGCTCATAAGTAACTCCAACAGTGAGACCCTAGCCGGGGTTTTGTTGAGCTGTTCGATAACCTTGAATTCGCTCTGCTGAATTATCCGAAGGAACTCGCTGGCTTCCTCTAGCGACACCTCCTTTCTACCATCCTTTTTCTCCGGGGGCCCCTTTGCTGGAATATCTTTATTCGAAGCGTGGGGTGCTTCGCCATCTTGTTCCTCCACCACTTTTCCTTTTCCCTTGACGTCGGCGGGTTGGACTGGTAGGTCCGGAGGTGCGAACACACGACCACTACGGGTCACACCACTCAGTCCCGTGATATTTGTTACTTTAGCTGACAGCGAGCTGACGTTAGTGACTTCTTCTTCTTTCTTCCCCGGAGGTGTATATCTCCACGGGACCGCGTGACTATTTTGGTACGGGAAAGGAACAGGTTTGGCTATTAAAGGGTGTCCGGGCTTTTGCGAAGCTGCACTTTTAGTGAAGTATATCACCAAGGGTTTGGGCTTCACAACACCGCTCCCCTCCGTAGATTGCATGCATATATGCTACTCTTCTTTTCCTTCAATGCCGACTTCCAGTCGACCTTGATCTATCATCCGCTGTAATAATTCCTCTACTTCCAAACACGTCTCCATGTCATGCATCTCGCCGGAGTGTAGCAGATAGGAATCCTCCTTACACCCACTATGGGGAATCACACCTCCTTTTTGTAGGGCCTCAAAGATAAACCTCCTAGGGGTTGCCACATCCCTTAAAGGTTTAGTCCTGTGCGGCCTATCGGACTCAACTGCATTAACCGCTCCCCCTCCATGATTGGCGAGCGGGTTGGTTCTCACATTGGGCCGATCCTCTTGGAAAGTCAGTCATCCGGCATCCATTAAATGTTGGACCTTGTATTTAAGGGCCAAGCATTTTTCAACGGAATGCCCCGGGACACCCCCATGGTACTTGCAGGTTGCGTTAGGGTCATACCACTTCGGGAAAGGGGGTTCGAGGACCCTTCCGGTAGTTACCACGGCCAAATGATTGGCGATGAGGGATGGTAGAAGATCTTCGTACGTCATTGGGAGCGGGGTGAATTCCGGCAATGGCCTCGGAGGGAAGTTCCTTGTCGTGTTGGAATTACCGGCCGGTCGAGTCGTGTTCGGAGTTGGAACTTGGGGAGCTTCCCTCTGGGTGGGTGCCTTAGGCCGCACGGGTGTTGAACTAGAGGCGTTCCCAGCATGAGCCGAGAAGCTTGGGTGATGTTGCGCGTACTGATGGGTACCATGAGGTGTTTGCTGGGGTTTGACCCACGCGGGTGTTGAAGAGACGGCATGGGCATCTCCTTCCTTCCTTTTTGCCCCTGTTGCCCCGATTCTTTTGGCATTCGCGTTTGTGGAGGACACGTAATCAAACTTTCCTCTTTTCAATCCAACCTCGATTCTTTCCCCGGCAAACACCAGATCCACAAAGCTGGACGGCATGTAACCCACTAGCTTCTCATAGTAGAACACTGGCAGAGTGTCTACCATCATGGTGATCATCTCTCTCTCAACCATGGGAGGAGCTACTTGTGCCGCCAAATCCCTCCATCGCTGCGCATATTCTTTAAAGGTTTCACCCTCTTTCTTGAACATATTCTGCAGTTGAGTACGGTCAGGAGCCATATCAGAATTGTACTGATACTGCCTTAGGAAGGCGGTAATCAGATCCTTCCAAGTACGGATACGGGAAGCTTCCAAATTAGTGTACCACACTACCGCAGCTCCAGCCAAGCTATCCTGAAAGAAGTGTATCAACAGCTTTTCATCTTTAGAGTGGGCGCCCATCTTACGGCAGTACATTTTGAGATGGTTTTTGGGACAAGTCGTCCCTTTATACTTGTCGAAGTCCGGCACTTTGAACTTCGGGGGAATAACAACATCGGGTACTAAGCAAAGATCCGTCATGTCTGCAAATGGATAGTCCCCAAATCCTTCCACAGCCCTCAATCTTTCCTCAAGGAGATCGAGCTTCCTCCTTTCTTCAGTTGCTGGGGGCGGCCCTTCCATGGACAAAACTATTGGTGATGCTGCGATGTTGGGCTGAGGCAACGTTCCTGGTGCCGGCCCTTCGGGGATCGGGGGATAGAACTCGACATCCCTTCGAGCATAATCTTGAGGGTCTTTGTGGACTTCGTCGGGCTGCTGAGGAGGCTCTCTTTCATGGACAGGAGAAGCAATGTGGCCCGCATCTTCTTGCAAGACGGGTGGTGAATAGTTGGGCGGCAATCCATAAGGGTAAGCCGCTCGGTTGTATCCCAGGTGAGGGCTGCCATCGTGCCCCAGTGTGTCCCTTCCCCGTCCTACTATGTTTGAGGGAGGATGGTGCGTAGTTGCCAAGAGAGTCGGGTCTGCTTCGGCAGCCGAACTGACAGCGGCGGCGGTGGCCGCGTTCTTCTCTATGAGCTGCTTCATACTTAACATGGCCTCCATCATGGAGGCCATTTGTTCTTTCAGAGCCGACATGTCGGCTTTCATCTGTTCCTGCGTCTCCTCTTGATCACCCATCGTTTTAGATTTGGATCTAGTGCGATAGGGATCCCTTGCGGCGCGTTTAGTTATGGTGTTTTTTCCCCGTAAAAAACCAAACGTGAGGAGTGGGTAAAGAAAGAAAAATGCATGCTAGAGATGAAACGTAGGAGTGATTTGATTTGCACAAGTTTTTGGAGTAGAAACATGGGACCAACTCATTTTATTTCAAAAAGGAAGTCATATCTAGTCAAGGTCTGAGAGACCATACAAGTTTTCCTAACGATTTCTAATTATGTGGGCCATTAAGTCTATCATATGCTGACAATAGCCGAGAAGCCCGTGAATCTCTTCGGGGGTGGAGTAGGTGTCTGCCATCGCTTTGGCCTTGGCTAACAATCGGGGAAGTTCTTGACTCCCGTTCAAGGTAAGAGCAAACCGATCCATCCACATGGTTGCCTCTTGGTGTAAAGAGTCGATCACCCTTCCTCTAGCCTCTTTTTCCATGTATACTTGGGCATATTCGTCCGCAATCCTATGCTCGTGGGCCGCGGCTAGACCTAACTCTTCTTGGTACTTGGCGATGATAGCTAGCATGTTGGTCTCTGTCTCGCATAAACGCTGAGACAAGCTTCTTTTGGACCTTGAACAAGCAATCAACTCCTCTTTCAGAACCATGCTATGTGTTCGCGACTAGTCTCTTTCTTCCCTTCGCAACTTGAGTTCACTATTGCTACCCCATAGAGCTCCGCGAAATTTGTTCCGGCCATACTCTTCCTTGCGAGCCTTCTTAGTCTCTTGTTCAAGGGCTCTTGCGGTAATTGCATTCTCTTCCCGTAACCCGGCACACTCCTTCCGAACGTGTGTAGCGACCAACTTGAACTTATCCTTGGCAAGTTTTGCCTTTCCTAACTCGCTTTTGAGAGCTTGGACTTCTTCGTCCTCTTCCGGTGCTTCAAAACTCTCTTCGCTGACGACTTTTAACTTGGCGAGCCAATCTAAACCTCGTATATGAACTTTCAGCCATTCGTGGTAGCCACCAATGATGCCATTACGAATGCCTCTAAGCTCTTGATCTTTCCTTAACGGGGTTTCCCATGCCTTATGGATTCTTTGTATAGTCTTGGAATTTTGGGCGCCGAGATCCCTCACAAGGAAAGGAGACATGCTTTCTTCCGTCGGTGCTCCCCTCATGGGGTACCCTAGTTGTCTTATAGCGAGCGCGGGATTGTAGTTAATACAACCCCTCGTTCCTACCAGCGGAATGTTTGGGTATCTTCCACATGAGAAAAGGACTCCTTCTTTTCCTTCCTTCCATCGGGGGAACCAACTGATTGTTCTACCTCCTATCCCGGCCAAGAGCTGGTCCCAATCTATTCTCCTCTTTTCAGTACACGAGCGATGGCTCAGGAGCGGACATGGATGTCTTGTGTCTTGTTGGAACAAGTGCGAAACCAACCAAACACAGAGGGCGGGTAAGCAACAGATGATCCGTGCGCTACTCTTTTCGCACCTTCGTTCAAATGTGTCAAATAGATCTGCCAAGACAGCTACCACCGGACTTTCCTTGCTATGGTGGTAGGCAAGGAAAGCGTCGATTGCTGCTAGGTCTACCAAACCATCCACGTTTGGAAAGAGGATGACCCCAAAAATTAGCAAAGCTAACACATCCATAAACGGGACCCAGTCTCCTTGATTGGCCATACCCCTCGCCTTGTCTTCTAGGTACTTCTGTGGTAGGCCCGCTATGCCGTTCCGAGTCTGTTTATGCGGTCCAAACCTCTTGCTGATCCTTGACCACAGTTGCAATTCTGCTCAAAGAGGGGAGACACCCGGAGGAAAGATATGGTTTTCTCCCCCGAGAGGACATCCTAGAATTTCCTCAAATTCTTCAACGGTTGGTACTAATGGAAGTCCCCGAATGTGAAGCACCTCAAAGGCTGGTCGTAGTATTGGAAGTGATACAACGGCTTCTATGGACACCTCTGCTATGGTTAACTCTAAGATCTTTCCGTAAGTCTTGCGGAAGGCTTGCATTGGAGGGGTTCCATCAACCGCCCTAATCCTTGATGCTGGTGGTATCTAGGCTTTTGACCTTGACTTGGTAGAACCTCTTGCCGGTTTGATTTGTTCCCATGCTTACTAAAGTGAGACAAAAGCTGGTG
The DNA here is from genome assembly GCF_004193775.1 of Glycine soja. Lineage (NCBI taxonomy): Eukaryota > Viridiplantae > Streptophyta > Magnoliopsida > Fabales > Fabaceae > Glycine > Glycine soja. The sequence goes on along the minus strand of NC_041009.1, from coordinate 34,167,825 downwards.
CAAATCAAA